>NW_027466113.1:1272500-1902500 GCF_046127955.1 Nelusetta ayraudi
TGCTGCTGCTGCTGCTGCTGCTGCCGCTGCTGCCGCTGCCTTTACTGCTGCTTTACTCTTTGCCCAGATCGCTTGGCGTTTCCCTGCCGTCCTGCCGGAGACGTTGCCTCCCTCCACACTCGAGTATCCTTCCCTCCATTTGACCCCCTTCAGTCTCCCCCGCCCCTCCACCCTACCCCCCCCCCCCTCCCCTTCCTTCCCTCCGGGTCTATTTATATCTCCTCCGGTCCCTCGGCAAAGACTAAAAATGTCCACGCCAGCTTCCACACGGCCGCCATCATCACTTCGGGACTGCCCCTCCGCCCCTCTGCCCCTCTGCCCTCCGCCTCACTCACTCACTCCGTTGCACCTTGCCTCTTCCCATTTTCCCTGCAACTTCTTGTTATATATATTCATATATACATATATATATATATATATATGTATGTATATATATATATATATATATATATATATATATACATATATATATATATCACTTCTCTGTTGTCAGCAGCTGTTGCTCAGCACTGCACTGAAGTTCAGCCTGCGGTCACAGCCAAGTGTTCGAGTTGTTTTTTTTGTTTTTTTTTACTTCCACATATTTTCCTTTATTTCCCCTTTTTCACCTCGCATACATGCACGGCTCGCTTTCTCTCTTCCCCCCCTGCCCCCCACTCTTTGCCCTTCTTTCCCCCCCCCCTCCACACACACACACGTACACCCCTTTCCCCCAGTCTCCCGCGTCTCTTTATCCCTGTCTCACTTTCACCGTCTTTATCTTTTTTTCGGTCTCTTTTCCTCTTCCTTCCTCTCTTTTCTGTCTCCGTCTTTCTCTCTTGCCTAATCCTGCCTGCCAGGCATTGCTTCATGGTTGTTAAGCATCTCAACCCGAAGAGGGCGGCGGCGGCTGGGGGGGGGGGCTGCTAGGAGGAGGAGGAGGAGGAGGAGGAGGGAGGGAGGAGGCGCACGTCATCTGGCAAGAAAAAAAAAAAAAACCCTATTGAGCAACTTAAGCGTGGTTGTTTTGCTCTGCTGGCTCGGCACAATGAAACCGCATGTGGAAGACGTGTTTACACCCCTTCATCTGAGAGTCGGAGGGTGTGGGAGAGAAGGAAGGAGTGGGAGGGAAGGTAGGAGACGGGAGAGGAGGTGGGAGACGGCGGGCGGGGAGAGCTGGTGACAAAGCGTGTGTGTGTGTGTGTGTGTGTGTGTGTGTGTGTGTGTGTGTGTGTGTGTGTGTGTGCGTGTGTGTGTGTGCGTGTGTGTGCGTGCGTGTGTGTGTGCGCGTGTGTGTGTGTGTGTGTGTGTAGTGGAGCCAAAAAAAAAATGGTGGAATAACCGAGAGGAGGCCGAAAGAGACGGAGGAAGAGGAGGGCAATAAATTGTGGAGGAAAGAGGAAAAAAAAAAAGAAAGAGAAGGAGGCCCGGATTAAAAATGACACCACGGAAAGAGTGGAGGGCGAAAGAAAAAAGGGATGAGAGAGGAGAGAGGGACTGAAATAGAGAGAGAGGGAGACTCGGTCCATCTTAGCTGAGAGACAGTGAGTCATAGCAGAAGAAAAATGCCACACTGGCATATGCTGCTGTTGTTGTTGTTGAGGAGCCTCTGTTTTTTTTTTGTTTTTTTTTTCCAAAATGGAAACCAGCTATGATTTGTGGGCAGAGATTAAAAAAAAAAAAAGTGGAGCAGATTAAACTTATTACAAACAGACAGAGTGCAATTACACAGCAGAGGAGGAGGCCATTTGTCTTCGCAGAGCTCTCATTTCCTCCTTATGAAGTTTTTTTTTTTCTTTTTTTTTTTTGGAGCTGTTGTGCAGTTGAACCCGGATGCTGTTTCGCGGAACACGTCGAGCGGTTTCTGTCAGCGCCGGGCGAGAGCTCGAGCCGGCGGACCAGCGCTCGGGAAGTATTTGCAACGCGGAGGCATCGATCAGTCGGCGGAGGCCGCAAACCCGGCTGATTTTATAGACTGCGGCTAAAGACTGTCGGTAATAAGTGTCTCCCTGCGCCCTCAGCGAAGGACAAACTCTGTTAAATCTGTCTTGGCGGGACAAAAAGGGGAAAAAAACCGAATTGAAAGGACCATTAGTGGAGGTCAAATTAGGAAAAAAAAAACCTTGCAGGGTTTGTATGAAGTAAAGCTGGGTACTATCTTTTCAATTTGCCGTGTTTGTATGTGTCCTGGAAGGCCGGGTGCCGAACTTCAATACAAAATGAAGCTCCGACCAAAATGCTTCGATTCCTGTCCAATATGGAAACGGGTTTGAGGTGTCTCCTGTTCTCTCCTGGGCTTTTGCAATTAGCAGACAGGTAAAAAAAAAAGGAGACTGTGTCTCCCAGTGGCTCCGGTGCTTCTTCCTCTTCATTGCGGGAGAGTCTGGGCGAGTGGAAGCAGCCCAGCAGCCCTGCAGAGTGTCTGCTCAACCCCGGCAGACTCTTGGAGGCGTCCCGCGTGTCCCAGAGCTTCCTGTGTTCCACCCACGGTCGTCGAGGTGTGCGGCTCGGATGGGCGACAGACAGACAGACAGACAGACTAAAGCCCACTTGTCTCTTCCTCCTCTTCCTCCTCCGTCGTCTCCTCGGTTTTTGTTCTTTTTATTCCCGCTGCTCCGCTGTTTTTTCTTGTTCCGTCTCTCCGAGATGAGACGCTGCGCTCTGTTGCACGTCTGCACTCCGTCGCCTCAGTCGTTCCACACCTCTGTTCCTGGGTCTTCCATTCCACTCTTCCTCAGCCCGAGCCGCCCTCTCCTCTCACACCGCTGTTTGTCCTTTTCCTCTAACACACTGCGCTCACCAGCTTCCGTCCTTTCCCGTCTGTCTATCCTCCCTCTTAACGTGACCGTAAGGTATTTCTGCGGCCGAGGCGGTGACGTTGACCTGTGCGCAGCTAAACACTGCAGAGTCACACACACACACACACACACACACACACGGCCCAACCCCAACCCCAACCGCAACCCCGCTAAGTTGACAAATAATATCTATGTGTCTGGACGGCTGGCTGAGTCGTATTTGGATAAGTGCTGTGTGTGTGTTGTGAGTGTTTTGTTAATATTTCTGCTTGTGCACTCTCTGCTGGTGTCCACTTCTTCATCCTATGCATCTATTGGGCTAGCAGCTGTTTTGTTCTTTGACTTTGCCCACCTGTATTTTCCTCCACCGTCCTAGTTTTGTCGAGCCTCGGCGACTGCGACCAGACTTCAGCATCAGCTCTCCTACGATTGTCTTTATTGTGCTCTGGCGTGATCGCTGAACAGCCCGTGTTTTAATCGTCCGACACTGACAGCCTTCTTATTGTCCATCACGGTGATAGTTGCCATTATCATCATCCAGCAACTAGACAAGCAGCAGGGCAGGGGGGCTGACCCCAGGCTGCGTTCAGACTGCAGGCGAATCTGATCCAAATCACATTCCGTCTCAAATCCGATCTGGCTCTGTTCAGACTGGGCCACATTATTGACTCATCTGACAGGTTGCCCTGGAGCTCGGCTTGGATGGAGCTACAGTATCTGTACCACAGGCTGATGATGAGCCAGTGAGTTTCCTCCTCTGTCCAGGGACAGCTGTTTTCTGCTTCTTCTGTCCGCTCCATTATGTTACAGCTCCGCACCTCCAATGGCACTCGCTGGTCTGGCGCATTGGGTCGAGAGTGACGTCGCGGACGGTCGAAACCCATCGGTGTGTTTGCAGCTGTTCACACTGAGACGCATCTGTCCAAATGCCGTCTGAAACCGCCTCCCGAAGCTGTTTTCAGTTCATACTACAAAAGAGCCACCCGGTTTCAATCTGGATGGGCTAGAAAAATTGGATTTTGGCTGGCAGTCTGAGCGCGTCTTTTAAGTGAACTCTTCGTGCTTCCCCCTGGCGCATTTGCATTGCATTGCCACTTGTGACTGACCATTTCTTACACACACACACACACACACACACACACACACACACTTGTAACTTCACACGTTGAGGCTTCAAGTGTCTGCCACCCACCTCCCCACCCACCTACTTGCATCCTCACCCCGGCTGACCCCGGGTTCAACACCCCCTCTCATGTACACCACACACACACACACACACACACACACACACACACACACACACACACACACACACACACACACACACGTACCTCTGAAATGCCTGCGACCTTCCAGTCTGGTTCAGTCACTCGGAGGGAGTGCGGTCAGTCTGGCTCTATGGTAGTTGGGGGCTGGGGGAGGGGTGTCTAGACACTATCCTGTCTGTCTCGCTCTGATAATGCACACACACACACACATACACACACATACACACGCACGTGCAGCTGACAGACTGCAGGCCTGCTCTGACAGCCAGGCTGTGTGTGCGTGTGCGTGCGCGTGCGCGTGCGCGTGCGCGTGCGTGTGTGCGTGTCTTGCGAGGTGACACGCGAGGTCGACGCCAGCCGCCTCACCACCGGGACGAGTCCTTGAACACGGCTCGACTTTTCGCTCCTACATTAATATTACAGCGGCGGAATATTGATAATATTAGGCTACCATTGTAATATTCATGATGTGTTATCGCGGGAGCGGCGCGATCCTCCTATCACTCTTCATGTTATATTCATAGAGATGGAGATGATCCAGCTTCACTTTCTCAGGAGCCGGGCCGGGGATTTATCGCCGACTCAGCATCGGGGTCGGCGGCTCCTGGCGGCCTTCGTCAGCACTAATCAGACTCGTTCTGTGCGAGGAAAGTAAAGTTGGTGCGGGAGGGCGAGGAGACGCGCGGCGCGCTCGAGAAGAGGAAACGGGAATGATGCCACGGCCGTCAACCAGCCGCAAAATGAACGCTGCTGTTCAACGTGATGATTATCTTTTATAGCCGTGTTCCCATGAGGTGAACTGATGACATTTTTCTGATTTGCCCTTTGTTATTATACACTACCAGTCAAAAGTCTGCACACATACTTCTGATATAATGGGTTTTCTTCCATTTTCACGATTATTTACATTGTAGATTGTCACTCAAGGCATCAAAACTATGAATGAACACACAAGCGTGAAATAACTCAAAACAAGTTTTATATTTTAGATGATCTAGAGTAGGCACCCTTCATACAAAACACATATAACATAACATATTTATTAGGTATTTGACCTCCCCCCCCGCCCCCTTTGCCACATTAATCCACAAGTCTTGGTCATTTGTATTTGATGTCTTCAGTGTGTATCTACAGTGTAGAAAGTAGTAAAGTTAAAGAGGAAACCGGTGTGTCCAAACTTTGGACTGGTGGTGTCCGTGGTGTTGACTTTATGTTGTCAGAAGCGAGTGAGTGAATTAATTTTTAAATACAGGTGCACGGTATAATGAACAATAACTCTATGAAATAGAGAGAGAAGCCCTGTACAAGGTTATAGCCAAGCAGCTTGTTTCCACCGGTAGTCTCTGGGCACATGAATAAATATAAAGTTTTTTTTTTTTTTTGTTTTGTTTGTTTTTTTTAATAGTGATGAATTTAGAATTCAACCAACGTCAAGCTACAGTTTACGCTCATCTCTATGCAAATATCTCTACCGCCCCAGACTCGTCACCCTTAAATAGCCCCCAGTACATATTAACACACAAACATCACAGCTGACATTAGAACACCTCAGTATGCAAATATGCTGGATTCCGATGTGCAAATTAAAAAAAGTACGTTAGCAAAATGACCGGAATTAGCCAGATAGCTACTGAGGCGTGGGCGCGTGACCTGCGATGTTGTTGTTATGGGCTTCATCAAGAGAAACACTCCATTGATACAACCGAGAAGAACTCAATGGTTGTCGGACTTTGTCAGAAAGACGTTTTTTATTTTGGCCAGTGTGGGTAGATTGTGTACTGTGTAGATTCTTGAAGACATTCTGCTAAGTATTTGTTTGAAGTCTGGCCCTGCAGAGCTGTTTAGCCTGAACACTTCACTCTGTCCTTGTTGGTTGAGATGTGAAGTTGTTGCTTTCTTCTTTTCTTTTTACTTTCAAGCCTGGGCGGTTTCTAAAGGGGTCCTTTGGGTGCAATGCAATCCGTCTGTGAAACTCCGGAGCGGTTACGTGGACTAGAGAGTCACGTCGGCGTGAAGCCGGAAGTCATGAGAAAAGGGGTTAAATTGTAGTTTTGTGTGAACTGTCCCTTTAATTGGTCCGACTCTTCAGTAGAGATTAACATTGTGATGCCTTCTTTAACCAGTTCTAACTCTGGCTTTGTTGTGTGTGTGTGTGTGTGTGTGTGAGTGTGTGTGAGTGTGTGTGAGTGTGTGTGAGTGTGTGTGAGTGTGTGTGTGTGTGTGTGTGTGTGTGTGTGTGACGGTCATTGCGCTGCTCACTGCTTTCTAATCCACTGGAGTGCACGTCGCCGAGGCGGAGATGGGGCCGCCTGATTTCCAGTGTGCTGCTGTGCACGGGAGAGGAAGCGATGGATGGATGGATGGATGGATGGATGGAGGGAGGGAGGGAGGGAGGCCTCCCTCCATCCAGGGAGGCCGAGCGGAGAAAAGAGAGACAGAGCTGTAATTGTTTGCTCTCTTGTTGCCCCCGAGTCCCTGCAGCATGTCTGGCACCTCGCTCGCTCCGTCTCCCTGCCTACGTCAGGGCCTCCGGCTCCCTGCACCTCCCTCCACGGCAGACACAGTCGCTGCTTCCTCCTCCTCCTCCGCCTCCTCCTTCTCTTCCTACTCCACCTCCTTCTCTTTCTCCTTCTCCTCCTCTCCCTCCTCGTCTGTCCGTCTGTTCCTCTCTCCTCTTTTCCTCCTCCTCCTCCTCTCCCCCCACGATACCTGTCTGATGGGTTTAATATCCTGTATATATATATATATATATGTATATATATATATATATATATATATATATATATATATATATATATATATATATGTATATATGTATGCGCGTGCACACACATACGCGCACACACACACACACAGAGCCAGGGCGCTCTCTCCTCAGGGTTAAGCAGCACTAAACTAGTTCATTTATTTCCACGGAGAGACTGATTGAAGTAGATGGGGGGACAATGTAACTAGACTGTTATCTCGCGCATGTTGTGTGTGTGTGTGTGTGAGACAAACACAAACACACACACACACACACACACACACACACACATTCTGTCGCTGTGAGGAACTGTTGCCGCCAGGCTGATACGAGCTGTCTGGACGCTGCAGCGCACAACTCCCTGGGGAGGTGAAGGGGTCTGTCTGTCTGCCTGCCTGCCTGTCTGTGTGTCTGTCCTGCCTGTCTGTCTGTCTGTCTGTCTGTCCTGTATGTCTGTCTGTCCTTCAAAACATTTACTCCAACTCTTTCTGTTCCTTAATGACCAAAGTCTCCCTCCTTTCCTCCCATTGCGCCAGTCTTTCAAGTGTGTGTGTGTGTGTGTGTGTGTGTGTGTGTGTGTGTGTGTGTGTGTGTGTGTGTGTGTGTGCGCACGTGTTCCCTTCCACTCCCTCCTCGTCTCCATCTACATCTGTGTGCGTGCATATTGCGTTCGCGCGCGTGTGTGTGCGCGTGTGTGTGCGCGTGTGTGTGTGTGTGTGTGTGTGTGAGTGTGTGTGTGTGTGTGTGTGTGTGTGTGTGTGTGTGTGTGTGTGCCAGCCAGCCAGCCAGCCAGCCAGCCAGCCAGGTCGCTACCATGGCGCTCCAGGAGCTCTGGGCCTTGTTGATCACGGCACCGTGCCCTGGGGTTACCATGGCAACGGCAGTGGCAGCAGACAGGGCTGTGTGTGTGTGCGTGCGTGCGCGTGTGTGTGTGTGGGCCCAGTATAGTGGGCAGAAGGCTGTGAACTCAGCAGGCCTCTAGCCGAGCTGAAACTCTCTGTGCAGCAGGAGAACGACGAGCAACTTGGAGGCATGAAAGCCTCCATTATTTTTGCCCTTTCTTCTTCTTCTTCTTCTTCTTCTTCTTCTTCTTCTTCTTCTTCTTCTTCTTCTCCTTCTTCTTCTTTTTCTCCTTCTCCTTCTCATCCTTTTCCTTCTCCTCCTCCTGCACATATGCAACGGGTTTATATGGAACTGCGCGGTGGGCTTAGGGTTCAGCCAGTCAAGTCTTGTGCTTGGGACTCGTTTGGATCGGCATAATTCCGCAGAAGTTTTTTTTTTTTTTTTTCATTTGTGTAGGAACGGCGGCACAGTTGAGTGCAGTTGCAGTTTGCACTGCCAGGTGTGACTGGGACTCAGATGTTGCTCTGGAGTGCAGCAGGAAACAGGAAATAACTGTAAAGGGAAATGGGCCAGCTGGAGGGTTTGTTGAGTTTGGCTTTGCAGTGTGTGTGTGTGTGTGTGTGTGTGTGTGTGTGTGTGTGTGTGTGTGTGTGTGTGTGTGTGTGTGTGTTTTAATACACTGTAGCTTTTTAGCCTCAAGAGGTGAAAAAAAAAAAAACCCAAAAAGAATCTGCCGTCCTTTGTGATCCAGTTTGCTGTGATTTCCTCCAGTCGTGAGCTAAATGTGAAGTAATTTCCATTACTCTGAATTTGCGAGCGGCTAACATATGTCAAAGCCTCATGGCCAATAGCGTTGTGTGCATTTACCTACCTGCACTTAACATTTTTTGCACACCACACCGCTCTCTGAAAATCCATTTGACCTGATGGGAACACGGAGTACGTTAGCCGAACACTGCAAACACACACTTTAGTGAGGATTTATTAGATTGTTTTTTTTTTTTTTTTCATCCAATCTTGTCCTGGAAACTCCCTTCACGCAAGTGCCAAGAACATTGCTCTGAGGTTTTGGTCCATGTGATATGGACCAAAACCTCAGCATAAACTGTACGCATTCAGCTGTTGCAGATTTTCATCAGCTGCACATTCAGGATGCTGCCGTCCTCCACTTCACCATATCTCAATAGTGAGATTGGATCAGAATCAATCGATCGATCGACCACATTGAGAATCGAGGACGGTCACCTGACTGCCACCATGTTTGGGACTGTGCGAACGTTCTGACACGGTTTGTTGTCCAGGGTTGAGCAGGTGTATCTGATAAAGTGATGATTGGTTTTTGGTTTTTCCTGAGTTTGTTTTGCTCACGTCCAAGAACATCTTTTCAAAATTTTGGTGTCAAGAAAATAGTTTGTCAGTTTAAAATAAACTTACTTACCTGCTCTTCCTTTCAATTTGTCCATTCTGATGGGATTTGAGCTGTCTAGACTTTCACCAACTCCTGTCATTAGACAGTTTATGAATAAAGTTATATTAAAAAAAATATATATATATATTATCCATCTCCAAACATTGTTTCCCAGTAGTTGTGTAATTCACTGTCAGCAGTTTTTGTCCCTGAATATTTCTCTGCAAAGCTCAAGCAGGAGTTTAGCACCTTCCAAAACCTGAAGCCATCTAACCAAACTACCCGAACTACGAGACCCTCATGAAACATTGCTCTTCCAACGCGCGCCGCCTGACGACCTGTCAGACGGCGGCGGCGTTGTCGCCTGTTCTGACGGCAGCTGCTGTTGTCTGTCTGTCTGCTTGTTTGCCGTGTGTCTGACAGCTTCTTTTCACTGGCAGGTCAGCTGAACTGTCTGACCTCCCGCAGGCCTCGCTCGCACACCCGGACCGGTGCACACAAACATAGCATCGCAGAGGTCAATGTACTGTCATTGGGTCAGCGTGTGCGCCGGGCTCGCCGACGCGCTCTCTCTCTCTCTCTCTCTCTCTCTCTCTCTCTCTCTCTCTCTCTCTCTCTGGGCTGCAGACTCTCAGTGGAGCGTCGGAACGTTTCAGGCATGAGGACGAGGCGCTGCGATGGCTCTGATTGGTTGTTGGTTGAGTTGATGGTGAACGCTGTGCTGTTCTGCTTGTTGGGTGTCGTTACTGTTTTGCCAGTTTCTACTGGTTGAGGCCAAAATTATTAGCCCACCTTAATTATGGAACGTTTTCCTAAAATTCTTCCCAATGTTCGCAGCATTGATTAAATTCTGTGTCATAAAACGTTCATTTCAGTTAGTGGCTCATGGTAGATTTTGGAAATAGAAATTTTTTTTTTAGTCTTGGTTTATATCAAATAAAGTGCAAAAATGGGCCGTTCAGAAATATTAGCCCACATGACGATGTGGTCAATAATGCTTCTCCACATCACACTCAATTAGCCAATCAGCTTTCAAACCAAACCTGTGCCGTCAACTGGCTTCATAACAACACTTGCGGCATGAAAGGACTCCAAGAAACAGGGCACTTGAACGCATCATTGAGACACAATGCATCTCTTATTTTCAAGCTGGTAAAAGATGAGGGACAAAAAAGAGCTTCTATTGCTGCAGAAAAAAAAAAAATCCAAATCGGAATGAGTTCAAGCTGTTGTCTACCACCGGCGCACTTCACCAAGTTTTGCACTCTGACCGCTTTCACTTTCACTCATCGAGGCTGCACAACGGCCGTCTCGTCTTTCTTTCACTTGAAAGTCATTTCTCTCGGCTGGAGGTGGAGGTTTCCGATCGAAGCGTCGGTCTCTCGCAGGTTTCGGAGGAGGGGGGGGCAGAATCGCATTTTGCAGTTGCCTCGCCCTGTTTGGCCGGTGCCTGTGGAAGACGGCGCCGCAGACGCCGGCCTTGTTGTTTTGACAAGTGGATTAGCGCTGTAATAACATCGGACCGGCGCTGCTCACGCGGGCCGATGTCGCTGCTGTACACTGTGTTCTGAAGGCCGAACCCTCGGCCCGGGTGGTCGAGACCAGGAAACCCACTCTGACTGCTTCCTGCCTTCCTTCCTCTCGTCTCAGAACCGTTGCTCCAACTGTGGAAGCGTTCTTGCTTCTTCTTCTTCTTCTTTTTTACAGCGGCAACAGGCACCGCTGTTCGACATTTATTTGGGTGACTTTCTGCTTTCTGTAGGAAACCCTCTCCTGCTCTGGCTCCGACTCCCTGAGGCTGCTGCGGCGGCGAGCGCACAGGTCCCAGACCAGTTGAGGCTTAAGCAACTACTACTACTACTACCAAGTCCCAAAAGACAAATAACAATGTTGTTACAATGTTACAACAAGGCTGCGTCTGCCTCTGCAGGAGAACTTTTAATAGCAGTTTTTCCATTAGTGAGGGAAAAAAGGGAGGAAATTTTGCTTGTTTTGGTTAGAAAAATACTCTCGTATTCAGTTGTGATCCTCAGCACGTGGATCCTCTGTTTAAGGTCAGTGACATCACCAGGGTGTCACTCAGAGTCAGTGGTGAACCGCCACTGTTTCTTCCAGTTCACATTTGTGTTCCAGCTGTGTCTTAAAAGGCCATGATGTCATTGCAGGTGAAGTGTTTTTTTAATTCAATATGCCTTGGAGCTGCTTGTTTATCTCACATAAAAAGTTTGACATGTAAAAAAAAAAAAAAAATGAACTGACGTGTAGGTTGGTTTTTATACCGAGCGCTCATTTCGTTTTCTCGTGGCGCAAACATCCGTCGGTTTCACTGACGTCGGTTTCGGCAGATGGGTTTTCCCCTCTCTCTCTCTCTCTCTCTCTCTCTCTCTCTCTCTCGCTCTCGCTCTCCCCATCCCTCCCTCTCCCTTCCTGCATGCGGTTTGTCCCAGTTGGCCATCTTCCTTCTCTCAGCCTCACCCCGCCCATCCCCTGTGGCGGCTGTGGTGGGGCCGAGGCAGGTTTAGGTGGCTTTACGTTTCAGCCCCAGCTCAGCGCTCAGTCTCCCCAGATGCAGATTAATAAACTCAACTTGGGGGGGGGGGGGGGAGGCTTTCAGGACAGGGCCTGGTTCCAGGGTCACACCGTTCCCTTTGCCTGCATGCCATACAACATGTTTGAGTTAAGACCAGCTCATTGCAGTGGGTCTGCAAGCCCGTTGCAGCTAGCTTTTGGTTGCAAGTTGTGCAAGATCGCAGACAAAAAGTCTGTTTTGTTTTGTTTTTTCCACGCTCACGGTGTTTAGGTTTACCAGTTAACCAAACGTGCATGTCTTTGCACCGTGAGGGGGGAAAACTGGAGCACCACAGGAGAACTCACGAAAACTCCACACACACACAAAAAGTATCTGAGCCAGAATCTGAAAACCTTGGGAGGCAACACCGTCCTCACATTGCCTGGTTCAGAAATGTTGATGTAATGTAATGAATGCTTTTCAACTCAGCTGTTTGGCAGTTTGGCAGTGTTTTACAGCCTGTTTGCAAGTGTTTGTTTTTTTGTTTGTTTGTTTGTTTTTAGAGCTGGGTGCCAAACTTCAATGAAGCACCAACTGAAATGCTCATTGAGTATCTAAAAATGAATCATCTTCAGGTTGCAATATCCAAGAAAGTAAATCTAAGAGTCTGCATGCCAATAATCCTTCGGCATGTGTCTGTCAAGAGGTGAAGTCGCTACCGATTGGCTTTCACTTTGCAGAGACGTGAAGCAATGTCACTCAAGGTGGATCAAATTGAAGCAAGATGCAACATTTGTGCAAAGGACGGAATGACAACAAACTCGATTTGGTGGAAATCCTGATTTGAATCACCAGTGAAATGGAAAATAAAGGTTTTTCAAAACAACTGGTGTCAAGGAAACATCCTTAGTGTTTTGCAGGTCGTCTACTCCAGTGGATTCACTTCAGGTGCTGTTCAGGTGCTGTTCAGAAAGTACACACGCGAATCAAAGGCGTTGTGTTGGGAAACAGCTGAGTGGACATTGTGTCGTTTTTCCTTACAGAGCTGCAGGCGCGCGCACACACACACAAGGACGCGAGCCACATACACAAAGTGTGTGAGTGGCCCGGCAGTGACTAAGAGAATGAGTCAGAGGTCAGACTGCGTGCCAAGAACAGACAAGGTCAAGACTTCTGCTCAGAACAGAACAGGCAGTGCGGCAGGAGGGATGGAGAGGGGAGGAAGAAGGGAGGGAGGGAAGGAGGGAGCCTTGGTGCACCCCGCTAGAGTGCAGGACGAGGAGAATGGGACGAGATGGAATGATGGTGGGCGAGAGAGGAATGTGAGAACGGAGGATGGGATGCAGATGACAGGAAGAGACTTGTGGAGAGGTAGAGGTGCGGGGGAGGGGGCTGATCAAGAGATTGGGGAGGTGGGGGGAATCAAGTATGAAACAATGAACAAGAGGCGGCCGCGGTTTGGGAGGTGCGTGCGTGCGCGTGTGTGTCACCGACTGTCGCTGGCGAAGGACAGGAACACGGCAGTTATTCATTGTCGCCACAAAGACGCCTCTGTCGCGAGCGCGACGGACCCACTGACACAGTCCGGCAACAACTCATCTTTTCTGAGTCTCTCTCTCTCTCTCTCTCTCTCTCTCTCTCTCTCTCTTCTCTCTCCGCGCTTCTCCGCAAAAGTCAGCCAGAGAGGCGGCAACACAGTCCGCCCGCCCTCGACTCGACGTCGCATCGGGGCGTTTTGACCTGTGCTGCCCCCTGCTGGTCGCTTTGAGTCACAGCATCAACCCGCTCGATAGCGTTCGTTTTCTGAAATTTTCCTCATTGGAAAAAAAAAAGAAGAAAAAAGCCTGCAATCCATTCAGTTGTTTTCAGGTGTCCTGATCGTGAGGATGTGTTTCTGAACCTTTTTTTTTTAGAAAAAAGTTTAAAAAGAAATTACCTATTTCAAACTTTATTTGTCACAGGGGACAAATAAAGTTCACAGTATTTACAGTATAGAAAGAGCAGCAGGAACAATCTAGAATACCGCTGCAAAATGTTGCTTTTTTTTACTCTTTATATTTTCAAGCCTGTCGAGCGATGCCACGAGCTGCTACCGTTATGTAACACCGGCCTCTCTTCTCTCCCCCCCCCCCCGCCCCCCTCTCCTGCCCGTGTGTGTTCCTTACGCAGCTGAACTGGAGTTTGTTCAGATCATCATCATCATCGTGGTGATGACGGTGATGGTGGTGGTGATCATCTGCCTGCTCAACCACTACAAGCTCTCCACGTGGTCCTTCATTACGAGGCAGAGCCAGGCCCGCAGACACGAGCACGCCCTGCAGCAGGTCAGTAGCGCCGTGTGTGTGTGTGTGTGTGTGTGTGTGTGTGTGTGTGTGTGTGTGTGTGTGTGTGTGTGTGTGTGTGTGTGTGTGTGTGTGTGTTTCCTTCCTTCCTTCGGTCGCTCCGACGGAGCCGTTTTCTCTGCGACTCCTGCCAGTGATCCAAAGTTATACCAAGAGTGAGAAACTCCGTGTCTGCCTCGTTCATCTGTTCTCACCCGGCACCCCACCACCACCACCACACGCACACACACACACACACACACACACACACCTCATTGTGACAGTACACTTCTTTAGTGGCGAAGGCAGGACAAACACGGCCTTTCTACCAGCGAGTTCCCAGTGAAGCTGCGCCGAGCTAAATGGATCCTTTTCATGCCGGTTCAGAGTGTCTGTCCCACTTTCACCCAGGCGGCGGCGGCAGCAGCAGCAGCAGCAGCTTCGCCCCAGTCTGTTAGGTGAACTTGCTGAATTTGGTTCCTTTTCAAGCAGCCAGACTGTGTCGGGCCTTGATGTTTAATTCACTGCAACAGCGTCTAGACAGTAGCGCCTCTGCCACCGTACTAATATGTCAACACACACACACACACACACACACAGGCGCGTGCAGACACACAAACTTCCCCACATCTAATCTGCAGACGCAGGACCAAGTTTTGAATAGGATCTGTTTTTCCCACTATTGTGAATCATCAGAAAAAAATGAGAGCTTTTCTACATTTTGGACATGTTGCTGGTCATTAGTGAAATTCAGTTAATATTCTTTTCATCTTTTTTTTATTTTCGTATTTGTCTGCCTCGGACGAGGCTCCATTCAAAACGGGACAAAACATGAGCGGTGAGTGCTGCGTCTGAAAGCTGCAACCAGCACGCAGGGAGGGAGAGCGGCAGTCTGAAAGGGCCGTGAGATGCCCTTTGCCCCCACACTGACACGAGCACCGCCAGGATCTTCATCTTCATCTTCATCTTCATCTTCATCTTCATCTTCTTCTTCTTCTTCTTCATCGTCTTCGTCTTCTATTTTAGAACTTGTTGCGTCTTTGGAAAAAAGGTCCAGGAGTGGCACGAACAGACGGGAGCCCGCGCAGCTATTTCATATTTGCTCCAGCATGTGATGCTGTTTGTTGCACCTCTTCATCTGGTTTATTTTCCGAGACGCCCGCTGTCTGCCTTTTTGTTGTCTCCAAACCCAAGGCAGGATTTTAGCTTTAAAGGCATCGGTTGTTTCCTTGCTATTGACGTTTCATCTTTTGTCCTCATTATTATGCTGTTATACTCCCCCTCCCCCGTCCCCTCATCATCCTGTTTTATTCACCAGGAAATTGTTTCATGTCCCCTTCATGTTCCCGCATCAAAACCCGTCCCAGCCAAAACAAACAGCCGGGCGGAAGCAGTTGTGTTGAAAAAAAAAAAAAGCCATTTGGGCAACAGGCCTTTTAGCGGCGTTAAACACATGCTAAGTTTTTCAAACAGATGAAACGGTCACTTTGTCAGCGTGTTACAGTGGGAGGCACTGTGTGACTTTCCCACTCTGACCGGGTGACGTGTGGAAAATGTCACGAAAGCTTCTTTACATGCCGCCATGCTGCAAAACGTTAAGCTTCTTCCATATTATTGTTGTTCTGGTCTGCAGGATGGATGTCTGTGGCCTTCAGACAGCGGCTCTCGACACGGTGCCTCCGAGGTAAGACCACCAGCATGCTGTGGATGGATGGATGGATGGATGGATGGATGGAGGGATAGATAGATAGATAGATAGATAGATACAGTAGATAGATGATTCATTTGCAACTCCAGTCCAGCTATATGCTGGATTCTTGGGTCAACTACTCGATAGGGATGGGGAATTATAGATTTAAAAAAATATATATCGTGATCATTTCTGGCATTTATCGCGATAACGATCAACATGACGATAAATTAGATAATGTTTAAACTCCGTCTTTTTGAGTAATAGTAATAATACTAATAATAATACTACTAATGGCTCTGATTTATACCAAGGTTCTCAAGTCACCCACATTCAAACTTTATTCTTGAGAGTTCGAGAATTACATTAATTAAAGGAATAAGGCAATGAAAGATAAAAACTAAATATTTCTAGGTACAAATGGAAAAGAAAAATCAAGATATTTATATCTGGGTAGTTGAATTTACAGCTATCTACATTCTGACAATAACTAAGACTTTATTGCACCTCTGAGAAAAATGCACAGCTGTGAAGGGGATGGAGTTACCTTCTCATTTAACGTTATCACGTTGAAATACTGCAAAATACTGTATTTAAAAAAATGTTTTTAGCATTCTCTAGATGTTTTTTAAATTTTTTATCAATACATTGTTTTCAAAACACGCTACTCCTAAAACAATCACCGTGATCATTTTTGCCAGACGCCCCCTGCAGTGGCGGCGGCGTCACATTGAGTCACGCGTCTCCCAGCTCCCCGTAGACGCCACGCGCTCTTGTATTTCTCTGAAGAGCGTCTGCTTTGTTAGCGCTTTGTTGCCTTCTGCCGTCTCCACTGAAAAAGGTTCACCGTGCCTGCGTCGACTACTGAATGCGCCCCCGCTGAATGCGACTGCGGCCGAGACGCTCGGGTCTGTGAAGGGGACGCGGCGGAAGGAAGGCCCTTTTACAAACCGCCTCCCTCCACTTGAGCCGGTCATAAAGCGTTTGGCATTTTTTTTTTTTTTTTTTTTTTTTTTTATCGGTCAGAGGCCACTGCGGTTTTCAATCGTACATTAAGAAACTCCTTTTTGCCGCCGCGTTAATGCTTGAAGCACCGCTGACAATGCGGGCCCTTTGATTTTTCCGGAATGCCAAGTTTTGGGGGTCAGCGGTGACTTTAATGTGCGACCGGGCTGCGACTCAAAGTCGTGAACTCGATGGCGTCGGACAGCCGTTCAAGCAAAACGTCACATGGCTGCCAGTGTTCATTTCGTTGACGAAGAGTTCGATGGGAAAATATTTGCTAGAGAATCTTTTTCACGCACACAGGCTCGGACTGAAAGTGGTGCAAGTGACATATTGGCCAAATAATCAGACATAAAGCAAGAGAAAAAATATGTAGGGAGGGACTAATGGAGATTTCCAGTGGTTTATTAGCATTAGCGACAATGTTGTGCTCTTTACTTGGTCCTAGCGCAACAGTGTCCCACGAACAGAACGGAAATATCGGAGCTAAATCAAGTGTTTCACCTCGCCGGAGGTCGCTGGCAGAAGTGAGTTCATCTGTATTTAGAAGTGCATTTGAGAATTGCACTTCACAGTTTCTCTTATTTTTGTCACTCTGTACACACTATCAGACAGTAGAAGAAGTAAAATAAAAGAGGTCTTCCACATCACGACGGCGTCCACGTCCGTTAAAACCTTCATACCGTCTCAAAACAAACTGTGGGTTAGCTCCAATAACACGTATCGCGTCCGTTTGCTTTTCGTAGCTTTTCAGGGGCAAACTATAAAAAAAAAAGAAAACCGTAGGCCGCAAAGTCTACAGAGGCTCCTGGAGTATTTGGCTTCAGCCAGCCGAGAGGCAAAGGTGTAAACAAAAGTTAATAAGGAAGAAAATCCAAGAAAACATTTTGCGAGAGGGGGATAGATGATGGAGGCAAAGGAGGGCGAAGGTGGGCCGAGCGCGAGAAGGGGTGAGGGATGATCAAGCGAGGCTGAAAAAAAAAAAAACACACACACACACACACACACACACAAACTGTCAACATTAAAGCATCCAGAGAGACGCAGAGAGGGAAGGAAAAAGGGCCACAGAGAGCGACGAGCGCCGAGGGAGACGCAGCCGATGAACGTGGGTGGCTGATAGATGCAGGGGGGTGGGGGGGGTGGGGGGGTCGCTGTGTGTGTGCGGTGGGGGGGGGGAGGGGGGGGGGCGGATGGATTTTGGTGCGTCATTAATCAGCAACACCTCCCCTGACACTGTCTAGACAGCCGTCTGAGAGCTGCCCTGCTCTGCTGCGCTCTGCTCCCTCTATCAGCGCTGCACCTCTCCCTCCCTCCCTCCCTCCCTCACCCACCCGTCTGTCTGGCTCGCTCTCCGCTGCCTCCTCCTCTCTCTCTCTCCCATTCACTCTCTCTCCCTCCCTCGCACTCCCTCCCCTCCCTCCATTTATCTCGACGGCGCTCTCTTCCCCTCCTCTCTCCTGCCGACGCTCCTTATCTCCGCAGCCTTTCTTGTTAATCCCTCCCGCTCCTCTTTCTTTCTCTCCCTCTCTCCCTCCTGTTTCGATCGCCCTGATCCTTTTACCTCCCCCACACCCACCCCCAACCTCACCGTAGCCCGCTCTCTCCACCCAGACTTTTGCTTTTGTCAGTGGGGGTTGACAATTAGAGCGGCGGTGGCTAATTGAAATGGGTTCCCCTCTGATAACGGCGGCGTTGAATCGGACAGAAATGCGAGACGGCGAGAAAATGGATCGCGCCGCCGCAGTCTGGGGAGCTAATTGAGGTGAAGATCTAACACCAAGCAAGCAAGCGAGCAAGCGGGGGGAAAGAAAGAAAGAAATCACAGCGCACTAAAAAAGAAGAGGAAAAAAGAGAGCCGCGGAGGTGCGAGACTTTTCCATCAGTCTGAGTTCAGGCGGCGAGTCGGATGAGTCCCTGTTGTGTTGGAGGGCCAGGCTGAAGTTAAAGGGGGAGGGAGGGGGGAAAGAAAATGTATATGAGATATAATAAAAATCTTAACCCAGCAGCAGCAGCAGCAGCAGCAGTAGCGGCAGCAGTAGTAGCAGCAGCAGCAGCAGCAGCAGCAGTAGCAGCAGCAGCAGCAATAGTAGCAGTAGCAGCAGCAGCAGCAGCAGCAGCAGCAGCAGTAGCAGCAGCAGCAGCAGCAGTAGCAGCAGCAGCAGCAATAGTAGCAGTAGCAGCAGCAGTAGCAGCAGCAGCAGTAGTAGCAGCAGCAGCAGCAGCAGCAGCAGCAGCCAGTCGGTGCCCGAACCCAGCCGAGGCGAGATGGAAGCCACTTCCACCTCCGGCTGGGTTGCACAGAGTTGCGCCGGGCTGTTGCTGCTGACACCTGCGATGATGTCACAGAGGGAGCTTCCGTTTCCCACCAAATCCCCACGTTTTTCCCCACCAAACCCGCTCGGACTCTTCCGCATCAGGGGGACAAATGATGAAGAGGAGGTGACACGAGAGGGAAATGGAGGATTTTACCAGCGTCTTGGAACTCATTTTAGACATTTCATTGGAGGTTGTTTAACACCGCTGTTGTTATTACAGGTGTCAATTACGTGATTATCTCCTGCTAGTTTGTCTCATCAACTGTACTGGGGGAGTAACGGGGGGGGGAATTATAAAAACAAATTTATTAAAAATTTATATAAATTAAATATTTTTCCATTTCCAGTCATCAAAAGATTTATTGAAGTTGTTGAATATTGTAGATGGCAGTTTTACAGCTTGGACCGTGTATGAGAACCGTTCTAAGGGTAGGAAAACCAAATGACTTTTATCCTACTGTGATTAATACACTTTTATGAATGTATTCATGGGCAGCATGTGAAGCATTTTCCAATATGAAAATCAGAAATCCAGCCAGCTTTTACACACTGGACCTCTAAAGGCTTCTCGGAAGCACATGGTTTTCCGAAAAAAAAAAAAAAAAAAAAAAAAAATTGTATTTACTTAATCGCTTCAATATTTGTGCCCCCCCCCCTCAGGTCTTATACGCCCCGCAGGCCCGGGACCGCTTCACCGCCCCCTCCTTCATGCAGCGCGACCGCTTCAGCCGCTTCCAGCCCACCTACCCCTACCTGCAGCACCAGATCGACCTGCCGCCCACCATCTCGCTGTCGGACGGCGAGGAGCCGCCGCCCTACCAGGGCCCCTGCACGCTGCAGCTGCGGGACCCCGAGCAGCAGATGGAGCTCAACCGCGAGTCGGTGAGGGCGCCGCCCAACCGCACCATCTACGACAGTGACTTGATCGACATGGGTGGCGGCGGCGGCGGCGGAGGACTGGTGGTGGGAGGGGTCGGGGGCGGCACTGGTGGGGGCGGGGGAGGGGTCGTAGGAGGAGGAGGAGGGGGGGGTCCCAGGCCTCCCAGCAGCAACTCGGGCATCAGCGCCGCCAACTCCAGCAGCCACGGGCGCATGGAGGGCCCGCCGCCCGCCTACAGCGAGGTGATGGGCCACTACCCGGGCGCCGCCTTCTTTCTACACCAGCACAGCAATAACCAGAGGGGGGGTGGCGGCGGCGGCGGCGGCGGCGGGCCGAGGACCATCCAGCAGCAGCAGCAGCAGCAGCAGCAGAGCCGGTCGGAAAGCACAATAGTACCTGCCAAGGCCAAAGACGGCCGAGCCGAGGAGCTGGTGTGAAGGACGGAAGGAAGGACAGAGTGGGCGGGGCTACGGGGGCCGGCCACGCCCCCCCCCCTCCCCCACCACCGCCACCTCAGACTGAGAATCCCCCCCTCTTCCCTCCTCCTCCCCCTCCTCTTCTTCTTGGAGGCCCTGAGCACCTGCAAGACGTGCTCTCTCTCTCTCCCCCTCTCTCTCTCTCCCCCTCTCTCTCTCCGCACTCCCATTGCACAAACACAATACGGAGCCTCGCGACAACCGGACGAGAGCAAGCGAACGCCTCATTTCAGTTTCCTTGTATTTTTATTTATTTTTTGCTTTTTGTTTTTTATGGGGGGGAGGTTTTTTTGTTTTGTTTTGTTTTGTTTTGTTTTGTTTGTTTGTTTGTTTGTTTTGGTTTTCTTTCTGCGGACGTTCGGTGCTCAAACGGCGAGCGCCGCTGCGGCACAATGTGCGCACTGTTTGAAACCTGCTTTTTTTTCCATTTTATTTTTTATCGTCGTTATGATTAATATTGTCGTCATTTTTTTTTTTTTATTCCCGCTATAAGAAAGAAAAAACATTGCTAGCACAGATTGCTAGAACCCCCCCCCCCCCCCCCCCCCCCCCCAGTTCTCGGGCGACGCCGCCTTCCCCCGGGAACCGAGGAGGATTTTCTTTTTCTTTTTCTTCATTTTTTTCTTCTTTCTTTTCTTTTTTTTTTTGTTCAGACCGGGATCTGTGCACAAAAGCGAGAAACTGAGAATCAATGACTTTGGAGAGGACACGAGAGACTCTCACCGCCTCACCCCTCCCTCCTCCCAAAACTCCCCTCTCTCTCTCTCTCTCCCCCCCCCCCAAAAAAAAAAAAATCTTAGTGCCAAGGTTCACATGGAGGAAAGCTACGAGGGGGGAGGGAGGGAGGGAGGGGGCGGGGCTTATCGATCTAACATTCAGACACACATGAGAGAGAAAAAAAAGAAAAGTTATCTCAAAGTTGCACTATCCTTTCGTCGCAAAAGAGTCGAGGGGGAGAAACGACGACGGCGACGACGTTTGTTTTTGTTTTTTTTCTTTTTGTCCTTTTTACAAACAGACTGACTGAAACTCCGCCGCTCCAGAGTCGTTTTAACAGTTGGGAGCAAAAGGAAAAAAGAAAAAGAAAAGAAAAAAAAAAAAAAGCAAACAAGTATTATGAGCTTGTCTCCTTCCTTCTTTTTTTTTTTAAATCGTTATTTCTGTTTTATGTTATTTTTATTCTTCTTTTCTTTTTTTTCTTTTCTTTCGAACTTCAAGAGATAACACACGATGTACCCAGCCTACATTTTTCTGTCTGCTTCAAACACCACAAGCACAGTGAGACTGCGTCTGCGTGCACTTCGGCCCGGCAGGGGAGGCAATGGGGTTGTGGACCTGTTGTGTTTCTTCTGGGGTTTTTTTGTGCATTGTTTCGTTGTTCCTTCTTTCAGATTGTGCGTTCGCGGAAAAAAAAAAACTACATCCGGAAAATCCCCGAAAACTCTTGAGAGAGAGAAGAAGAGAAGGACGGAAGCCGGGTCCACGCGCGCTCGCAGCTGATTCAGCTCCTCTTCCTCCTCCTCCTCCTCGTCTTTCCCGGACCCCCCCTCCCTCACCCGTCCTCGACCCCTCCAGCTTATCTCCACGATGCACAGTGCATTCTGCCAACAGCCACGCTGAACACGAAGCCCCTCAGCCGCGACGAGGAGAAGGAACCTGCCCCCCCCCCCCCTTGCCCCAAATTTTCTTAGAAATTTTCTAAGAAATGGAAGAAGAAAAAACGGGAGACTCTGCGTCTCTCCGTCTCCGAAGCCACACACACACACACACACACAAAAAACACAACGAAACCAAGCTAAAGCGACGAGAGACTCCTGGTCGGCCTTCGCCAAGACAGACAGACGGACGGACGGACGGACGGACGGACACACAGACAGGCAGGCAGCGGTCGTCTGGAGTGAGAACTGTCTTGTTGTCCAAGTCAAAGGGCTATGGGAGGGTCCTGCTCTTTCTTTTTCTTTTTTTCTGTTTTTGTAAGAGAAAAAAACCTTTTTGAAAAACGGAGCCTTTCTCTCTCCCTCTCTCTCCCCCTCTCTCTCTCTTTCTCTCTCTCCCTCTCTCTCTCTCCCTCTCTTTCTCTGCTCATCGTTGCCTTCTCCTCTGCTCTCGCGCTGTCGTCCGTCTGTCGCCTCCTCGTTTACGTTACGACACCAGTGCCCCCCCCCACCCCCTCCCATCTCGTCAACCCCCCCCCCCCTCCCCCTTATCCCCTACACCCCCTCCTCCTCCTTCCCTCCCTCCCTCCACCTGCGTGCATAAAAAAAAAAGTGCATTCAATTGATGCCGAGTCCGCCGAGCCCTTTAAAGTGGAGACTGGAGTGGAGCCTCGTTTATCAGTGTGCTAGTGCTGGTCCTCTCCTCCCCCTGTGTGTGTGTGTGTGTGTGTGTGTGTGTGTGTGTGTGTGTGTGTGTGTGTGTGTGTGTGTGTGTGTGTGTGTGTGTGTGTGTGTGTGTGTATTTGTCTGTCGCGTAGACCTCTCGACAACACAGAAAAGCACTTAATGCTCCTGCAGGGGCATTGTGTGTGTGTGTGTGTGTGTGTGTGTGTGTGTGTGTGTGTGTGTGTGTGTGTGTGTGTGTGTGTGTGTGTGTGTGTGTACGCTTCTCTGAGTCGGCCACCTGATGTATCTCCAGGTTCCCAATCAAGGTTATTTGTTTGGCCCCAACACGTCATCAATGCAGCTTTCATCAGAACCACAGACGCATGATGATGATGATGATGATGATGATGATGATGATGATGATGATGATGATGATGATGGCGATGATCATTATCATGATTGAGGATGATGATGATGACCTTGGCGATGGTGATGGCAATGATGATCATGATCGTCATGATTGATGATGATGGCGATGGCTATGATGATGATCATCATCATCGCCATCATCTTCATCATCATGATCAATAATGATGATCATGATCATGATTGAGGATCATCATGATTGATGATGATGACCATCATCATCATTATTGATGATGATGAAGATGATGGCGATGATGATCATGATTGATGATGACGGTAATGATGGTGGTGATGACGATCACCATCATTACCATTGCGGTGATGGTGATCATCACGATTGTCACCAGTGATGATGATTTAGCAGCGTTGTGGCACTGATTTCAACCACTAGGTGGTTGATTGCAGAAGATGACCTCAGCGTGTCGCCACTCGTCTCCATTGGCAGACGGCGTAAAGGAGCTAAAGGTAAAAGCTCCTTGAGCTCCATCAAATTTCCAACTCCAAGGTCAAAACTACAGTACGCCATTTATTCGTGGTGACACTGGGACACAGGGCCGCTGCCAGTGATCTTAGTAGACAAGTGAAAGACCAGTTTCCACCCTGGAGCAGCTCACTCTACTCCCGCTGCACCAGTTACGGGAGGCTGTTGTTTTCCGTCACGACAAAGCGACACACAAGCCCAAAAACCATATCAGCTGTGGATTTGCAGAAGCTCATGAATATGTGAAGTCAGTCAGGTGGTGCCTGCGGTGGGAGGTCAGCAGCTCCGGCCGCTCCCGTGAAACGAAACACATCAGTGTGTTGGAATGTACACATGCGTCTGTGGTCAGCGTGTCCGTCGGACCCTACACGTGTGTGTGTGTGTGTGTGTGTGTGTGTGTGTGTGTGTGTGTGTGTGTGTGTGTGTGTGTGTGTGTGTGTGCGTGCGTGTGCGTGCGTGTGTGTGTACGTACGTGTTACTACATCGCTGCTGCTATTGCTGCTGCTGCTGCTGCTACTACTATGGTTGCTAACTGCTGCTTCTCATGCCCCCCCCCCCATGCTCATCCAGCCTCCCCCGTCTCCCCCATACACACACACACATACACACACGCACGCCCGACTCGAACCACCAGAGAAGAGAATTTTCCCTCCCTCCTCCTCCTCCTCCTCCTCCCTCTCGCCTCGGTCTGCCCGCGCGGTCATAGCTTGTAAAAGTGGAGAGATATGAAAGATGAGATTTTATGTTTTCTACGAGGAGGTTTTTTTGCATGTTACTATGACGTGAGTAAATATATAAGGTGCCTAACGTTCATGTTTGAGCAGACCACACCTCGGGTCAAACCGCGGCTCGGAACACCCTCGTCCTGCCCCCCCCCACCACCACCCGCCCTGTCTGGTCTGGCACAATGGGTTCACCCCACCCCCCACCCCCCCGACCCCACCTGATAGGATGATTTCATCCTGAACCCCCCTGACACACACACACACACATACACACAAAACGCCTTTTACTCCGAGGTCTCGCACGAGTAGCCAATCAGCAGCTGCGCAACCACCTCCAAAAAAAGACACTGCAGCTTCAACCTTGAAACATTTTTTTTGCTCCAGCCCCCCCCAACTACCCACTCCCCCCCGTGAGACCCTCCCATTATCCCAGACCGGTGGGCGGCGGGTGCCAGCGAGGCCACCCGAAGCCACTCTGAGCGGCGGTTGGACCAGCGTGTGGAGCAGACATAGGAACCCACTTGCACTCGAAAAAAAAAAAAAGCTCCCACCTTTGTTGTGCCTCACTTCCAACGGTGCTTTTTTCAGTAGTCTGTCTTTCTTTATGTTTGTTTGTAAGGTGCTGTATATAACTTGAATATATATTATGCACATATCCTACCCAATGGGTAGAAAACCACAAAAAAGAGACGTTGTGAATACTGTAATATAATGTACAGACGATATAAGAAATTTTAAGGAAGGCAGCGTCGAATTTGTAAAATGCCTGCTACGGTCGAAGCGAGAAGAAGAAAAAAAACACGTGCTTTGTCTCTCTTTCTTTCTTTCTTTCTTTTTTTTTTAAATGAGAAAACATGGTTTGGAAGAATGCCTAGAATATGGTTGCATCACAAATAGAAAGTAAGTACTTATGATATTTTGCTATAAATGCTAGTCTGTCGCGGTGAGGACGAGGAAACCTCCGGCTCGGTGGAACATTGACTTGTTTATTGGATCTCGTCAAGCCGGCTCCCGCAGTGCCGGGCCTTCGTTTCGGCCACTCGTGGTTTTTTTTTGTTTTTGTTTTTGTTTTGTTTTTATTCCTTTTCTTTTCACGTCCGACCGACGTTTATCACTCAGACCTTGGAGAAAGTTACACACACGCACGTGCGCGTCCGTTGGCGTCGATGCCAACGATGATGTCAGCCTGCCCGCGTTTGACCCTCTGCCCCATTAATTTTATTTGTAAAAATATTTTTTTTGCACATCAGTGAAAGGTGAAGCCCCGACTGTCGAGAGGAGAGCTGCGACACTTCGGAAGGAAGTGTTTGTTTTGTTTTACGTTCGTTTTTCGGCTTTTTTTTTTTTTTTTTTTTTTTTTGCTTTTCTATTTTCTACCTGCCAAAGTATGACTGTGCAGAGCTCCCAGCTCTGCCGCTGCAGCTCGTCCCTCCACACGTCGGCCTCCAGGTTGAAAGCATTTCAGATCTCTGCTTACGTTAGCCTTGGGTGTTTTCAAAAAAAAAAAAAATAAATACTTGAGAGGAAACTTGAAAACAAAACTGCCCATTCCCCACTTTTTTTTTTTCTCTTGGGTTGTGATCAAAAAGGTCTGAAATGGAAGAAAAAAAACAAATCCTGTCATTTGACCTCTTGCGTTCATTATGTTTGTGTTCATGTTCATTTTTGTTCTTACACGACAACGTTAAATGTGGCACAGCGTGTTGAAACGGAAGTCACGTCGTTTGAACCTCCAGTCGTTTATTTCCAGTATGTACTGAAAGTGACTCATAAACACTGTACAATAACCGCAGAGCATGTTCATTCTAATCTATAGACGATGTACATAGCAATGCGCCATTTTTTTTTATTTTTTCTGTTCAGTACACCAAATAAGTGGCAGTTGTGTGAGTTTCAGTCTGGACAAGTGTCTGCTGTGAGTTTGGCTGGAGCGCAGCTCATCACCCCCCCACCCACCACCACCACCACCCCTCTTTGTTTCCTGCACTAGCTTGAACAACTAACTTTGGCTAAGACTGACAAATATATATACATACATATGTCTGTATATATGTGTATATATATATGTATATTTTCATATACACATTTATATATGCATATATGTGTACGTATGCATACATATATCCCAACCTCCAACCCCACCCCCATCCCCAACGCGCTCCAGTTCGGCTTCACTCTCAAACTGCTGACAACAAGTAGCTGTTTTTCTTTTAATTGTTCCGGATTTGACTGAAAACAGCGATAACGTCTCAACCGTTTGGTATTCTCTGTCTCGACAGTAACCATAGGACTGCTTCCACCATGGGTTTTCGTAACATCGGTTTGCTTTATTTACAAAACGAATCCTATCTCGCCCCCCCTCCTCGCCCCACCCCCCTCTGTTCCCATATATATGCATATATCTGTGTATTTCCATATGTGAATATACCTATGTATGTGCACGTGTCTATCGAGATAGACGCGTGCACATACATATATATATGCATATATATGTATCCCAAAGCAGAGGTTAAAATGTTGTGTATTTCTGCTTCTTTTTATTTAAGCAATTGTGATGTAATAGGTTTTAGGCCTAAGGTCTGTTATTGCAATACTTTTACAGAAAAGAAGAAAAATCAAAAAATGTTGCTCTAAGTGCTGTTGTAGTCAAAGATTTTATGCTTGTACTTATGCTGTAGTCAAACTGCAGCATAAAGAATAAAACTTTAAAAGTGAACCCATGTCGTCGCGTTTCCTTCCTCACTTAATGAATTGATTTCTGCTTTGCTGGGGCATCCAAGCTGAGGTCCGGCATTAACAATAAAGACGGGTGCATAACCTCAGTGCACCCCACAGGGATACATTCATTTAAACAAAGCAAGATATTTAGATATAGATAAATAGATATATCTATACATCCATGCAGTACTGTTCAAAAGTTTGAGGTCACCAACTCATTTCTGCATTGAACTCCATTGTAACCGGTTTTATGTACACTGTCATGGCTTGCATCCGTAATATATTGTAAGGTCATTATAGGCCTTCTGGTTGTTGAGGGAATTTAAATATTTACAAATATTTCGCACACTGCATTAAATTGCATTGTCAGACTAAAAAAAAATGGTCATAGTTTACATTTGTGGCTGACTTTTGGTGTTCACACAGAGTTTTGCACACTGGGAATTCTCTCTGTCACGTTTAATTAGAAACCGTAAATGTTTCTCATTGAACACTGAAACGTTCCCATACTTGTTCAGCACGTCTGGACTGATTATCCTGCATCGTTCATGGCGGTCAATGCAGAAGTGACTTACCCCGAACTCTTGAATGGAGCCTCTCCCAGCAGTCTTGAGGCGAGGGCGGGGTTTCCAACCTGGATTGTGCAGGTAGCGTGCTTCACGTCCAGGTCGAACCCGCTCACGTGTTTCCACTTGGCGGCCAAAGACTCTCTGGAGCCTCGGACGAGGGACTCGGCTCAGGCCAGCAAAGGCAATGAGCTGCATAAAACATTGGCGGCTTCAACACTTTGCAGCAAGCGGCGGTTTATTTATGGACAGACCCCATCTGGTTGCTTGTCATAACATTCGTAAGGAGCGAAACAAAGCCGACGTTCTGAGCACTTAGCCTCACTTACCAAGTGCAGAGGGAGGGTTGGGCCCCCCGGGGTGGGTGGAGGGGTGTAGAGCCGCCCACTGTCCTCTCCGTGAACCTGCCGCCTGCGAAACGCTGCGAGCGCCCATCCGCGTCCCTGATGGTATTCACATTTCCTCCTGACTCACTTTCTCCAGACTGCGCCCGCACTCACTGGCGGAGGCGGCCGACTGGCGGAGGCCGTCCGCGGCCAGTCATGCATACATCATCCGCTCTCGGCGGCGGCGGCGGCGGGGATGAGACGTGCAGCCGCTTCAGTCTTGAAGCCCTCGCAGGCTTTTAAGCATCCGCCAGGAAACAAGGGAAGGCGAGGAGGAAACTGCTTTCTAGTAGCGCTTCCATATTTAATAAAGGATGTGCTCTGGCTGGGAACCCAAAGCTGAGGGAGAGACTGAGCCCGGTTCCAGTTCAGCCGCGCCTTGAAATCGGATCAGCAGATTTTCTTTTTTTTTTTTTTTTTTAAACGGCCGCCTGCAGACACATTGACAGAGTTTCCAAAGTTAAAGAATTGCTTGCATAATGAGGCACCGTGCACACACACACACACACACACACACACGCACACACACACACACACACACACACACTATTCAGTTTCAGTGAACAGAGACAATGCTTTTGTAATTTTAATTCACTCCACTGCAAGAGCAAATGGAGACGGTTAAATATTTCTCACATACATATCACTTACTCACAGCATATACTGCTTCGATGAAATTATTTTTTGCAGGTCAACTTTATTTACCGTACATCAGGGTTCACCGACGGTCTTCTTCATCTTGCGACCAACACGGCACCAAGCAAAAAGGTCACATGACCTCCTGTGGATTCACCACCAGCAGAGGGAGTCATCGGGGTCATGGGGCTTTGTGGCACGGGTGGTGGTTGAGCCCCCTGTCAGCGGTGCGGTCTTCCAACTCCCACCTCCAGGGGAGGTCGGAGACATTGAGTCCGAACGGCCCGTGGCACGGTACTTGATTTCCCTTTTTACCCGCAGATTCTTAACAGAAAGTTGACGCCAATGCACTTTAACTCCTAATGAATTCCTCCGAGTTACTCCGCTGAAGGTGACCCAGACGGTCGACTTCCTCCGCAGTCTGTCGGCCCGAGTGCGAGCGACTCCGCCGACCTTCAGCCAGTAAGGCGGAGAAAATCTCAGGAACTGACCGAGAAGACAGTTGGTCTCCCTCCCGCCCCACCCAAGTGACCTGCGCTTCACCTCAGGTTGTCTTGACACTTGAGTCGTGTTCGGCGCCGAACCCCCCCACCTGAGGAACACAGATTGTCTTTACGTTGCGGCGGGAGAGCAGCCGATCGGAGCGCCGCTCCGTCTTCTGCGTCGCCCTCCCTCTGGGACGACGGACAGGTGCCGGCCGCTGCATAAACAGCCGCTCATTACTGCCGACGGCAGAGGTCATTGCAGCACGCACACACACACACACACACACACACACACACACACACACACGGTCCCCCCATCAGCGCTGAGGAGTGCGGTGGTATTTCCATATAGATAAGGTTGATAATGAAGAGGGACGACTGGGGCAGGTGAGCTCGCTCTTTATATCTGTTTAGCATCGCTGGACACTGACAGCCACGCAGACGACGTGCCAGACCTCGCTGATTAGAAGGCAACCGGTGGGTGGGCACCATGATATCAACACACACACACACACACACACACACACACTTTGGGTTACACTGTCTTGAAGTGATGTTTATTTATATTCACGTTTTTTCACCTGAACGTGCAGTTCACCTGGGCAACTTTCAAAATAAAAGAAAGGAAAAAGAAGGAAAACTGGGTCTTCTTGAGTGAAATCCAGTCCTAAGCTACCCCCGAGTGGGGGAACTGCAGTCTGAACCTCAAAAGAGGGGAACACTCGACGGCGTGTTTCAGGTTGATCTATGACTTTTAACATGTTGGCCCCGACCAAAAAAAAATGACTTTTTGGCCTTTTTTTCTCCCAGTTTTCAGACATGTTGCGATTTTGTAACCCATCGTCCACTTTCATGCTAAATTACTAATGCTAATTGATTCATTGGACCAATCATGCTTAGTCTTGGTCTGATGGAGAATGTGAATTTTTTTTTTTTTTTTTTAGGTATATCAGAACAGCTCAGACTATACAGTGGATGCTCTGGCCCCAAATGCTTATCTTGCTTTGACCGAACGTGTTTGGTTTCGTAGCACTTTTTTTAAAAAAAATTTCGGGGGGAACTTAAAACTATCACCTCTTTCACTGCAACTGCAGTCCCCTGATTCAATCACAAGAGGGCGGTGTTTCGCTGTGTTGAAGCGTCTATTTTCTTCGTATGAAAATATTGTGAATAAATTAGGGTTTCATTATATTATTTGGTTTGATCTCTGAAACTAACCCCTAAGACAGACTTTTCTAAAAACACGGAAAAAAAAATAACAGCGCGCTGTTGGACAGAAATACAGAGACGCAACAGCCCCACTTGCCAATCGCAGATCCACTGTCACTCTTAGACTTATTGTCCCTTGAAAAGGTAGACAAGACACCAGTAAAGGGTAGCAGGTCACTATTATTACCATGTTTGAGAAACCACACACACACACACACACACACACACACACACACACACACACACACACACACACACACACACACACACACACACACACACACACACACACACACACACACACACACACACACACACACACACACACACACACACACGTCAGTGATCATTGGATTTTATTCAGTTGTGATCTTTTCCAAACACGTGGTGAGTCTTCACCTGGAGCACCTCCAAACACATGCACCTGTATTAAGGTGTGGAGACGCACTGTACCTGCTGCACACTCACACGTAGGATGGACGCATCACGTGTCAAACTCGTACTTACTCCCGACTCCAAACTGCTCCTTGAACAGCATCATCCGCCAAGTGACTGAGTCACGTCGTTTTTTTTACGGCGATGCATAGGTACAATTTATTAGTTTGAGCTAATAATAATAATAATTAAAAAAAAAAGAAACAAAACAAAACTGCATTTCTCCGACTTGAGAGAAGACACAAAGCGGTACTGAGCCTTCACAAAGGCTCCGGCGGACTGTGCACACAGGTGAGCTTCAAATTAAATTCTCTTCCCAACGAGAGCCAGTCGAGACTTTGTGAGACGCTGTTTACACGCAGGCTTCATTCCCTCCTGGTGGAGAACAGTACAACTGAGCTGTACAACTGTTGCTCAGAGCCGTGCAGATCACTCTGAGCCACGTGGAAATCCAGACTGAGAGCTGGGAGCCAAGCGGCGGCGGCGGCGGTGCCAGCAGCTCGGTGAAGCTGCCGTCTAGTCAGTGACGCAGCGCAAAGAGGCAGAGTTCAGGCAGCCAGGGACTCGGCCGGGACAGTGACACACGGCAGACGAGATGCGACATCTGAGGTGGAACTTCTAGAGGGGGGGGGGCGATGGGGACAATTTCTCTCTCTTCTGTGCAGTTAAGTTTTTGTTTGTTTTTTTCTTTCAGAGGTGCTCCAAAGTCAGCAATCATTGGACAAGGTTAAAAATGGGAAGGTCTGTCCAGAAACGCAGCTCGCTACTCGTTCTTCTTTCTGAAGAACGGCTTCCGTTCGGACACTCGGTCTTTGGTTTCCTGCAGTTTCTCCGACAGCTTGTCCTTGGTCTCCTCCATTTTCTCGGAGAGGCGCTCCTTGGTCTCCTCCATCTTTTCCGTCAGTTTCTCCTTGGTCTCCTCCATCTTTTCCGTCAGTTTCTCCTTGGTCTCCTCCATTTTGTCCTGGATGTAGTCTTTGACTGGCGGCGGCGTCGACAAGTAGCCGTGCTTGCGGAGGTACTGGACCAAGAGCGACGTGCCGCCCAGCGTCACCGTGTATCTGGCGGGGGTCGCAATCTGTGGACGGACGAGGAGCAGAGGAGAGCCCATTAGACGGATAGATTTTCTTTTTTAAACGTACGATGGCCCGGGGATTCCAATGTGACTATTGCAGAGGTCAGGCAGTTCAACAATGAAACTTGGAGGGCTGTAAACTGAGAGGCAATGCCACTCGTGGGCACTTAGAAGTTCCTGCAGGAAGGTTACCTTGTACATGGCGTAGGCAGTGATGGCGTAGCCGCTTGAAGACTCCCTCAGCAGGTCAACCACTGACTCTGGCAGTCCAATCATCTCCAGAAATGGCACAACGTTCACACCTCTGCGTTCAAGTGAAACACAAAGCGGGAGAGATTTTAAAAATAAAAACTAAGGATGCACAGATACCGATACCAGCATGAGGTATCGGTACCGATATCAGCATGAGGTATCGGTACCGATATCAGCATGAGGTATCGGTACCGATACCGGGGTGGAGAACTCTACTTGTACGACACCAATACCAGTTGTATATGTATGTATAAGACAATATTGTTAAATTTGTGTTTGTACTGCCGTGAAACTTGGATATCTGTACCAATATCCGATACTTGTGTTGGTACAGATACTCGGGTGGGGTACTCGACTTGTACTCGTAACATATGTGCCGATACCACGACACCGATATCAGTTGCATATGTATGGATGAAACTATTTTGTTAAATTTGTCTTTGTACTGCAGTGAAACTTGTGACAGTGACCCCATGTTGCAGAAAAACATGCAGAGAAATGTAGTTCAAATAACAGAACATCTGTGGAAAACTATCATGTGTTATCTCAGTACTTGAGCACTCGGTATTGGTGAGCACTGAAATGCAAGTACTTGTACTCTACGCTTTGTGTAAAAATAATGGTATCGGTGGTTTACCTAAAAATCAAAACACAAAATTCAACTAAAAGTGTTCAACTGAAGGAAGGGTGTTGCAGACTCACTTCATGGCGGCGTAATAGAAGGTTCCGAACCAGACGGACGACGTGAGCAGGTGGACGGGGATCATCACCTTCCCGTACTGCTTGAAGGTCCTCTTGAACCTCTGCACCAGGCCGATGGACTTGTCCTGCAAGGGGTCCACCTCCACCTCCACCTCGGGGCCGCTGCCGGCCCCCCGCTGAGCCTCCTCCTCCTCCCTGGGCCGAGTGGACGCGGACAGCCAGCGCCGGCCAACTGGGGGCGCCGGCGGTGGCTGGCGGAGGGCGCAGCAGCGGCAGAACAGGGCGGGCGGCGGGGGGCCCTGGACCCCCACCAGCAGGGGTCGCACCGCCGCCAAGCGCTGCAGAGTGCCACGGTTCAGGATGCGCTGCATCATCGTCTTGGTCGTCGTCGTCTTCCTCTACTCCGCTCTGCCGCTGTGACTTTCAACCACAGGCTGGAAGGAGAAAAAACATATACTGTATATATGAATATATATATATATACATTCAAAGCTTTTTTAAAATCATATAAATATATGTTGGGAGGGTTTAGTGTCTTTGAATGGTGCAATGTGAAAGAACCAATGTTAACTATTCTTTTGGAATGGGCTCAGTTGTGCAAGTTGAGTTTTAAAAAAAATACTGAAAGGGGAAAATATTTCATGATTATGAGGACAAATTATTGAATTGTGATACAATTAAGAAGAATACTGTAAAGCACGCTTTGTTTTGTTTTTTTGTTCAGCAATGGTGCTTGCATTACGGATATTCCCCGTACCGACATTAAACTATGCTTCTAAAACAAACATACTTTCGTAACTTTCGTAAACTAAATGAATCCCATCAAACTAATCAGCCAATGTAAACGCCTGCAGTTTGTTCTGTGTGAGTAAATCCCAAACAACACTGACCACTGCGTGACCTCACTGCTCACTCACTCAAGACAAACTGTTTTCGCGTTACTGCGATGACTCATCGCATTGCATTTTTTTTTTTTTTTTTTTTACTACCACAGAGGCAGGTCTTCTGATTCTCTCTAGCACAGTTTAATTTTACAGTATCAAAGTTCCTGAACGTACCTTGGCTCGATGAACAGACAATCATACATGCAGCACCTGTAAGAGAACAATCGAGGCGGCAGGTTAATATAAACAGGCGGGGAAAGCCAAGCGTAAATGGAGCAACACGCTTTTACAAGGGGGCAAAGCTCATACACATTTCCTCAATGCTGTCCAAACTTTAGACCGGCTTTCCAATCAACCAGATTGTTCAAACATGTTTGTGAAATTTTGCAGGAAGTCATTAGATTTGTCTTCAAAATAAAAGTACGTCCCTGAGCCCAAGTAACGTTGCACCGTAGAGATCTATTCTGGCTTAACGTTCAAATTCCAATGGGGGAATAGCACTGACGCGCTCAAGCTAACTTTACATGAGCACTATTTTAAGTCGGTTGACATTGGCCAGTTCAATTTAGAGGACATGGAAGAGTTGCGGTGACTTTGCAGCCGACTGAGTGTAAACTTAAACACCTCTTTAACAGTAGACACTAGTTATAATCCACACAGTGAGTGTCAAGCCACGGTAGCGCTGTCACCAACTCAGCATTGGAGCCTAACGTTAGCCTAGCTTTGCGTCGGGCTAGCTGCGCTGCGAAGCAACGCAGTAAGGAGGACAAGTCAGTGCTAACACAAAAGCAACAGTAGTCAGTGATAGAGAACGATCAAGGGGTCATACTTACGTTACACGTCATGTGCTGAAGAACAGTCCGGACCGTACCCTTGTTCTGGGTGGCCATGCGAACGGGCCAGGGTTAAGTGTCATTGAAGCGCCACATTTGTCGCCGACAGACTGACTGCATGGAGAGCCGCATGTAAACCCAGCGCGCAGGCACTTATGGGAAATGTAGTTTGTATGGACGCGCTGGGAAACGTCATTGGGTTGCTCGAGAAATCAATTTCCCAGGGTCACTTTGTGCAGGCTAAGTTCCAGAAGCAGAGTTAGGGAAGTGGTTTGTTTTGCAACTTTGTTTGTACTGCGCTGTTGATGACCTTGACGCGAGTCCGCACTTAACACGTAGGACTGCGTTCAATGACTGTGTGAAACAGCTCCCCGATTTTAAATGATAAAAGAAAATACCTTGTCAATGTTTGACGCCTGTCTAAACAATATTACGATAAAACTTAATATTAAAACTTAAACCTGAACCGCATCATGTTATGCTCTCGCTGGACAAATACCATTCAAAAATTAAAGATGTATTTAGAAGTGGAAGAAAATGCATTTTTAGAATAAAATGCATCGCTGACGTAACTGATGTGGCCAATTTATTTTGCAGTACATACCTTCTACCACCAGAGGGCAGTCTCTCCACACTCGTCCGTGGAAATGTAGACGTCACAAACAGCCAACGACCTTGGAAACAGGCAATAAAACCTCACTATTAATAGTGTTAATACAGCAACAGTCCAATGACAAATCAGAAGAAGGTGTTCACAAAGTTCTATTGAACATATGAAATGTTTACATAGTATCCCAACACTTCCTCTCTGGAGTAGTATATAAGAAATACATATAGTAAGCTTTAAACAGCTTTAATTACTACAATATTTAAGCATGGTATAGATCCAATATACAGTAAATGCTGAGGAATTTGGTCAAAAATATAAAATGCCCCTGACTATAGAATGGATACCAACATGCATAACGTGTGAAATTATTACACTGCTGATTACTCTTTAGTCACAAGTCCAGTCAAGTTTATTTATATAGCCCATTTAAAAACAACAAGTGCTGCAGCAGTTTGAACGCTAAAAAGGTTGCATACATACTGTGGGGCTCGGCAATTTAAGATCATTAAAACAAAAAAAAATAAATCTTAGCCAGTGTAGAGAGGCCAGCACTGGTGTGATATGATCCATTTTTCTCTTTCCAGTTAAAAGACGAGCAGCTGAATTTTGGCCAATGGAGAGATGACTGCCCTCAGGCCAACACAGTCCTTGGAACCCCAAGATAGGGTTTGATTTTGGTAAGGAGTCGTAGCTGGCAGAAGCTCGTTCTGACATCTGTTTGTCAAATATAAACGAGGAGTCTGGTATCACACCAAGGCTTTCAGCAGATGACTGATTGGAGTGAGTGAAAGGGCCAAATACATTGTCCTTGGTCAGGTACTGCCCAAACACTGCAATCTCCTTCTTGCTTTCATTGGAGAAGTTTAGCTGCATCCATGTATTTATGTCCTTCAAAACAGGAGATAAGAGGCTTCAGAGAAACGATGATGGTGATGAAGATGAAGATGATGATGATGATTACTACATGTACCTAAACAGTTTACAATAGCATCAAGGCCTTCTGTCGATCCCGTTCAAGACTGGCTTGTAAACCCGGCAGAAACAAAGTCGTCAAACCAATTGTCCTGTCCATGCCTTATTTGGCCAAAGACTGCGATGTAACTGAATGTTGTTGACGCATATCAATTCAAAAATAGTGAAGCACAGCGTGCCCACTGACGAAGCACTAACCCTAACCCTAACCTGTCACTTTGACCCGCCGGTGTAGCTACCTGGAGCTGCTGTAAAATGGACTTTTAGCCAAAAGGAGAGTCATGTTCAACTTGAGGGCGTTGCGGCGGAACAAAACGGTGAAGTATGGGTGACGCACCAGGGCCGAGACTCCTTTGAGACGCTCATCAGGATTCACTCTGCATCCCCACTACCACGCTCCAAGCAATTCTACCTTGGCAAGGTAGCTTGGAAACAAGCCAAGTTATAGGCTCTTCATTCATGTTGTGTTATCCCTCCATGGCAATAAGGAAAGATTCCATCAACAGGATTTTTAACATTTATAATATTTTACACCGTGTTACAAGAGTTCAGATTACTTTTTATACTGGTGGATGTTATGGTACCATAAAATTATGTGAATAACAAAATCTAAGCTAAATGAGACCACAACAAACAAAGGACGCCACACATACTGTATATTACATAACATATTATACAATCCAAATCATCAGATGTATGAATAAAGAACGGTTGTCACTTTGCCATAAAGGCATAACACACCATGAGTTCCTCTACACGTTATTCACCACTTATAATGCTAAATAAACCCTCTTATAAATTATTATATGTGATAATAAACATTTATAACATGTTTGTTAAAGTAGTATTAATTAGACTTTCACAGAACGTGACACCAAGTTAATGTTGTTCCTTATACAAAGTGGAAACCAGGAGCATTATTTCACTAACAATAACACCTTGCAATAAATCATTTGAACAGTTTGCTCTATAATTTCTAGGCAGAACGATCCTCTGGCCATTGTCCAAGGTCTATTGTTTAGGGGGCAACGTTTTCCACTTCTATGGAAACACTCCATCTGGCTTGAAAATGTGGCTTTATAATGATGTAATCCCACGGGGGGGGGGGGGATGCCTGGCACTGTGTCAACCTGAATCTCAGTTACACAATCAAAAGCCAAAGACGCCACCTGTTACAGAAGTGGATTCCATCCTGTCTTCTTTGAGTTGTGGTATGCAGAAATCTCCAAGTATAAATTTAATGCAGCTTAAAAAAAATACAAAACAACAAAAACATCTATCAATACCCCCTCTGGCAGTTGTATCCCAGCTTAATTTTTAGGATCCATTTCTGGTTGTTTTTTTGGAAGGACCAGCAACACCTGGTTGCAAAACGTCGCCTACACTGATAGTAATAACGTGGCACACTGGCTAGTTTCCCTTTTCACCGACATCAGCAAGAAACAATCTAATGAAATTAAATTATCTAGATTAATCAGCTGTCATTTGTTATTATCAAACCTTCGCAATCAATAGTTTCTCTCCGTTTATTGCATTGTCGGACACTGTCAAAGCACGCCTGACGTGCCCACCGAGGCAGCGTCACCTGTCGGAGACTGACAGGTCGACACCGCCCCCTGCTGTTCTCTCGCTGCCCCTTCATCCCGGTTCATGGCCGTGCGGCCTCGTTTCCTCATCTCTACTGCTTCCATGATCCAGCCTTGATTGGCCGGTTGTTTTCTGTGCGGATAACTTTGAAATGTTTCCCGTCCACATAGCAGTTTTCACATTTGCAGTTCTGTTATTGTTGATTTCATTCTTGATCTCGTCCGTCTTTTTGATGTTTCTTTTTAAGAGGATTTTTGATGCTGATGTCCCCTGTTTCCCTTATATGTGTTTTATTGCACGAGTGATTGGGTATTTCATACACACGTATGTCGTTTTGCTCAATCTTGCCTTTAGATGCTCTATGGGGGGTTGTGTGATTTCCATGTATGGTTTGTATGGTGTGCGGATGTGACGTTTGTTCATGGCCCTCTTCATGCGTCATCGCAGTCAGTGCCGTTCACACAAAGTAGGTGAAAGTGACCTGTAAAGTGCGCTCTCTGAGTTGTTCAAAATGCAATGGAACAGCAGTAAAACAAAGAAAACAATTGGAAGTTGTTGTTATTTTTACGTTATTATTACCATACCATGATTTTACCGGTCCGGCCCGCTTGGAAATAGATTTATGTGGCCCGTGAACCAAAACGAGTTTGACACCACTGGTCTAGAATGGATGGTGCATCATATTCTTCAAACATCTTACAAAGATTGTCCCTTTTTACGGCGGTTCTGCGGGTTCATGCAGGGGAAAAAAAGGCCCGGCTTATATTGCATATCATCCAAATGTTACTCTACGAAACCTTTGCAGCTGTTTTCCACTGAAAGTCTATTTTTCTTTTCTTTTCTTTTTTCTTTTTTACTCTACAATTTCTGATGAATGGCAGAATAACAATGTTCCCCCATTCTGCCCTGGACACAGAACGATCAGGTGCAATAAAGGACACTGGTCCTTGAAGTCCAGATTCAACGGGGCTTGAGAAATGTCAGTATAGCGATCAGATGGCGCGTCACCAAGTCGTATGGCTACACTTTGTCCTCACAGGCGATCATTTCATGCCTGTGGTCGTTCACAACAGCAGTGACTTACAGAATCATGTGGTAAGTGCTCGAGCAAGTGTTAGTGTCAGAGTGGCATCTCTGGGGTTTGGCATTTGGTTTGAAGTGGTGGTATTCAGCAGGGAGCGCTGACTGTCTGCCCAATTAAGTTTTTTAAATACAAGTGTGATCCTTGTAATATTTGCTGGACAAAAACATTGCAAAAATGTTGTTTTTCATCTTGCTTTATTTTTGGCTTCCCCACACCTCTACATCACGCTTTCGCAATAAACGGCGTAGTGATTGGTTAGTTCAGCTGTATCTGGTGGGGCTGTGAAGCAAAGGTATTGACTTTCCATCTGAACTGGCTGAACTTTATAAGAAAAAAAAAAAAAAAGTTTTGTTTCCAGAAAATGCCGCTGTATCAAGCAGCAAGCCTAAAACAATAATCCATATGTTCAATGGAGGGCTCGCAACCATTCCGAGATTTCAGACAAAATTCTGAAAAAGCATTTTGAGCACTGTGAGAGCCCAGAGCTGAAGCCAGAGCACCCAGAGGTGCTGCACACTCAGCAGTACATTCATCAAACGATGGACCTACAGAAATCGTCCTCGTGATATCCGCATGTCATGCGAGCACATTGTGACACAATTACAGTGCCTTTCATGTTAATTAGTTTCACAGTGTGTGACACGCCCGGGACACACCAGTCCCTTGTTCTGGGTTGTTCACACTACTCAGCAAAGATATTTCAAATTTCCTCAGATGAAAGTGAAAGACGGAGCAGCTTGTTTTTTTTCTGCCATTCATAACAAGAGTCCACCTTTAAGGAGATCATGAGCAAACTCAGCTCAGATTCAAGATAAAAACCCTCGTGCATTTACTCAGTTTCTTATATAAAATGACCAGCCGTCCTGTCCTGCGGGCAAAAGTACAGCCTCAATTAATGTGGGAGGCTTCGACGTGTGAACACACACACAAACACTGTGACCTGCACTCCTTTACATTTTAATACGGAGCAGAATAAGCTGTTTAGTAAAACAGTCGAACTCAGAATTAATGCAAAAAACAAAATTTAATTGCAAGAGTGCATAAGGGATAAGTTTCTTGTATTTCCCCATTGTGATTGTACTCAGCAAACCACCGGCAAAGAAATTCTCCCCCACTGGACACCTAATGGACAAAAACAAGACTTCAGGCCACTGCTGTGTTTCGGAATACTACATTAGTTTTTCTTGTCGTTTTATTTTATTTTATTCTATTTTCAGAGGAACAACAAGCAGCGGTAGGTAGGAATCCTCCTGGTTCCACAAACAGATTATTGATAGTTAAGGCAGACAGTGGCCTTCTCAATGGTTTAGGTCATGCGGTTTAGCTTGTGAGACAGAATTACTGGAAACTCATGATCGCCTTGGGCACTAAACCAAAAAAATAAAATAAAAATAAAAATCTTGCACTAATTATGCAAAAAAAAAAAAAAAAAAATGCTGTAAACAAGTGCTGCATATCCAGTTTCAACATTTCCAAATTCAAACAGCTGAGCAAACAGCAGCTCCATAGACGAGGGATGTGGAAAGATGCGGACAGGGCACTGTTTTTTTTTTTTTCTTTTTAAAGGCTATGCACATTATATTCAACTCATGTCTGAACAACAAATGGCTTCCTGTGGAAAGATGAGTGGGATCCTTCTTAACCTTGACTCCAATAAATGATGCCCCAGAGCAGTTAATCGCTTGGATCAGTCGTGGAGGGCATCAAGCAGCATCGGTAATCACAGCCAGAAAGACACACACATAATCTTCTATCTATTTATTTAATTAATGTTTTATTTAAAACCTGATGCATGGGTGGTTGTCTTCTCTTTCATATACTTGTTCCTGCAACACTTTTTTTTCTTTTTTTCTTTTTTTTTAAACCTTGCTTAGACTGCACGGCCTGGTTTCATTTAGTTAAAAAGGAATTAGTCACTTTATCAGCAAAAAGGCTGATTTCCATAGAAATGTGGAGGTGGATCTTGTCACAAATTGTAGCATGGAGCCCGACTGGTGACATTTCAGAGAAAAATAAGAAATATATGAGTAATGTGTGACCATGAGATAGTTAAAAGCATGGCCGTGCCAAAGCAGTGATTAGTAAGAACTTAATCAAAGGTTCAAATTAAACAAAAAAATGACTTAGAGATAAATCAGGGATATTAGGCAACCATACCTGGCTGACATTATTGTCCTTCACAATGTGATGTGTTACATCAACAATTAACATTTCATGCCCAACTGTTTTGGTTTAGACTCTCAGCTCAACTATGTGGTACCAATAAATGATAAATGGAATGATGACGTAACAAGTTTGGATTCAGATCCAGCCTTGGCTTAAGACCGTCTTAGTTATGCAGTAAGTTATGTGGTATCCCCTTCTCTTGGCTGATAAATGAAAACAGATGAAAAGGAAATAATAAAAAAATACTTAAATTTTGAGACAAGTATTGGAATTTGGATTGAGAGTTGATCCTCCCCCCCGCTTAGCTACATGTTGATAAAATGTTGGTGAATCAATAGCTGCATTTGAAGGAAAGTGCAGATATGTTTCATTCTGCAGCTATAAAAAGTTAAAAACCTCTCAGTAACCTCTGAAGCAAAGACGCGTTATGTGCAAAAAGTAAATACAAGACAAAAATATGAGACCAAATAGGGTAAGATGCAGCATGGCCTCGAGTGAACAAGGTGCAAAACAACCCAGGCAGCCTCCAGGCAACATACCAGCACGGAGCCTTTCTTTGGTGGCAACTTGGGAAAAAAAAATGTTTGCCCACCAGAACGTTTTCAACATCAAAAGCGGACTTGTAAAGCGGATTCTATGCAGCTCCTTGGAAAGATCCAGAGAATATCCACACTAATTCTAGTCATTTGCTCTTTAGGCTTCAGGCTTGAACCTCAACCTTCACTTTACACATAGACAGGAGCAAACCAGAAATTGGCATTTCAGTACTTGTACGCACAGAGAAAATGTCATGGATGATCATTGCGTTTATTGAAATAAAGTTTTTTTTTTTTCTTTATAGCATTGACAGGATCAATAAAAGAGTAAATTAAAACATTGAATGGATGCTATGAAGCATTTTGGCAGAAATTCCAAATTCCAAACATATCATAATCTATTGTAAGTGATAGTAACCACACAGGGCCAAATCTTACTCTCACTGTATGCACTAAAGTGACAGTTGCACCTCTGAACAGGAGTTTGATCCTTATAACTGACAGGTTCTGATCTGGGCCTTTCTGTGTGGCGTTGGCATGTCTTCTCAGAACTAAAATTCACAACCAGTGTGCAGTACGTGTTGCTGCGAAATAATAGGGAAGGAGAGAGGCCCCGTTCACTTGATCAGTCGCCCTCCCCTTATACAGCTTGTTTGAACAAACTGCACTCCACAGTGCCAAGGTAGAAGGCAATGAGGATGGAGTGTTTTGGGGTGGTGGTGGTGGTGGTGGTGGGTGCTACTTATCCCAGGTGTGTTTTGTCAGGTGCAGGGTGCATAACTGCTCCAGGATAATTCCTTGGAGTTGTGGACCCCCAGAGCCTCTTTATTTCTGACCCTCTCCACAGCTGAAGTGATATTCCTCTCAGGATATCAGTTTTGTATTGCATCTATAATAAATCAAGATACTTTATTATATCTATCTATTGAGATTATATATGTATCTGTATATATATGTATATATACAGATATATATACATATATATATATACACACACACACACACACACATATATGCATATATATATAAAAGGGAGGCACACACACACACACACACACACTCGGCCCACCGGCAGTAACTGAATTTTCTAATAGTTTCTTTTAATAACAGCAGACAGCAGACCTAATGCAACACCAAAACCTAAATTCAATGCCTCATGTGGCTGAAAGAGGGAGGAGACGGAGAGAAACTCGAGGTTCATTGAGAAAAAACTATTTTCAGCGCGCCGGACATTCTGGGAACGTACGTCTACTGTGGGTATTAGCTGGTTGTAGGTCTGCTTTTCCATTTAGTTTTCATTTAGTCATGGTTTCACTAGCGTCTCGAGCTTCCTCTTCTTCTCTTCTCCTGTTGGATCCTTTTTGAGAATTGCGAGAAAAGTGTTTCAGCATTCCTTTCATTTGTTTTTCGTATTTTTCGGTTTGCGTAATGACTGTGGTTCTGCCGTTATCCGCCGGGAGGTTTGTCATGTCCTTGTTTTGTTTTTTATTCAAATATTTTCACGGCTTTTGCTTCCTTTTTTGGTAATATTGCTGGGTGGTGGTCTGGCTGTTTTTAGGATACCTGCTATTTCATTGCACAGAGCTGCTTTTTGTCCCTGTCCTGGTGTTTTTTTTTTCACATGCTAATTCTCTTGCTAGTCTGAAGCCCTCGTATGGGATGTTTATTTTTTGGTGTGATGGCAAAGTTGAGCCCTCCTCATAGTACACTGCGTTCTTTCTGTGCTAGTTCACGTTTGGATGCGTTGCAAATCCATTCATGTATTGCTTCGTTCTTCCTCCCGTTTCTTTGGCATTAGTTTTTCCAGTTATGGGATAGGAGGTCGAAGAAAAACCTGTATATCTTTCTGTTTAAAAGAAAGATATAAATCCACAAACAAGTGCTGTCAGTGAGCCTTACTTGGACTGTTCCCTTGTTTCCTTTGCACGAAAAAGGCACGCAATAAATGAATGCATGGAATGGAATGAAAACCGGTAAAAAAAAAAACGGTAACAACAACATACAGCAGCAGCGGGCGCAAAAACCCCCATTTAAATTGCGACGTCTCCGCCACTTTTGCACCTGTTTCTGTTTGCGTGTGCAATCTTAGCGGATCAGTCGCTGCATGCAAAACAATGTTCGTGCAACATGTTTGCGTGTGCAATTGAATGTGCATGCGCTCGTCAGGACCCTCAGGCCCTAGGATTTTTAATATGTTTTTCGTGCAGACGTCAGCGTCATGTGAAATTACACAGCCGTAACAGTTTTGGTGCGTGCTTGCAAGCTTCGTCTTTGCTGATGCTCCAGCTCGAGTATGTTGCCACTTTGGGAAATAAAATTAGCTGAAACCAATATAAAAAAAAAACATACGCCTCATATCTGCCCAGGTCCTGCTGGCCACGCCAGTATATTAAGAAAGAAAGCTGAGGTACTAAAATCTTACAAGGTAGCCCTGTTAAGCTGACTCACCATTAACACCTCTTAATAGTTTGTTTGACTTTAAAGCCAAAGACATGAAAATTTGTCATCAAAAGTGATGGTTCCACGACACTCCAGCTGTGAATGTCTTTCTACTCTCCATGTTAAGCCATCATTGATTCCATAAAATATCAAACATATTGACGTAAAGGAGCTTTATAACGTCACTTTTAGCATCAAACTTCAACTTTAGCATCTGACAGTGGACACCCAGCCAGTAGCTGCCAGAACTGCAGTGAGGTAGTTGTTTTTAGAGAAATGACTGACATCTTCATTGACTTCATTCAAACAGTATCATTGTTTTGTCACCATGTTGTCATCAATTGAACAGTGAAAAGTTGTGTGCAGCCCAATATGATAACAAGCCAAGTCCCACTGACGAGCTGTAAATGCTTTGTAAATTCAACCCTATTGTTAGTGCAAGATGGAAAAAGATGATTCATATAGATGTGCTTCATGCTTCATTGTATTGGCTGTAAATCAAGATCAATACACGGCTTCTCACCAAGAAGAAAAAAATATTTCATTGTGACCGTTATGAGCAATGTGTGACACATTTCAAAAACCCTTGATAAAACTAACTGCAAGGAAGCAGCATGTGATATTGATTGTTATACGATAATCACAAAAAGGTCCTATAACCTTAAGAGAAGGAAGAGAACCGTTTAGGGACCACAGGAAATGAAATAAAATGGATATTGCAGGGCTTAGCAATGTGCCTCACCACTTTCAAATGAAATTAAAGCTAAAAATAAATCATTAATGTAATTATTACAACGATGCTGTAATTCTCCTGAACAGATTAAGGTGGTTTGGCGGCAGGACTAATCATCACAAAGGCAGCCACCCCCCCCAAAAGAAAAATAATAATTGTGTGGTCCCACAAGCATCTTTCAAATCCAATTTCATGTCCTAAAAGCCTGCTGAATAAAAGCTAGGATTTGGGGAGGAAATAAATACTCAACCAATGCTCCCTTCGAAATTGCAAATCCAAATGAATGAAAGCTGTGTGTCTGCGCTGAAACTATCTAACATTTGGTTTTGTTTTTTAAGGGTTGTGCAAGATTGTGTATTTTCAGAAATGGTGTTATGGTGAAATGGTGAAATGGTGTTTCATATGTGTGTGTGTATATATATATATATATATATATATATATATATATATATATATATATATATATATATATATATATATATATATATATATATATATATATATATATATACATAGAACACCATTTCTGAAAATACCCATGTGAGAGCATTGGAGTTAAATATCACATGCTGAGTGTCCTGTTTCTGCACTTATGGGAGGGAAATGATTTTGAAAGGTCCAGTCCATCAACGTGATTTACAAAACAGGCTTTTTTCACAATGAATGTCGTCATTTGTGGCTGCCTGCATGATGGAGACGAAATACACTTCCTGGTATTTTCAGTTTCTTTTTTTTTTTGTAAATCACAGTGAGCCATTTGTGTTTTCGTGAGAGGCTTTTTATGAAAGGAAGAAAAAAAAAAGTCAGCATATCATGAAAGACAAACCCGGGCTTTGAGAGCGATGCTTGAAATGGATCTGTGCACTCCAATCTGTATTCTAATTCAAACTGAGGGTGCATTTTATTGTACTGTATTAGAGCCAAAAGCCATCAGTGAGGCATTAATGCAAACCTTTGTTGAAGCTTTATTCTCTCTCATGGAGAGTACGCTATTGCGTACGTGCTGCCAATATCGAGTAAAATGAAGAAAAATATTGAATTTCTAAGAGACTTTAAAGTGACAAAGCGTAAATAAACAGAGCGGAGAGTGAGCCAATACACCGAGAATACAGACAGTATAAAAAAAGATTCTCATTAGTTAGACTTAGTACGCCGTTCTTATCAGAAACACAACCAGTGATCACGCCTTGGACAAAAACTACATCTGTAATTAACTCGCTGCTGCTGCTGCTGCTGCTGCTGCTGCTTGTGCCCCAAATTGGATATAAATATAGGCCACTTATTCAGCAAATTTGGAGGGAAAATATATCGCCACAATAAATCCAACTGAACCACACATTCTAATGAACCTACAAATCTAAGCTGGAGTGCCAAACATGGAAAAGGGTCATTTCTGCTGAAGCATTCTGAGTTTCGTTTGGATACTGAATCGTGATCGGATTTGTTGATGAAAAATACCCCCCCCCCCCCGCACCACCACCACCATCACCAGCAGCAGCCTCTGAAGGAGTCAAAGGAGACACTCAGTGCCTCCTGAGAACCCACGGTGGCGCTGTGAACTCACTTTGAGGGCTGTTTTTGAATAATCAGTTAAACCGAATCTTTGGTTTTGCTGCAAAATTCCACACGTGTTAAACGTGTTTTTCCTCATTTCCTCACAATAGGAGTAGCTTTGGGCCAAAACGGATTAATCAAGCACATGATTTTGCTGAGAAACCAAATTTTGAGTGGTCTGTGAAGTGACCTACTCCATGTTTAATCTGTTTCACGTGTCTATATTAAGTTGTGTGTGTGTGTGTGTGTGTGTGTGTGTGTGTGTGTGTGTGTGTGTGTGTCTGTGTGTGTGTGTGTGTGTGTGTGTGTGTGTGTGTGTTTAAATATTTCAATTGACTGTTACTGAAACACAGTGCGAATTTTTACATAATAAATAATCATATTAAAGTCAGGCTCCTTCAAGCTGAAGACGCAGATATTGTTGCGCATCTCCATGGAGACGAGTGACGGTGAAAAGTGCGGGGAACCTTTTAAGGGTTCGCAAGTGGACCCTCAACACACCCGCCTTGGAAAAGCAGCACATTTGCCTCCTCACTGCCTTCCATAAACACTTGCAGCGTACCTGCGAATCAATGACATTGATTAGCCGCATCCATCACCGTCTTCTTCACCCAGTCGACTGCTGTTGACTTGCTATTGACCCGCCACTCGCTCATTAAAAAGCCGACAAATATCAAAGCGGCTGCGAGCGCCGCGCGTTGCATTTTTCATAGCGAAAGACGTACTCTTTTAAAGTGATGCTCACCCTGTTTTTCTATAGGAGGGCGGCCGAGACAGCCCGCGAAACACTGGTACGCGACGGAGTCAAAGGCAGCAAAGGAGCTTTGTGTGAAAATGTGTGAGTCGGCAAATTGAATGATATTAAATAAGTTTGAAATAACAACCTCGCAGATTCCTGATGCAATCCTGTGGTGCGGTGGTTAGCACTTCAGCCAGCAGGAAGGTCGAGGGTTTGATCCCCGATCGCCCTTGTTCCAAGTTCTCCCTGTGTCTTTGTGGGCCCTCTCTCCTGCTCTCCCAAAACAAACACACACACACACACACACACACCAAGACATGCATGTCAGGTTATTGAAAGCTATAAATTCCCCAAACATGCGCATAAGCATGACTGAAAAGAGTTGTTTTTTCTTTCTCTTTATGTGGCGCACGCAATATATCAAGTGAAAGAAAGAGAGAGAGAGAGGGTCAGAGAGGACAGTGCTGATCTGTTCACATACTCTTACTTACAACAGGGCATTGTAAAAATAAAATAACATAAAAATAAAAAGTGCACTGTCTGAAACCGTGTCGTTGTCTGAAGGCCACAGAAAGAAATCAGCAGGAACGTTGGAAATAAGAGGGGTTTCACATTAACCTCACGGCTGTCTTTTCCACATAATCATTCTCTGATTCAGACCCACAGAACGTCTGCAGCGCCTCTCAGAATAAGCCTTGCCGCGAGTCATTTCAGCTACTTTAACATCACCGAGGAGTTCAACGCGGTGGATGAAATCCTCGCTGGCAAAGGGCCATCAGTCAGGGAGCTTCAATCAAATACAAAATATCTTTTCATCTTAATGGCCAGTGGGTGTAAAAACACCCTTTTGCTGGCAAACATGGTAATAATACTTGGTTAACGTCCCAACATTGACTCTAAGGAGGCAGTGGCTCCAGCTTGTTGGAACGTAACCGTTTTCTTTCTTTTCTAAAAAAGTCGCGTCCACACGCTGGCAGATGGAAACGGAACGGTGGGTGGAAAACGATGTTAATGCGTATGCCACACCGAAACGTGGCGCTGTTAACAGACGCCGACACTGCCAACGGACCCAGAATATAAAAATAAGCCCATTTCCACTACACGGCAAACGAAAAAGACACAATGGCGAGTGGAGGGGGGAAAAACGGAGTCTCTTGTGTGGACCGACGACGAGGTGGAATTACTACCACGCCAACAGACCTTGAAGCGCCTGCAATACGAAGGCAACTCCGCTCGCCGCCATCGTTGTTGTTTGTGCCGCTGCCGCCGCATCGCATGCCTCGTTTTTTCCGGTCACATGACTGTGACGGTGCGATGACGACATCGTTTTACAAGGAAAAGCCGTTTTCACTGCGTCCAGACGGCAACAATGTGACAACGACGAAACGTCGGATTTTCCCACTCTGGGACCCGTTGTCAAAAAATACCACTTCGGGGGAGCCAAAACGCCGTTGCCATATGGGCGAAAGGCCGTAACGGTTAAATACTTTACCGTTTCCACCAAAAAAAGTTCTCGTGTGACCTGACTCCGGCGACGGCCAGGACTCGACTCCAGGGATCTCTCCATCAGATCTCTGTACCAAATGTCTTGTTCTTCTTTTCAGATTAAAACTGATTAAGATTTTACTTGTCTCCTTTTCTTCGTTAAACAAACACGCGGTTTGGTAGCAGGATACAAGGTAAAGGAACCAAACCAACAAGCTGCACCAAGGCCACATCCAAAAACAAAACCTGTGTACTCAGATTTTTTACTAGCTAAAGTTTGCGCATACTATTTTTTTTTTTGTACACTGTCAATCACTGACTCTAGCTGTGTTTCCATTACCCCTAGAATTGCGCAAAACCTAAATATTGCAATAAAGAAAATGGAAATGGAAACACCTAAACTTCGAAAAACCTCTTGAATATGGCTAAAAGGTTTTTTAAGCTCTAATGAGGTGGTTTTTCAGACGTACTGATATAGAGGTATATGGAAAAAGTATCGTGGAAACACTTTCTTTGCATTTACACGTCACCGGACATAACATACGGGGTCCAGTGATCAGTTCACTTCGAGTGACCATGGCGCATTATGAAGACGGAATTTTTTTTTACAAGGAATCAAAGAGAAAAATATAACAACCATACTTGACAGCAAACAAATGTAAACAAGCAAAAAAAAACTTAATTCTTGTAAATCCCGCAGGACGAGATTTTCCGAGAGTTACGTTTTTTGCGCTTCACACCATTCAATGGACACCTTGCAAATCGCAATTGTACTACGTCGAAAATTTTTAGAAATATCGCTTTTATTTTGCGAAAAACTGTCATGCAAATGCAGCTTCACTCTTTGGTTGTATTAGAGACAGACACAGAGTGCCTGCCAAACGTTTAGCTTTCACCTGAAATTGTCTGCAGCTGTGCCCTAAAACGATCCGTGGCTGTCACGGCTCTTTCCCAAGTACTCCTTTGGGGTTGCTCTGGTGGCAGGGTGACATCAAACTTCCTGCTAGCTCCTGGAGAAATTGTGATAAGAAGCTCACTTCTCTGGATTCTATGGGGAAGTTAACTTCAGAGCAAATCCAAGCACACGAAACCAAGGGCGGGCGGCCTCGTTTCCCGTGGAGACACTTCCATTTATGTCCGTAGGCTTTCTTTCACTTTCTTCATCTGCTGCAGTGCAGAGGTTTAAAGGTTTATCGTAGGCGATATGAATAAATCAATTTCTCCCTGTTGCAATTCATCCTCTTCAACGGGAGACTGTGAATAACATTGCTGCCGCCAACAGGGAGCTTTACTGTATCAGTGACGTGGCCAGACAGCATCTGAGCTGTGGGTCCAATTACAGCCGACGGCTCTGAACGTCTCGGTGTGTTGCTGTTCACTACCCCCAACCTGCTGTACGCTGTGTGAGTTTGCAGAATTTGACCACTTTTACGTCACATGAAAACACTACATCGTCTTATTAGGCTGCACAATCTCAGGATGAGGAAGTGAGCCGTAAAATGACATGTCATAAATTGTGAAATGCTTAAGTTATTGCAGTTGCTTAGAAAAAAACACTTTTACAACCTCACTTTCAGCGGCAGAATGGGAAAAATGATTACCCGCTTGAACTCAGTACACAGAATTTGCTGTGAAGAGTTTGTTCTGGAAGAGAAACTGCAATGAAACAGCAATGAAAGTACGGAGTCCATACCAGAGAATTTACTGTGTACAATTAGTGCCACAAAAAAAACAGTGCTACAGAGAAAACAGTGGGCCGCTTATGTGACTCACGCGATTTCAGTGTTTTATTGGTGGTTGACTGGATGGAATCTCAATGTTCTCATTCTCTTCAGCTTTATTGTTCTTCCAGCACATCCTACACTGTATAGAGTCAGTCTGCGTGCATCTCAACCCTTTGATGGTATTGACCACGGGTTTTTTTTTCTTTTTTTTTTTTTTTTGTTTGTCCAAGATCAGACTCTGACAACAAGCAATAGGCATCTTGTACTGTTTGTCCTCCCATGGACTGAAGATTGTCATGCAAGATGATGATGATACTGGCGCTGCTACTTCCTCCTTAAGTTCCAAAGATGCAGTTAGTGCCGGGAAATATCTCAACCTCTGATGCTGTTTTGTGGAGATTCCTACGCTTGTGTATGCTTTGAGTTATCCAATTTCAGTCTGTCTTACTAATCTCTGAGACCTGAATCTGTGAAAAGCACCGCGTGGTATCCGGCACTCTGCCTTTCTCTGAGCAACACTGAAACACACACATTGAGGATCACATTTTTGGATTTTACTTTTTTATGCTTGAAATATGCAGAACAAAGGTGCAGAAGGTTTCTCTGAGGTCTTTTTTTTTTTTTTTTTTTTTCTTTTTTTTTTTTTTGTCATGTTTTTGCAAATCTTATTGGCGTTGGCACACTCACACCGAACTAACGTTCAATCTTTTTCTTCATTTTATATATATATATATATGTCATCATTTATACAATCACAGCATATACTTATGTATATACTGTAAATATAAAACCTTGACGTAACTATTCAAACAATGCAGAAGACCCAGCCTCAGTCAAGCGAGACCTCTGCTTTACTTGCCGCTCCTCACTTCATTTTCTGCAGTGAAATGACTATTGATTATATTTTCGTCTTTGCTTTTGCTAAATAAACGTCTGCCCTGAAGGATTGCTATTCATTTTTAAGAATTGTACAACACTTTGGTAGGCTGCGCTTGTTGCAAATATGCTCTGTAAATAAAACTTGACTTGAATTTGAATCAACTTTGAAGTGCCTCGTTGTTGAGGTGTACAATTTTAATCAGTCTCTCAATGCTGGAGGCCATGATGGCCAGTGATAACTGGCCTTGCGGGAGTATCATCAACTGCAGCTCTGCCTAATGGTCTGTTTAGTGTCACTCCAACTGTCCTTTGGTATCTATAAACATAAACCCTACTGACAGACAAGCGTGTCCAACTCGTCCCTGTAAAGTGATTTTGGCGACTCGCCGTCATTTCTCTTCGCCCACTTTGGTGTTTGATGAAGCCTTTTGCTGAGGAAAAACACAACTCTTCTGTGCCCTTTCCATACAGTGTTTCCCCCTTATTTGAATATGCTGTCCAATTCTGGCAAAACTGTCACCATAGCAGATCCCACGCTAATCTTCCGCACAGCCATTACTGCTGTTTTTTTGTTGTTGTTCCACAGCAACTTGGACCAGTCCCTTCTGCATTCGTAGCTCCATCTGAATCCATTCTGGAATCCATTGTGGAATCTCAAGTGAGACAGAAAACTGTGGTTGGCATAGCGGATGGAGAAACAAGGTTTCAGATCTAAAGTCTGATGATCCAGTGGTTACAGAAGGTTCATTTCTGTGACTGATCCTCTAATTATTCTCAGATTGTTTGGGGTTTTTGGGTGACAAGCAACAGGTCATTCCCCCCCCCCCCCCCCCCAAGAATCCCCAGGAGGGATTTCCACACTGTAGCAGTACTAAAACCAACTGACAAACAAATGTCAAAAAAATATCAAACAAAACTGAACGTATATCTGAAGGCTGCAGCAGCAGACTGGGTCTAACATAAGGAAAAAACTTTTTTTTTCTGTGTGAATGTGGCCAGTAGCAGCTCTTTGAACAGTCCGTCTGACTGCATGGTTGACATTTTGTCACACTACAGTGTTACATTTCTTTCTCGGAGGGTGGCTCTCACTGGGAGGCTGTTCTCAAATCCGAAGATGGCTGCACCTTCCACCGACGCTGTTTTTTTCAACTTAGTGCGATAAAGATTGCCTAAGAAATTGCTGGCATTTCGTGTTTCTTGCTGTCAGCTCTGGCTGGGGAGTTCCTCCCCCTCTCTCCATCCCTCCCTTGTTCCCGCTCTCTCTCTCTCTCTCTCTCTCTCTCTCTCTCTCTCTCTCTCTGTTTGGCTCTCTCGCCCCCCCCCTCTCTCTCTCCCTCTTGCTCTCTTCCTCTCTCACACGCGGCTCAGCATCTCCAGTCTCACGATGCATAAATCCACGGGTCTGATGCTACGCAGAGGCACCATGCAGTCCAACCGAGACATTCGTGGAGAGGTTGAGTCACAGCACCTATAAGAGGTGAGATGCTCCAATAGATGCCTTTAAATGCTAAGTAAATTTAATGAATGTTTTGTTATTTTTTTGGGGGGGGGAAATGCCGTCTAAAAGGTTCTAATCTTAAAACATTTCTATGGCCATTAATGATGGTACAATGTATGATTCTTTGGGCGTTATGTGACATGTTTTTATTTAAACATTTTCTATTCATGTTAATAGAATCATTTGACACTAATATAAGGCACCAGTGGATGTATTAGGTTAAAATAATTTAACAGTTTAATCAAATTACTAGAAATGTTCCCATACGGCAAATCATAAGCTCAGCCGAAGTGGCCATCTGCCTGCATTTTGCATGTCTCAGATCAAACTTTGAATCATAACAAACTGGCAGATAGATGGATAGATAGATAGACAGACAGATGGATAGATAGATAGATAGATAGATAGATAGATAGATAGATAGATAGATAGATTCCCCCGTGTGGATTGAGCCTCGCTCTGAGCTCCTCTGCGACTTCCAATGGAAAGACAAACATAGTTATATACACCGCAAAGTCTCTTGGCTTCCAGCCAGCTGTGCATTTGTTTTCACTGAGGCTCGTCAGACCCCACGTCTAAACAGAATACCCCCCCACCCCTCATCCAGTGTGCGGTGGAGATATCCTGTACCCGAAGCAAGCTGTTGTAATGCAGGGTTTCTGCGTAAAAGCAACGTCCCGTCTGACACGCTGCAGCACCGTAGCGGACTAATAATACATTCATGAAATCCGAGAGACTAGTGACTCATTAGTTCACTTGCTGGAAGCCACCTACACTGGGCCGTAATTATTTTAGAGGAATATCATTTTTTCCACAAGGATTAGTCACCAAAGTAGTAGTGGCAGCAGTCACTGCGCACCGGGATGGAAGCACTTCTTCACTCAGTAATCTTACTGTATTTTAGTCTTGTATTTATATACACATGTGACTCGCAACACACGTCTAATCTTGAATAAATTCTCTGAGAAGTAATACGTCTAATATCAGTTTAAGTAGTGATCAGTTTATTTTTGTTTTTACAATGAAATCAGTCGTCGTCAAGGGCTCATCTCTTCTGAATGCGGCTATTACACAATCATTTGTTTACAAATTATTTCTAAATGTCACTCTATGGCCTAACCAATCGGCTGACAGCACCTTCTCCAGATTTCCTGTTTGCTATTTTTTTTTTTTTGTTTCTCTGTAATTGTATTAATTTTCTTATATAAATTCCCCCATATCTACAAGCAGCCAGAGCTGAACTTGATGCCATCACATGGCGAGAAACGTTTCAGCCCGATTTCAATATGAAAGTGCCGTTGCTGTGTTTTCAAGGATGACTAAGAGAAACCGTTTAATCCTGTCAAAGTGATTGTATTGACATGGCGTCTGATTCTAAAGTGCTCGTGACTGTCTTGTCTTGCTTGCCTATATCGACGTCAAACGAATCATATTATGAGATTGGTTACAGTTGTGGAGAATTAGCCTCCTCTGGTACAGGATGTTAACTTGTTGGAAGTGTTGCTCGGCCTCCTCGAGAGTTATCAATGAACGACCTGTTTTGCTTCAAGTCTCGCCAGAAAAAAAGAAATAAACGTCCACAACGGCTACTTCAATTGGAGATAGCTGAGCTCGTGCTTCACAGGTGTGTCGACAACACCTGATGTGTCTCCACCTGACAGACCTGACCGAGTTTCTGATTAAACTTGACTCTCTTGGGATAGAAATCAGACAGGTAATCAGTCAAGTGTTTAACCGCGCTTTAGAGGTGCTAGCTTTTTTCCCCCCCTACTATCTGGAACATGCACCTCTCCAACCTTAAAGCACTGAAATGAATCAAAAAGGTTTAACCTTTTCAAAACTGGCTTCAGCTTCCATTCCTGATGCTGATCTTCCAGTTGCTTGAACTTTCCTCATTTGTATTTAACCCAGTCTTTGCTTACATTTGGGTGAGGTACTTTGTGGTAATAGATTACATCTCTCACATCCGTGAGTACTGGCTATTCAGTGAACTTGGTGACTTGCTGTAAGGTACAGTACGCCCTCATCTCAGCACAATACAGATTTGTGCCACGACTAATGGCAGTTGCTAGGTTGGCAGTTTGTCTGCCTCACCTGCGGTTGGAGGAGACGTACAGTGGCCCTTTTTTAGCCGCGGCAAGCCGGCTAATGACCTGACACATTTCAGCTTTCACAGTGGCAGCCAGCCATCGGGGGAGAGCCAGAGATTATGAGCACTTGCAGCGAAGGAATCTGTTCATGCACAGGAGAGGAGAACATAATTCATGAATGATAATCAAACATAAGAAGGTCGTGGGTTTGATCCCGGTGCCTGCAGCCTTTCTGTGAGGTGTTCACATCTTCCTCCCTGTTGTCTGTGTGAGTTCTCTCCAGGCGCTCTGACTTCCTCCCACGGTAACAAAAGCACACACGGCGACGTAAATTGGGAGCTCTTAGATTGTCCGTAGGTGGGAATGTGGGTAAATGTGAAGGGTTGTTTGTCTTTCTATGTGGCCCAGCGATCACCCGGTGACTTATCCAGGGTGAAACCCTGCCTTTGCCCTCCACCAGCTGCCCCCTGCAAACACCTGCGACCTTGATCGTGGGAGAAGGGAGGATAGAAGATGAATGGAGGAAAACGTGGCCATGTCAAACATCTGTTTATGAGCAGAGCTAACCTGTAGCCTGTAACTTAATATATATATGTATATATATATATATATATATATGTATATATATATATATATATATATATATATATATATATATATATATATATATATACATATATATATATATATATACATATATATATATATATGTATATATACATATATATATATGTATGTATTTATACATATATATATATGTATATATGTATGCACTAACTGAAGAATTGGGTGTGTGCATATGTGTGAGCCATTTACTAAGCCACTTGTCTCACATGATCTACTGGCTGACAGTTTCTTTAATCCTCATTCTATTATACTAATTACATCCTCTGATCATGACGAAACAGGAACACGGGTACAGGGAAGGAACAGGGCTGTAACACGGCGAACACTTTATAATTAGTGAGGCCTATGCAGACACTGCAGGATCCTTGGTGTCGTTGGCGCGCTTAACATTCACAAGTGATTAGCTGATATTAATTGGTTGTTCTGTGGCACTCTGGTTATGAGCTGAATACAAATGAAAGGTGTAAAAACAAAGTATTGGTTAGTAATTATTGGAAAAAGGTCTGTGTAGCGACCTAATTGAGTTTATCTGTTTCTCTCATCATTATATTCAAACCTTCAAATCTCAAATTCAATGACACTCAATTTGGACAGCAACTGTTTTTTTTTCTTTTTGTTCTCTTTGTGGAACATTTTTGAACAGTATTTATGGAAATATTTTGTCAGGTCGAGAACATGTGGTGAAGAATTAAAAGACAGAAATCAATAGGTGCATCAGTAGAGGTCGCTAAAGGGTAAAGACTTTTACGTGTCAGCAAAGGTTTGGCTACGGGTGTCAGGAGAGAGTGAGAGGGCAGTGGTGGAATACAGAGGAGGTTCATTGATGACTGAATGACCTCCGGTGGGAGTGAAAGGGAACTGAGGGTTTAGGGTTAGGTTATGTACTGGTCTTGTTCCTGAATAATTACAGCAGTGTAATTACAGCAACACTTTATTGAATTAAAGGTTATAATAAAACTCCAGATGACATCAAAGCGACGTCAGACGGAATATCCAAGAAACAAAATGTATCAGAAAATGATCATTTCTTTGGGCCGCAGGCCAAGCTTTGCTGTATTTAAACAGCTCTTTTTCTGTCCGTTACACTTTGTTGGCAGTAGCACCCTCATTCTGTTTGATGTTCAAGCAAAAGGCATCAGATGCATTGTGGGTCTTTTAATGACATTTAACCTTGGTGTGTACAGCTTTAAAGATTGCGGCTGTCAAGATCTGAGCCTTAAGCGAAGCATCTGTTTATCTTTCAATCCAATGAATATCGACTGCATCTCAACACCTGACACTCATGGTAGAGTAAAAGAGGTGGTAAAAGGGGGTAAAACACTGAGACTTGAGCTTTGATTTCACAGCTTCAAAGGAGGAAATTTGAAGCTTGTTCCTTGTTCCTTGTTCAAGCAGAGACGAATATAGAACAAAAAAAAATCACTGCCACATTTAACACTACATGCTTGCGGGGAATTTGGGTTGACACAAAGTTCTAGCCAAGTGTTCCTACCAACAGACACTGCTGTGTGCAAAATTCTATTGGCTGTCGTTGAAGCATTTTCAAATTGAAGTTGAATCCTGCATGAACCTTATCGGGAAACACTGAACTGCAACACTGAGCTATTCCGGTCTATAATTAAGTACTCATTCATTCATTCGTCTTCTATACCAGCTTATTCCTCTTCAGGGTCACGGGGGTCTGCTGGAGCCTATCCCAGCTGTCTTAGGGCGAAGGCAGGGTGACACCCTGGACAAGTCGCCAGTTCATCGCAGTAATTAAGTACTATTTATTTGTAAAAAACATTGGTGTACAGGGACCAAGCAAGAATATTGCTGGTTTATTGTGTAAGTCAGAAAGTAAATAAGTTAAAGTTATAAATAAATAAATTGATACATTTTCAACCATCATTACTGTCCCTCCTTATTTGGAACTTCGCTCTTTCATAAGCAAACTGATCCAAACCATAACTTTTTTTAAAAAAATTCGTGGAATTCATTATTAGTTTTACTGATAATTCAAAACATTGATTTTGTGCGAACAGTGCAATGAAAGTGCAAGACCATAATAAACACTAATACAATATGAGTGATCCGTCAGAAAAAATGCCGTTAGGGTGTTTTTACAGTATCATCTAAGCATGGAAAACTTTCATTTTGCAAATTTAGAATTCTAATAGTGAAAAAGATAAATTATTGCACTGAATTCAGAGATACTCACTGGAGGTCCAGCTTTGTAATTCAACAAATTGAGAAAAAATGGACGAGGAAGATTAAAAAAGTGCTAGGCGGTTTCTGAGTAGTTTATATATACGCACACACACATCCACACCCACACACACACACACGTGTATAAATATAAAAAAAATCATTCAAATGCAGTCATTTTCATTGTGTGGTACCTGGGCTTCCGTCTGTCATGTCGACAAAGATTATTAAGGAACAGATGAGGAGACTTGAACACGCGGCAGAAGAGGTTACATGTTTTCACCACTTTTATGCAGATTAGAGCTCCTTGGGGGATTTTTTATTTCCCCACCATATTAATGAGACATCTGAAACCAGCGCTGTTGTTTCCTCAGCTATCGCTTTAATGTGTGCGGGCAGATTCTCTTGTTTAATAGGTCTGAAGTTTCTATTACAGCAGTGGGCTCCCTCTTTATGCAATATTTCAAAAGATTCATTCAGGATCAGGCTTCACAAATTCCAACCTACTATTCAACACTCTGGTTGCGGCTGACAAAGGCCGAGCGGCCGGTGGTACGATGATTGGACGTGTGGTGTAACATCACTGAAGGAGGACAGTGATGATCCACCTGGGATGAACCGTGCGACCCCAAGCAGGACTCTCACCACGTTTGAATGTTTTCCTTGCCTCAAATCCCAAACAACTTCTCAACCCAGTCAGGTCGGGTCACGAATACAAGAGCTTTTGCGGTGACGTGGTCTTGTTGATGGCTGTTTTCACTTTGTTTTTGTTATATAATTGGGGCGGATACAATAATAACTAAGCAGCTGGCAGCAGGAAAGTGGACACAAGTCAACAGAGAAGCTCTGAACTTGTTTTGCTCTGCAGGACATCAAAAGATGCTTTCATAATTCCTCTGCTGCATCCGAGCCGCACTGACTCTCTTCTGTAAATATGTACAAATATACAAATAAATAAGAAGAAATGAGGTTAAAAAAATGCTTCATTTAAGACAAGATTAAATTTGTTTGTTTGGCCTTCTGCAGGAGTGCTGTCTTCAAATTTGTTCTTTGAAAAACTAAACGATTCGACAGACAAAACGGTATTTATTGAAACCTCAATTTAACAGACTTTTTCAGTCCAAACATAACCCCCCCCCCCCCCCCCCCCCCAACCCCCCACTGAGTCGGTATTTTCTTTGACGTCTTATCGCCCAGTCTGCGGTTGTTGCTGAACTCTGGGTACATCGTCAGGGTATGCCGCTTTGAAAGCTGTGACGCTTGCTCTTTGTTTTCTTTTTTTCCCCTCCTGTCTCCTGACTGCTCTGACAATTAGTCCTGGAGGGAAGAAGAAGGCAATTTTGTTGGAACAATTTCCTTTCCTCGCATTCATTGCCTTCAAAGTGCAAACATGGCAGTGCTTAAAAGAAAGAGACAAGGCTTTCTCATTTAGCCACGCAGCCGAGTGTCACGACATCGTAGATAATGGCATCCTAGCATAAGACGGCCTACAAATTTAAATGGGGATTCTGTCAAGCAAAGTGGAACCTTAATTCTGCCTATTAACTTCGCCCGAATGCTTTCACGTTGTCATCAGCATGTAGGACTTTTTCCCCCTCAGTGTCTTTGTCTTTTTTTGGCTTCAGACAATAACATCATTTCATCCTGAAAGACGACTGCAGGGATAACTTTAGGTAAATCATAAGATAAATTGGATTGAGATCATATTTGAAGGGGGATATCAAGTTACTTGTCAAGTTTTTGTATGTGGATCAAAGCACTAAGTGCCTGAGAGTAGGCCATCATGAGCATGAGCATCATATTAGTATCAGCATTTTAATGTCGCACCATTTCACGACTGGACATCTGTTACATATTTATGAGTGATTGTAGTTTTGTTTTGAATTTCCCTAAACTCTGGGAGTAGTAAAGGAAATGGTCACTTGAAACTTAATGTCTAGATTTCTTGTCAGTAGGGGCACCAATTGGGCAAATAGTATATAGGACAAAATAAATAGTTATTTAGAGTCTTTGTGATTTACCCTGACCGATGGTATGTTTCCTAAACCCTTCTGAACTTATCTCATGCAGCCATCTGGTGAGGAGCCCATGAAAAGTTTTCGAGGAGAGGCCAAACTTGGTTTTGACTGGACTCCGACACCAAGTTCGTGCCCACCGAACAAGATAGCTACTGCTCGAAGATTCCTATTAGTGCAAAGGGGCAGTGCACAGTGTTCACGCTTACACCCACACAATGATGCAAAACAATGTTGTTGTCCACAGTGTCAAGCCAAGACTGATAACTTTCCACCACAGACACTGAGGCGGAACGCAGATACAAGGTTTTTAACCGGCGGAGCGAAAACAAAGCAGGAAAGGACTTTGGAGCTGAGTGGAGAACTACAGCGTGAGAATGGAAATGGCAGAGGCTTGAGGCGCAAGCCATGGGCGCGGCTGGCCAGGACAGTAGGCAATCGTAGGCTGAAACAGAGGAGCACAGCTGTGAGGCAGGTGTCTTGGGAAGCCAAAGAGTAACAGCTTCTACTGGCGTGTCTACGCTAAGTCCCTTCTGCAGCGAGTGAGGCCTCGCACGGGCTTCCTCTGTTCCATCTTTGTCTTCCTCTCGTGCTGCAAGGGAATTTCACCTTGAGACAAAGTGAGGAACCAAATTTGTAGCGTAATGTAAACAAGAGGTGAAATTGGGTACACATCAGCATACAAGTGTGATGGAATTCATTTGGAAGCACGGAGGGCAAACTAACAGGTTTGACTTTGGAACAGATGTGAAAACATTCCTCTCTGACTTTTGCCTCTCATTCTCCTCGCAGCTTGCTTGGACGATGGCGCCACTAATGCAACACTAGTGACTTACACCCGAGTCGCAGCAAGGATGAACGCGTCCAAGGACACCCCCTACCTGCAGGAGCTGCTGGCTAACTCCAGCTTGGCCGACTCCGGTTATCACCAGAACTACACCATGTCACCAACACTGCTACCTGGCAAGATCAAACCAGCAGCGTGCGAGCAGCTCCACATCGCTGTGGAGGTATGGGCAGCGATGAGCACCAACATAAACGGACAAGCGCACATCTGCTTAGCTACAGGGTCTCCCGTCACAAGTGCCTGTACCCAAGGCTCCGCTGGAAATTAGCTGAAGAAGCCATTTTCGTAGCACTAAATGACTGATTAGGTCCAAACTGATGAGGATGCAAAAACAGCATCATTAGCTAAAGGCTAAAATTAAACCCCTAAACTCTTTAAGTCACAAGAAATGATGAGCCATCCCACCAGAACAAGATATTGTTTGCAATATATAGAATTAGGGATGTGCCGATACCACTTTTTTTTTTTTTTTTTTACAAAACAAGTAGAATACTTGCATTTCAGTAATCACCAGTACCAATGCATGAGTACTTAATTAGGCCATTACTTTGATTTTTTTTAATTTGTTGTTATTTTAACAATATTCCTCAGCATGTTTTTCCAGGACGGGAGCACGGCATTGGTCCGACTTCCCACAAGTCTGACAAGTTGCCCATTTGTCCGACCTCCCTTAACTGTAAGCCTAACTCTCGCAGTAATGGGAGGTCGGACGAATGGGCAGTTCCCTTCCAGCACATGGGGTGACTGTCACAAGTTTTACTGCAGTACAAACACAAATTTAACAAAATTGTCAAATACAGACATATACAAATGGTCTCAGCACATATTTTACGAGTACGAGTACAGTATTCAACTCCAGTATCGGTACCGATACCGGATACTTGTATCTATATCGGTGCATCACTATTTAGAATATATTTATATAGACCCTGCTGTTCATCCATTAGTACTCATCATTCATTGTTTGCTTCCCGCCTTGCTGTTCTTCTCAGGTCTTTCTCATCCTGGGCATCGTCTCCTTGCTCGAGAACATTCTGGTCATCACGGCCATTATAAAGAACAAGAACCTGCACTCACCAATGTACTTTTTCATCTGCAGGTAAATAGCTCATACCTAAGTGAGCATGACAGAAGAGAAAAATGCATTTCCGAGTCTGAAACACTCAACTGTGCTATAGAATGTAGATGTACGCGGTATGTCTGAAATTCAAGGGGACGAAGGCCGCGCTGCTGAAGACTAGCTTGCTAGGAACAGTGAATGGAAATTGATAATGGCGAGAGCTTCTTTCATATGAGAGCACATATTGGTTTAGTCACTCAATGGAGCCCTTGTAACCAACATTTTTTCAGACTTAAAAACACAATAAGCTACTGAGTGGATACAGCCTTAAGTTTCATACCTTCATACCCTCCAAGACTGCTGCAGCAGGAAGTAGTTATTAAGCCTGAATGACAATAGATTTTAAATAGATTTGTCTTTATCGTCCAATTACACAGCAATGTGTTTCAAATTAGAGTTCGAGACTCTCTCTCTCTCTCTCTCTCTCTCTCTCTCTCTCTCGCTCGCTCTCTTTCTTTCTGACATTCTTGTGATCTCTCATTCTCATGAACTCTTGTACCCCGCTTAGACAGATTACATAACTGCATGAACTTATTGATTTTACAGTCTTTCCACATGTGATGGCCGTTGCTCTCGGCAGACAGGCCTTGTGACGCTCAAAATGTATTGGACTGCAAGTCACGAAGCTGTCACAATCAACCATGGCAAAATCATAACAATGCATGCGGCTCATTAGCTTTAATCCCCGAAGCCTGCAGCCAATTTCAACGTGAATTTGACACTGTAAAAGGTTTAATAAAGCCTCTCTCAAAATAAACAAACAAAAGAAGACTGTTTTGAGGCAAAGAAAAAAATCTGCTCTCCAAATTCTTGTGACAAGTGAGTGATTTCATTGAAGAGTGATACATTCAAGTGGAACGGTGGCAGCTTTGGTGTGTTTTTCTTGGAAATTCTGATTTCACATGACGGCAAGGTGAGCCCAAAGCGCTGTTTTCAGCCACATTAGCAGTCATCAGAAATCGTTGGGATGTTGATGACTCTTTTTCACTTGTTTAAATCATTCAGTCTCCTGGCTGGCTGGTGGCCCCAGTGAACCTGGCAGTTCAATTCACAGTGTTGAGTTGCCAATGCGGACTTTTCAGGCAGTAATTCAAGAAACTTCAGTCACCCAGATGGCTTGTTTGTTTAAGGCAATTATTTGTGACCAAATGTCGCTGCATAATTAGTGTCACCAATAGTTTTAAGACTTTAGAATGAAATACGTCAACAAGAACTCCATGATGCGGTCAGATGTTTGCATGCGTTCTGTCACCCGAGGATCGCAGACAGCGTTGATGTCAAAATAGAGACAACAAAATGTGCCTTTCAGACTTCACTGGGATGAATGCCAGCATTTTTGTTTGCCCTATAGGGTCTCCACTCAATTACACATACAGTATCTACTCGCATAATTTAATTACGGAGCTCTCTGCAAAGCTTTAAAAGGTTATTGGCGTAAATGAAACACGTTTTTCTTTGTGTGTGCAGTCACACTAGTCTCATTTGTTCTTAGACAAGACATGAGGTTGCTAATTAAGTTAAACTGACATGTAGAAACAAGAAGTGAAAGGTTGTAAGAATAACCAGCCTTAATTGGTCGGGATTGTCAGAGCCTTTGTGGAGGTGTTTCATTTCAGGGTGCAGGAACACTTTTAGAGCTCTTTGTGTCTTTGTTTTTTCTATGTTCTTGTTTTAAAGTGACTTCTATGGATTTGGCTGTGCCATAGTACCTATCCTTTTGTTTAGACAAAACAAGTCAACTCCCTTGTGTGACGGAGTATGATTTCTCTTTTGTCCCGATTCCGTGGTCGGGGTGGATCTGTTGGATCTGTCAGATCCATCCCCTCTTTGTCTTAACAGAAAAAGCATCACTGTTTAAGTTAAGACGACAGAATTAAAGCTTTTAAGTTAGTTGTGTCACACTAAAAAAAGTAAAACTGTGAGATATTCTTGCTTGCAAATCTGTGGATGTGCTGTACTGCAGCCTCGTTTTTTTTTTTTAAATGTAGAGCCATGACTAAAGGTCAAGAGTGAGGATTAAGGCAGTGGTTCTCAACTGGTGGAGTCTCACGACCCACATTTTTGTCCTTATAATGAAGTCACGACTCAAATGTATTCCACAAAAATAAAAATGCTAGCCCACTTTCTTCATGTCCAATGAGTAAATGATTGAAATATTTGAAATTGGCCCAATAAAAAACAGCTTTGCGACCCACCAGTTGAGAAACGCTGGATTAAGAGACAACTAGTTCTCTCCTCCTACGTACAATCACCTGGTCGGATCTCATTTTACCCTAATGTAATGCACAGCATTTGCGAAGGTAACATAAATGTCAATCATTTATAGGCAGTACTCACTGAGAAAAAATACTTGCTTAATGAATGTCCATCAGTTTGGAAAGAGACCACGTTTTGAAAATGAAAGTCTGTCATTTGACCACGCCCTAACCTGACTGGTTGACCTGTTGCAGTTTGGCGGTGGCGGACATGTTGGTGAGCGTGTCGAACGCCTGGGAAACCATCATCATCTACCTCCTCAACAACAGACAGCTGATTGTGGAGGACCATTTTATCAGGCAGATGGACAACGCATTTGACTCCATGATCTGCATTTCCGTTGTGGCGTCAATGTGCAGCCTGCTGGCCATTGCTGTGGATAGGTAATGCGAGGCAAAGAGCACGAGTGCAATCCATGCAAATTACATCCACATTTTTACGTCTTTCTTTAAAACCCGCCATAATGCAATTCTCTTGTTGTTCTTTCGTGCCGACACAGATTTGAATCGTTTCACTTCATTTAAGTTGTCCCATGCCAACAGATGGACAGTGTTCTTGTTGCAACAGTCGCCTTTTCAGCCCTTCTATAGATGTACAATTGCGCCTTCTCTGCATTGGGAGCAAATACATAATTGGATTCGAAATTGTCAATAACTCCTTCACAGCAGTCTCAAACCCAGTCAAACCCAGCTACGTCTTTGCGGCTTTAAATTCAGCAAAACTGCAGCAGTTGCTAACCGGATTCTTGGTCTCAAAGGGGACTGTTCAAAAAGCAATTCTTAATCGTTCTAATCCATTTAGAACTAACCCTAGGATGCATGCTTTTCAAATGAAATTTTTCTAATTTTGTTTAGACGTTTATTTTGCTCTGGCAAGATTCTTGAAAAATATCCCTTGTCAGAAGATACGATCCAGACATTAAGCTAAATTGGCAGAGCTTGTTCTGAGCTGTTTGGGGAAAAAAAGCAGATTTTTGTTACTCATCAAAGGGGTAGAGACACAAAGTGATGCTTTCAAAAAGCCTGCAAATTAGTAAATAGATTGCACTGAAGATAGAGAGTCGACGAAACTTTCCATTGCTATTTTGCTCACTGGTTGGTTGAGGTCATTGACCTGTCGCATGTCTTTTAGGTACGTCACCATCTTCTATGCACTGAGGTACCACAACATCATGACTGTGAGACGGGCTGGTTGCATCATCGGAGGGATTTGGACCTTCTGCACTGGCTGCGGGATTGTCTTCATCATCTACTCAGACACCACCCCGGTCATCATCTGCCTGATCTCCATGTTCTTTGCCATGCTGCTCATCATGGCCTCCCTCTACAGCCACATGTTCATGCTGGCGCGCTCGCACGTGAAGCGCATCGCCGCCCTCCCCGGCCACAACTCCATCCACCAGCGAACCAGCATGAAGGGGGCCATCACGCTGACCATCCTGCTGGGGATCTTCATCGTCTGCTGGGCTCCCTTCTTCCTCCACCTCATCCTGATGATTTCTTGCCCCCGGAACCTCTACTGCGTGTGCTTCATGTCCCACTTCAACATGTATCTCATCCTCATCATGTGCAACTCTGTGATCGACCCCCTCATCTACGCCTTCAGGAGTCAGGAGATGAGGAAGACTTTCAAGGAGATCATCTGTTGCTACAGCCTGAGGAGCATTTGCGGCAACATCTGCGCTTTGACGGGTAAGTACTAGTCAAGATGGGCCACTGCGGAGTGGATAATCAGACGGAGCATGACACTGGAGCAAGAACAATGGAACTTGTAAAGGAACATTTCTCCTTTTATTGTCATCTATTGTCTGTGCCATTTGAATTTATTTAAAAAAAAAAAAAGAAAAAAAACAGTTATGGACCTTCATTTTGTTGTACTGTCTTAGCAGGATTACTATTGCAACAACACATCATCAGTAGGGTAAAACTAACCTGTCTCACGACGGTCTAAACCCAGCTCACGTTCCCTATTAGTGGGTGAACAATCCAACGCTTGATGAATTCTGCTTCACATTAGCTGGGCTGTTTTATTTTTCAGGTCAACTTTATCATCATGGAAATCAACATTGTTCACATCTTAGTGCTAAAAAAAAATGTCTTTGTTGTATCAATGCTTATTAACAATACATCTTTCACTGGTGGAAATCCAGTTTACTTTCCTTTTAAATAGTGCCACATTCGTAAGAAACATGCTGTTTTTTTTTGTTGAGTTGATGTCTGATTGTCAATGTCGCACTCGGTGATGTTTCCATGTTCTGCCAATGGGTCATGTGGGGAAGATATAAAGAACATAAAAACGGAGGCACTGTGATGGAGTGAGGCAGCATTTTCGGCACTGGGAAAACAATCTTGTCATCACTGGGGTCAATGCCAATGCAGATGTTGAGATGACTGTGCAACCGCTGGCAATCCCACATCTTCACAGTCTGGACCAAGGCATCCTCCCCTGAAGAATAGATTTAGTCAGGGAATAAATCCATCACCCTCCTCTCTGTTAAATGACAACGTCGATAAATTGCCAATAGTTGATGTCTGGCATTGGCAGAAAATAAAATCTAAGATGAATAAAATTCATAAAATTTTTCAGGGGAATAACTCACACGCTCAGCTCTGCTGCTCATCGGACAAATACATTTTCCTTACAAATCTGACATCTGAAATAAACAGTCTTTCCACTGCAATAGCTATATATGGATTGCCAAGAAGTGTTCTATATATCTAGAAAACATTAATTCTCTTACTGCTTATGCCACGTTTATCATGTGATTGTACAAAGTTGGTTAAAAAATGCAAAATCTGGGTAACTTTGTTCTGCATTTATCACATAATTGTATGTTTTACTGGTATAGCTGATCCCAGTTGACGCAGTGTAAGATGTGTCCGAAACAGTGCTTGCAGTTTTGCATCGAATTCCAAATGTTCATACAAAATATTCCTACTCACGTTTAGAACATTGTAACCCCAATGACAACAGTTGCCTGCTCTTAACATCAGAGACCACCTGATCAAGATTAACATATTCAAATAACGACCCCTTTATTATATCATATTATATTATATTATATTATATTATGTTACACATTCAACAGTATATTTTCAGGTCAAGCTTGGAATGCTTGGAAACAATGTTTCCTGCATTTTCATACGCAGTGATGCATTGTAACAAACCATGTTAGTAACTGAAAAGTCCCAATGTCAGAGTGTCGAAAATAATGTGACTCTAATCTAAGTCTATTTTATTATTTAATTAATAAAAATAAATGGGTTTTGGTAGGTTTTTGCCGTAGCAACTGACTGGACACGTAACGGGTCTTGTGATCTGAGGGAAGCATATTATATAAAGTGATAAACTTCCCCATCGTGGGATCAATAAAGGTCTTCTTCTTCTATAAACATGGGCTGTAAACAAAACTGCAAATGCGATAATAGTGTTAAAATTAAAAAAGTGTCCAAGTGTCAGTGTTTAGTTGGTGCGTTGTTGGTTTATAAAGAAACTGCTGTTCGTTTTGCTATGCCACTGCTAAAAATGCACAGCGGAGAGGGAACAGGACATGTTTGTGCGGCGTCTGACCTTTCAAAGCATAGGGGTCGCCTGTGATGGGGTCTATTTTTCTCATTTGCCATTGCTGCCTTTGTTCTCATCCAACTGTGTTCACACCCACAGAAAAGCATTATCCACATGGGCTCCGTGTTAAAAAAAAAAAGAAAAAAAAATCAGATGAAAAGGTTCACTAATGCTCTTTATGCTGCCTTGTTTGTTGTTTGGTCTGTAGACGTACAGGCTGCAAGATCATCTCTGAGCAGGAATGCTTGATCATCCACATAAATTTTACATGAGCGCCATTGCGGCTACGTTTCTGTGAAATGTGTCAGGTAAACGGACGCCAGGGAAACTTACTTAATCACGTGCGAACCGTGTTGCAGCAGCCAGCACGAACATAACTGTATCTGCAAAGGTTGAACCTATGTTGTCAAAATGATATTGACAAGTGAAAAAAAGGTTTGAATCATTCATTAATCATTCATGAAACATAAATAATAATCAGGCCATGGGGTTTATGTAAGTTATGTATGTGCACAATGATTATTTTGCATCCATTTCCTCAGTGGATTTGAACATTGGGTTGCAATCTTCTTGTTTATGCAAGCTGATATATTCTGTCAGTTTGCTCTCTCATGAGGCCTCCCAGCTTCAAGGCCTTCAAACCACCATGTATCAGTGCCATAAACCCACACTTGCAATGATGACAGACTGATTGCTTCATCGCACTACAAGGAGCTCCTGCCTCCCAACTGTCCAAACTGCTTTAACAAGAACTGTCTTGCACTGAGTTGCAGTTTATAGACACAAGCGTGTGATTTTATTCAGTGGAGAAAGTAGCAGGAAGGTTGTTGAAAGACAATCCAGACGAGCAAAAGTCAGAGGACTTACTTGTTATTTTTTGCTGTATTTAAATTCTTTGTTGTCATATCTTTGCTGTAGGTTCTATTACTGTTGACAACATGTTCCTTGACATTACAAACTTTATGACATGGAAAAAGCGGTGATTCAAAGAAAATGTTGACGTTTTTATTGTTGTTGGTTGTTTTGCTTTCCTGTAAAATGTTTTTTTTTTTTAAAGGAGAACCAAACACACTTTCCCTTGTATACTTGTACACTGCCTTATTGACATACATCATTTATGTAAATAGCTGTTTTTGCTCTGCAAAAGCAGTGAATGTAAAATTGATGCAGGCTTGTCAGGGGTGAAGACCACATGCTGAGTATGTTGTTGGAGCAATGTTTATCTTGCAGAGAGGCCCTTCTTGACACGAACAGCTGTCTGGTAAATGTGATATGTTGATTCATGATTTTGTGATGACATACAAGAACATTCAATGTGAAGCTGAACTAAAGTGACACATGACGTACAGCTCTTGGCGAGTGAAAAGATCTGTCATTATATTTGTGACGACTAATTAAAGCAAACGATACAGTATGCAAGTGAGTTTGTGCGCTTTTCGTTAATCATTGGCGCAACTGATTTAGCTGATTCAAGGTCGACGGCACTGTGCGTGGTGAGTGCGCAAGGTATTACAATAGAGGCTTCATCAAACATTTATAAATGCTCATAATCACAAATGACAACTTACAGTAAAGTCCATAAAGGATTAAAGTAGTGCGTATACTTTGTTATGAGCTGTTAAACCCCCTATAGGGAAAAGTTATTCTATCACAGAAATTGTATCGTTTGTCATCTCCGCATCAGACAAAGCAGAATCCTCTTTAAAGTGGACCTGAGCTCCGGGATGCGGAAAGCATAGATGGCTGGGTCAATGAGGGCGTGACTCATCAGCAGCACCACGTGGAACTGGAACAGTGACCGGAAGCACTCGCAGTAAGGGTTCATGGGGCACACCATGAGTATGATGAGATGCGTAAAGAACGGGGCCCAGCACACCATGAACGCTCCGAAGAGGATGGTGAGGGTCAGGGCCCCTCTCATGCCGTTGCCCCGCCACCGCCACCGCCGACGTCCACTCCTCCCACCCCCGCCGGTGGGCAGAGCGGCAATGTTCCTGGCATGTATGCGGGCCAGCATGAACATGTAGGCGTAGATGAAGTAGATGATCACCAAGGAGACAATGAAGAAGACCACAAAGCAGATCATGATGACGTCAGAATCGAAGAACCTCACCATGAGCACCGCCGAGATGCCGCATGTTGTCCAGATGACGCCCAGGATGGCGCCCGTGCGCCGCATCGTCATGATGTTGTGGTAGCGAAGGGCGTGGAATATGGTAATGTAGCTGGAATGGACAAAAACGACAGAATTGGAATCATCATCATCACATTATAACCAGACGATGACAGTCGTAGGTCTGATTGCTGCAGATGATGAGAATTACAGAAAGTGTGAACTTCAATATATAACAGTTAACTAATACATATAGCCTCAGGGAGTCTGCTAAGGGAGCGGAATGAGGGTTGCAACTGTCACTGTCAAAATAATGTGCGCATTTAGCACATTGAGCCCAATAAATATACCGACACAAGTGTTTCTGACAGAACACGCAAGATATTGAGCTGAAAGGAATGCAATAATTAATGAAATAGTTATAAATACGATGAAAAAAGGAAATTCTTTGTATGCATTTTGTTCCCAATTAGGACTCTCTGCTCGGAATGAAATGTAAAATAACAGAATAGAATAGAATATATTACAGTATAATACAGAAAACAGAACATGCAATATATATATAGAGAGAGAGTGAGAGAGAGAGACACCATTAAGCACTTGCAAAAATGGAAAAACACCTTGGCAAACAAACAGCCATATTGTCTTTACACGTGTTTTATATATGATTTTTTTTTTTTTTTTTTTTTTTTCCCAAAGAAAGATTTTGCTGTATTTTTCTCCTTCATGAGGAGAAATCAATCTTCATGCCACTGACGTCTCTCCTCTCCTGTCAGCCAGGACACTCAGTCCGGACCTGACGGCCTAAGTGTCCTGATGGAACACGCGCATAAAAGGCTCCCCCCTCCTGTGAGACTTTACAGCCCTGGCTACAGTTGCATGGCTACAATCAATTTTCACCTGCAGTCACTCTGCAGTCACATTCTCCCTGGCGGAAAGTGGCAGCAGGTGCAAAAAAAAAAAAAACATTTATAAACGTCTCCACCACATTTGTGCCTGTTGTCGATTCCACGTGTAATTTTAACTCGCAACGTGCAAACCAACAAAATGCGTGCGCTTACTTGCTGCAACAGGGCTGTGCCACACTCATTTCAACATATTTTAATTTCGTAGCATTTCGTGCGAAGTGACACCCTCCCCTATGCAAATATGCCTCATTAGAAACAGCACCTTGTCCACGCCTTCCAGACAGTTTGACAGACATGATCACTGCCTGCAAAAAGCAAGTGGTGTTTCTGACGTCAGAGTGATGCTGTACACGTACTGAAGAGTCTAAAATCACAGAGCATCAAAACGTTTTAGCGCTCACATCTGAAAACCGGCACTTGCATTACAGATCAGCTACAAAACAGCAATAAATCACACTCAGGTGGTGGTAACAATATTCAACATAGCACGAGACTGCCAGGTGCGCACTGGAGCGCAAACATCAGCGCAGAGTTTCTCTTTTTGAATCAGAGAAATGGAAAATATCCAAAGGTCCAGGTTGGCTCGTTCTTGCCACACAATCAATAACACGTAGCTTCATATCAAACGATCTAGTCTAGCAATTTGCGCCCCTGACTCAGATGCCTGCATATAATTGGGGCAAAAAAACTTTTGTGGATGTTCTCCGCCATTTTGGTGGAGAACATCAGCGAAACCTTTAGATTCTTGATTCTCCCTTCGGGTTTTTAACCAGATTTCAGTGCATTGGTTATTTTTTGGTCTCATTATATCACATGCAAGTAACCCTTTATTCTTTGGAGAATATTGATTGTATTGATTGAAAATATTGATAAGACGTTCCATCTTAAGCATAAACTTAAACCTCAGCGCCTCAGCACTCGACATGTTTGGACGTGACAAAAAGCCGCTGACCTTGAGTTTTGACGCACTGCGTGTTTAGGATGTGTGAAAAGAAACATGAATGGCATGCTGTCCATCCTGGGTGCCATCAAATCACATTGAAACAGCAGGGTCTGTCCCTGGATAGCAGCATGTACTTGGTGATGGATTGCATAAGTATTGCACTATACCATGATGGCATAGTCCGTAATCAGAGGCAGACTGGCACAACTTGTGCTCTGAGAAAATGACTCTGAATTTTTCTGAATTCTCCTCACAATCCGAGATGCTTTGCATCTAAATCAGCAGTTGATGAAAAGCTTCCAAGGGCCACAATCAACAGAGACACATTTGAAATTTCCATCTGTGGTTTGTGTTTTTCTCTGTCTCCTGCCACTGAAGTCAGTTGCTCCTTTGATTTGAAATGAAACAAAATGCCCGTCTGTCATGATGTCTTAGTGGGTCTTTGAAAGCAGAAAACGAAGGGGTTAGTTGGCTGCCGAGGGAACAACATGTGTCTTGAATCCCTCCTTTCCCCTGTAAAATCAACCCACCAGTGCTTTCTGGTTCTTTCCCTCCCACGTACGTACCGGTCCACGGCAATGGCCAGGAAACTGAAGATGGAACCCACAAAGGACATACACAGCAGGGAGTCTATGACGTCGTCCAGCCTCGTCTCAGGGACGCCGCTCTTCTTCAGGTGGCCCACGTCGGCGAACGCGAGCATGAGGTTCTCGAAGGTTTTGGTGGAGCTGGAGATGGTGTTGAAGGCGGCGAGGCTGCAGATGAAGCAGTACATGGGCATGTGCAGGTTCCTGTTGCACAGGATGGCCACCACGACCAGCAGGTTCTCCGTCAGGCTCACGGCGCCGATGCTGAAGAAGATCGGGAGCGGGACAATAACCTCGGGGCAGTCTGTCTGATTTAGTGCGGTCGTGTTCATGGCTCGTTCCACTGGCTTCTTCATGGATTTACAGGGGATACGACTCTGAAAGAGAATATATTTGGATTTATAGTTAATACACTGGTGAGTGAAAAGGTGGCAAAAGTCTGTGAGTGATTTGCATCCTACTCGTTGCGCTTTAGTTACGGCGGTTACTTCACAGTTGAGTCTGGCCCGTCAGCGCGCCGTCAGCAGACACAGCGTGACTCGTTTCTCCCCCCCAGGCAAAAATCTCAAGCTATAAATTTCAAGTGAGCTCATATCTGCTTCAACACTGCGTCGTCGTCTTTGCAGCAGAGTGGCCTCCGAACGTCCCCTCGTTCCCACGCGTCCCCGTTAGCTTGCCGGTTTTGGCACAGTTCATAATCCGCGACCACGTGGACCCATCTGCCTCTGTTTGCCTCTTCGCTCAAGGCCAACACAATCAATCGTTGTCGTCCTCTGGTGTTGTCCAAACTGGCTTGAGGCTGCGTGGCGCGAGGTTCGCCGTCCCCGAGAGGACCACGGCACAGAGGGCTGGTGTTCAAAAGTGTCTTGTTCACTTCTGTTTGCTGCCATGCGTCTCCTGAGAAAAGACAGAAATTCTCAAGGAAAATTCCCCCGTTTTTCTGCGAAAATCAGCCCACAGTTTACAAGTCAAGTGGTGGGACTGTGACTGTACTTTTGTTTCGGCGATCAGGCGGACCTTTGGTCCCAAGTCCAACGGCTCATCAAAAGGAATAATCTGAAAATCACCTTAAAACCACTTCTTCCCATGTTAGTCGTCCCCTCATTATGAAAGATGGAACATTTTGTGATCGTTCTAAAAATTACTAAATTCTCTTTGAGCAAGAGGTCCGGATTCCTGTCAGACTGCAGACTGAAGATGATTACACATAATTACAGCATAATGCTGTCTGCTCTCTCTATTCTTTGTCAACCCTCAGAAAAATCTGTGTGCCTGCGTGTGCGTGTGTACGTGCTCGTGTTACCCACTCTTACTCAACCATTTGCTTTTGAAACACTTAGAAATAGCCAAGGATAGCATACACATAGACAAACTGACATGTTGACACCTCCACCCCCATCCATGGGAGCCCATTGTACTCCTTGTACTTTGGGCTAATCACCAACTTGAAATACTCAACATACTTGCTAGTATTCTGAACCATCATTAAGCCAGTTCTGATAGTTCAGTCAATGACCCTCCTGCACCTCTAAAATATTATTGATTATATATTCATATATGGTCCAAATCCTGTATCTAACCCCCTACATTTGAAGCTAATTTTTGTAGGCTGTTATTGCCATCTTCTATTATTTTCACACCATTATATTTTATATTTTATAACGTTGTGTGACTTTTTCGCCCAACAACCTCTTCTCTTCCGCCAAACGATACTGGGATGACAGCCTCTCTACCAGCCCTCTGCTGCACAGACTGACACGGTGCTCATGAGATAAATGATGCAACTTCAGTCCAGGGGTGATTTGGTTTTGGATTTATGCCCTATACATTATCAGAGAGCAACGTTTTCATTAAATCTTTCATAACAAACCCCACATTCATTTTAGCCCTAGGATGAAGTGGCTGTAAATATGACGCTGCTGATGGCGCTGCTCAGTATTTTTCAGGAGAGAAATAGCGATGAGTCAGAGGCAGACATGAGGTGGTCGAGAAGGACACTTGAGAGAGAAAGAGAAAAAGATAATCCCTCTCAGGCCAAAAAAAAAATTATTGCCTAACTCAGATGCTGTACCTGTTATTTCCCAGACACAGTGTCTCCTATTCTTCTGAGGTAATAATTCAGCAATCAGCATTGGTTGTTATGTGAAATAATTACAACCTGGGTCTAACTCTTGGTTGGGGAGTTTTGTTTTTTTTCACATATTGTCCTTGCATCTGCAGAGATTTTTGTTGTTGTTGTTGAGAATTTCCATAATATATCCATCTATCCATAATATCCCTCCCTGCCCTCAAGGGGTGAATTCTTGCGCTCTGTAAATCCTCAGTGTCTGTCATGATGCTGTGAGTTTCTGCTGCCTCTAAAAAATTGAAAAGGGCAGCCATTTACCTGAAGATGTGACAGAAAAATAAAAAGAACCTAATCCACAGTATGGCCGGCTACTCCTCTGACTTAACAACAGTGTCGACGGTCTCACATGGATTTATTGAGAGCGTAACGACAGAGGGGAATTATCTCCGCTGGGGGTGCAGACAGTTCAGGAAATCCTTTCACTGAATCTGGTTTGTCACTGCATGAGTCTGGGCAATCGACTGCTTCTGTTACAATGGCACGCAGTCCGTCTGTTTAATCTCCTGGTTAAGAGAGATTGGCAGATTATTATAGATATTCATCCTCAATGAAAAGTAAGACGTTGCCGAAGGTTTCTGTCAAACAATGAGCTGTGCCCAGCATGAGCAGCGCCTAAGCCAGGCAATTTATGTCGGTTCACACGTCAAGAGCGTTTTGCAAGGTATTTTTTTAAAAAGCATCTTCAGGGTCAGGGACATTTTTTTTAGTGCTTTTTATTTAAAACCTCATGCTGCATCTGATATCTCAATAAATGGTGGCTGGCAGCGAAAGAGATTATGGCGAAATGTGTGGCGAGGTTCAGGAAACTGAAAAGGATGAATTATTTTAGTATTTAATAGTTTATTGTTGTTGTGTCCGTCAACCAATCAATCAACCAATCAATCAGTTTTTTTTTGCTGAATCACAGTGCTAAATCACATCCAGAGGCATCTCAAAGGGACAAAAATCAAGAGTGAAACTAACAATGGATTGTTTTGTTTATTTAGCAGCATGGTCATTTGCTCAAACATTGCCACTTGAAAAATATTCAATTCAATATTTCAATTCAATTTTACTGAAATTCTTTAATCACTTACTACCAAGTAGGGATAATGCATTGTTAATGTCAATTTTTAAGTTGCAAGACCACCTGATTTTTATTCACTTTTTTATGTATGCATTGATGTGATTTATTCACACATACCAGGGAATGGCCTGCAGGGCACATTTGCAAAGGGGAGGATCCTATAAATAAAACCTGGTATTTTGCTCACAGCGGCTGCGTGCCAGGCTCAAAGCTGGCAAATCTGATTTCTTTCTCTCTATTTTTTTAGTGCCGACTGAGCAAACTGATAACCGCAGGTGGCTTCCTGCTGTTTCGAGGGTGACCTGGACGCCTGTGCGGAGAGTTGAACAAAGACCACTTTGTTTGATTTGCCTGCCCATGCCATCATTTAACCAGCAGGAAAGAATGCGGATGGATCCATTTTAATATCTTAGTAATCCATCTTTCTGGCAAGGTTACACAGGTACAGGATAGGGAAACAATTGAAATAAAATGACAGGGGAATGTGGTTTAAATTATAATAACAACAGGGTTTTAACACGGTTATCTGGGATTAATTTTGCATTTGGTTTTACAGACAAGAAATGCTCACTAAAGATCTATTTTTAAATGTCGAAACCCTGCAAAATGATTTGCTTGAACTCCGACTCTGCTGATTGTTGTAAACAGTGGCTCTGTTAGGCAATTTGTCTTTTTTGTAGTTACCAAAAAATTGTCAAAATTACCATCTGGTCCAAAAAGATATCACATTGTTACTCGTCAAAGTATTTAGAACAGTTCAGCAAACACAATTTCAAAGCTAATCTTGCATTTACAGCTTCTCACAATTGGCCAGTGCTGCATGGATTCTACATTGTACCTGTCCCCTTTGTTTCCATGGTAATGGAAATGTTAAAGTTATTTTCTTTCATATGAACGAAACAACCTTGAAGCCTTAAACGTTCTCCAACTCATTCCATTTCCAGAAGCGACAACACAGACTTCTACACGCTAGTGTGTGCAATTATTCATTTCTCCATACGCTGGTAAAGTTGTCTAAATGTGGCCAGGGTAATTAATGCGAACTTAGTAATGCAAAGCATTATGTAACTCACGGGCTGCCGCTATTCCTTTCAACTTGAGACAAACTTGAGAAAAGACATCAAGTACGAACACAAAGTCAATGCACCTCAATAAGTGAAGGCACATTTGCTTGTATTCCCATGACAAACTATCAGCAAGCACAGAGGTTGGATGTGAACTGTGTTTAGCTTATGATAAAAGTACATCTCGGTAATAACCACATCTGCTAAAATAATACAAAATGTTCTCACTATAACTCACTCTGGCCTGTCTGCATCTTTCACTCCACCTTTATCCCTATCTGTGTTCTACCTCAGTCTTTATCTGTTTTTGTGTGGTGCGTATAAGTGTTTCTCTGTACTTTTGGATGTGATTTCATGCCTTAAAAGTAAAAGTTGATCGATGGGCTGAAATCGTTTTTGGATATTCCAGTGCATTTGAATGCATACAGCTAAAACAAGCTGAGAGAGATCAGCAATATGTTTGCCTTAAATAAATCAAAATCTTGGACTCTTGGAAAGTTATATTTACACTAAAGTGTAACATATTTTGTTTAATGGACCTAGTTTTGAGTAAATGTGTAAAAATAAACATTACTATATAAAAGCTGTGTAAGTCACTTGTTCTTTACACCATCAGCCAAACAGAAAATGCTACGCGACACCTATAATGAATGACTGGCCACTTCACTGATGTGTGAAATGAAGTTTACACTTCCTAGTCTCCTGGGTCACCTCTCCCACCTCTTCTCAAGAGTCGCACTGTGCTGACAACTATTTTGCCTATCGCCTTTGAATATTTCCCCTACGCCAACTCACCATGCTCGCCTCGGACCTGCACGTCTCACGGTGTTGTTTTCAGAAAATCGGCTCTTTTGTCAGGAGGAAAAACAAGCCCCATGTTAATCTCACGCTGTCAGATTGTGTCAGGCAGTGCAAAGGAATCTTTTTTTCTTTCTTTTTTTAAGCGGAATAGGGGTGAGGGGGGTGGGGGGGTAATTTTGTCAGTATTGAGTTTTCCAACCGCTGGGCTGAAAACAGCGCTATTATCTGTGCTCACACTGATTCTCCGATTCGAGAGACTCCAACCCATTGCAGCTGCTGAGGTGGTAGAAGTGGAGAAACGTAAAAAAAAAATTTTTAAAAATTAATGCTGTCTTCAGATTTGACGGTCTGAGATGAACCCAAAATGCTTCAGCGGAGATCTGCAAAAAGTTGTACTCTCAATCACGCTCCATGGAACTGCCTTTAAACTGAACGTTATCATTTTCTACAGGATTAGAGTCACACGTGTTATTACAGCCTTGAATGATGCATGATGCGCAACCACGGCTATGACAAGCCTGTAACAAACAAAACCAACGTTGCTCTTTCCTCTTCACCTCTTGCAGCCCCCTCAGCTTCCGAAGATCAAACGGCTGACCAAACGAGGACTGACATTAAGCTATTCCACTGGGTTCCCCTCGGTATCATCTATCCAATTGTTTTTTTTCCATGAGGCACACAAATGCCTGAATGTTGGCAGCAGACACTCGGCTTTCGTTTTCTGTACGCAATCAAATCTTCAAGGATCAAAAAGTAAGAAGTTTTGAAATCCCTCGTCTGTTGTGTTTGTGCTGTCATGGAAGCAACCTTGATTACTGTAAAAAAAAAAAAAAAACACACAAAAAAAACCAAGTTGTGTCCATGAGTACGAGGTAGCCGTGACAACGAGCGCCTGGTGAGCCCCTATTGAACGGTGATCAAAGCTTTATGATTCAGCCAGAACTGCCCCTAATGAAATCTGGAGCTGGGGCTGCAGTTGCGTCCAAAGTGGCAGCCTCATCTCGTGGCACACGCTGTCTTTTCATTTCACTGCATCATTTATAAGCCAGCCTCATTTGTGTCCTAACTAAGGATCTTACCGCGAGATTCTCTCCGTGCCGCCTTCCCCCGCTGCCCACCGAGAAGCACTTGTGTCGGTACATCCAGCTAGAAACAGTTGAAGGGTTTGGTTTTATGTTGAGTTGCTGAAAAAAAAAAATAGCCTTAGAAAAAGATGAAAGCAACACTAAGACGTTGTACTGCATTATCCAATCTTAATTTAAAAAAAAAAAAGCTTTTACCGTGTCTGTTTTCAGTGCGCGCTGCTCCCAAACAGTGGTCGTCTTGCAGCCCTTCTGAAGTTCACTTAAAATGCCTTTTTCAGAAGTTGAGCTGCGGCGAAAGACGCTGTTTGGGGAGATGACACAGAACTGATGTTGGCAACTGGCTATTTATGCAGTGGCCGGAGATAACAGATGGGCAACAGTGTTGTTGGGGCCCTGAACGTCTGAACCACCAAGGCTGTGAGCCGTGTCATACCTTCCCCCTCGTCATTTTTATTCACTGTCACTTTGCCCATTTACAATTAAGGCAAGGACGGATAAAGTATTCAGCACCCCGAGCCCAACATTGATTTTATGTCTCTTTAGGACTTGACTGGAGCAACTCATTGGGAATGTGAGCCTGTTCATCCAAATGTGAAATTCTCTATATTTCAGAGTCAATAACCTTGAACCTTGTTATTTAACTTAGATACCTTTTGAACATAGTGCATACGTACTTTGAACAAAGCCAACAGACACGTTAGATAGAGAAACATTTCATGATCGTCCTCCTAAATTCATGTCAGTATTGTGTAATGTAGACAATGGACAAATAAGACAGGTATGCTCGAATGCAGCAAAACAGATTTTTAGTGTCCACTTTATATTTGTATTTTTTGCTACTCTTGACAATTTAATCATGATTTATTCATCATCATTTTTGTCCATCTTGTTTTATTTCAAGGTTTATTTTCAGATTTAAAAAAAAAAACCTTTTTGGACTTCCCATTGTTTCATTATAAACTTGATATATATTTTCAGTGTGCCATCTATCACTGCAAGGGTTCCAGTCACCACACCGCTGAGAATTAATTTACATTTTTTAACATTAGCAATTATCTGCTGTGCCAGACAAAAATAATGGCACTAACTTCTGGATTTTTTTTTTTTTTTTTTTTTTCTTTAACTTGTAACAACGCATCTCAAAGCTCCTTGCTCTGGATTCTGTAAACATAATTTTTCAACACTGTACACCAGCATTTTTCCATTTTATTGCCATCCTAAGAATTTTGATAAGGGATGCGACCTTCTAAAAGTGAACCCGCGGGGTGCTTAAAAAAAAAAAACCCTGAGCAGAGGCAGGTCAGTTTGAGAAGTCAAATTAAAGGTGGAGAGCACAAAAAAACATGCGGCTACCACTGACAGATGGCCAGTGACAGCTGCAGGTTCAGAGAGACAGATGTGATGTTGGGAGTGTGAGGAGATGGAAGCCAGGATCAGCCGAGTTGTTGAACACAAGCTTTTGTGAGTCACCTCAACGTTTTCACTCACAAGATATACAGTCCTTCCCTTGCCCTTCGTAGCCCACTCACTTTGGATGTATGCAGTACTATAGTTCATACAATTCCAGGAGTTGAGAATGAATGCGTTTGAGTTCAAGACGGTCCTCAGAATGGAACAGTAATACAGTTTCAACCAATAGGGGAAGAGTCTGCGGAGAAGCACCACACCGAAAATGCATTTAAGGGATTAGAATAAATGTTCTGAGAGATAATTACATTTCAATTTGTTTTACAAATTGTTAACAAGATTTTTCAAATTTGTCATTGCATTATAAATTGTTTGATTCTTGTTCCAACGTGGACTTGAAATGTTCCTCCTGTTCACAGATGTCTAAAGGCATCTGGTTCATATGAAAAGAGGCACGGAGGCAGGATTACTGAGTTTATGAGAAAATGCATTTGACTTGTAAGTTTAGTCATCCCCACAATCATAACACACTTGTGAAATGTTTTCCAGATGTTCTAGATACTGAGCTGAGCTAACAACTCACTATGTAACTTCAACACACTTCATGGGGACTAAAAGTCAACACTTTGGCTGTAAGTGTTGCAGGTAATATACAAAGATCAACACCAGGAGAATTGTGACATTCTGTATAGACAGCAAGTTATTTCAGTTTTTTTTTTGTTGTTGTTGTTGTTTTTTTTTAGTATTTATTAAAAAATATATATATATTTTTAAAAAACACACTTTTTTTCTATTCACTGGACCATTAGTGAATATCCAAGAAATTTGTCACAAAAAAAAAATCTACATATATCCATGCAAAGCCGTAAAATATAGTGGCAGTGGTCACCTCTAACAGGACATTAACATCCAAAGCTTAACAATTGAATTTCAGACATACAGGAACATATATCTGAAGAAAAAGTTCATTTTTGTCGATCTGAACATTTTCAGAAAACACAGAACATTTTCAATTCCCAGAACAGAATTCAACGTTGCAAATAAAAGAAACCGTTAGCATTTTGTAGCGTTTTCTTAGTCCGGACTTCAGTTCTCACACTTGATTAAAACTATGTGAATCACATGACAATGTGCAGCCAACATATAGTTTTTCACAGGCAGGATTTGCCATGGTGAGTTGACACTCGCAAATGAAAAGCACAGTCTCACTTAATTTCATATTAATATCAGTCAAGGCTAATAAACAGATTATGTGTTTTATTAGAGGGTAACATACATCATCCTCATGCGTCTTACAGTCAGCACTGACAACTAATACCAGAAAGACTAGTAAATTATGTTTTCGTTTCTAAATAAAAGCTTTAATAAAATTGAGATGCATTTTTCCCCCACTATTTTTTTTTTTATAATTTTCAAAAGGAACAAATCAGAAAAGAACAGATAAACAAGATAGTACAATTGGCTGACATCAGTGACAATGCAATGGTACACGTAATAGGCAAGAAAAAACAGTAGAAAAAAAAAAGACAACCCAAAAAGGCCTTGGCAGGTCAGACACAACAAACTAAGAACAAAACCCGAAACAAACAAAATTGGACAAATTTGAGATGCATTTAAAATGAAAGAACAGGGTAAAAACACATTGTCCCACATTTATGTAAAGATTATTTGTAATATTTTTGTCATTGTATCATCTGGCCAGAAATGCTGCTTCTGAAAGATTTTTTGTTTTGTGTTTTTTCTTCTTGAACAACCCCTCAAGCTATGTAATCATCATATTCAAGCACATGATGATTATGGACCACAGCTGTGAGCAGCTCTCGTGAGAGAATGTGAGGTGCGTGAAAAGCATATGGAGTCCATCTGAAGCCAAATAAATGAGAATGCTTTTGACCTGTACTCTGTGGAGAGGAGGTAGTCGTACAGTCGTGGTTGCCAGGTGATGACGAATGTCAGTAAGGCTAGAGGATGAAAGTTGTCTGATGTTTACAATATACTACTAAGGTGTAGAAACAGCAGCCTTTAATCCTGCCTTCTTGCAATGTTATGAAATGGAATTATTCATTGAAATCAGTTAAATAATGACAATCACAGAGCATGTTTGCTTTACCTAACCCAGGCGTGGGGAAACCATGGCCGCGGGGCCATATGCGGCCCTTTAAACTTTCCAATCTGGGCCGCCGAACTTGAAGAAATTGTATTAATAGTGAGTAAGTAATAAAGTAGCTGTATTTCATAATTCTTTTCTGTGTTTTTTAAATAAAGACCTAAATAACGTTGGGCTTCTTAGACATTTTGTTCTAGCGCTTTTGTTCATTATGTAATTCAGTATTTAATAGTTTTCTACATATCTGGAGATATATTCTTTCTCCTATGAGAAACCGGCCCCTCTGTCAAATTTTAGAACCCATTATGGCCCACGAGTCAGAAAGTTTGTCCACCCCTGACCTAACCTCTTATCTACAGAGGGATGCAGGGAGAAGTACTACACACATACCACAGTGACAAATGTTCAGTTGTCAGGTTGCAATGAATGGACCCAGTGCTCGTGAGTGTATGTCGAGGTTCATGTCTGCACACATCATTTTGCATTAAAGACACCATGCAGTTATATAACAAATGCCAAACATGGAAAAATGTAAAAGAAAAAAGAAAAAAACAGAAACCTTGACTTAATGACTTGCATATTTCCTTTTTGCTCCACTTGATTGTATAAGTGTCCAACACTAGACTCCACTCTTTGCTGTAGCTTTTCTGGAAATTTGCACATGCCGTGCGCTTCAGATGAGGTCAGTTGACTGTTAAGATTTAATAGATGTTCATTATGTATACACAAATAAGAACCTATTCAACATTGTAAATTTTGACAGCAGTGGATATTTTCTATTAGAACGTCAAATCAGTTTGGGATACTTTACAGTGTATTATTACTGCCCTCCAGTGACAACTACCAGATATAACACGTTTGAGGAAAACCAATGTTAATATTTAACTTTGGGAACCAAGGGGTTGCTGTGTTAAGCTCACTACTATGGAGGACGAAAAGTGCCAAAATTAAATAAATGCATCATTAATTATTTAAATGTGTCATTAATTAAAATTGGAATTACATACAAAAATGTGTTATCAAACGTTTATATCTGTCGAATGTGTCCATCAAAGTCGGTGGGCGGGGCTAACTCAAATGTAGTCTAATCCACTGCTTTGGTCTTAAGTCTTTCTAAAAATGGCGACTTTTTTTGGAGGATCTGCATGAGCTTTCGAGGGAGTTGGTGAGAGATTTATCAGAACTTGCAGACTATGAGGAATCAGGACCTGATGACTCCGAGCATGTAGCGTGTAAAGCAGAGGAATTTATTGAAATTGTCGGAGTTATTTTTGCACTCTCCGACCGATCATCTGGAATCGATTTGCCTTGACTTGATGTGCAGGGTAACCAATCAGGTGTTAGGATCCGCCCATCAATGACACATTTTAATTATTTAATGATGTATTTATGTGATTTTGGCCCTTTTAGTCCTCCGTACACTACAAGAGGTGAGGAAACTTAGATGTCACAGATAATCAGCAGAATCAGGCCAAGTTGGTGTATCTGATATTAGTGCAACTTGTGTGAATACAGACATTGATGCAGTAGAAACAGGTTTATCAATCCGTATCAATTAGTAGCCTAGTCTAACTACAGACAAGGTCCCGACACAACTGAATAGTCAATCCCAGCGCCATCCAACTCAAAACTTCCTACTCTACTCAAAGTATACCATGTTTTTCATGTGTCCCTACTGAAGCCTGACATTGACAGCCCTCTGCATCCTACAGCTGGCTATCCTCCTCCCACTCAACTTATTGATGGCCATCTAGCTCACAAGGTCAATCAAATTCTGGATGTTCGAGAACGTGGACCCTATAGAGCTCTCTTCCATTTCTAGACCTTTGATATTGGCGATTGAGTCTGGTAGAACAGCAGGGAGCTTCCCTTGTGGTTAGTGTGATGGTGTGGCGCGTGGCAGAGGCAGAGCTGACTCTTTGAAGTTACGACAGCACACCCAACTTTAATGTGCTCGCTCGCTCCATATATGTTGACTCCCACATCACTGTTTCCGGTGTTGTGTGTCTTGTTTTGCGCTTTGTTTCAGGTTGGGCGTAACAAGTTCTGACCATGAGCATGGACAGAGCAGACACAGCCTCCCTGCAGCATGCCATTAACATGCAGGGCTTGTTGCTAGGAAAGCTTTGGCTTCCAGCATGCATCAACTAACAGCCCAGGGGAGCGCCAGCACTGCAGCGCCCTTATCTATGCAACCAGGGTCGTCAGCACCAGCTACGGTTCCAACCCGTAAACCCTCGATCACGCTGCCTGAACGTTATTCTGGGGAAGTAGGCCGTAAGGTGAAAGCCGTATCCCGTTCCGACATATAGGGCACTAAAATCTTTTTACTCAGTTACAAAGATATATAGGTCCTGAGCTAGAGGGTAAAAGTTCTCCATTTGTAATCGTGCAGTTTTTACAAAATCAGTGTTTAAAGTCGGTACTATTTACTTTACCCCGTGACCCGATTAGGAATAAGCGGGTATAGAAGATGAATGAATGAATGAACTATTTGCTTTACTCGCGTAATGATACTGTTGCCATGCGTGCCGCAGTTTTTGTCACGCATAACCTGCTAGGCCAATAGGAGAGAGCAAAACATCAAAGATGGCTGCGCCCATTATGCGGTCTTCCATCAGTTCAGAGGGGGAAACATCAGAGAAGACTTGTAAAAAGTGAGCAAAAACGTGCTATATGCACATTAAATCTGTAAAGAAAGAACAGATACAGGAATTTTTCAGCCAAACGGTGGGACACTTTCAAAAACTTTTGAGTGTTGAGAGCGCGATCATAGCTGAAACTGACATTGTCTCACTATTGACTTTGATAACGTTCCCGAAGACGCTGGGTTCCATGTGACATGCTACAGGCGATTCATTGATAAAAAAAAAAAAAAAAAGCACTTGGGTGCAGCAGAGAAACAAGACAGCTTCAATGCTTCAAGACAGCATTCAGATGTCAATGAAAGACAGGGAGGCGAGTGTGTGCCAACATGTGATGCCGGCAGCACCTCAGGATCAGCAAGTCAAAGTCCGAGAAAGAAACTCCGGTCCACGATGAGTCTGCCTATTGTTTCCTCTGGTCCTGTCCTGCCTGCCTTGTGCATCATATGTGAGAAAGTAGAAAAATACATCAGCGTGTCTGGCAAACGCACAAAGAATCCGCTTAAAGTGGGAGCGTGCAGAAGGTTTCTCCTCCAGTGCTCCCTTGTTTTAGAGCAACAACTTGGCTCATTTTCTACCGATGTGAATCTCCTCAGTGGTTTAAAGCAGGAGAATGGGCCAATTCACTTTGGAAGCAAACGAAGTCAGCCGAACCTCTTTTGAGGCTTTTTCTGCTGAAATGAGGGTTTTCCACCGGCCCTTCCACGACGGTCAAGCCTCTGCTTGGAGACTATTGACTTCAAAGCAAGGTTCCATGTCAGTAGCTCAGTCCTCCATAGACTTTCGGATCTTGGCTGCAGAAAGCGGGTGGAATGAAGCCGCTTTAAAATCAGCGTTCCTTAAGGGACTTTCAGAGGAAATGAAGGATCAGCTGTCAACTCGGGGTGAACCAGATTCGCTGGAATCTTTAATCAGTCTCTCCATTAGAATAGATAATCGCCTACAGGAGAGACGCAGAGTGTGCAAGGTTGTCGTCTCCTCCCTTCCACAGAACAAGCTCCACCACACAGACTCAATACCTCCCGCAACCATCTCTGGTGTTCCTCCTGCGTCTGGGGAATTTGAATAGCTAAATGTGAATAATTGAATTAAAATTTTGAATTTGAATCACTTGAACAACTCCTTACAACTATGTTCGTTCACACCGTTCTGACCAGACAGACAATAAACGTTCCCAAAAAAAAGAAAAAAAATGGAATGTGTTCACTTGGACCACAGATGCGAGTAAACAAAGGTAGCCAGTTAACATAGTAGCGAGTTGAACCGGAACACAGGTCCATCAACGTAAGCGTACAAAAGTAAGTGCTGATTGGCCTGTGTATCTGAGCTCGATTGCTCTTCCCTTCATCCTCCAAGCACCCGGATGTCTGTCACAGTAAATTGAAATTGAATTTTGAGAAGCGAATTTGAATTTTGAGAACTGAACTTGAATTGTGAGAACTGAATGTGAAGATGTCTAGACAGTTGGATTTTCTATTGAATTGCAATTTCAAATTTTACTATTCAAATACAGTTTTTCAATGCAATGAATCAAATTTAACAATACAATTTCAAATGATGTGATTCAAATTCAAAATTTTAATTCGATTATTCGCGTTTAGCTATTCAAATTCAAATATAAATGATTCAAATTCAGTTTCTGGTGGCACATATTTCAGCCCATATCATGAGAAGCTCAAGTTAAGTAAGAGACCAGTGGAGGGCAGTAACACTTCTTGCGGCATCGACACAACTGGGAAAAACACAGTTGTGTAGTGTTGTATATATGTAATACAATGTAATTTTCTCATTTAAAAAAAAATCAAGAATGTTAACAATGTTCAGATAAAATAAAATGGGAAATCTTGAAATGTTCTGCGAGCATAGATTGTGTGTGTGTGTGTGTGTGTGTGTGTGTGTGTGTGTGTGTGTGAGAAAGAGAGAGAGAGAGAGGAATGGAATGGAACAAATGCTTCTAGGTTAAAGAAGCACATAGATATCACGACTGTCTGTACATAGTGTATTTAATATTACCATGCTTAGCTAGTCACGCCTATGGCTGCGTCCTGGCGTTTACTAAAAACACACACAAAACACGAGTTCCGTTCGTGAACCCTCCTCCCTCGTACATTAAAGGAATCAGGTTTCGAACCAATGTAACCCGTCGAGTTAAAATTTGTTATTACACCTTCACTTCAAGACGACACAGTTTAGCTACTCTATGACAACAACTCACAACATAATATGAAACTTGTCGAGGTTAAAGTGTGGGAAAGATTTTTGTTAGTCGCCAGGCAGGAATAACTTGGCTAAATGCGTATTTCCTGTGCCTGGACGTCGGGCTGTCGTCGTGGTGGTCTCTCCTGGGACGCCCCGTGGACTCAAAATGGATCAATCTGACGTTTTAGTTCAGAATTTGACTCCCACTCTGAAGTTCATGCACATAATGATAGAGGGGCAGGGGGGAGAGAGAGAAACAGAGAACCTCAATACCGGTAATGAATGAACAATTCTGAAAAAAGGTGGACATTCTGCACAAGTCAAGACATGAAAAATATTTTATAAATCGCCAAATCCTACATCCAAATCCTCTTCCGTTCTCAGTTCGGTGGGCATGCGGAAATGTGCCCAACTCGGGAAGCTACCTCCACCCACCACTACCAACAACCACCACCACCACCAGCAGCAGCAGCAGCAAACAGCGACGAGATGCTCGCGATTTAGGTGAGCGTCAGCTGTGTTAAACGATGCTTTAAGTCTATCGACAATGGACTGACAAAAGTAGAGGAGATACCGATGTAAACCCAAAGTGAAAGAGTTTCACGAGCACCTGCGCAAAACCTCATTAAACGTTCCTACAGAAACGGAACGTTAGCTAAACAGTTAGCATTTAAGCTATTCGGTGTGTTATTGGCTCTTGTTTCGGCTCGTGTTAGATTCTTATCGGCTTGGTTGACACGTTACACGCGTATCCTCGTGTTATATATTGCGCTAAATAAAATGACCCGTTCAAGCGGATGTGACATTTACAGCCACGAAACAACAACCCAAAGCTGATGAAAACTGCGGCGCTGTTAGCTTGTTTATTTAGCGAGCAGGGCAGAAACAGGCTGCGCAGGAAGTGCTGAGGAATCAATGACAGGTTTTCTTTTTCTAAAAATGGATAGGCGTCAAACAGCATTTGGGATCTTTTGGGAAGCGCGTTTATAGTGACGCTTCCTGTTTTGTGTTTGTGTGCATCAGCTCTGAGGTCGTCGTTTACAACCTTAAAAGTGACCTCTTGATTCAAACCTGGCTTCCCTCACTTCCGCACATGCTTTGTAAATAAGTAGCAAATGTTTTTTTTTTATTTAGTAAAGCTTTATTGTTAATCATTTCAAATAACCAAACTATTTATGGTCCCTACATTGTTTGAAATTGAGATTATTTAAACGAGATGGAACAAAAATGAGTTTTGTTTTTAGAGGTTGCTGAAGTTGTTCCAGCCTGCTTATGGTGCATTATTGCTCCTGAAACTGTGTCTAAATCCCGGTACTTTAAATTGCTCATGAGAATTGAAACTGGTATTCTGCAATATTTTCTTACCCTTTTACTGCCAGTTTGCAAACATGTGATCGGGGGGGAAAGTCCTGCCAACATTACCCGAGGAGATTGACAAACATTTTTTGTTAAAGTTAACATTATCCCATGACTTGTATTAAAATCTTCCTTCTGATTTGACGCAAATTAATACAAGTTCGCAGTAGACCGAGCACAATGGCGGTAGGAGGGGGTGCAGTGATAAAACGGAAGGAGAAACTAACAGAACATGGCAACCGAGGCAACTCCTCCCTGTAGAAAGGTTTTTTTTCCCCCCGTTTTTTTTTTTTTTTTTTACTTTGTTAGGCGTCTAGTTCTTATTGGACATTAAAAACCAACTAACATGTTTTTAAATACCTATACATTAATAAAGTATTGCAAACTTGAGAACTTTATGTGTCCATCTGTGTGTCCATTCTCTTTGCAGAATGTAGTGGACGAAACTGAAGCCTGCAGGTACAGGGTGGCGGGCAGCGGCAGCGACGGCGCTCATCTAGCTTCGATGAAGGATGAAGAGCCCCGTGCACAGGTGCAGGGATGTGGAGCACGGACGTGGCCAGGGCGCAGCTGGCACTGTGACCAGCTACCTGCAGGCTGAGCAGCGCATCCCAATCTCCAAAGACTTCATCACTTCCTCCTCCGCCTCTGCCATGTGGTTCATCAGGGACGCCTGCGGCATCGTTTGCGCCGTCATCACCTGGTTCCTGGTGTTTTACGCAGAGTTTGTGGTGCTGTTTGTGATGCTGCTGCCCTCCAAAAATCTGATCTACAGCATTATCAATGGAGCCCTATTCAACGTCTTTGCCTTCCTTGCCCTCGCCTCACATCTCAGGGCCATGTGCACTGACCCTGTAAGTACATACGTTGTACTTTTTGCGATGCCACAAAAAAAAAAGAACCTGAAGCCCCTTATGCTGACCTGCCCTGCTTGCATTTGACAATAAATAACAATCAAATTGTACTCACGTTATCGACCGTGTGGTCTTGTTTTTTTTGTTTTTTTTTCACTAGGGGGCAGTGCCAAAAGGAAACGCCACAAAGGAATACATTGAAAGCCTTCAACTGAAACCAGGGCAAGTGGTGTACAAATGTCCAAAGTGCTGCAGCATCAAGCCTGACCGAGCACACCACTGCAGGTGGGGCGAAAGACAGGAGATTCTCTATGCTTCATAATCAATGGCAAAATGATCTGCTCACTGTTGAAGTGTTAGAGTCCTGTGAGCTACTTAGATTGCTCTTATATTTTCTGACTGAAGCCTTGAATGTGCACCATGTGACATTTTGCACAATATCCGTCCTAGTTGTTGAAGGAGTTCACCTGAAGCTTTAAATTTCATTGTCCCTCATGCTGAACTTGTTTTTTTGCTTTTTCTTGCTCAGTGTTTGCAAACGCTGCATACGGAAAATGGACCACCACTGCCCCTGGGTTAATAACTGCGTCGGGGAGAACAACCAAAAGTACTTTGTGCTTTTCACAGTAAGTCAAAAAATAGTTTTTCTAAAGCAAGTGCCACCATAGCTGGAAACCTGGCCATATGTATATTTCTTTTGGCCACGAGACAACGTTGCCATTGGTTAACTTTTAGTTTGGTTGTTTAGGTTCAGGGTTTTGTGTTGGGGCAGCAAACTATAGATCCATTTGAAGAGGTTTAGTTCAGTGAAATCAATCGTTTCAGCTTCATAACAGCATTATTGTTTGCAGGATGCGCAGATGGTGATTGGTCTTTTGTCCCTTTTTTCAAATATAGATGTACATTGCACTCATTTCTCTACATTCTCTGATCATGGTGGTCTTCCATTTCCTCAACTGCTTTGAAGATGATTGGACAAGTAAGTTGTTTTTTTTTTAAGACTCTTACAGCACAATCCTTTTGCCCATACAAATGAATCCTTCCTTTTCTTTTCTTTTTAACTTCCATCAAAGGTTACACAAAAGTCAGATGGGCTAAAAAACAAACAAACAAACAAACCAAAAAACCATATAGAGCATATGGTCATTGCATTTTCTGAAGGAATTGTTGAGTGGAGAAATTCTGAATTGTCACCATAGGACCATGTTGGCATAATACACTCAGAACTCAGGTATCTGTGAAACACTTGAACATATAAAGGTAGAATGGTGCATATACTGGAGTGAATTATGATGTTTTGTGTTAAACTCCCACTGCCACGCAACTGCTGCAGAACCCTGGGGCATTTTTTTGTTAATCATGCGTTTGGTGGGGACATGTAAGTGTCTGTTTGAAAGAAGCAAATGCAGTAGTTTAATTATCACTATTAATTGATTATAGATTGCGTCTGGGAAGGTGCAACATGACCAACGCGTTCACACTACCAGATCCAATCATCAGTCATTACCCCTTCTAGCCATATCCAATCTGGGATCTGCGATCATATCTGTATAGACTCTCAACATAGCTGCCCCCATGCAGTGCTTGTCAAGCAGTTTATTAGAAATCTTGAGTAATTGGGTCTTTCCTCCCTTTCCACCTAGTTGAAAAGAATAGACTCCTCCTCTTCTTTAAACTTTCTGCCTTGCCCCGCCCAGCTCACCCCTCCCCCCACCCGCCCAGACAGGAGGACGTTCATGTTGATTCAACATCGACTGTCCTCACTGTTGTGTCGCAGTAGATTGCGGCAGCTTGGTCGGACGTAGTGAAACAGCTCTTGTTCATGAAACCCCTCTTCTTTGCCCTCCCTCGTTTGTCCTCCTCATCCACCCCTCCGCCCCCCCACCCCACCCCACCTAGAGTGCAGCACCTTCTCTCCTCCAGCAACAGTCATCCTCCTCATTTTCCTGTGCTTTGAGGGTCTCCTCTTCCTCATCTTCACCTCTGTGATGTTCGGCACCCAGGTCCACTCCATTTGTACCGATGAGACCGTAAGTTACCCATTAATTGACCAGTAAACCTGCTCCTCTGCTTTCTTCTCTCTACCTCTCGCTCCCACTCCTTCTCCTTGGTAACGCTGATCTCTCTCTCTGTGCTCTGCATAGCAAACTGAATGATGCTTCATTCCTCTGCCCAATCTAGAAAAACTGGTTATGCTCTTACTTTGACTGAAAAGCCATAAAGAGAAAGAAATGACTGCAGACGACTGCAGACCGAGAACGTGTCCAGTGTATGAAAACGAGATCCCACTTAGAAAACTAGAATGGCCTAAAAGGAAAGTCTGCATTTGTCTCTTGTTGTGATCTTGTTCTGTGGTAAAAAAAAAATGTTTTGCCTTTTCAGTGCCACAGTCTCTGCATTGAGATTAAAAATTTGGTCTGGTGTAGCAACAGGAAACGACTCCCTGCCTGAACAACGTTTACTGTTGTTTAACCTCTAACCGTGACCGCGATGTCTTTCCAATGATTGATATTACTCATACGTTTTAATTGCACTTGTCTCGATTTGTGGTCGCAAGCACTTCGGGCAGGGCGGGTCTGCTCGGGCTGACGCTCGCAACAAGAGGAGCTTGTCACAGATTTGTGATCGGCCCAAATCGTCCGGGGGCGATAATCCTCTTTTCTGCCGATCGAGCCTCGTATCCGAAAGCAAAGCACCGGCAGCCCGTCGGTAGCACTTCCCTGGTGTGTGACAGCGTTGAGTATATCAATACTATATTCAACCACCTTGCCAGCCAATGATCTCTCCCCAGACGACACGCGCTACTTTTCGTTTTGCGGTTTAGGCTTCGTAACACAGCTGTTGACGGCCACCAGAAAGAAGCACTTTTGCTTCTCCCCCCCCCCCCCCCCCCCCCCCCCCCCGCAATATTTGTCGTGGCGCCGTGAACATTGAGTCGTGTTCACCAGTTTGTGGGCGACGTGCGTTCTCATGACTAAGAATCAGTCGGCGTGTCGGTTGCAAGTGAGCTGTGACCACCTCGAAGTCTGTGCCTGAAACCGGGATCAGGAACCAGGAGACCTGCTCTCCCAACCCCCAGACTGCAGAGGTTTTGTTTTTTATCATACATACATACATACATACATACATACAGCATACATTCATTTTGGCATCTATAAGTGTCAAATTATTTCATACAAAACATAAAACCTCATCATCCTCCATGGACTGTTTCCTCGAGTAAAAGAATTTGCGACCAGAAAATGCAACTGAAAGGAAAATGGAACTGACGTTAAATCACAAGAACCACACTTTGTTAGAACAATGGATTTGTTGCAACAATAAAACAACGGGGTCCTGGTAGGCTCAGTTTTATTTTGAAGATCGCAGCTGTTTATAAATGACTACTCCACTGAACTACACTGTTTTTTAGTTTTTTTTTATTCCCGGTTGATCACAAACCTGATTGATGTTGATCCTCAGCCCGCTCATGACCGCAGGATACGCATTGCAAGCCGAACCCTGAGCAACGGGTTCGAGTGCGTTTGCGTTTTCTCGATCACGTCATGGTAATTAATGTGGGCTTCCTGTAGTTGCGGTAATGGAAACGCCTAAACTTAGAAAAACCTCTCAAACATCGCTGAACGGTTTTGGCGCTCTCATGAGGTGGTTTTTCCAGACAGATCGATATAGAGGGATATCGCAAAAGTGTCATGGAAACACTTTTTATTTATACGTCACCAGATGTGACGTATGTGGTCACGTGACCAGTTCACTTCGAGTGAAAATGGCCCATAATGTTTGGACGGAGGAGGAGACGGAATATTTTTTTTTACAAGTAACCAAAGAGAAAAATGAATCAACCATTCAGGACAGCAAACAAACGAAAGCAAAAGTAATTCTCGTAAATCTCGCGGGACGAGACTTTACGAGAATTACGGCTCACGCACTTCGCACCAATTCATTGGAAACGCCTGCAAATCGCAACTGTACTTTGTTGAAATTTTACAAAAATCGCTTTTGTTTTGCGAAAAACTGTTAACGCAGCTGCTTTCATGTTTTCAATGTATCGCTCATTTTTGCCTTTTCAACCATCTGTACTATTTGTCCAACTGAAATATCTATTAATGGTGCCATTGTCGGGGAGTGAAGAGAGTGCGCAACACACTTTTTTTGTTATGAAGATACACTTGGAAGTGTGGCTTTGTTTGTGTATCGATCGGAAAAATGATCTCGCTACGTGGATGTTTACTCTCCGTTCTAAACTTCTTTTTGTCTGCAACTCTTGAGTACGTGGGATTCAGGTGATCAATGTGAAAAAAAAAAAAACAAAAGAAAAAAAGAAAGCGAGGCTCCAAGGCCAAAGCTGAAACGATCCCTCGATAAATGTTCTGCTCTTCTGCTAACATGATGCTCCTCACATAATCGCTTGCTTAACTCCTCTTATGGTCTTTCGCCTGGATTACTTTTACTGTGACGCAACGCACAAAACCTTGCAAAGTAGCTGCGGGTGTGTGTTTTGCACAGCGCCGGCCGGCTACGTTTAATGTTAAAAAAAAAAGAAGCCAAATGGAGGAAGTGAGCGAAACGATGGCGGTGAGACGCGAAGACGTCAGTAAAGCAACACAAAGTGTTCGTGGTACAAAGACGGGACGAGCAAAACGTAGCGTTTCAATTTGCACAATTAGAAATAATGATGTTGATTTTCGTAACAACAAAGTATTTTTATATTTGTGACTGATATTAATTAAGAAATATTATTTATACATATCGGTTAAATAAACAATTACGAAAAATATTCTGGATTAAAGCTGCAGCTACACATACACCTGCAGTGTACCAGCAGAGAATTACTACAAATTTTATTTTTATTATTATTATTATTATTATTATTATTATTATTACTATTATTATTATTATTATTATTTGATGGTGACTGTGATTTCAAAGAAAAATGAGAATTTGAAGTCTGGTTGTCTCTCATTTTCAGGGCATAGAGCAATTGAAAAAGGAAGAGCGAAGATGGGCTAAAAAAACTAAGTGGATGAACTTGAGGGCCGTATTTGGACACTCTTTCTCCCTGTTGTGGTTTAGTCCCTTCACCACCCCCGACCACGGCAAGGCTGAGACCTACCAGTATGTGGTGTGAGATCTCAGCGAAAGGGGGAAGTTTTGGCCGGCGTCCAGCCAAAAAAAAACAAACTAATGTGGAACCCCCGCCCCTCCCCGACCCCGACCCCGACCCCGGCCGGCCCTACGGAGGTCAGCTCTGGCAGACTGCCGTTGCCAGTGCCGACCGTGAGTTGCGCTCGCTCCACGCTAGCCATGGACGGCTCTCCCATCTGCTTCTTTTTTTTTTTATTGTTGCTGTTGTGTGTCGGTCGACCGAGCGACCGTTTACTGTTGTGTTGCCTTGAGTGAATGGAGTTGCAGAGAAAAAGGAAAAAAAAAACAACAACAAAAGTTTGTGAATCGTGTCTGCAAACACTGTGATGAATCTGTTCTTCTTCTCTGAGCCACTATTGTCTCTGCTATGATTTCATACAGGAAGCCTTCTTATCTCAGCAGTTTGTTTTTAGCAGTTTAAGTGTCCAGTTTTTTTTTTTTTAATTTCATGAGGTGCCAGGAATCCAATGTTGTAAGTTTTTTATTGTTGATTAATGACGTTTTAATACTGCTACCCCGATGCACGCAATGCGATAGGTCAGATTTTAAACTGAAAGGGTTTTAGGGTGGCCACCGATGATTGTTTTTCATTAAAAAAAAGTTATTTATCATTATTATGATATTCAAATGTCAGGAGATGTTGAAAAGCAGGTTCCCAACGTCACCCCCCCGATACTGGATGATGTTGGCTGTAAGCGTAAACAGTGTTTAGAACAGTGACTGTGAGCACGAAGGAGAACACCTGACTCTCTGACACAACCGTGGGCCTACTGTGTTTTTCAGAGACTCATCAAAAAAAACAAAAAACAACCTGAGTTCAGTCACTAAGTTATATCTGTGCTTTTTGAGTCATTCTTGGCAGTATCTCAACAGCCCTTTTAAGGCGTTAACCTTAAACCGTATTAGTACGCCGGACTCAAAATAGATTGTTCCGTGCCCCCCCCCCCCCCCCCCCCCCCACACACACACACACACACACACACACACTTGTGGTCCGGTCCAATTCAGTTAGAGTTGTATATTTTCAGCTCGTTGGACTGGTTTGACAAAGGCAACATGGAAAAATCTCTCCCAAACCCGACATGCAAGCCGTCACCTGCTGATCGCTCACAGGTTGAATGGCGTTTTGGAGAAACAATGTTTGGTTCCATTAATGTGAGTCGCGCGTCAACCGCAGATCAAGTAATGCGGCACCTATGGAAGCATTTTTTTGCATGATCGCTTCACACCACGCGCAACGCTGTCTGCGTTTAGACCAGATTCATTTAGGATTGTGCTTCAACCACGACTGGACTGAACACTTGAGTGTTTGACAAAACTTTGACATGGTTTTTGGGTAGCATGGCAGTATGGCTGCTATTCTGTTAAGTGGTTCCATTTCCTTAGCGTTGCTGTTGAAATGCTGCCAATCATCCCCTCAATCTCATAAAAACCCACCCGTTTGAGTCTGAGAGCCGGGAGAATTTGCTGTCGAGCTCAAGGTATTGGTCAGTATTGACTTTGTGCCAAAGACCAAATGGCAGCGCTGCATGTTGACCTCTGTGAGATCATGAAGATCATTTCTAGTTTTGACAGCTCAGCTAAAAACCCCGCAAGAACACGAAACACCCTAAAAGTTCCAGAGAATGAATTCAAATCAGGTTGATGAAGCCTTTTTTTTTTTTTTTTTTTTTTTTTTAAACTTGCTTAAGTTTCTTCCACTTCTAAAAATTTGTTTGCGGCATCTCCTGCATTTAGCTCCACCAGCTCGTCGGCTACTTTTCCCCCGCAAGAATTCTGGGGGATCAAGTCTTAGCCCTCTGCTGGGGTATTTTTCTGAGAAGGTTTGTGTTTGAGGGACGGTGTTGAGGCTGCGACACGCTGTACAATTCTTGGCCGTCCCAAACAAAAGACGACCGTTTCGGCAAAATCAAAAGATACTGTCGTCACAGTACTGCAACCAAAGATGGCGTACGATAAAATTCTAAAAATTCTTTGGTGACTCGGGTCGATCATCTCGTAATGGGACAGCTTTACGACTACTAAAGGAACCAAATGCAGCCGCAAATGACGTAATGATCACCAAGTAAAGTCATCTCATGTTGTGACTGTTGGCGCCGATAAATATTAGTAACGGTAACACTCTTGCTAATTGCTAGTAGCGTAAATGGTCATTCCTGACTTGACCTTCAAGTCGCTCGGCAAGTTTTCCTCTTTTGCCAAACCAGAACCGAATCCAAATTCTCCGTTCTTCAAATGTTTTTTAATGCACACGTGAACGCAACTATAAGAATATTTTGAACCCGCGTCGTCGTATTTCTTTTTGCGGCATATATCGATTGTGTCATCAGCGTTTTTTTTTAAACGCTCATTGTACAGTCTGCCAGCGTCAAAACTGACGTCTCAGCAGAGTTTACGAGGATCCATGCTGCACAGTGCGGCGTGCAGGGATCGCTGAGACAGCAAAGATCGTGCAGTCTCCGGAGGCCTTTAGTGGAACTGCGACAACAGTTTCCATATTACAATTTAAAACACTCGCCAAAATGTTGCCCCATGTGCACAACTCCCCCCCCCCCCCCCCAAGTCCTCTCTCATACCTTAGATGTGATGAAAGCTCACGAACCCTCGTTTAGATCGCGGGAGGTTTTTTTTACGGATTCACCCGAACTGAGACGCAAGGATAGAAACAAAAGCCCCCCCCGTTTGCTTTCTGCAGTGCAGCTTTGCTGCGAGGATGTTTGTTGAGGGGCGGCTGTGTACACCACTACTGTTTTTGCAACACGGTCACTCTGCCTTAGTTTTAGTTGAGGGAAGCTTTGGTCCACCCACGTTCACACCGACGCCCTCGCGGAGTTGCCAAGTGATTCACCTCCCGCGCGATGTTAACCAGCATGTGCCAACTTCTACCAAACACACAGTGACACAGTTACTTTAGGAATAGCCTGAAATTGGAATTCCTGGGGAAAATGGGACTCTAAATTGAATTTTGAAATGGTCCTTGCTTTCTGAGTCAAACAACAGCTATGAAATGGTGTTACTGCAAAATACTGTACAATGCAGCCACAGCAGGATATTATTGGATGGCCTGAATTCACATTCTACGAATGAGTTCCTCAAATGTATTGCTTTTTTTGTTTTGTTTTTTACATTTACTATGACTTATGTACTATAAGAGCAAACCTGCACTTTGTATTTATCATTTCAAGGTCTCTTGTATTTCAGCTGCTCTGTTCTCAAGTGTTCATCGTTTCATTTCCTCTCTTCTTGTTTACACGATGTATGAATCCTTTGCTATCTGAATGCATGGTACAGATGAAGGCTAATTTTCGATGTGATGTGTATGTGACTCACTGCTGGTATGACGGTGCCAAGATGATATGTGAGAGTAACTGCTGGATGATTTTTATTATTACAAACTTTTTTTTTTTTTTTTTTTTTTTACAGAATTTTTTTCTTAAATATTCTAAAGAAATTCTAGCACGTTACGCGGAGAATAAATATTTCTCAGTTGCAATTTAAAAGTTGTGTTTGCTTCCTTGCTTGAGATGTGAGGTGGGGAAGTGGGGAGGGGGCGCGACCCTGAAAAGTGTCTGTGCCTCTCGGCAGAGAAGGCAGCGTCCCTGCATTCACTCCTCTCTCTCTCTCTCTGTCTCTCTCCTCCTGCACTGATCCTGACTGTTTACTCTCCTCCTGCTGCCTTGTTACCTGCCTCTGACCGAGCCTTGTTCTCTAAAACACTCATTTGCTTTGGTTGATGACTCGCTCTGCCAAAAGCTTTTCTGAGGCAGACGACTTTTTTTTTTCCTTTTTCTAAATCTTGCGGAGGTAAGCTTCTATCAGAGGTCGCACCAGCTTTAACGCGCCAAAACGCATGCAAACTGGGAGACTGAAGGCCCAAAGTGAGCTTCAAGTCCTTTTTTTTGCTTTTTTTTATGCTTTTTCAGATTCAACCAAACGTCGTAAATGAATGAGTGCAGTCTGTGTGTGACAGGATGCATGCTCTGTTTTGATGTGTTTCCTTCATTTGTTGGAGCTTCCTCTTTATTTTGGTGGTGCATGTGAGTCACATCTTTGGCTGTCTTTTCTCGCAAGAACTGTTGGGTCTGTTTCTAAGACGAGAAAGTCCAAGTGATAATAACGCTTTTGTTTTAAAATAGTAGGTGAAACACTCCCGAGCTCATGTAGACTTAATTTGCAGACACAAGAACTACAGGGGGGGCAGGTTCCTTAATCAAAGTTGTTCTACCAGTATGATTATTATTAACAATTAAACCTTAAAAGAATCTTCAGTTCTTTTGTTGTATTACAAATAGGATTCTTTTATGGACATGTTAAATTGAAGTGAAATTAATGTTAATAAGCTTCAACTCCAGGAGAGAGAGAGAGAGAGAGAGCTTCAATTAATGGACGACGCATTTCATTATTCGCCTTTAGTCTCATTATTGTCTAAGAAACAGGCCCAACCGGTCAAACAGTGGTGGTGTTGCAGCTTTAGTTGTGCGCCTTGTGTCACAGTTGTGCATGTAAGGATAAAAAAAAAAAAAACCTTCTGAGTGTTTTGGGGTTTCATTTTTTGCTCATTGGATCCTTTCACCTCAGACCCTCCGTGTTTTGTCCTTCGCAGGGAATCGAGCGTCTGAAGGGGGAGACGGGGAAATGGGGGAAGATCTCCTGCTGGGAGGCCATGCGGATGGCGTTCGGGGGCCCGTTCTCGCTCTCCTGGTGCAGCCCGTTCTCGGGAATGAGCTGCAAGAAGCCCCCCGAGCTCATGGCGGTTCCGCAGGGCGACATCATCGAGGAGGACGTCATAGAGATCCCACTGGAGTAGTCGGAGCCTTCCCTCAGGGACGACGTCTCCACTGGCCCTCCCTGTGCATTGTGAGCAAGGACCCACTGCGATGCTCTGGCACTCGAGACTTGATGTGGCTTCTCTGAGAGGTACAAAACAACACTGAAAACCTTCCTACTGAGAAGACGACTTGAGAATAAGACGAGGCCTGTCAGACACTGGCGCCATTTCCTGTTTGAAGTGAGCAGAGGGACCTCAGCCTTTGAACCAAACTTATACATGTCGACGATTTCTAAATGCTCTGCTACTGTTCTTACTGCAGAGTGGGAAAGTCTCCCTCAACTGCACCAATGGTGTTTATGAAATATTTTGAAATTTTTGAATTTTTATATTATATGTACTAATGAATCATATAAGAACATTCCTAAATTGTATATAAAATATAATACGTTTTATTTTATTTCTTAAACCACTAAAGCATCTTTATTTTATTTTATTTTTTATTTTTATTTTTTTTTGGGGGGGGGGGCTTCAGAGGAGAGCAACACAGCATGAGGACAATTTTACACCAATGTCTTTCTTCATGTCTAATTTTGTTCCGATAAAACATTTCGCCCCTCTGCTCATCACTTCACCTGAAGCATTATTCATTTGTTTGCAAATCCCTGTTGTTTTTAGTGCCAAATGATTTTGTTCTCAAGATGAGGTCACCACATTGCTGGTGAAAAAAACCCCCAAGAAACACTGGCGTGAATAAAAACAGTTGTCTATCCATATATATATATATAGATATAAATATATAGATATAGATAGAGAGATAGATAGATAGATATACTTTATTGATCCCAGGCTGGGAAGTTACTGTGTTGCAGCAGCATGAACATGCTGTAACAAATCAAACGCAATAATATAAAAGATAAGCACAATGACAGGAATATGAATATCTGTGTTGATCCTTACAGCTGTGTGAAAAGGGAGAAGCTACACAGCTGCGGTGTTGAGAGAGAATTTTTTTTTTTTTAATCCTCTTTACAAAATTTCTGATTTCCTGGAATAAGGCCCCCCAAGTGTACTTTGCCTTTGTAAGTACACTTGGGGGGTTGTGGTCATTATTCCTCACTACGTGTTGCGTGGAGGAGCCGGTCGACAAAACCAAAAAGTGTTTGTTGGAGGTGGAGAGAACAGGGCAGCTTTTCACTAAGGTCTCAGGATAACGCCGCTAAAGTAGCAGCTGGAACGAGACGTTCGTAGCAGGGCCACCTGCTTTAACCACTTTACCTTGAAATCACCACGTGCCTTACCTAGCAAGGAGACATTTACTGAGGTTCAGAGTGGGAGAAGGACTCATGGAAACATCAACCCCAGTTGTTGTTTATTTCATCTGCACATCTTTGTGAATCACTTTCATGTGTGGGAACAGTATGGAAGAGAAGTTGTGTTCAGTAAACTAACAAGAAAGGGCTTTTATTTTGAAAGATACGCTGGACATCGTTGGATCACTTTTTTTTTTAATCCCCATTTTTACATTGTCTAGTGTTCTGTGGAATTCTTTTATCTTTTTTTCTTAAATAAATTAAAACGCTTACTGTTATAAGGACCCATAGTATTTGTGGTATTTGTTTGTTTGTTTGTTTTTATACTGTCTTTGTTAACAGTCCTTAAAAACGGTAAACCTTTCTCATTGGTTTTGGTCTTTCCCTTACCCAATTAAGGTCACTTCAGTACTAGCAATATGTTATTCATAAAACAGAACTTTGTCTGTGCAAAGGAACGATATTTGTGAACTCTATACAATACCATTACTCTACACAGACTGACTTGAAGGCTCCCACTATGAAAAATGGGCCCTTTTCAACTCTTGAACATTACTGGCATGCCAACTGACACAAGTACAGAAAAAAATGACAACTTACGCATTTCCTGATGTCCCGGCTTTTTCAGTGTTATTGCGCTGAAACAAGCCGTTCACATTTTGGGAGGCTTTCCACATGAAACAAGTCGATATCATTATTATTATCAGTCAAGAGGTGTGAAGTTTCACTGCCGGAGGGCTAGCAACTATCTTCCCTACTTGATAGCTAGCTAGCTTTAAAAAAAAAAACAACACTTCAGGCTGAGCAAGAGGAAGTGATGAATGAGTTGAAATTGTTGCTGAAATTGACTGCATATATACTGTAGTGATTTAGCCCTACATTGAGCCACTACTGGCGGATGGGAGTATTGTTTAGACGTGTAGTCCAATTAGATTTAAAATAAATAAATAAATAAATAAACGATTACCGTGTACTTTTAGGTTCACGATGCTCTTTATTTCCTTTTCGTCCAAGTTTGAAGTCAACATAAATCACCAACAAATTGAATTAGAGCAAATACAAAAGCTGTTTGCTTCCCCTCTGGGTACCTTGGTTAGCACATCCATCGGTTAAGCATAATTAATCACCTCTAATCTCCCTCAACTTCAACTGTAATAAATGTTTGGCTGCCCTCTAGTGGTTCGGGGGAAGAAGAAGTGGGGAAGTTTGCATATTACAGCAACAATACAGTAGAAAAGGAAGAATGGAGATTATATTGATTAAAAAAATAATGATAAAATAAAAATATTTATAGGCTAAGAAGAAAATCAACAAGTATAACTCTCTAATGAATAGCTGAGCTAACTGACTTAATTGAATTTAATTAATAAAGCTCATTTTATCTTCTTTTTTCTCCTCAAGCCCAATGCTTCTCTGCTTTTCCGTTTGTGTGTGTGTGTGTGTGTGTGTGTGTGTGTGTGTGTGTGTGTGTGTGTGTGTGTGTGTGTGTGTGTGTGTGTGTGCGCTCTTGCCCTCTGCAGACCGCCAAGATCTATATATCTATATATGTAGGTAAGAGACATGAGACACCTGAGCTTTGTGTGCAAGGTCTTCAAGTTCTTCAGAGAACTTCCGTCATCTATCCAACTCCATGGGAGTGATTGGGACGTTGTCCGCCAAACGTAAATCATTCGTATTTTTTGTCCTCTTGTGCGGCGGTTGTGGCCGAAGATCCGTGAAGCACCAAAAGGCCACACAGGGTGAGGGAGATGCCCACCCACCACAGAGCTGCGTGGCTTTCTCCGAATATCAGCCTCCCCAGGACGGCCTGTGCCCACACAGAGAAACACAGTGCCTTAAAAAAAATTAGCTTCTACTGCTGCAAAGAACAGTGTGACGACAACAACAACAACAACAACAACAACAACAAGCTTACAGAGGAGATGAAGTTGGACGCAGTGGTGGTGACAGTGGCCCGGGCTGAGGAGGAGCAGTGCCGGAGAGCTTTGGAGAAGAATGTCCACATGGTGGCGTTACAAGCGAGCAGGAGAGCTCCGCACAGCAGCCGCAGGGGGATTCCGAGCTGCGGGCATAGGAGAGACGAGAGAGACGAGTCAGAGCCTAGAAAGATCTGACTAAGTTGTCATTAGTCATTTAAGCAAACTTCTCTTTGCTGTCAAACATTTATTTAAAAAAAAGAGAGAGAGAGAGAGAGAGAGAGAGAGAGAGAGAGAGAGAGAGAGAGAGAGAGAGAGAGAGAGAGAAGAAGGCACGATGGCGGTACTGAAAAAGGAGGAGGAGGAGATTCTTGTAAGAATTGTAGCAAAAATAACAGCTGGTTGTACATTGTAGAATGTCTCTAATATATTCACACCAACACCGACTGGCGTGTCTAGTCTGACATTCTTCTGTCTGTCACAGTCACGATGAGATCTGGAGAAGGCAATGGGAATAATGCTGCCGCCTCACCCAGTCGCAGGCTGCGGGGTCTCCGGGTGTTTGTGACCAGCCGCTGACTGCCGCCTCACACATGTCTCGGAGGTAGTCTGCCCCCAAAGACAGCTTTGCGGACAGAGAGGCAGCGGCGCCCAGAAAACCCGCGAGCAGAGCGTATACAGGACCAGAAATCATCTCCCAGGTGGTGGAACTACAGACCAGGAGAGTAGCATTTCAGTTGGATCGATCACCTCATAGACAGCAGTACAACTTTGGAGTGAAAGGATCCACTATTTTAACAATCTAATTTCCATAATCGGATCCTAGCCCAAGCAATATGTGCCATTGGTTCCAAGTAGTCACAGTTCTTGTTCCAATTTGTGTGTTCGATTTGTTGTGGCCATAAGCACTTCCTGTTTCTCACCGCTGGCGGTGATCGCACCGTTTCGTTTCGGGCTGCCCGGTCCGTTCCTGCACTACCGCGAAAGTAGTGAAACAATTGACAGTTCATTTAGCAATATTTTTCAAGATTTTGTTTTTATTTAATTATATTTACAGTCACATAATAGTTATTCAATATGTTTAATTTGCCTGTTGCACTTGAATCTGTTTTTAGTGTGTTGGTTTGTTTGTTTGTTTTGAACCGGCGCATCACACTGTCCTTTCATTAATTTGGGGTCCTGCCTCGTGGGACGACTGGTGTAGGTACCTACACTGGCCATAGATATCTATGCGACTGGCTACTCCTTTTTTGGGTCTTTTTTTAATTTAACCAATAGGAAGCTAGCAGGGCGGGTCTTTCTTGAACTCTCGTGTCGAAAAAAATAATATAAAAGCAGACGGAAAATATTTCGTTATTATAAATTCATCGACGTTTTGCATTCCAAAATACAAACGCCTTCTGTGATGTTCTAGGGTGTTTTCATTCTGGGTTGTTTCCCAACGACTCGTAGAGATATTCCCTTAAATTTAGCTAATAATAACTAACATTCCTTAGAACGCATTCCGTAACTCAGTTGCTATTTAATTTTTTTGCCCCAGAGTGACTATCACCAAATTGGCTCCCTTAGTTCACCTCACCAATGACAGTGCCTCCTGCTTGACACGTGACTCGTGTCGGCGCATCTTAATGACGTATGTAGTGTTTTGGTGCGTGAAGTCGTAGAAAAGCGCCAAGCATCTACAACATTTGTGCAGCTCTTGTATCCTGTTTGCCTCCCGACAATGAATAAGAACAAGGCCAGCGGAGTGTCCTGGGTGAAACCAGCAGAGCCGTCTTTTCTCAAGAAATTTAAAACCGACGCCAAATACCAAGAGGGACCGAATGTTGACACTAAGGTATAACCTAGAGCGCTGGCTAGTTCGGGTTAGCATGCTATGTATGATATTTGCACAGAACCAGAGTGCAGCTCACTAAATAGAAATAGAATTTAACCATCGTCACTGGCTTTAGCCACTTCTCTTATCTATGCATTGTACTGTTTGGAGCTACAGTAGTCGATTGATGGGCTATTATGCTGCTTTTGTAGTCTATTGTCCAGTCAAATCACTTTACTGCCGATCTCACATACCCACTCATGTACCGACGGAACGACACTATCATGGTATAAAGATTTTAATTCGGTTTTCCTGAGAGTTAAAATATTGACGTATGTACAACCCTCTCCGTCGTGTTCCAATTTTAGCGCCAGGAGATGCCAACGCTTGATGACGACAGCGGAAGCGATCGAGATGACGAATTACCTCAAGTGGTTGTCCTCCAAAGTGGAGACCTAACTGCGGAGGAAGCGAAGAAGATAAAAGACGATCAAAATCCTAGCAAAGGTGAAGGCAGGTTACCGGCTGGAGTCTTGAGTTCCGCTCAATCCAGACCATAGGTGTTAAACTGCAAGGCAATCCACGTCCACATTGTGCTGATCCAGACTCATTAATCTCTTCCACAGACGACGACCCTCCGGCCGACGGTAAAATCCTGTTCAAGAAACCAGCCAAACGCTCATCTGAGGATAAATTCCAAGGCATCACGGCCAGCTCCAGCAAGAAGAAGAAAAACGACGGCGTCGAGAAGACCCAGGATGAGCAAAAAGAGGCGAAGTCCGGGAAGAAAATAAAAAACAAAAGCCTGTTGTCGTTTGGAGGCGACGAGGACGAAGAAGAGGACTGAGTGGTTAGTGTTTGAACTTTAAGATCGTCACCAGTTTCAGAAGGGAATCAGTGACTGCAGAGTATCGCTGCTGATGTTTCATGATGTTGTCCAGACTCCAGAGTAGATTGGAGCTCAAGTCAAATTATGTTTTGTGTGTCCGACCTGTATTCATGGCCATGCATCTTACACTCAAGAATGGAAACACTCAGCATTTAGTAAGTACAACAACCTCAACACATTATGGCCAGGATGCTACCAGCCACCAAGTGTCTACACAGACTTTAATCCGGCTATTTAGGTTATTTTATCTGCCACTTTCTTGTGGCTCTTAGGTTTTTGGAAAAACATTAAAAAAAAAAAAAAAAAAAATTTGAGGGGTTGTTCTGTGTTTTTACATTTTGGACTCTTAAGTTATAAAACAAGATTGTAGGTTACACTTTTGGTCTTCCACATGGATGCAGTTTAAAAAAATCCTTTTCTAAAGGTTCAGGGTTAGACTAAAGGTTTGCTCAAACTTGCACTTAATGCGTTAAAAGCAACAAGTGGCTCATTGTGGCATCACTGACAAGCACCACCAGTGAGACTGTCAGAAGCCTGTGAGCCAAGACCTTCATTAGTGCTACCTCAGATCCAAGGTGGAGCAATACAACTGAGTGGTCAACCGTCCCATTAAAGGGTAGAAGGGTTAAGTTAGGGCAACTGGACTTGTTCTTGTGATCTTCAAGATTGCAAGAACAAGTCCAGTTGCCGTAACTTAACCCTTCACCTTTAAGATGACCTGGATGACTGTGAACCTTCGCAGACACGTCACTGTTAAATCAAGGTAATTTACAACCCAACATAAATTAGTGCACCACCCTTTAAAACATAATTCCTGTTGCACACTTATTGGAAAGCATGAGTTTAAAATTCAAGTGCACATTGTTGTGACAGCAGATAGGCTGAACCGTATTCAACTGTTTGTTGCTACATCCAAACTGCTGCAAAATGCAGAGCAAGACCCTTTTTTTTTTTTTTTTTTTTTTTATCATTTACGGCCAAGTGTTAGCAGAGCCCCTGTAATGGTGCATGAGATATGTGTTCATCAACGTGTAAAATTGAACTTAGATGCAGGATGTAGTGTTTGTGTTTCAGGTCAGTGAATTTTTTTTATTTTCTTGGCAGATACTCGGAGGTTGAACAAGGAAGCCACAAAACTGAGCAATAGATGCAGTCGTGCCTCTTTCAACCAGCGTTAATCTAAATATGAATTCTCCATAAATCGAAATACAACAACATGGGTTTTTTTCAGGAACGCAGCATTTGATCAGCAGAAAAACATTCAGTCCATTGTGTTCAGTTCGGCCTCGTAATAAGAGAGCGATGTCTTCTGCTGCTGTTTGCTTGTGATGTTGCTCCAAAGCGTCCCAGTCCTGGTGGCTGAATGGAAGTACATCACATGCTAGTTTAGAGCCGAGTTGGTCGGATCGCTGCCACGCCATCTGTAATAGTGTTTGCAAGTGGTGTTCAATTTGAATACATTCAATGGACTGTTGAATGTATGATATATTCCAGCTTCAACGATGGAGCTTTAATATTTACTCTACACTGATGCATTCTTTTCAATGCATTTTTATGATTTTGTTCCTGTTGTGTTTTTATATGGATGTTTTTTGCTGTAATGTTCAAGAAAATAAATCTGTTCTACCATTACCATTTTTTTCCTCCTGTTTTTTCAAATCTTTTGTGTTTAAAAGATACAAATTCTGTTAAAAGTAAAAAAAAAAAAAAAACGTTGTTGTTGTAGTTGTTGCTGCTTGAAGTGGAGCCATTTGAACTGCGCTGTTGTGTAGATGAATACAAAAGTGGATCATATTTTAGATTACTTTAGAGTGGTCAGCTTTGGAGTCACAGTTCAGTTTTCAATAGAAAAAACAAACATCTAGAAAATAAAATGTATTGTTATTAAAAGTGTAAACATCCAATAATGGCTCACTGGTCATAACGTCACTGATTAGTTTGGTTGTGCTGATGGAAACATGGATGGGTGGTAGGTGGGGTTGGTTGTTTCTACCGTCACCTAATGGCGCTTTAGTTTTTTACCCTGGACCACAAGTGCATCTTCTTTTTCCACACGACTTGCGAATGAAAAGGGGAGGCGTTTTGTTTTTTTTATTATTTCAACCTCTTTATTCAAAAAGGTACGTTTCATTCTCACACCTGCATACGGATCGTTACAATTGATGGAAGAATCAACGACTTAGAAAATCGGGAGGAGAGAAGAAAAAACAAAAAAAACAAATTGAAACCCCCTTCGCGTTTGGAGATGAAACGCTGCGCTCGGATCCACCCGCAGCCTGCGTCAACCATCCGTGGAAAATAAATACGCTCGACTCACTCGTCGAACTCCGGACACATGGTGGGTTTTCGTTAACGCTCTCTACTTTTTTAAGGCCAGTGCTACTCCCTTCCCTCCCGGGATTCGCTGGAGTTGACGTTCACCGAACGGCTCTGAACCTCGGAGGATTTTTCACTTCCGCTGAGCTCCGGATGGAGGCTGTAGGAAGGCGGCTGTTTGATGCCGTCGCTGTGACACCTTCGGAGGGCGGAGGCGGGAGGAGCAGCGGCGGTAGTCGCAGTACCACCTGCTGCTGTTGCGAGCAACACTTTTCATGTGGATATGCCAAAACTCGGTTACCCAGAAACCCCCCATTCTCTCTCTCTCGCTACATTCAGCGTGCTCAGTCACACGACGCACCGAGCCGCTCTGGCTCTCTCAGATCTGTCATTACATTGAGGGCGACGACACTTCGACATGCTGACTTTTTCGACACACAAAAAAGAAAATTAAATGAAGAATGAACGAGGATATAGACTTGACCATTTTAGCTTCGTTCTCTCGTCCCAGCCCCCCCGCTAATTAGGAGGTTCTGTAATTTCTGACGTCGGCCGTCCAATCACAACATGGCCTTTTCGACAGAAAGAACAGAAAATTAAATGACGTACATTTCCATCCATTTTAGTTTCATTCCCTCGTCCCAATTGAGGATTTTTTTTCTTTCTTCCGGTAATTAGAAGGAGGTTCCGCCACTTCTGACGTCGGCCGTCCATGAAAACTTTCCACCTGCTACTGCGAGCAACACCACGTGGATATGTCGAAACTCAGTTACCCAGAACCCCCCGCACTCCCCATTCAGCGTGCTCGGTCAGTTCGTTACAACTTGGCTTTTTCGACAAAGACATTTTTCTTTTCCCTTTGTTTTCGAAAAAGAAAAGAAAAGAAAATGAAGTACGGGAAATGTTCTAGCCGTACATCCATTCAGTTTAGTTCTTATCCCGGTTGAGGATTTATTTCCACGCTAATTCGAAAGCCATTCCTGACGTCGGTCGTCGATGGAAATTTTCTCAAACACGCTTGAGAAACGCACGACGAGCTTTTTTTTTTTTTTTTTTTTTTAGCTAGTTTGTCCGTCGACAAATCACTGTGCGGCGTCGGGGCTCCAGTCTTTTGGTTTTGTGCCATTTTTATTTATTTTTTTCGGAGGAAACCCATGTGACCATGAGGGTTCCTGAGATATATATATATATATATATATATATATATATATATATATATATATATATATATATTTAAACATCTCTAACAAAAACCTCCATATTCTTCCTTTTTTTTCTTTTCTTTTTTTTGCATTTTCTTCTGGTAAAGATCATTACAACGGAAAATAATAAGATTCACACTTGATTGTGAAACCGAACATGATGGACATGCTGCTACCGTGTGGCCCACAGTAGCAGCTTCAGTAAACGTGTAAAATAAACTGACTGGTGTTTGTGTGTATTTGGAATTCAGTCAATGTCGACGGATCATCACAGGGGGATAGAAACAAAAGCCAAGTTGTAAAAGAAAGCAGAAGTACACCACCAATGTGGCTGAGGGGCTGTATGTGAGCTTGGCTTCATCTTCTTGTTGGCACACATGCTCACACACACGCAACTTGCTGTGGGCAGACATGAAGAAATTGGAAGTAATAATTTTTTTTCAAAAAAACAAAACAAAAAAAAAACAGACGCCAACAGCGTCGCCTTCTGTTCGGCCGCCTTTCCAAAAAAAAAAAAAAAATTAAAAAAAAGAGGAGGCGGGTACATTTCAGCGCTGAACGGAAAGAGACGAAGGTGATTTAATGAGCTCCGGCGAGCAGAGAAACACTGTTCCAGTCATCCCATCGTCCCTCTGTGACGACGTGTGTGGTTTGGATCAGCTGATCCCCCTCTCTCTCTCTCTCTCTCTTCCTTTCTCTCTCTCTCTCTCTCTCTTCCCCCTCGACACGTTCAAGTACAAAAAAGAAAAAGGTAGGTCAAAGGTCACAGTTTCGCAGGTTTCTAACCAGTGTGTCAAAGGTCTCGGGGCTGGCCGGTAGACAGGTGGTGGTGGGGGGTCGGGGGGCAGTAGGGAAAGAAGGGTGGGTGGGTGGGTGGTCGTGGTGGGGCGTCTGGAGAACCTCCGCTGCTCCTCGTCAGTCTTGCGTGGTGGCTTTTTTACGGTCGCTGCTTGTTTTGGTTGAAAGTTTTGAGTGTCGAGTGTGTTTCCTCTGCTTCGTCTGAATATCCCCCCCCTCCCCCCTCCCTCCGCCGTCCACAGGGCGGCCCTCCGACGGCGGTCGACGCTCTATAAAGACTTCCTGGTCAGTTTCTTGCCCTTCTTGAGAGAGAGCTTGTTCTTGATGTACCCGCGCTTCCTCTTGGCGGTCTGCAGAGGGCAAGAGCGCACACACACACACACACACACACACACACACACACACACACACACACACACACACACACACACACACACACACACACACACACACATCTCAGTGAAAACAACTCCAGAGATTCATATAGGGAAGCATATCAAACATATTAGAGCTTACACAGAATGTGTAATTTTGTTCTCAACTTTTTTTCTTTTTTTTTTCCCACCCTGAAGGCTTGGAGGCATCTCTCAGCTTTGTAGTGTTAGATGCTGCACACATGTTACCGTCTTCACGCACACACACTCCAGCTTTTCAACCAATACAGAGCTCTCGTGCTCTGGGATATTAGCATGGGAGTTCCCCAGAGCTGTTGCGTAATATGGAGAGTATAGAGTGATACTTTGCTAACGAGCCATAAAGTTTGAATTCAGCGGTCAGAAACAGAAACCCTTGCACTTCATCTGTGCTAGCCTAGCGCCAGCGAACTGTGCTACACTGGAAGGCTGGATGAAAGTTTGTTGAAACCGTCTCTGCTGACAAACAGCACACTGACCAACTTGGAAATGAGGTCTTATGTCAATAATTCTGAACCGCCCCTTTAAAGAAATGGACAAAGTGTGAAGTTTCTCATGATTAAGTCAATTTTACATGGGTGACCTGGTTTCCACCCATTAAACTGCCTGAACCAATCACAGGCAGTGCTCAAGCTGTCAATCATGACATGCCAGCTCTTATTTTATGAACAGCTTTATATCACTACTGAAAACCAACCCATCTAAAACATGTGAAACATGTGAAGGTTTCTTTCCGAAAACTACTAGATTATTAAAGAGGTTTGAGGTGTTGCGACTGTGTGGGCAAGTGCCTTATTTTACCTTTTTGGTGGTGTACTTCTGCTTGGTGACGTCGGACGCTCGCAGCTTGTGCTCCACACGGTCTCTGTTCTCCAGTTTTTTCACCTTATAAATCCTGACCAGCCAGTGCTCCGACGTGAAGGCTTCCTCCAGGTGCTTCAGCTTTATGTCCTTGTTGCCGATCTCGGCGTTGCGCGTCCGGTCGAAGCCCGGCGGCGTCCTGAAGTCCAACTGGGCAGAGAGATTGCGTCGTTAAAAATCAAAGGATTTGCCGGAAAACCAACGCGAGACAACTTTGCTACGTTTGCCGGGGCGAGTCCAGCGAGGGCGTACCTGCATCTCTCCGAAGCGGTAGTACGACATTTTGTACATAAGGCAATTGAGTAGAGTGGGAGAGCCAGCTTTGTCCACTCGGAACTCTCCCTGCGGAGTGAAGTAGTCGCTTTCCTGGGAGGACGGAGACAGAGAGGAAGAGAGATGAGTCAAGACACGCACAGACGCACGATCTTTGTCTAGTGGCCACTTGAGGTACTGTGGCCAAAAAAACCCATGCAGTCCCAAAAAGCATTTTTCCCCATTGACTGCAGTACAATAAAAATCCTGTAAAATTGCTGACAAGACGCCTCCAACCAAAATCATGGTTCAAAACAAATATTTTTATTGCATATTTACCTACATAACGCACTTATTAGCCAGATTAGAAAAAAAATTCAGACATCACTCTGTCGCTAATAATGTCATCGTGGTTGCATTATTATCAGCAGGCGATAAAAAATAAATTAATATATAAATATATAAATTAATTATTGATTAATTCCCACACCACCCACTAGGGGGACAGTGGAGGAAAAATTTCGTACATATTTGATTTAATTGCGTCAATCTGGTGAAATCTGTGAACCAAAAGACGACATTTCAACTCATAAGAAACTGTGCTGATATCAACGTTGACGACACACACAAAAACCCGAGCTATGCAACATGTGTTTAGGGAGCCAACGTCTCTCACCCTGATGTCCCTGGGGTGCTCGCCCTCTGCAATGCGCACCATCCACAGGAACTTGTTGATGTCGTCGCCCGAGTAGCCAATCACGCCGCCGAAGATGATCAGCACGTAGTCCACGTCCAGCGACTTCATGATTTCGTAAGCCGCCGTCTCATTGGACGACATGGCTTTGCCCACCTGTTGAAGTGAAAAAAAAAAACAGGGGCCGTGTGACTTTCCTTAAAAGACGCACACACGCGGTTCAAGGAGGAAAAAAACCCAGCAGGTTCAGTTTAGGGACACTCAGTCAGAAGCTGGCTGTGTTTTTTTTTTTTTTTTTTTTTTTTATTAAATTTAGGAAAACTAGCTGATTATGTCACGAGTCGGCTATTTTCTTGGCAGCTTGAGGTATAAAGACAGGAACTAATGTGGCAGACATGCTCTTTAAAGTCGACTCAGAGGAAGTCTTGCTGTTTGAGGCTGAGTTCAGACTACAGGAGCTTTAAAATCCCATGTTTGAGACATAAAAGGCATAAAAAGGGTTTCTGCGTAGTCAAAGCTGGTGCAGCACTGGCAACATGCAGTTGATGTCTGTTGAGCTAAAGCTGGAGATATCAGCCTACGCTTGCCAGAGACATGCTTGTCTGCTCAACTGCCCAAAAATGCTCAAATCCCAAATTTCAAACACTTGAGGCTGACGTTGAGGTGACCTTAATGCTCTCTGAACGGACGATGGATTGAATCTTGACTATTAACGGTGCTAAAATCATCCCGGGATATAATTCCATCCAACGGGAGGAAACCAGAGCCTCGCATTATCCTGATTACCCCCTGATCAGGACGCGATGTTTCTAAAAGTCAAGGTAACCTCGGAATTTGCTGAGTCTGCAGAATGTAGCAACCAAATCAGCCGAGTGGCTGTGCTGCATCCAGGCTCCTGCACCGCGCGTCAGCTTGGAGACAGTGTGACGTCGCTTCTCACAACTTAAAAATCCAAATATTAAGAACTTTACCTTTAAATCAAATTGAAAATTACGTGCTAAAGAGGTCAAAGGGTCTGCGACGGCGGCCCTCACCAGCGCTATGTGACTATTGTTCCACGTGTTGTTGTCCACCAGGGTGGTTCTGTTGGCCATGCCTGCGATCTGGTAGCCGTAGTCCCACCACGACATGACCCGGGCGTGCTCGTCCGTGTTCTGCCTCAGCCAGTAGTAGGCCTCCCTGAAGTCGTCCAGGATGTTGCGGGAGCTGCAGGAAAAAGACGAGTGAGCGAAGGAGCAACTTTCTTTTAGCGCAGTGTTTGTCAACTGGTGGGTCGCGAGCCGCTTTCCTGATTGTGTTGCAGTTTTGTGAGTTTTTAAGATTTTAAAATATATGTTTATAGAGAAAAAGAAAATCTTATTTATTTTGCACGAGACAATTCAGTTCAATGATTGTAATCATTTATTTATGAGGCATGATAAAATGTGGGCATACCTGCGTTTTTATTTTTGCTGACGTTTTTATTTTTGCATGCTAAAGTCGAGACTTAACGGTAAGGAAAATAATGATGCAGGTCTTGAGTCCACCGGGGTGAGAACCTCTGTTTTAGAATATGCTGCAAAATGGAGAGCTGCTTTCATTGTGGCTGCAACAGCAGTGACAATAAAGGCCTATTCTATTCTCTCTTGAATGGTCTCGAATGAATACAATCACCTATTATTGTAGTGAACAGGTTAGAAATCTGGGCGACTGTGTGCGACAGTGTATCATTCAACATTTATTTGATAGGCTGACAATTTCGAAACCGGTTCCAGAATGACACTTTTTTTTTCATATCACAGGATTTTGAAAACAATGTGAAAACCAACAAAAAATGCACCGCCGTTACAGCACCAACCCTTGATTTTCCATTTTACTGGCGATTCAAATTAGGATTTCCTCCAAATCAAGTTTGTTGTATTCCCGTGTTTTGCACAAATATTGCATTTTGATTTATTTTGACTTTGCATGTCTTGCAGGTTAAGCATGCATCTGTAGTATTCAAGCACATTTTCTCGATTGCTGAAATCGTATCGATCTGTGAGGATGTGGGATGGCCGGGGGGAATTTTCATAAAATTTGTCGAAACGCTTTTCGTCTTCAGCAAGAACAAATTAGGTCAAGTTAACAGCAGAACTTTTCCAGGCCGACTTAAAAAGTGCAGCAGAGGCTAAATTAATACACGCAAAACCATGTGTGCGCACAGTGGGCGCCAGGAAAGGAGCCTGATACGCCTCTGTGAACATGGGCCACGGAGTCTTTTAATCCTCATCTCAGGCCGCGCTGCATCATTAGAAAGCAATCCCACTGAGAAGCGATGACAACACAGCCTTTGGATTAATGGAAGAAGCCTTTCTGGGAACATGCTACTGCGGAAGTGCTTGAAAGTGGCGAGGACAGAGAACGGAACTTCGCCGTGTTAAAATGAAGGCGAGTAGCCCAGAGGAGCGATAAGTGCGTGAAAACCCGGCCGATGTAAACAATATTTCCACTGCAGCCTCATCCTGAGAGCTGCTGCTGCTCCTGCTCCTCAGCAGAGCTGTTAACTCAGCAAGAACATCATCAGTACGTCTGCCAGTGGTTTTACCATCCTCGCATGGTCTACGCCAGCATCGATTCAACGTCTTAAAACAAAGAAACACATCCCGTTATCGCTAAAGCTCCTTTTTCTTGTAAAAACCTGCGCTTATGAAACAATTGGGGAATAAGAATTTCCACATTTCCGCGGCTTCCTCACCCGTCGTGGTTGTACGAGGCCAGGACGACGCTGGGGCTGGAGTAGGCGTTGCTGGTGACCCAGGTGCAGTGGACGGCGAACATCATGAGCAGCATCAGCATCAACATGGTGACGATGGACTTGATGTTGGGACCCAGGCCCTCCTCGGCCTTCTCCTGCTCCGAGACGTGTTTGCGTACTTTACCGGCCTGCAAGGGAGGGACGTGAGGCACCCACATGTTAATGCTTGTACTCAATGGAGGAGGAGGAGGAAGGAGGAGGAAGGAGGAGAAGGAGGAGAAGAAGGAGAAGAAGAAGGAGAAGGTGAAGGTGAAGGAGAAGAAGGAGAAGGAGAAGGAGAAGAAGACTATAAAAATCAAATTCCACTTCCACATTCCCTCACACACTCCGGTGACAAGCCCACCTTGTCGTACAGGTTCCCGGCATTCTTCCTGTCATCCTCGTCGCTGCTGTCCTCGGCCGGCGGGCTCTGCCTCTTCAGGTCGTCCCCCAGGTAGTGCTCGAAGACGCTGGAGAAGGCCACGGCAGACAGCATGCACACCACCGGCGTCAGGGTCAGCATCAGGCGCACCATGACGCCGGCAAAGTACACGGCGCTGATGGCGTAGAGGGCGACTGGTGTGAGGAGGAAGGAGGAGGAGGAGAAGGAGAGAGGGTTTAGGTCAGGGGTCTCAAACTCAAATACACAAAATTTAAAACTTGGACAAAGTGGGCAAACATGGAAAAGTCTTCCTCCTGATAGAACAGTGAACCTTTTTATATGGACCCAAACAAGTTTTGCTTCAACACTGAATATGAAACAACGCTTAATACTATACAATACATAACTTCATATTGCACACATGCAAAATCGAATTTCAAATTAATAAAAAGTAAATAAAATGTAAATTAAAATCATGTGCCTCTTTTTTATTTGCAGCCTTCTGATTTTAAATTCAACAGTAACCCTTATCCACGGGCTGAGAATCCATTTAAAAATAAAATAGCAATAATAAACCAATTAAATAATATTTATAGAGAATGTGCAACCATTCGAGGCAATGCCTTGGAGAGGCAAGAGAAAGTGCATAACAGTAACAACGTGTTTGTACTTTGTTACTGTATTTCATTACTTCCCACCTCTGCCAATAACGGCATGCTGGGCCAGATGTGCTGCGAGTGGTTTGTTGGCAGCCGAGCTGCGATTAAGGGCCTTGGCAACATCAGCAGGAAACGCATAAACCGGGAGATCGGCAGACCAAAACAAAATATATTACAAAAAGCGCACGTGAAAGCAAATTAGAGGCGGCACTTTGTAACAATTTGAGCATTTTACTTTTGGTCTCACTCAGACACTTTTAGCAAAAGCTACATTTTATGCGCCGCGCCTCCGTCTGCCTCCTCCAATCAATTAAATCAACTCCCAGCAGCAAACACAGGTGGGCTTGGAGAACACTGCGACTGTGCGTCAAAACCTGAGCCAATGTCAGACAAAGGTAATGAGACAAAACAAAAAGAAGGGGAGAGGAGGAAAACACCAGAGGCTTTAGTGTCCCCCTGCAGAGGCTGCCGCAAGACAAACACGACCAAGTGCCGCTCGCAAAGAGGGTTGGAGCAAAACAAGCTCGGCTAAGTCTGAGGCTTCACACGCTAACTAGTCACCGGGGACGGGGCTGTTTAAGCACCACGCCGATTTTAATTTGAATTGTGGCGGCAGCCACATTTCATCAACTAAGAACATTTTTATCACAGTCGCTCAACAGCAACTCCAGGTGCGTTCAGCTGCGATAGCTGAAAACAAGGCAAGTTTGGCTGCTGTTTGAGTTTCTGAGATGAAAACGCTCGGCAGTTGCCAATTTCTATGCTGTGGTAGTAGTATGTACTGATGACATCAAATATGTGAGCAAGATATATGGGATTATGTTGCAAAGAAAACATTGTTAAATAACTCTTTAAGGCCCAGTGTGGAAAATGTATGATTTTTATATTGGTGAAAGCTTAATATATTGCCCATAAATACATGAATAAAAGGGTTTACTCGCAGTACAGTAAAAGTCATTTGGCTTTCCTACCCTTAGAACAGTTTATATATGAGAATATACATAGATCAAGGGTATTGCTCCTATTTAACTGGCATCTTGCATTTGCCTCATGTCTAAGGAAGCCTGGTGTGGACAATCCAGCTGCCTGACAGCATGTTTCGAATTTAGGGTGAATGCTCGCATCTTCAAAGAAACCAACGAAGAAGAAGAAGAAGAAGGTGGACGAGGTAACCAGGTTTGCGCTGGCAGGCCACAGTAGTTCACTGGCAGGCTTGGGAGAGGGAAGGTACGGAGTCGCTAAGAGGACTAATTAAGTGAAAGAGCCCTGCAATCTAAAATGTAACCACATGATGTCGCTGTTTCTTCTTAAAAATCTCACAATATGACACTTATAACCTTTAAACAAATGTTTCATATGAAGGCGGACTATTCTGAAGTATAAAATGTATTATCTCAAACACCTTATTTCACACTTTCATGTTCGCTACATTATTCCAGATGTGTTCATTCATAGTTTTGATGGCTGCGGTGAGAACCTATGATGTAAATAGTCATGAAATTGCTAGAAAAGTTCAGTAGTTCATGCTGTTCAGGCTCTACTTTGGAGAGTGGCTCCTGATAATTGGGCTGAGGAAAAACACCAGCGGAGACAAAGGGCTGCTGTATTTTCTTCCACATGTTTTTGTTATTCGCGCCGCGAGGGGCCGTCTGAGCGAGACGGCCGCGTTCTGGCCTGCGTTCAGAAAACGCGTTGCAGAAAGAAAAAAGTTGAAACAGCTGAAGCCGTGCGGAAGCGGAGCCCCGAGGGGCCGTGCTGCCTTCACCGACTGATGTTCAAGATCATCGCTCAAATATTCATGTGGTCACTACTTCTGAAGGGAGGCAGCCTGAGCGCTGCGGCGTTGTCACCACTTTGATTGCTGGCTGCTGGATTGGATCCAAGCCAGGAGAAGAAATGGATTCGACTTGACCAAAAGCAGCACCCGGAAAATAAATATCCAAAAGAGTCACAACACAGACACGAGCAACAATGGTGATCAGACCTCTGAGCGCCACAATGAAGTTTCCATCCATTACAATGACTGAATCTGACTTGTGGGGGCACCACTGCCATAGACACAGTTTTACATTTCTTGTACTTGTCGTACGATGATGCTGCTAACACTGTCCATGAAGGTCTGTTGTATAATGCATGGTGAGCACCTTTAAAAGGCAATGTAATGCCTTTATAAAGCATAATAGAACATGTCATTAATGTTCATAATCATTAAGTGAACAACTTATATCAACGCTTGTAAATGATTATGAGTGGTGGATATAATGTGTTATAAGCTCAGCATTCATAAATGATTATACCTCCATAGCAAAGTGACACTGGATGGCATATGATATAACTACCAGTTTTAGAGGATGATTTTGTGAGCTTAAAGTAAAGTGTCAGCACTTAATAATGTCTTTATTAAGGTATTATAGAACATGAGTGCCTTTATAAGGAATTATAATGCCTTTATGTGGCATTATAAAACATGTTACTGACGTTTTGTCATATGTCATCATACATGATTATGAACATTTACAACCTGTTTTATTATGCCGTATAAAGGCGTTGTAAGGCATTACAAAGGCACTCATAATGCATTACACAGCGGACCTCCATGGTAAGTGTCTCCATGATGCTCTCACCGAAGACGCGCTCGTCGTTGATGTTCTTGATGCAGAACCAGAGGCCTGCCGGGAAGGTGCAGACCAGGATGTGCAGGTCAAAGAAGAAAGACACCCAGGTGGTGGGCTGGTGCTCGGACACCGACGCGATGATGGGGATGTGGATCTTGGCGTAGCTGTCGGAAGAAGACGTGCATTGGAAAAGGTTCAGGCGAGGGAGCAAACGACGATAAGCAGAGAACCGCGAATCCGTTTTTCAACGTTCGACGCTGCGACACTGTTGAATCATGCAGAACGCTCGATAGCTTAAGTGACTCCAATTAATCCCGTTCATTCATTCGACTTGCAAAAAAAAAAAAAAAACGAGTTACGGACTGCAAGGAAATTCTAGAAGCAGAGGGGAAAGTAATCATCTTCTGCTGCTGGATATCTCCATCATCTTCCCTTGCGGAAAAACGGGAGAAAAGAAAAAACGAAAAAAAAAAGGAAGACTATATCAATGCATGTGCAGAAACATTCTGTGCAAGTTTTACAGCTGATGCTGCAGTCTGGCAGCTCAGATGTGGGAGGGGTGGACGGGAACATTATCTGCTGGGGATTTTACGACGCGCCAGATAGGCTTCGCTTCCTGTTTGGTCCCAAAAAACATTTTTGGCAGATACACACAAGCGAAGCCGTCGCCTGTCGCGTCTGAATAGGACAAGTGCACATTCAGTAAACTGGGGAATAAAAAGAAAGGGGTGGGAGAGGGCTTTGGGAAAACACACAGCTAAAACTATTATAGCTTAGCTCCTGTTAGGAATGTGCTGCAAGAGTGGTTTTCAACAGTGGGAGCCACCAGAGGGTGCCGCAAAAAGAGAAAAAAATGCAAATAAATAAATAAATAAATAGAATCAAATGATCCTTGAATTATTTATATTAATAATTATATAATATAATCTATTATCAAATATAATGTGATTGCCTGCCAAGCAAAGAAAAATACTGTTCATGGCACCGAGTGTGTGATATGCCCGCTTGCACCATTTATCTTATTCTTCTTATTTAACCTAAGAGTTGGCCAACTAGAGTAGGAAAACATGCTAGTTGATAGCATTTGTGTTCTAAACAAATGTAAAAAATAATAAATAATAAATTAAAGTAATACATTTTTTTCTAAAAGTTGATGTTTCTTTCCATATTTTGTCGAGGGGGTCCCCAGCCAGAAGCTAATGCTGTTTGAGGGGTTTCGTAGTGTGGGGAATTTTGAGAACCGCTGAGCTACAGTGACGACCCACCAAATAATCTTCAGCAAATTCAACGCTGCATTTGACTGCAAATAAACCAAGCGGATGAGGGAGAGGGAAGGAGTTTCGTTTAACTTTTAACACCACCGCTGGTCTCAAACAGATTTAGAGAGTCAATGTGCTGCCGCTGAATTTAAATGGCACTAATCCTTGGCACAGCGGCGCGCGCACACACACACACACACACACACACACACACACACACACACACACACACACACACACACACACACACACACACACACACACACACAGACTTACCCAGTGTCCCAGAGCGAGTAGAAGCGACCACTCCATGGAGCAATGTACCCTGTGGGTGTAACAGCGTGGAAAAAAAGATTTGTGGTGTAACATGTTCATGCGTCTATGAATAAAAACAGTCATATTTCTTCATACATTCATATATATATGTATATATATATATATAGTGTGTATATACAAAAAACACGTGTGTATGTGTATATATACATACATATATACATATATATATATACATACACACACATATATACATACATATACTGTATACATACATACGAATTTACACACACACACACACACACACACACACACACACACACACACACACACACACACACACACACACACACACACACACACACACACACACACACTTTAATTCAGCCCTGCAACAGTTGCACTTCATTGCTGTTGGAAGTCACTGATCTGAGACTCTGGTGGCACATCGACCGAGGGTCTAATTGCTTTGCTGCGTCCGCCCCCCTCCATGTATTGATCATACAGCTCCTCCGTAATATGTTGTGGTCGTGGTTGTTGTTGTCGTTTGCTGCGGCGCTGAGTGGCTGTAATGACCTCTCTCCAGCCCGCCGTCCGCTCGCCAGCGCAGTGACAAACGACAACACAGGAACTAATCAGCGGCGTCGGACAGCCAGCGGGTGGCCCCGTCGCGCTCACGTGACGGATGGACGCTTGTAAGCGTTGTGTTTTTTTTGGGTAAATGGCTGCTGGGACGCAAAAGTGGCGTCTCGTTTATGAAACAGAGCTTTTTTGGCCTCTGGTTCCATAAAAACATCCCTGTCTAAACAATGGGGTGATTAAATGTACACTACCAGTCAAAAGTTTGGACACACCCTATAATTTATTGTCTTTTCTTTCATTCTCATGACTATTGACATTGCAGTTTCTCACTGAAGGCATCAAAACTATATATGAACACACATGGAATTATGTAGGAAACAATAAAAGTGTAAATTAACCACTTACAGTTTAGAGTTATTGAATGTGTTTTTCTTTGCTGCATAGTTACATAAATCTTGCTGATATATTTGATGTCTTCAGTATCTATCTGCAGTGAAGAAAGTTGTAAAGATTAAGAAAAAAAATAAATAAATAAATAAAAAAATGCATGAGAATGTGTGTCCAAACTTTTGACTGGTAGGGTATCCGTCCACAAGAAACTGCAAAATCTACCTCAAGAAGTGCAATGCACATGCCAAAGCAGGAGGTGGCGATATCACTTCCTAACAGGAAGACCTTTTTAGCCAATCACAAGGCTGGAAAAATGAATGACTTGGAAAAAACAACAATGGGCGGATTCTTTCTTCTGGACTGACAGCGAAGTGGATTTACTGCTCACTGTAACGCACGAGGACTAAATCAATAAAAGTCAACTAAAATGTGGATTGGGAGTTGTGTCAGTCAACACACTAAGTGCTGATAAGTTGCCAAATAGCACCAGTGTTTTGGCGAACCCCTCCATAACAGCCACTAGTCTCAATGGAGAACACCTGGCTGATACCCGTCGCACACTGTGATGTTTAACAATGCCGAGAAGAGATTATTGTGGTTTTCCTCGGTTTTCCAGTCCAAACATGAATGCTGGAAACGGACTTCTCGAAAAAAAAAAGTTCCCCCTGGACCCTGGTTACCAAAAACATCCAGTTCAAGAGCCAACAACTGCGGTTATGTGCGGGCGAAAGGCCAAACTGTGCAGCGAAAAACACAGTTTCAAACACCAGAGGAATCAGGGCTTTAGGCCAAGTAGCCCAGGGATGTGGAAGACTGCAGTTTACTACTCACCCTCTTCTTCCCTTCTAATTGACCCAGTTGATGAAAAGATCGATATTGACAATTATTTTGGGGGATTTTGCTAAGGAGGATAATTTAAAAATCACAAAACTAATTTCACCGCAAGACAAATATGGTAAACCCATTGTCGCTATTTTGTTGGAAATTAATAACTTACTCGAACTTTTTGCTAAAGCTCGGCCCCACTGTAAGAAACAGGATGCTCAGTGCAGAAAATCTGAATCCACAACGACTGATCACATGTCAGATCTTTAACTGACTGACTGCGTCACTCCTCACAGCCACCTTCCACTGCCGCCGGTGATTACAGGTCATCTGCACATGGCCATTATCAACGATCCCGTCTTGTCTCCATCGGGGAAAGCGCTTGTCTAACACCAGTCTAAATTAAATTGCCGTTATCACTGTACCCAATCAGACACTGGGGGACGACAGTTTTAAATGAGCTGCCACTCAAACGCCCCCCCCCCCTGTTCGCCCGGTTCCCCGGCAACACGGCGGCGCGTAACGGTGCCGTGCGGCATCGCAGCCACGCTCTTCGTCAGGGGGGAAGAGCGCAAACGCAAAATAGGGCCGCCAGGTACGGAGGAAAGCCAAAGTTTCAAAACCATTTCACTCCAAACTGACTCCACCTTGGAAAGTCTGCGCTGAGTCTCATATAAAACTCTGCAATACGTATGTAAAAAAAAAAAATGCACGCACACACACACACACACACACAACAAAACACAACAACAAACAGACTTTTACGCGTGTGAAGTTCACCTGTGTAGGTCAGGTAGATGACGGAGAGGAAAACCACTCCAGCAGCCACGGAGACTCCCAGGAAGAACAGAGTCTGGAACTCCTGCCGGGTGAGTCGGTCCTTCAGGTACTGCAGGAAGGCGTAGACCTGGAGCAGCACGAACACGCCTGGGCAACACACAACAAAAGCGATCACCTGTACAGCAGCGGAACGCTGTGCACTGACCCGACTCAGTGCTGAAACGTATTGAAAACGCTCGGCTATTAATGGCAACAGAAATGTCATTTCACATTTTATCTGTTTGTCTTATATTTTTTTCAGTTCATCTTTAGTGCGATTTTTCACATTTATAGTTTCAGTTGAAATATCAGTCGATATATGAAATGGGCGGTTCAGAATTTTGGACATTGCAACTCATTATCAAATTGGCCAGTGTGCCATTTCATCCAGTTTAGCAGGGTTCGCTGGTACTAATAAAATAATTTAAATACATAATTGTGGCAGACTATCAATGTAAATATCTGTGTTGATAGAGTAATGTTAGAAATAAAAATCTGCTATAATTAGATGAAATTTGTTGAAAAAGTGTTGACTGGTAAATAGCACGCAGGCTAACTTGGAAATGAAGTCTGACCTTGAAATTTCTGAACCGCCCCTTTAAGATTAGCAGTAGAAATCACCCAATATGACAATTGCCCACAAGTACACCACATTAAAAGTAAAGTAAATTTTCAGTAATAAAGCCTTTTCACTAATCTGCATCCGCGTGCAAAGGAGGTAGCAGTGCCCTTTGTGACATCACAAAGGCCCTGATTTTCATTTCTGCACCGCGCATCGTAGAATTTCTGAAGTTGTGCTGGTCGTCCACGCTGGTGCAGCTACACTGCTGGAGCTGCGGGTGGTCCTGAATGGTCAACAGTAAATTCAGTGTGCTCCGGTTTGACAGCTCATGCATACATGCACACAACATTACAGGAAGCAGAAATATTTATGGCCCGGACTGAAACTGCGAACAGAACTGCACATCCCAACAAAACTGAGAGGAGGAGGTCTCAGCATACCAAAATAGAGAAATGTGCCCACTGCAGGACTTTGTGTAGTATTCAACACACCACAGTGATTTTCTGAGCTTCATCATGTGTTGCATGATGAAAAGAAAGGGACACATGATGAAGATGTTGTCTTCATCCAAGACTGAAAATGTACCAAGACAGTGTCTCGATATTTGCAACCTTAGCTTTTTGAAGTCCATGCACATATGTGCACGTTCAACATTACATAAGCTTAAATAATTCAGGACAACATTCATTCACTCCAAATAAATAAATAAAAGCTCCCGAAAGCATTTGCAACCGCCAAAGCAGACCACACACACTTTACTGACCTGCTGCAGCCATGTGTTCGCTTGTCCTGATTGGCTGGAAGCCCACAAAGGGGATCTGCATCGACAGGACCAGGCCGACGATGTAGAAGGTGCTGTACGCTGCAGGAGGACGAGACAATTTGAGGTTGGTCAAAGAGGGAGAAGAAGAAGAAGAAGAACAACAACAACAACAAAAAAGCTGCAGCCACGAACAACAACAGTGTACAAGTACTTTCCCTGGATGACACCATTTAGAGACACAGTGTTACCCAAGAGAAAACATCCATCCCAAGGATGTATGAGCACTGCCAAACTAAAAAAAATAATACTTTTTTTCTCCTTTTTATGACAGTATTATAGTTTAGAGGACAATATACAGACCGCTTCAGAACAGTTAAGGTTTGCTAGTTTATTGTTTTGTTGAAACAATGCTTCTTAAATAACTAAACATAAATTGCACCATTACAAAGCCACTTTGTTTATGATTTTAAATTAACATTGTATTTCCAACTGACTGAGCATTTTGGGATGAGCAGCAGAGCTGAGTATTTATTCTGAGCCCATTAAAATGCTCTCTGCCAATGACAAACAGCATATTAAAGGCTAAAGGCTCCTATTGACTCTTGTTTTGAGCCTCTGGTTCCTCTGGTACACCAGTCCAGACTCTGCATGTGGCAGCTGGATCGAACGTTGACTGTTGATCGCTGCGCGGACAGAGCAACAGATTGGAGTGGAGGCAGTGTGGTGGGGTGGCAGCGTCTCCCTCACTGGGAACCCCAAAAAATATAAAGCTTGTCATCACTGGAGGCAACGTCGATGTAGGAGCGCCGTCCAGATGAGATTCCGCAACCAAGGGCAATCCCACTCTCCTCCTCTGTCCGTAAACGCGTTGCCTGTTACCACTCGATTGTTTTCTCTGCTGGAGTTTTTGCTGCTCCACCACCATTAAAGTCGGAGCCACCTGCGTCAATAGCTCAACACCTGCTGTTACCATTATTACGACCATGGCGTCAACACTAGGTGCAGTAGTAACCTCTACTTAAGCCAGTGCAGCCACAACCTGTGTTTCTCAACAGGAAGGATTGGCTAAAAGAGTGAGGGTGAGACCTGTAAAGTGTAAAGTGCACCGAGATAACACTGTTATAGTGGCAATGCACCAGATAAAGCGGAACAAGGTGAATCCAATTGACCAAACAAGGGTCTTGGGCAGAGTTTGCGCTGTCTGGCATCGGCAGAGAATATTAGGCAAACTTTGCGTAGACACGCCGGCCCAACAGATGCATGCTCCCAAACAAATGTAGCCTCATTTGAAACAAGAGGTAAACCGGCTTTGCAACAGTGCAAGATTCACTGCCAAGAAGGATCGTTGCAACCAAGAAATAATGTACCAAAAACCCAACGTAATGATATTTAGTTCTGATGTGATATATTCCAACACAGCACAAGTGTTCACCCAGTGTTTCTGTATAAGTAACTTTTAACTTTTATTTTTCTCTTTATGCTGCACTGTACTCTGATTTATTACCTAGCGCAAGATGACCTGGCGCTTTCAGTGCAACTCCAATTTTTCAACTTCTAATGCAATAGAAGTCCCTAATGTGGTAACACATGAAAAGAAACAAACAGTATACCGTATATTTTAGTCTAAACAACATCTGACAGTCTCAGGAAAATTTTGCTTTAAAGTTCAAAAGATTTACCCACTTGGGAATCTGCAAAACAACCAGATGACGGCTCACAATGCAGTTGCCCTCCAGCAGCCAAAAAACAAAAACAAAACACAGAGACAACAAAGCCTCCATAACAAAACCACCTAAACAAGCTTTAGTGGTCAAATCCAGCCGATGGATTTCAAAGGTTCCTTTCAATTTAACAAGCAGCATAATAAGGATGCAAGCTGAGGGACGGGAGAAGATTTAAATTACATCTAGGTAGCGACTGTTGTTTACAGTCTAAACAGAGTAGAAAAGTAGGTGCAAACTTTTAGAACGTGTTCCCTGCACTTCCAGTGTCTGCAAGAAGGTTAATGGAAGAAGGTGATACAATAGCAAGTGTGTTCTATGTGCCGATTTGTGGTCCATAAATCCAAAAATTCCAGCAGTACGTTGAATAAACAGTACACTGAATATAACCTGAAAGCATATGGCAAACAGTGGCTGCGCTTCCATTACAGTTTTTCGCAAAATAAAAGCGATATTTCTAAAACTCCGACAAAGTACAACTGCGATTTGCAGGTGAATGGTGTGAAGCGCATGAGCCGTAATTCTCGTTTTTCAATACATTTCGTCCCAGCAGTCCTAGTTGTTGGTGCTAAATCAAATCTTGCAAGGTTCTGTTGGAGGGACATGCTCTTAAAATGAGCTTGGATCCTGATTTTGCTGGTTTTCTCCACAAGAGAGAAGAGAGAGTGACATTCGGTAAAACCTTTATTTCAAAAGCCGTTGCTATGAGATTTTGTTGTTCCCACCACTTCCCCTCCATGAGTGTCATGATGAAACGAGGTAGGGAAAATCGAAAAAGAACGCCTCTGGCAAAATGCGACTTTGCTTTGACTCTTTGGTAACTTTGCAAGATAATGATAAAAAAAAAAAAGCACATGCATGATTGGCTTCTGCAGGATGCTTCCTTCCTTGGCAGCCTTCACCGTGACCAAGTTACAATTGGCCATAAATACGGCAATTGGTTTTTTTGTTCCAAGATTTTATTATTTTTTCAATAAAGCTGAGGACTTTTCTAGAATTTTTATTTTTATTTTTATTTTTTTACCAAATTGGTTTGCATCCATGCAAAATAAAATAGCCGATTCCACGGCTGCTTTGCAAATTTTAAAGGGGTGGTTCAGAATTTTGGACACGGGGCCTCATTTCCAAGTAGGCCAGTGTGCTGTTTATCAGTTGTGATCGTTTCAACACATTTGATCCATTCCTTTAGTTTAGCAGAGTGTGCTGGTGCTAGGCTAACACAAGTCAAAGGTTTCTGCTTTCCTGCCAATAAAAACAATCTTACCCACTCCAGTTAGAGGTGGGAAGTACAAATACTTTGTTACTGTTACAAGTACAGATTTTTCCGGTATCTGTACTTGACTTGAGTATTTCTTTTTCTGACATTTTTTTAAATTTTTTACTTTTACTTCCTACATTTATACACAAATATCTGCACTTTCAATTCCTCACAGTGGAAAAACACACTTGTTATTTCTGTGTTTAAAAGATCTAAATTCTTTTCAAAGTCACTAATAACTAAGTCCCTTACACTACTAAGAGTAGAGCTATTAGAACTATGTTGTTGTGTAGTTAAATATAAAAGTGGATAATATTCTAGAGGGAGATTATTTACCCCGCAACCCTGAGCACAGGAGGAAGTGAGTATAGAAAATGGATGGATGGATGGATGGATGGATGGATGGATGGATGAATGAATGAATGAATGAATGAATGAATGAATGAAAATAAAACTGATATTAAAAGTGTTAACATGCAATAATGTCTCAATGACAAACTTTTTAAATATATATTTTTTTCCTGAAGTACATTTCAGAACCTGTATTTTATTACTTTTACTTGACTAAGAGACTTGAATTATAATTTTTTACTTTTTCCCAGAGTGTATTTTTTTTACTGAAGTACCCATACTTTTACTTCGGTACAGAATGTGAGTACTTTTGCCACCTCTGTACACATGAGGCAAACAAATTATAGCAGCAGACGACCAATTATATGTTGATGGAATAATCTAACAAATTAAACTGCATTTAGGCTGCGTTCATGATAACTTCTCTGAAGAACTGCATGAGCTGGGAAGTTCCTTCGAGCCGCAGACAGACCTACCAGACGGCTGCACGGCCAAAGAAATGATGAGGCTCCCCAGCGGGCGGCATATTGGATCTGCTGCACTTCAACGCAGCAGCCAAACCCGGTGCTTCCTGAACAGTGGGGGGAATCTCACCAGATGACGAAATATCATTTGGATTTCATTAAAGGGTCCCTGCTTTATTAGACGGGGGGGGGGGCTGGTTTGCGACAGCGGGGTCACGGGTGCCAAACAGCAGCACACAGCATGCATCAGTGACCTCGCTGCTGATCGCGGCGCTCCGTTACAACTTCGAACCAACTCAATTACTGTGCAGCCACGGGGTGGGATGTACAGTGAGGGCCTTCGGAGAGATGAAGGAGACCAGGGGACCACGGGGGGGGGGGGGGGGGGGGGGGGGGGAGTCAGGTTAATTATTTATTGAGCCAATATTCTTATTGCAGGTTGCAGAATCCACCAGCCGTCCCGTCCCATCTTCTCCTGCCTCCGGTCCCCTTCCCTCTGTGCTTGTTGTACTCCCCCCCCCCCTCCCTTTGATTGCATCTCACCGCTTTTCTTGTTAAGTTCTAGTAACCTTGCCCGGGTTCCATGTGTCATTATCTCGGCAGGACATTCTGACCTTGCTCAGCTGGTGGGAGCCTGCTTTGGATGTGAAACAATGGCGCCGGTGTTGCCGCATCACTGTGTGTGTGTGTGTGTGTGTGTGTGTGTGTGGGGAGTGGATGCTGTGAGCCTATGGTCAGGATTTGATTCATGATCAGTGAGGCAAGTTCAGGCAGCGAGATGAGCGCGCTCTTTGAAGGGAAGACGGCTTTCATCCTTATTTCCCCTTTTCTACTTCTCTCTGACTTTTATCACACACACACACACACACACACACACACACACACACACACACACACACACACACACACACACACACACACACACACACACACACACACACACACACGACCTCAGTTCAACCGGACATCTGTCCAATTACAGGCTCTAACAGCAGGACCTTGTACATTTTACCTTTAATTGAAGGTAAAATACACAAATAACAGGAAATTCTGGATCCAAACAAATGTCCATGCGACAGAGTCGTTAAAAAAGAAAAAGCATTGTGCACGTATGTACGTTGTGCATGTGCCGACTATAAACCGCGCTGTATTCCCCGGTTGCCGTTGTTGTGTTGTTATTATTATTCTATGCCGGATGTGCTCCACTGAATGCTAAATAAATGGGCATATTTGTAAACCCCCCCCCCCCGACGCCCGTTTCTCATGACCTTAAATGAAGTATTTATGTGGAGGTGAGCATGTTGCTGTGCAGCGGCGGCTCACCTATGTAGACCCTCTTGCTGTAGCGCTGCATCAGCAGCAGCACAAACACGTGCAGGGGGATAAGGTTGATGATGAACACGTAACCGCCCCATGCTGACACCTGCAAAACACAAAAATGCAAAAATAAATAAATAATAATAATAATAACAGCAAGGCTGCTTGATAATGCCGGCTCATCTTGCTCATTAGCGTCACCTTCAGGTTCACGCACAAACACTAAAAATACACAAATACAGAGTAAACAACTGCTTCTAGTTTCTATGGAGGTACAGCTGGGTAATTCTAATGTTGGCAATGAATTGCCACTGCAATTATTAGCCATTGATTTTATAACTATTTACAATAATAACTGGCCGGTTAGTGCCTATATTTGATGCTATTTAACGCCAATGCATATTTGAATAAGACAATTGATCTATGAGTAAATTCCTTGAGACCCAATAATTTGATAAAATCTTAAAGATTAAATTATATAACACAGCACTTTGACTGATGATATTATTCTAAACTACCGAAAGACTTGGGGATATTTGGCTTCAGGGTGAAATTTTAGAGCGCACCTAAAAAGCTATATAACTGTTCACACAGGCGACTTTAATTTGACTTCCTGCGAGCCTTTCGATGCGTGTGAACTTCAATGACAGTTCGTACTTCGCCGGTACCTCTTCGTCCTGTCGTTCGCATTTCGATGTCACGAAACCAAGACGGCGGGCAATGGTCACGTGACAAATTTTGCAGCACAGATATCTTCTGTGTTTTGTAGTGGGATAATGATGGTGAGTGCTCAAGAGATTTCTTTGACCTGTTAAACTCATGTTTGCTCTACAGCAGGGGACACCAGGTAGCCCCCCAAGGACCTCATGAGCAGCCCGCAGACCCCAATTGCACGGCTCGTTGAGCTGCGTCTAAAATTCAATTTTACCCAACCTTGTTAAGTCAAAAACCTTTGAAAATGCAGGCTTTTCAAATCTTTGATTAATCTAAAAACATGAGGAAATAAATAATAACTGTTAAATAATCAACTTGGCTGCAACACTCATTCCAGAGGATTTTTAGCCCAGAGGTCTAATCACTAGCTGTACGCTTTATTTTTTTCCATCTTTTTTTTGAAACAAAGGCCTCATATGTTCCAAACAACAGACACGGAAACATAATAGAATCTTTTGAGAGCTCTGTGCCTAATGTCCTGAAGTGTCATTAATAATTTGTGTTATTGAGAGTGTGCTCTCACCATGTAGAAATAGGACAGGCAGCATCCGATGGTCCAGAAGACTGATCCGGTCTTCACTGACTTCACCTGCAGTTCACACACACACACACACACAAACACACGGTTTCCATTAGAGTGAGCTGCTCCAGAGCTGCTTACCCAACACAACTGTCTGAATTATTCATTGCATTTCCCTCTTAATGACCCGAGCAGAGCAGAGCAGAGCAGAGCAGAGCCGCGCGGAGCGCCGTGTTCGACACTTCCTTACCGTCGCCAGCGCGGCACGGGAGAGCTGCTAACCAGCGCTTTGCGCAACTAACAAGCCATGACTTAACAAAGACACGGCGGGGGAGCTCTCTGCGCTGCTATTGGCTGAATTAGGGTGGATGAATTACGGGGCTGAGGCGATGAGATTTACTGGAGGCAACAAGTAGGAGTGCATTAGATGCAAAAACAACAGGGGCAGGAGACAGAGACGGGGGAGGGGAGGAGAGAGGGAGAATTGGGGGGGGGGGGGGGGGGGGGGGGGGGGCAATCGCTTTTTTTGTTCCATCAGTTCTCACATGAGTAATGCTTCTCACGCGCCGCATAAATAAAACGCCTGGTGATTTATTTATTTTTTTTGTCGCTTTGTGCCTTTCATAACACCTATTAGCAGCAATTCTGATAACTGTGCTGGAATAGTGATTCATTGAAGTTCGCCCGAGAGTCTCATCTGTGCCGACTGTCAGAAACACAAACCAAAGAGCGCTGGTGTGATGAAGCAAACTGCAGAACAATGCAGAGGCTCTGACAGATACGCATTCATTAAAAGACTCAACTAACAATACTTTCTTACCTCTAAAAATATATATTCAAAACAAAGGCACTTAAAATGACAATTTGGAAAGAACATAATTTACTGTTAATGTGCTCTGGTTTTTAGAATAATCTGTGCCGATCCTCAGAAAACATCCAAAAATGAGAGCATTGCACGATTAATCTCGTTCGACATGACACTTTAACTCCAACTGTCAAAATTGATAACGTATTTTTTTTTTTTTTTTTTTTTTTTTTTTTTAAATTAGGCCATTAATCTTTAATCTTAGAGCCACTTGTAACAGGGCATTATTAATTATCCTGATATAAATGAGGATGTAGGACTAGAGGCAAGGTCAAAATTAAAAAACAAACAAACAAAAAAAAAAACACGCAACCTTATTGAAACCCAAAACAAGTACAACTTTCATGGCTTAGGGCGTAGTGGATGATCAGAGGCAATAATGCAAATTTTATGATCATGCCAGGGTGCAATATGAATTTCATCTGCACTGAAACTACAAGCAAAAGTGATTTTGCGCTAGCGTGGTGCGTTACTGTTTAATAACGTTAAATTACCAGAGCTTCGCGACTAAAAAAAAACACAAAAATAAACCCTTGTTTATAACCACTTGACTGGAATGGCAGCAGTAAAGAGCAGCGCAGCGCCGGCGTACCCAGAGGTAGTAGGTGAACTGCAGGGCAAAGATGGCGATGCCTTCGTTGTCGAAAGAGCCGGCCACGGAGCGCGAGATGTAGCCCGGCACGATGGCGATGAAGCAGGCCGCCAGCAGGCCGGCGCCCTGGTTCCACAGCTCCCTGGTCAGGAGGAAGGTGGAGATGGAGGTCAGGCCGCTGAACACCGGCGCCAGGAACACGCACACGTCGCGGATGTGGACGGTGACGTGGAGCAGGTTGAGCACGTAGTGGATGAGGCCCGCCGTGGCCATCAGACCCGGGTACACCTGGAGGTCGCGACAGGGGGGGGGGAGAGAAGGTCAAACACATTAATAAATGTGGTCTGGATGTCAATGAGCCATCCGTGCTCTTTGTGACATCGCAAAGATCGGACTTTCTCAAGGTTACGGCTCGGCCCAGGCGTGGGCAAACTACGGCCATCTGCAGCTTTGTTCCATCGGTTCTCAGGTGAGTAATGTTTCTAACGCGCCGCATAAATAAAACGCCTGGTGATTTATTTAGTTTTCGTCGCTTTGTGCCTTTCATAACACCTATTAGCAGCAATTCTGATAACTGTGCTGGAATAGTGATTCATTGAAGTTCGCCCGAGAGTCTCATCTGCGCCAACTGTCAGAAACACAAACCAAAGAGCGCTGGTGTGATGAAGCAAACTGCAGAACAATGCAGAGGCTCTGACAGATACGCATTCATTAAAAGACTCAACTAACAATACTTTCTTACCTCTAAAAACATATATTCAAAACAAAGACAATTTGGAAAGAACATAATTTACTGTTAATGTGCTCTGGTTTTTAGAATAATCTTCGACGATCCTCAGAAAACATCCAAAAGGTTGAGTATTGCACGATTAATGTCGTTCGACGTGACACTTTAACTCCAACTGTCAAAATTAATAATGCAACTTTAAAGCTAAGCTTTGAAGAAATTCTATTGACGGTACCACCTGTGCCTAATATGTGTATTAACTATTAACGAGAGCGGTTTACTAGCAATTGAATCACCCAAAAGTATTCGACTTTATTATTTTTTGAATGAATTCTAACAAACCGTTAAAAAGACATCAATGGGCACAGTGACCTTGTTTCACCCCAACACCTCTTTGATGTTTTCAAAACTCAGACAGAAATATGATTTCTGTCAATTTAAAGATTCCTTTGCACAACTTTGAACACATTTTACGAAACACCTCAATAAAAAAAATAAAAAAAAACCTGCCGGTTCAGTGGCGCAAAGTTGAAAATCACTTTGCGTTTCATTGTCACGCGGAGCTGCTTCAAAGTCGAACAGACGCCCCTAAAGCTGGTGTTTGTCAGCGAGTGACTGTCCTCCAGTGCACTCCGGGGAACTGGAGGAACAGTTTGCTCTCACACCGAGGGTGTAAATATAGCGAGGAGCGACTGGCGGTGTAATGGTGTGTTAAAAGTGACCCCAGTCTGTCGTCTCCGTTCCGTTATTAAGACCGATCTGCGATCCGTTGTGCGAGTGTGGCGTGGCTCCCCTCAGCTGGTCACGCTTACTAAGTGCAAGTGTTTGGGCGTGTGTGCGTGCGTGCGTGCGAGTGCGAGACCTCTAAGTGAGAGTAAGTTTAATAGGATGACGGAAGATTCATCACTGTAATGTGACTCCAGAGAAATAAGCACAGAGAATGAGGCTGAGACGGAGAGTACGCCCACTTGCAGACCTCCCCCTCCCCCGCCCACCCACTCCATCTTCACATCTTACACCAGTGGTTCTCAAACCTTCTCTGTCACGCCCCACCTTGGAGGAAGAAAATTGTTAGACGCCCCAAATTTGACGTGGCTGTGTCTTGAGGGATCCCGACGAACCTGCAAGTGGCCCCATGTCTCGAGGAGAAGGTTGACTTTTGACCCCATAGACTTGGCATTAGGCATACACACAGGCGAAAACACTCACCGTGCCCCCGACTATCCTGCCCAGAGGGTACCAGGCTCTTTCGTCGAACCAGTTGAGGAACTCGTAGAAGCCATTGGTGGTGAGATGGTGAGTCGACCGGTAGTTGAACCTGCGGAAATCACATTCAGTTAATTAGGGAGACAACGGCACCAGAATAAGGACGAATAAATAAATAAATAAACAAATAAATAAATAAACAAATAAATATCTTTGCTTTTCGTACAGGATGAAATAAAACTCAGACGCTTTCAGAACACACGAGAGCAGAGCTGGGATTTTATTGGTAAAACAAAACAACTTGCATCATATAAAAGACACATTGGGGTTCCATCAAAACAAAATATTCATAAAAAAAAAAATCAAAAAACGTATGAACCTAAATGCAGCATGCTAGCAGACCTGCAGTTTTCAATCCTGCTGGCCAGCTAAGGACAAAAATGCAAACTGGTTTGACGCTACAAAATTTTAGGTTGATTTTTCGCATAGTGACGGATAAACCTTCATTAAACTTCACTTCCCACAACCCTACAAGTCTATGACGTGGATTCTTTCTTTGCCCACAAGCGCAACACATTAGCAGAAAAGGTCTATACAACGAGTAGCCGGACTAAGGCTCAGGTTGAGGTCACCAGGTTCAGACCGACGGGTCCACATTCTATCTTTAGAAATATATAAAATACTCCACCGGTTGAAACGCTGCCTCATCCGTGCATGTAAACGAGGTGAAAGTTGCACTGTTATAATGAGCAGGTGGCGCCCCAGTCAGCCAGTCCATGTGACTCTACGCATGAGTAGCCGTTAGTGGCGTTCGAACGTACTTGCTCCCCATGAGGGAACCAGTGTTTAACCAGAAACTAAAACTCGGGAGGGGGAAAAGCAAAAAAATGAAACAAAGGAAATTGCAATTAAAAAAGAAATCAAAGCAACTCATGTGATTTCAGACTCATAGTGTGATGATGACATGTGACGCATTACATCTCAACAGTCCAGTGCATTGTTGAGAAACAAACAAAGGGAAAAAAAACATGTGTGGTGCTGAAATGTCTCACTGGCTTGGACCCAAATGACTTTTCTTTAACAAATACACAGTAGAGAAAAGGTTTGATTTTCATTATTATTAAGGACAAAAAAAACAAAAAAAAAAAAACAAAACGAAAATAAACTTGTGAGTGGCTCAACTCGTGGCTTGGTTTCCACAGTGTTTACAGGCACTGGGATTTAGGAGGGACATCTGATTAAAGCCTCGTCTGGAGTAGCCAAGCCAAGAGATAAGGGCCTGCTGTTGTACCCACTTTCCGTTGAGCCCTAACTGTATGTGTGTGTGTGTGTGTGTGTGTGTATATACACATATCAGATGTGTATATATACACACACACACATATATATACATATGTATATTTCATTCTTTTTTCTTTCACTCTTCTGTAATCTAACCCTCTTTTTTTATGTACATTCTTTCATTTTATTTACTTATTTTATTTTGCAAATTGCATCTTTCCAACTGTTATATTCATAACTGACACGTAATTTTACACACGCACACAAATGTTGCTTGTTATTCACTCCGTTAATCTAACTGTACCGTTAATGTCACTGTATTGACCAACTGCACAATTAAAAAAAAAGAGAAAAAAATAAAGAAACTATTTTCATTCAAAACCAGCGCCTGCTGGAAGGGCTGCACTATATTGCTGGTCCAGCCCAATGTGGACCAGCTGCGGGTCAACAGCGCAAGTTGACGTAATATCTTCTTTCACGTCTCGGGGCGGGGGGAAAAAAAAGACGCTCACACAAACAAACAAACAAACAAACCAGCCACTACCGACTTCATTTAATGTGTTCAGGTTCCGACAGGGAACTGAACAATAAGAAAACCCTCTTACAAGCACCGAACAAACGTCTGCAGTGCTCTACGGCACTGAAACCTCAGACGGAGAGGAAAGCCCAAACATTGGGGACATTTATTTTTTAGAAGTTTCCAGCACCGGTTGAGTACAATGATGCGTGTTTGTCAAGAGAGAGCAAATCCACAAAGTGGTGAGTCATAAATAAGTGAAGCACTATTTTGGTGTTGGGGGGGGGGGCAAACTATGCCTTTAAACACTTGAGTGGCACTTCCACAAGCGTGCTACATTAATAAGAGCATCGAGAGTCATATTAGTGAGGTGCTGCAGACAAGTGTTCAACGCTGCTCGTGTTACGGAAGGTAAACGAACACACAGTGCAGCGCTGGACGGCGGCATTATTCGCTTTCAGCTAATGGCTGCTTTAGGTTTAGAAGGTCGTTTGTTTTACCCACAGAACTGTTTGTTTGTTGTTGGGGCTTTTTTTCCCCCGCCAGCTTTTACTGGAATATGTTGACAGGGCAAATTCACATTAAAACAAGTTAGATAATACGGCCTAAAAGCCAGGGCTTCCATTAGAGGCAGCTTTAAGCAGCTCTTCAAAAGAAAAAAAAAGAAAAAAGCAATGATATTATGTAGGCCAATCATTACCATGAGTACTCAGCCACACTGGCTAAAATATGTGAATCAACATGCTTTAACTACTCATTCTCGAGTCACAATGCTTCATATTTAGTGGGAAAAAAAATCAAAAAAATCACATAATTCTTACCTTATTACTGACACTAACGATAAAATTGAGGAAGTAAAATGAATTATTACATATTATATTCAATTCATTTTTTTCAAGATATTGACTGTTGAAGTTTGTATTTAAAAGGAGAAACTGGCTGCTGCTGGCCATGATGGGCTGCCTGGCGCACCTCAAGCCGTTAGTTCAATAGATGTTTGCTCCAGTCTGACATGGCAAATGACTCAAACATGGTTTCAAGTTTTATTGCACTGCGTTAAATCCATAAAACCAGACGCAAAGCAACCACCACCACCACCCCCCACCACCACCGCTCCCGGGCACCCTGGAGGGAGCCACCTCTGCAGTAAGGGTGAGAGTCAAAAAGTGAGAGTCAAAAAATGAAAGCATGTTTCAGATCCACCACCGTGGAAAAAGAGACTCGTGGTGTGATGTTCATAGCATCTGTGTACAAAAAATAACAGTCTCATATACATATACACACACACACACACACACACACACACACACACACACACACACACACACACGACTGTTTGTGTAAGTGTATACAAATATACATACACACAGTACATATACAGATATATAAATATGCATCTATACACACACATGCGCACGTACACACACACACAGGAGTCCCAATAAATCGCGCTCTCTCCCTTTACATGTATCCCCCCCCCCTCCAAGGCAATATGTCATTCCTGGCAGAGTGCGACACTGCCTTTGGCATTCACCCTTTGGTGGTTTTGAAAATGCTGCAGAGACGAGGAGAGGTTGTGGGTGTAAGCGATGCAGTCACGTCTTGAATAATGCAGACGCGCGAAAAAAAAACCAAGAAAAAAAAAACCAAGAAAAAAAAACCCACAAGAAAACGACAACAGCGAAACGTGTTGCGTTAAAAGGATAACGTCGGATTTTGGCCGTTTCCATCGGGCTCCGTCATTTCTGATTGCCCAACCTTTGCCAATCTCCTCTGTGCCCCGCTCCCTGCGCGCACAGCAATTTGCTCCACTCCATGACATGAAAAAAAAAAAAAAAAAGAAAGAAAACGAGGGAGAGAAAAAAAAAAAACGGGCAGGCGGCCAAAGCGCAGCCAACTCAGGGTAACATCACCTTCTAATGACCCATGCTGCGCCGCTTGAATGGGAGAAGCCCAAGCGCTGCCGTGTGTGTGTGTGTGTGTGTATGTGTGTGTGTGTGTGTGTGTGTGTGTGTGCAGCCTGTGCACAGGGATCAGGCTTCCCGCTGGGTCTCGGGTGACAAGTGCGTGGGAGCAACGCAGGAGGCAGGAAAAACAAAGTTGCTCTGAGAAGATGACAGGACGTGACATCAAAGAGACTAAAGCGCGCGCACGCGGTGCAGAGGCTGACGCGTTTGCAAACACTAAAGCCGAGAACGGGCTTCAGAACAACAAAAAGAGAAAGTTGAAGTTTCGAGAACGCGAAGAAAATTTCCTGGTGTGGCGGCAGCAGGGTGTCGAGCAAACTCTTCGACTGGTGGGCCACACCGGGCTCTAAAATGTGACAGAGGGGGGCCCGGAGCAGGAGCAGATAGATGGAGCGCTTTGGTGAGCCACCTCATAGGGGAAAAGTACAGTATATCATGGGATATGTAGGAAAAAGTGCTTTAATTTCAACTGAAAATGAGCAAAAGCAAAGTTACAACATAATACGTGTCTTTGGAACCCTTTGGTATTGAGCTCTTGATGGAAATGACTCTTAAGACAACGAAAAAAAAATGAATAAAATTGTTTTTTTGACTTAATACTATTAATATAGTTTGCCCATGCCTGGTCTCGAGTGTTAGAATGTGGAAAAACTGACGTGGCCCTGCAAATATTACGAGTGCGAGACAATAGAAGACTGTTGACCCGATGAGCTTCTGTGACAAACGTTGCAAAATAACCTTCGATTTAAAGACAAAAACGAATGTCTTCAGATGCACGGAAGGTTTCCTGGAAGTTTCATTAAAAATAACTCGTGAATCAAACCTTTTAATTTGTCTAAGCGAAAGTGTACAACAAGAATAATAAAGAGGAGAAAGATGAAAAGATGCACGCGTGTGTGTTTGTGCGTGCAAACACAATAAAGAAAAAAAACATCAGAGTCAAAATGATTCACACACCGGCCTCAAAAAGCCTTTGCAACACTCTCGTAGGTAAAAAAAAAAACAAATTTTGCGTTATTATCATTTCTCTTTCCAAATGCTGCTAAAATGTTTCTCCTCCTCAGTAGGGAAGTGAAACTGCGCCCAAAGCCCCATTCAGGCGTGTTTCAGGAATTGGGTTTGACAGCGTTTGGCACTTTTACAGATGCTGGTGCCTCGCCTGAGAGAAGGCTGAGCCGAGATCAGGCCGACTAATGGATGAGCCTTTTCGCCGTGTGCTGCTTTTTTTTTTGACGTTTGCTGCTTTGGCGCTTTGCATCTCATTAGTCCACCGGCGTCGCGTGTCAGGACACGGCTAACGAGCGCAACAAGTCCGCATTCCATGTGTGTAAGGCCGAAAAATGATCGGTTGATGACTTGTGGCATCTTTAATGGAGCAATAATTATGTTTTCATCGCAACAAATTAATTTAATTTACTCTGTTTCCTTTTTTTTTTGATAATGCAATGAAAAAAGCAACAGCAAAGAATTTAATTTAATACAGCATTAAAAGAACGACTTAATAAAATAATCACGTCTGAGAATCAATCAGAGCACCCAAGCATCTTTATTCTACTTTTTTTTTTTTTTTTTTTTTTTAAAGCTACCCTCGTGATCGTGCAGTCGTGGCGCGTGACTGATCCGGAAACCAGAACGACTCACTACTCCCCCCTCACCTACCCACCTGCCCCCCTCCCCCACCCACCCCTCGTCTGTGTGAGAAAAACAACGGTTGCCCGAGTCGCGCTCGCTGCCCCCACGACGCCGCCGGGCCCCCGTTTTAAGTCAATTTCACAGTCCATGAAGACTGGAGATGGGCCGCCGTTCTGCCATCGCCGCGAACGATTCCCTTGTTGTGCGGCTCACCCGAGGTGCGGTTTACCCCGAGCGCGAGACTACGAGGAACGGAGAATCGGTGAAAGTGGCGGAAAAGGAGTGCAAGTGGCGAGGGTGAAAAGAAAGCGTGGGAGTGAAATGAGCGGCAGGTTCCCCGCAAGGTGATTCATTATGCCCGTATGGAAATGTGCGTGCGTTTCATGTACAAGCGCGCGCACGTTTGCATGTGTACGCAGTGATAAATGCACAAGAAAGCTGGCAGAAGGGCAAAACCTTCGATGTGAAATGATGCATGACGAACGCAAACACACACACACTGCTACACACCGGTTTGCGGACTATTGCGAAACTAGGTGTGCCCCGACATTTGCTGGACTCATCTGCAATGGGTGGTTTTGCATTTTGGCCACAACAACAGTTTATATTGCATTACTTTATGCACTTAGATTTTACAACTTTTTATATTCAATACTGAAGTAAAACTGAACAAAACACTGCCTTCGTGTTACTTGGATGGAATTTAAAGCTCACTGGTCGAGTGCAGTGTTTCGGGAAGTGGGTGGCGGCCCCCCATGGGAGTCATGAGGAGCAAAACACGAGGTGGGGTTTGCTGTTGTTTATTTGCGCGACATAAATGACTAAGCGAAAAGTGAAATGAACTTTAAAAAACGTTTCAATAAAATAGTGGTCTAGTGGTAGAGTGTCTGCCCTGAGACTGGGAGGTTGTGGGTTCGATCCCCAGCCGGGTCGTAGCAAAGATTGTAAAAATGATAGCCGTTGCCTCCCTGCTTGGCACTCAGTGTTCGGGGATGTGCCGACGGTTAAAACTGAAAAAAGTAAGAAAAAAAAGACCGACTGTGATTATGTAGTTGTCACAAACATGACATTTGACACCACAGTCACAACGCTCAGACACACAGCTTTCCTTCTATTCGACCTGGTAGCTCCAACAATACTGCTGCTTTCCAAATGTCCTGGCAAGCTGACGCAACGAACCCTCTTGGCAGGAACTCGGCTGTGTGTTTGTCCGCACTGGCCCTATCCCATTACTTTACACACTCGAGCTTAACTCTAAATTGCCCCCGCGAATGAAAAAGCCATAACTTTTACATATCTCCTAATTTAGGCAGCTTCCTGTCCATTAAGCAAAATAAGCATAAATTTGGTCCGCTGCTGTCAGCGTCCGCATGTACACTCCACTCTCACAGGGCTGAATATACAAAGCCAAATCCCAATCACCAGGGTGCAGCTCTAACACTTTATCGTGTTCCTATGGAACAAGGGGGAAACAGAAGTGCAACAAAAACGCTCAAACACGAAGTGCTGAACTCAATTTAGCAACCAAAAAGGTGAGGGTTTTTTTGGTTGTTTTTTTTTAACCTACTACGTCCATTCAGAGAGGTGACGCAGTGGTCAGGTAAAGACTTACAAAGGGCAAAAAAATAAATAAGTGACGATGGAATTGTGGAAAGGAAAGGAAAAATAAAAACTTTCAACCTGTGGTTAAATATATTTGGCTTTAAAATCCATAAGAAAACTCAAGTCATTTACATTAGGTCTGTTTCATGGTCCAATTCTCACCACTTGGAAGTCCATTCCATGAGTTGAAAAACATAAAAATAAAAAATGAGAAAACGCTGCTTTACAGCTACTCGAATTCGGCTCATCTCATTAGTTCCTTTGAGACTGTCGGGACTTTGTGCAGTTTTAGTGTAGTTCCAGTGCAGTTTTGCAGCGACCGGGGAGCACCAACCACAGTTTCTCTAACCATTTTAGCTCGTCTATTGCCAGGAAATACAACAACAAAAGGTGGACAAGTTGTGTAACTTGCTGGCATCTGAGTACAAGAGAGAAGTGGAAATTGTGTATCTTTTGACAAGAATGTACATTATAATTAATATTTTTGTGATCCGAGTTGCCCTGATCAAATTATGGCCACCGGGGGACCAAAAGAGTCCCAAGCAAACCTCTTTAATTATTTAGCAGGCAGAGCCATTAAGATTCACTCATTTATCTTCTACCCAAAATCTAAGGCCTGAATAGGTCCTGTATAGAGGAAAAATGACAGTTCAGCTGGAACAATAGTAATTTTGTGGATAGTTCCATTGACAAGGGAAACGCTGCAAGGAATATAAATACAGCACAGTTTATTCATTTGTTTATGGTACCATAAATTATTACTGCCAAACAATGGAAGCTTCATAAGTTTGCTCCAATATTTATTTAGGAAGCTAAACAGAACAGCAACTGACGACGTCTGGCGGCTGATAAAGTTGGCAAGTTGAGTGAAACATACAGAATCATCGTTGAATTAAATTCTCTTCCCAACTCACGGACAGGGGCAACCCACTGTCCAATCAAATAACCGAGTCCAGATATAGCAGCAGCTCGACTTAACTTCAGACTAATTTCAGCCAAACTTCAGACTCAGCTTGTTGGAAAGCACAAGTATCAAAAATAATGAGTTAATTGATTGAGCGTTTGAGTTTGACCTCCTTCAATGTACCACAAGTATTCAACCTGGTGTTATTTTTAACTCGACTATGATTTCACTCAGCAGATTTATCAAAAGCGAGAATGAGGAGAAGACGTCAACTTTCTGGAAGTGCTTACCTTGCTGGCTGACTGGCTTGTTTCAAGACCTGACACAACAAACTGAAAGGCATCTCTTGTGGACAGGAGATGTGCATTAAGGAAACGCGTGATTCTGAACTTTGGGAGCCTGTCAAAATATCCTGAGGCAGCGATCTCAGTGAGGAAGGAGCACAGGTGTTTGCGCAGAAAGGCATTAGAGCAGATGAAAGTTCTTCACTCTCGCTGATTCTAATGGGAGAGGGTTTTTTTTTTTTTTATCTTCCTTGAAATATTAAATACCACAAAAACAGGATCTATTTTAGGCAGACAACTCAACGGATCAGCCAATTGGTCACATACCCTCCTGACCTGATAACTTCCTGGTTACTCCTAGCCATGCTGCTGCCGCATGCTACCAACACCTCTGCTGCTGGACTGTGCGCTTAATGCCTCTATACTGCTCTGTGTGGTTAATGCTGGTCTCTACTGTTACTTTGCTGCATATGCCGCCAACTCCCCAGCAACCACCGATGGACTCAAGTTTCCACGATCTCCTGACGGTGCGGGGGTTCTACTAGTCGTTCTTATAATGCCCGTCAGGCAGATCACGTTCAGGTAATGCAGTGGTTCTCAAACTTTCTCTGTCACGCCCCACCTTGGAGAAAGAAAAATTTTCATGCCCCCCAAAAAAGCCAAAATGGTGACAAAATAGTCTTTTTCAAATTCATTGAAACAACATAAATGTGCAAATAATGTGTTACCTGTGACTCTGTGCCCCCCAGGGGCCACCCACTTTGAGAAACACTGAGGTAATGAATCAATCGAGACAGAGCCTGACACCAAATTTGTGTGCTGCTGCAGCTATACATCGCTGAAAATATATTGTTTTCAATCCAGAGTTGTCGTAATGATGGTTTGGATGCCAGGTTTTTCACTGTGCAAACGATTCCACAATGTATTCAGTTTGACACAGCTTGTAATTACATTTTGACCTGCAATACTTGCTGTAAAATGTTTTATCTTTGTCTTTTCCCACTTGACATTTATTTCTTTATTGTGCATGGAGGTTGCCTGGTGGATTTGTTCAAGATCCTGTGTAGTCAAAACATCCATGAAAGGGACTTTCCAGTTGTGGACCAAAGTTGCTTCCACACCAAGTCTAGTCTTTTTGAACCTTTTTTTGTTTTGTTTAAATATTGATGAATGTTTATTTTCTCTTGGATTTCATAGATACTCTCGGAGACACTTAAAGGGGTCCCAATACGAAAAATTGACTTTTTTCAGCTCTTCAATAATTCTTTTTGCATTACTGGCATGCTAACTAACATCAAGTATGAAAGAAATGAGTGCTGCTCGAAGATGGAGCCACAGACGGAACAGGTACGCAGGTTGTTTTGCAAGGCCTGTGCAGAACAAACCTTGTCTATTGCTGGAAGTAGACCACCAAAGTGAATTCATTAAATCTGGAAATGGCTATAATAGGGCCCCATTAACTTCGACATTACCAATGCAATTTTGCTATTTTAATTCAGTTGCCCGGAGATTTAAGGCTACGTTCATAGATAGATAGTTATTATTATCTTTTGGCATCTCAGGTTGGTCGGTTAGAAAGCAGATCGGCCTAACAACGGCGCAGTCGAAGCCCGCTGCAGTCATAATGATTGTTTAATGAGGAGCTGCCCTGCTTGGGCAACTTTACGGCCAACACATTCGAGTGCCTAAGGAGCAGATCACAGGAGACAGGCCAACTCTGAATCATTAACATTTATCGTGCACACGCGCACGTACACACCAATGCGCGCGCACAGCGGAGGTCCGGGGCAACTGCACTCAGCTGGTGGAAAAATAATCAACGCTCACTGAACCCACCGTGTGTTTAGAACGGAGCAGATCTCCCAGCTCAGGTACAGACGGAGCCCACAGGATGTTGCAAGTGTTCGCACGCCGCCTTACTGTTCCCGGTCAAAGCAGTCAGCAGACACATCAAAGCCTTGTTGAGGTAAAGTTACCACGTAAGCGGGGGGGGGTGTCGGCGAGTAGAAAACAAAAGTGGAAGTTATTAAAACATGCCCGGAATGTGTTGTTCAGTTGGCAGTAACAACAGTCTACAAATAAACCACGTATTGCAGTTTTGTGACTGTGGGAACAACAACTTTCTGCAGTGAAATGGGGCAAATGGAAGCCAGTGGTTTCTACATTCCGGGCTGTGCAGTCCGCATTTTGTCTCTGGGAAGACTTTGACTTTAGTCTTTAAAAGGAAAACACTTAGAAATCGCGAGTCAAGCAAAGACACATAATTAACTTCAGAAGCTTTATGGATAATGCAGACCCTGTCATCTCGAGTTTGGGACCGTGATAGTGGCAAACATTAGGACGGGGATATTCGCTTGTCTTCCTCTACCCAACACACACACAGCAAAAATTTCATCAGTTCAGTTGTAGTTTACTATTGATTTTCAAAATGGATTTGGCTTTCAAATGAACAAAAACATATTCAGAGGCAGATGAAATGATGCACCCATTATGCCTAGTGCCTACTGCACAACCCCCTTTGCAGGGCGGTGCTATGATCTTGGGTGGCTGCAGGTCGTCGGGTGTGGGTGCAGCAACAAGATGTGCCCCAAAGAATGAGGTCAGCCGACTACGCGAATATGCTGAATGACCAGGTTATCCCGAGAAAAGATTTTTTTTTTTTTTCCTTCCCTGATGGCGCAGGCAATTGGGTTGAAAATGTGAAAGAGACACGTGGATTGGCCACCGCAGGGTCAGGACCTCAAACCCACTGAGAATGTTTGGGATGTGCTGGAGGTGTAGTGTCCCATCATCAATATAAGACCTTCATGAAAAATGAATGCAACACTGGCCGGACGAAAAAAAAAACAGTGTAATATTGGCGGAAGCTTATTTACCAGTGTGAACTTTTTTCCCAGGCAGCGTGCAAGGCTGCTTTGCAAAACGTCAACAGATAGGTCAGATTGACAGTTTGGCTCCTTGCAACCCGCGCGACGTGACACATATCGAAAATGATAGTTTGCTCTCTGGTTTGCACGCACAGGAGCCTTCTTAAAAGTCGCCCCTTACGCGAGGAGTCCATTTCCTTTCATAGCGCCGCAGCCCAGCAGACCGTTGTACACAAATGGCGACTATAAAAGCTGGAGGTTTATTAGGCACAAAGCTGGAATAGCCGGTCTGTTTTTCGTGTGCGTGCTGCGGGCAATTTAATGCAAGCCGGGGACAAAAAAAAAAAAAAAAAAGAGTTAATTTCAGAGAATATGGAGAACCATCCAATAACAGCAATATTTTCACAGGGGCCACACTAACAGAATACATAAAAGCTACGGCAATAGGCAGATTAGGGCGTTACTAATGGGAATGATCACGCCGCTGGAAGGATCTCTGGTTCCTCCCACATTGCTAAGGCTGTGATAAAATCCCACAGCATTGGCTGGCTGCACATCCACTCTCTTTCACTTGGCCTATATAGTCCATGTATAGCTTGAAGTCAGACAGAGGCCAGAATCTTTACACAAAAAAAAAATGAAACACGGCTGCCGCAGACGTCATCGTGGAAAGCATTGGTAGCTCAAGTGCAGCTAATGCAGGGAAATGCCACCACACTCTTGTCGAACAGAGAAAAATCATACAAATAGTTATTAGAATGCAGTCATTTTAATTTATCATTTTAAGGAGGCGCTTTGTTCTTATATCAGAGGTCGCAAAACTAACAGTCTATCGAGGACGGCGGCCCAGTCCTACTTCATGAGAAGCAATATGCGTAAACGTTGGAACATTCTGGTTCTAGGCCAAAACAGACATTCATAGATGGCTACAGACAAAGAATCTATTTTTCTGCTAAACCACAGCGAGGAAAGGAAACACAATACTGCGTACTGAGGAAGTCTTTCCGTGAAGAAGTGTAACAAAGTGACATATCTCAAATAAAAAAGCCTCAATCAAAAAGTGTGCCCAGTGTGTGGAGGGGAGATCGTTGCTCCATTTTTAAACACCCGACAATGGAATTCATTAGCACCTGGGCTTGAAATGCAACACAAATGCGACCTTTACAAATCGGGCTGCAGCGAATTTCAAGATTTGTTCTGATCTTATCTTGTAGAGTTGAAAATGAAAAACGGCTACAAGGCAAAAAAAAAAAAAACCCTCAGCATGAACAGTGCTGTGTAAGCCATGCAATGCTGTACGTAAGTAAGTAGAATGCATTTCAAAAGCCACGTGTTATCATTATAATTGGATATATATAAATAATTCAATATATCAAAAAAATAAGCCAAATATTTATTGTGTAGTTTTGTGTCTGATGTGTAATTTGGAAGAAACCATGGGAACGTCTGAAATTATTCGTGAACGTTGAGACGGTGGAGAATTAGAACAGAGAGAAAAAACATGTAATCACTGGTTTCTACGCTGCTATTTCTGTTGCAAAGCAGTGTGTGGGTGGACAGTCAGACTGGGGGGGGATATGAATGACATAAGAGAGCCACATTCCATTAACAAATCCACGTTTGTTCTTTTTTTTTTTTTTTTTTACAGAGTGACTGGAGTGAGTTAGAAATCGACAAAGAACGTTGGTGATTAAAAAGTTGAAACATGAATGTTGTGGGCGTTCACACTACACTAAGGTCCGCTGGGTTAAAACACGCAGTTATCAAATCATGCTGAGAGTCCAGATATGGACAAATTATGGCCACATTCTGTGCGATACATCATTATGTGAAGAATAAACTTTACCTCATTACGTGTAAGATACAAATACATTAAAGTTGATGTCAAAGGCCCAGGATTAGAGGCTCCACCTTCAGATCTATGCAGCCATAGTGCTCACACACAGGAAATATGGCAGGCTGTGTTCTAATATTGTTGCCATGGTTACTTACCAGTTATGTTTTGTTTTTTTTAAAGAGCGCACAAATTTTTAAGCAGACTTTCGAGACACTTTGCAATTGAAACAGTCAACTAAAGAAAATGTACTTTTAATTGCTGATGCACACTGCAGTCAGGTGTGCTTGATGGGAAAACCATATGAAGTTTGACCCTTTTTACCCTCTAAAAACTGAAACCCACGCGATATCCTGTTTGTCAAGCATCGGCAGCGGTATCGCTACCGTTGGGCTCCTCGTGGAATTCTTCAACGAAATGTATAAAGGCCACCTGCCATAACACATCACCGCCTAGTTGCCAGCAGTCGCGCGGTTGGCCAGCTGCAGCGGCGCAGACTTCTTTCTGCTCTCCGTCTCGGGAAGCCCAGACGGAAAGTGGCGAGAGGGCTCCCCGATATTTTGTCGCGGAATGAATGGAAACTAAAAGAGTCGGTGTCGCCGGGTGCCGTTAGCAGAGGTTGAGAATCGAGCTCCGTCGAATGTCAGTGTTTTCAAGCTCGTCTGGTGTCTTATTGGGAAACTTGTGAGTTCTCTCGTCTCTTTGCCTTGATGGCTAATTGCTTTTTAAAGCAGTGTCTGGTACCTCGCAATATTTTCTCTCTCAGACTGCCAGTCTGCGTCGGCCACTTTAATGCTTTTTGCCGCTGGCCGTCTTGGCTAGGTCTCTTTTGAAGCAGATTATCAGAGAACGCAAACCACGACAACGAGGTTGTGTGCTTCACTTTGTTTTGTGGCCTCTTAGCAAGCGTCAACTGTTGATCCAACGACGGCAACAAGAAAAGAGTGGAAATGCAGTGCTTTGCCATATTGAGGCAACACTGCAATATATTACAAGCATGTTGAATGCCGTTTCGACACCGAATATCGTGCTGCATTCGGGGGAAAAAAAAAAAGAAAACCAAGCACCCTGTGTTGTAAACTGTTAGGTTGCGCAACACGAGGCAAACGGGCTCCTTTGTCTCAATTTGTCTATTTGTAAAAACCAGGACAAAGTCAGTCTGATAAATATTTATCTGTGTCAGACACAGAGACTCTGTTTGTTGTCATCATTAAAATATTAACAAGCTGTGGGGGGAACAAAAAGGCAAAAACATTATGATAATTTCTTGCTTTGTACGTATAATTAGGCTAACAACATTTCTTTGATGGGAAGTAAAGCGCAGCAGATTTTCCCTTTTCATGTGCCGCTCATGTGGATCTTGAGGGAGGTTTGGGGGGGTAGGAGGGGGACGGGAAGCACCTGCAGTTTTCTCTCCACGGCCCTTCGCCCGCTTCTGTTTTGCTTTTCGACAAGTTTATTTACTGGACAACACCAAGCCTGGTCTTACAAAAACAAAAATGATAGCGGGAAAAAAAAAAAGTCTTTAGCGATCTCCTCGGTGCAGATACAACGTTTACTTCAAACCCGCTACTGAGGAACCATGGGGACAGCAGCCAGCATAAAGTGCAGACACCTGCGGGGAATGCCCCGACCGCAGCGCAAACGCTCAGTTTGACGGCCAACAGACGCGATGAGGGAGGAACTTTCAGAAGATGCCCATGTAACTGCACTTTGAAATCCAATCAGCGCCTTCGCGTGGCACGCGGTGAATGGGTTCCCACAGCATTTCCTGCGCCAGGCATCAGATCTAAGTCGATAAACTTAGTTTACATAATCCCAGTTAGGTTCAGACAAATGCAATTTTCTCCGTCTGATTTCCTCAGGGAGCGGATGTTGTTTTGCTGCTGTACATTTCCAACAGGATATCTGAGAGGTCTTCTCTGTGTGCACAGGCTGTTTAGCCAGGCCAGCAGGACAGTGGTGGTGACGCAAAAGGAGCGCTCACGACAGCCACTTGTAAGATTAATGTCAGCGCGGAAGTTATTCTGAGAAAGTTTTTTTTGTTGCATCAAATCATTCTAGCGATTGGTGCCCCACGTGGTTGCACTTTAAGCGAGGTACGCAGGTATAAAAGCCGCTTGCTATGTTTTCAATATGACGCTGTCGGAGTGATATTAGTCATCAATACAATCAGTTCCTTCCTTCCTCAGAGACTCTGACGTCAAACACAAATAAAGGCCAAAAACAAAAAACACTAATACAACTCCCAGTGCAGTAATGACTGTGAGCCGTTTCACACTTGCAGTCTCTCCAGTGATGGGATTAGTGGACCTGAAACTAAAACAGAGCCGAGTCTTTGGGCCATCTCACCGAGCCGGTACAGAATATTTCTGTTCACAATATCTCTGTTTATAAGTTCAAAGTGTTCAAAGTAAATAATGTGCGTCAACTGTGTACTGTAGGCAGAGTTATTTGCATTCACAGCCTGTATCTAAACAGGGAAACTATTTACAGTTCATTAAAAAAAAAAAATTCTTACTGCATGAACAGGCAAGTGCATTGTCAATCAATTTCCAAATCCCAAAATGATTTACTTTTTTTTTTTTTTTTTTACAGTGAACTTTAAGCCCCGGCTGTGCTCTCTACTCCCCCAGAACTTGGGTCTCACTCGCCGAGCAGCTCATTTGTCTTCCCACTCAATGCGTTGCAAAGTTAAGCGTGACCGCTTTAAGCAAGAGCGATAACTGCGGCGGCGGAGGGGGAAACACTTTGGAGTGATGCAGATTATGACGGAGAGGCTGGTTTGGTGCAAACATAAGGCTGAGGGAGGGAGGTTTCGGGGGGGGGAGATTTCTACAATGAATTATGTTCAAATGAGTGTAATACAATAGAGCGAGAGCAGAGGTTAAAATGGGATCGTGCGCTTTGAGGAAAGTTTTTTTGGACAATCTCGTGCACTAAAAATCAATATTTAAGTCTCCAAGTGGAATTTAATTTAGTGCAGGCGCCGACATTTACCCACATGCCGCATGTTTGCCGATGTGAGTAAAAATTTTAAGGGTGTCCGCCACTGTATATTTTGTATTGTCTAGGTCCAGACGACTCGCTGTCTGAACCAATTGAAAAGCGCAGAAGAGAAAGATGCGGGCTCGACACCAGCAAAACAGGCAGGCTTTATCTGTTTACCCATCAACTCAACCAGAACAAATCTCGAGTACTTGAGCGCACAAAGACCTACAACACTCTTTGATCCCAACAAGACGGCAAGTGGACTGGAGCGCACCGAAGACGTTCTTCGACACCGATACAATGAATCAATGCAGCCGCTAACAAAGAAGTCAGTGTGTCCACGCGGGCCCGGCGAGAGGGCGCCACCATTGGTCGCTGTTGCTATTGCGATCATACATTCCTGAACCGGAATTCAATATGTACTAGTTTATTCATTATGAGAAGAAGGGATGATAATCACGGTTCTCCAAACAAGCACCCCGACGAGATAACCAGCAGCCCGGCCTCGGGGTGTTTATCATCAATTAACCAAGATGAGGCAGTGTTCACATTGTGAACCTAAATTTAGCCGGAGCAGAGACAGCCTGAACAATCATGAATTCATTTCAAGAGGGTGCAGGTCTCTGTGATATTTGTGTGTGTGTGTTCGTACAGTCGAACAAAAGCGACTGATAAGGGTGTTCTCCACGGGCTTCACGCGAAACAAATGAGGGCAAAACTTTGCCCCAACAATGAGGTCAAATGACGAAGCACATTTTTGTCAAGGTAATGAATAACAGCAGTTGAACAGTGTGTTTATATATAACACCTGGAAGAGGTCAGGAGAGACCGGAGGCAGGTCTGGATCAGTGAATCTGACTCCTGACTACAAAAATGCAAAAGCACAACCAAACAAACCTTTGGGACATTTAATTTTTCTTCCCCCAAATTAAGATTTGCTTCACTTGAGTTGCTTGAAAATGTCACCGACGCTGTCTCATCTCCAGGAAACCACACCGACTTCAATTGGAAAGTGACTCAAGTCGCAGTGACTCTGACGACACACGGGCGGGTGTATCTGGTACAATCTTAAAAAATCTCCCCGACCAATGAGTGCGATGCATCTCCTGCGCTCCAGTCACCGCTTCCTGCCACCTGTTCTTCTGCACAGCCGAGTTTGGTCGCGTTCTCACGTAAGACGGCGGACGGCAGGGCTCAGAGTGCGACGGCGTAGCTGAGGGTCAAGCGGGTCGCAGCGGGTCGGCGGCAAAGTCTAAACAGATTTAACTTCAGCGTGTAGCAGACTGAGAGTGGATCTTGAGGGGATATGTGACTGGGCATATATGAAGGTCTACACAGGGGAGCAGCCACCAAATGTTTTTTTTCCTCCCAAGACATTCAAAAGTCAAAATCTTCGGCATTTTCGAAGCGTCGGTGCTCCATATTAAAAAAAAGCGATACATGTTAAAGTGCTAAGAAAAGCTCGTGATTCACAGCAAGATAGGCCAAATAAGGCGCAGAGAGGAAAGGAAAAGACAACATGGGCTGCGACACTCCCACATTAGGAATCTAAAACCTGTCAAAAACCTGAAAAATGGTATCTGAATTAGGCATGAAACAATTAATCGATTATTGATTAATTGTCAATTAAGAATTTAATCGATTAAATTGAATTAGTCGCAATTAATGGAACTTTTTTTTTTTAATACAAGTAGTTACTATCATTATAACAGTGTAGTGGCTGGAAAGAGCTGTGTGACACTGTGATGGTCGTAATATACCTATAGAACAAGTTACTTTTTGTTGAAATGTGACCTATTGAAGTCATATTAAAGTCAGAGGATAAATGGGTCACATGGGACCCTCAACATTATTGAAGGTTAAATAATGTGTTCCTTACAAGTTTTTTATTGTGAAATTCAGGTTCTCGGGAAAAATTACTATCAATTAATCGTTAACCGATCGATATGGTAAATCAACTGACCATTAATAGATCAATCGATAATCTGCATCCCTAACATGAATCCTTTTCCTTGCACGGTTAAAAGGTGTAAAGGACACGAGGCAGCAGAGTGATTAACAAGCGATAGAAATCAATCATTTCATTAACTGGGTTAACAGTACAATCCACAAATTAATCACTTCTTGAATTCCTGATTAATTGAAGATCTTGTGCTTAATGTCCAACAACGACTGATTGAGGGCTACATGGATAAACACTCTGACTGCGATACAAGCGATGCATGATTTAAAGCTTCAAAGACAGACATTATGTTGCAATGCTCTTGTTCATTTTCAACAGACATTAAAGAGGATGTTTTCTACATGTCCCATGGTATATTTTGTCCTCCCGTCTGTGAGGTGGCTCACCAAAACACTCCCATCCATCCGCTCCAGCTCCGGAAGCCCCTCTGTCAAATGTTAGAACCCAGAGTTGCCCACCAGTCAAAAAGTTTGCCCGCCCCCGAGCTCGGCAGGAAATTAGGAGTAATAGGAATTATTATTTTTTTAAATTTCATCTCGCTGCAACAATTATATCGCAAAGGCTTTCATTTCCTCAACGGCAACAGCGATAAATAAACAGGTGAAAACGTTTCAAACTGTCGGCAGCTCGGTTAAAGCAAGCGAAACGTACAAATGAAAACAGTCAACAGGAGAGCGGAGGAATCAAACGCAGCTAAACAAAAAGACGCGATCGTGGAGACGTTCGTTGCACAGCCGTTTCATCATCGGCGTTTGCCAAGCCGCTTCGGCGCTGCGGCTGCGGAAGAGACACATCTCGCTTCAGGATTCACAGGCTCCGCCTTCACCCACTAAATTTAATGATTAACTCGAGACGAAAACTGCGGAAGGCCGCAAACGGCATCGTCGCTTTGAAGAAATGCCCTCACACTCTGTCGCTGAGAATACGCATCCTGATCTTAACAATGTCACACACACACACACACACACACACACACACACACACACACACACACACACACACACACACACACACACACACACACACACACACACACACACACACACGATAAAACAAATCAGAGAGTAAAATTACCATATATCTAAAATGACTCAATCTTGCACTGGATGAAGCATGATATGCATGTAAAATTCATAAAACACTATTTAAATAGCAACTAATTTCTCCACACTTCCCCCACTAGCTTCCAATTTGCATTTGGGATGACCACATCGAAATGAGCAAGCTCAAACTCTCTATTGCCCTTTTCTAAACAACTATTAGGACAGAGGACATCATTTAAAAAAAAAAAAAAAAAGAAGCAACAACTATAAAGAATTAAAATATTAATTAAGTCATTTGTTGATTAAAACACAACAAATTAATTTAAAACAAATCAGTTTATCTTGAGCTCAGTCAAAAGAATAATCAAAAACAGCACAGTCCAAACTGCACAAGGTCGTACAGAGGGCATCGGTTTGTGGATGTGTCAGCCTGCTGGTGTGTCTGCTCGTTTTGAAGCTCATTTACAGCTTACTTCAGAAAATGTGTCCATCTACTTTTGATGTAACTTCGACCTGTTGGCCGTTCTCTTCTTGCATTCAGACGGCAGATCCACACCTGAGATTGATTTGGTGCAAAAGGGTGGGGAAAGTAATGGGTTTTTCAGTTCGTAGTGAGGGCCAAAATTACAGCATTTATCCTAAAGTCCCATTCAGCCCCAGTGAAGCCTGTGGACGCTGAGCTTCAGCAGACAGATTGCACTGCAAAACCACTGGGAGCAACCACAAGAAAATCCAGTCGGTCGACGTACGAGAAGGAGCTGATTGTGAACGTGTTGCAACGCATTTTCAGTCGGCGAAATGTCAACACAAGAGCACAAATTCAACCGCTTTATTTTTTTTTACTTTTCAGTGGAGGCGGAGCTTCCCCCACAGTCTTAGAGAAATCGCTGCCGTCACCGCCGCACGCTCTGTCGAGATCTTTATCTCACCGCCCCGCTACTGGCAGGCAGTAATCTCAACATTTACCCTGCTGCTGCGCAGTGAAAGCATCGACAATCAACTTCCAAGTGTGATGACTCAGTCCGTCGGCAACCCGGGCCTGCCTGGGGGCGCAAACTCTAGTGACCCCTCTGACCTCGGCAGAGAGCACTGCTGTGGGCGCCTAATAAGAGACCGCAGGACCCGACAGGGTGAATCACCTGGCAGTGAACAAACTGCAGAGTGCGCTGCCGACATGGTGCCATCCTTGGGGGAGGGTGGGTGGTGGAGAGGGGGAGGATCGTGACTCAAACACTGGATTCATTTTGGAGTCATTATTGCAAGGTCAGAATTGTTAGATTTTTTTTTGGGACGCCCGACCAAAAAAAAAATAAAAATAAAAATAAAAATTTGCATCTGAAGGCACCGTAATCTCTCTGCAAATTTCTGTGAATTGCGGCGCCTGACGTCACTGTATTATTATGAGGAAAGAGGTGAACGTGATGTTGAGTACAAAACCTCCCAACGACCACTGCTGCAACATTTTGTTTTTCCATTTCGATAGATAGATAGATAGATAGATGAGTTATTCAATGCGTTTTTCTTTGCTGCATAATTACATATATCACGCTCATATATTTGATGCCTTCAGTATCTATCTGCAGTGTAGGAGAAAGTTGTGAAGATAAAAAAAAATTGCATGAGAAGGTGTGTCCAGACTTTTGACTGGTAATTGGTAACACATATTACAACACAGCAAGTCATGATACTAATGATTGTTCAGATATTTAACTGCAAGCAAAGGAAAACGAACGCCATTCATTCATTCATTCATTCATTCATTGACTTATTTACAGTCCAGCTTGGAACCCTTGTAAGCCGACAAAGCCCGTTTATTATTTGAGCTTAGCGTTAGCTGGGTCACAAAATTTCACAAAAAGGAGTTCTGCCACTTTGGATAGTTAATACCTGCACACAGGGGGGTGGGGGGGGGCTCAGCGATACTGACTGTAGTCCCACTGACCCACTCAGGCCATTGAGAATTCAGGGTTCATTTCACTGAATGGAATATTAAAGGTATAACTGCATACGTAGTATATTCTTCTCAGCATAGCCATGGCGACGAAAAGAATAACTCCAATCAGAAGAAACAGTTAAAAAAAACAAAACTAACCTGGCACAGTAAAGATAAATGAAACCAACATGGTGAAATGAGACATCTGCTCTCCCATTCCGTTTCCTCCTCAGCTTGAAACCTTCAAAGCACCTGTTTCCTCTCAAAAAAAAAAAAAAGATGAATTGGTTCGTTTTTAATCTTTTTTTTTTACAGAGACGTCAAACTGCAGTACAGTCTTCCTGATGGTTGCTCAACAACAACAAAAAAACCCTCACTAATCTCCAAAGTGCCTCGTTTAGTGACACGAGCCACAACAGAGTGTGCGGCCCGGCTAACAATAACCCAGTGCGCATCATCGACTCCCATCTTTATTCATTAATTTATTCGGCCACGTGTAAGCACAATCAACTGTATCATTACTCTTCCACTTTTTAAATCATAATAATGTTCAAACAGAAACTAATCTGAATGAATCTGTTCAGAGACAGAGGACACACGAGTTGCATACAAGATAACACGGTACATTGATAACAAGCTCTCCACTCTCTTAATTTCCCAGTAATCAGACGCTCGCCACGATTTCATCAGAAGCGAAAAAGAATCCTGCGAATGAACATTCAGCCCAAAAGAAGACAGGCCACTCAGTTCACAATAGAAAAAAAATCATTTTACACCCACGGATCCCCTTTTATTTTTACCGTTCATTCAAGTTCAGTGTATTTGGAAGCCAACACACAATCTTTTCACACAGAGGGCCGCCTGGACGGCCCATCAGTCCGTCTTCACCGTTTCAATGGCATTCCAAAGAAGTGGTGAGCCTTCGATGAGGCAGGTGAGAGTGAGAAGAAAGAGTGCTTTGTAATTTATGGGCCTTTATTGAGCCAGACTGCTCCTTCCAGGCGACGGTGAGGGGCTTAGTATTAGTATTCAGAGTCACTCCAGGCCGTCATTACAAAATGACAAAAGTCACATTAAGTCAAAGCATGGCTTCGTATAATGAGGTTACCAGTAAAACAAACCGTCTGCAGACGAATACGCGACTGAGCGCGTGTCGCAAGTGATGAAACACCGTCCATAAGGTCCCAACGCAAACATAATGAATGACGCGCATCTTGCGCAGGCAGATTGGAGAAGCAGGAGTGTGATGATGGAGCACCGCCCCCTTGCAGATGTGCGGCGGGGGGACGTTTCTACGGCGTCTTATCAACAAGCAACAGTCATTTACGCGCTTACACTCATCATCATGCGTGTGGTTGGTTTTTTTGTTTTTTACTCGTATGCACAAAATCTCAATCAGGTAACCGTACTGGGGAAAGCCCAGAGTCTTCTTTCCGATGCCTTCAGTCATGATCAAACACCTCTCTTAATTTATGCACTGCCCCAATGCCAGAAATCTGAAATTGAAAAAGGGGGGGGGAGGGGGGGAAACAACAATATGGAAACATAAAAGCAAGTTTTGAATGTGGAGGGGAAAATCTGAAATCAGACTTTGAAATGGTGCCATTTTTGTCAGGACGCCACACTAACGCGCCACCTGATGAGATCACCCCCAAAAAAGCTTTGACCTTTTTGGCTCTGACCTTCCCCCAAAGACCGTCAGGTGTTGTTGGACAGCGGCAGTTAAACCAACCACCGTTCAATCAGAATACTCCAGAATGCGTGGCAACCTTTTTTGTGGCCTCTAAAAGTTCATTTTTAAACATTTATGAAACGGGTTGTAGTGTAATAGACACGTATTGTATGTAAAGATACACCACTCAAACTCCCGAGCATTCACAAAAGAAACCGTGTCCGTGTATAACCATTATCTGGTCTCACCCACCCTCCTAATATAGAAATCATTTTAAAAAATTATACTTGCATACATGCATTTGTTAACATAAAAAAAAATGCTCGATTAATCAGCGCAAGAAAAACGTCATACATGAAGGAACACTGAACAGCAGATGTGATCACATTCAACAAGCTACATCTTTCAATTCTCTGCCTCCAGCTTTCACGTACATAAACAGACGTCTCTTTTAGCTATTCAAACATCTAGTTTACATAATGCTGCCAGCTCAGGAGCAAAGAGAGCACGGCGGAACAATGGAGGGCTGTACGAATAAATTTCACTCCGTGTCATGCGACGTTAAAGTTTCAGACGGGGGAACACAGAGAAACTGAGGGACTCCTGGCGCAGCCAAGTCTTTCAAGCCTCCTCTCTCATTGAGCAGACAGGCATGATGCTGGCAGTTTAATCCATGCCGTTGGTCGTCCCTGAATAATCATTAAATGCTTTCAGTGATGCAATGCAGGCTTAGGCCAGGCAACAGTCCCTCGGAGTGCAAAAAACAAAAAAATAAAAAAAGGTTTGGCAATTTCTGACAGAAGCGACGCTGGCAGGGGTCGCAAAAAAATAGGCGCTAGTGGGGGCTAGCCAAAGCACTGGGTTGTTTAATACCAGGCACTTTCAGCGTGTCCGTGGAGGCTTTTGAAAAGAATACCGCTGAAGGCCAACGCAAACATGGAAAACTGCAGAATCAGCCTGGTACACCTTGACTTGGCAAACTGTGTTATCTACTACCGTCAGCCTCGCAGGCGTCGCAACCTGGACCAATCGTTTATGCGCTTGAGGTAAAAATTATTGGAGTGGGTCATGATCCTCCACACAGATGATTGATGCAAGTCTGATGAAATGCATTTCACTGCAGCTCGTGCGCTGTAAAAAAAAAAAAAAAAAAACCTGCACAGGAAACAGGCCGAGCACAGTGCGGTGCTGGTGGTTACTGACGTTACTCTTTGGCAAAGAAAACAGTAACGCTCACATCTTTATGGGAACTTTGTGTGGAAACGTGCCCGTCTGGGCAGCCGTGGCCCCGTTGGTATTTCACCAAGATGTGGCACGGAGGATAGAATGGGAACAGTAATCTTGGCATGATGGAGAAACCTCAACGGATGAAAGAGAATCAACAATGGAGCTTTTACTTTTTTTTTTTGTACCGACTGATCCTGTCAGCAAATAACATAATGCAAAAAAAAAAAAAAAATGTCCGCACTAAGAAGAAATTTCAGGCCACTGGAATTGACAATTTACAATTTGGATCCTTGCTAATATTTATCATTGTACCCTGTTCCCCTGCAATGAACTGGCGACTTGTCCAGGGTGTCACCCTACCTTCGCCCTATAACAGCTGGTATAGGCTCCCAGGCGCAGCCCCCTGTGAACCTGAGCTCAGGAAGAAGCGGTTTATTGAAAGTGGCTGGATGGATGTTAACTTTTACGGCCTGATCTACGGACTACAATCTGCACATATGGCGAGCGCACACAAAAGCGCATGGAGCGGCCTCTCAGCGCTCTTGTTCATTTACAGTCAGATCTGTGTATGCGATAGAAGACTGGGAGGTCATCTACCTGTTAAAGATTCCATTAGTGTCCTTCAGCAAGAAGCTGGCACGATGCCGTTAGCATTTTAAAAAAAAACAAAAAAAAAACCAACGTGCTATGCAAGGACACCTATTCATCAAAATATTTTTATTATACAATTAATAATACCTCTATTTGACTTGAATCTAACTCTTTTGCACTGTGTAGATGAGCAGTACCGAAAAATAATCCACAGAACTACACAACGCAGTTTTAACAGGGCCTCAGATGCCAAATTGAAACCTGTGAATAAAAGACCACATTCTGGTGGTTGGTGGTGGTGGTCTGGGGGTGAGAAACAAGAAGGGCAGGCAGGGGTGATCAGCGAGTGAACAAAGGAGAAATGTGTGTCAGAAGGACTTTGGCCAGTCAAGCCGCGGCAGCTTCTTTCCGGGTTCAACCCGCGTCAGATGAAGCTGTCACCATTGTCCTCGTTTACTCTGGTGTGGCTGCCCCCCTGGCCCCTACCCCCGCGCGCGCGCGCGCGCACACACACACACACACACACACACACACACACACACACACACACACACACACACTTCTTAACAATGTTGCACTTTGTAAAACCAACAACGAACGTACACCAGAGTGCGTTCGGGTTTCACGAGCAGCGGCTGTCAAGAACGTCTGAGACACATTTCGAAATCCGAGACCATGAAAAATCGAAACACAAGCCTTGGAGAAAGCACAGCGGCGTGACTGCGAACTGTCTGCGAGTGCTCGGTGGCGTCAGAACGCGGGTTTTTAACTTTGATATTGCAGAACTAGACAGACTAGATCACTGGATAGCGACTAGCCGGTGAACGGCTTTCCGTCCACCTGACACGTTTCAAGGAAAGTTCCTGGTTGCATTAGCGTGGTGCGTGCGTGAGAGAGAGAGAGAGAGAGAGAGAGAGAGAGAGAGAGAGAGAGAGAGAGAGAGAGAGAGAGAGAGAGAGAGAGAGATAACCGGCACAAAAACGTGTGCGTGTACGAAAAGGCACAAAATAAAAACCACAACTCACCAGGGGTCAAACTCGTGAATGATGCTCTCGAAACGAATGACGGCGAAGAGCCTGGAACTGAAACCGGCCAGCCAGGCCAGGAACAGGACGGTGAACGACAGCAGGGACTGCCAGCCGGCCGGCTGCGACAGGCCGCCGGAAAGACCTCCTCCCGCAGCCCCGGCGTTGCTCCCCCTCTCCGAGACCGCGGCGGCGCTGCTGCTGCTGCTACCGCCGCTGCTGCTCCGTCCGTTCCCCGAGTACGACGCTCCCGAGTTCAGCGAGGATTTGTGTTTGCCGTCGGAAACCGGGTGATGATGCTCCGCCATATTCACTCCCGTCGTGGCGAGCGAGTGAAGCGCAGCGCAGCGGGCTATCCTTAATCTTTGCGAGAAACCAAGTCCTCCTTCCTCCTTTTCGCCGCCACGCTCCACTTCCGAAACCGCTTTGCAACACCACCGTTTCCCCCCCTCCGCAAGCCCCGCAAAAACACTGGCGTGCGGCTCCAAACTTCCCGACCTTACTTTGAAAGAACCGCTGAACTAGCTAAATAATTCCAGAAAGTCACATAGCAGCACGGGTTCTCTTTTTTTGCTGCATTCGGGAAGTGACACATGCGGCTCCGGCAGTTCCTTCTTCCTTCCTTGGATGTGGATGGAAGGGGCGGGACTTGTCCCTGTGGAGGAGCCGAGAGGAGCTCTCAGCCTGTCACAGTGAGACAGGTACAGCCGGATGGGAACGAGGGCCTGGTGAAACCCAATCCCAGGCGAGGGCGCATTTGATTGACGGGGACACTGACTAATGATAATAAAGGGAACTTTATGTCGAGGACGCCTTAAGAACGACGCGAATTCCGTGAAAGGTGCCTTTTGACAGACAGCGGAAAGAGCCAATAGCCGTGTCGTTATCCCGCGTTAGCCAATGAAATAAATCAGTTTCCCAGGAACTATCTACTGAGTGTATTGACAAAGCTGGTAGGGCGTGGGGGGAGCAAAGGGTTATGCTAATTAAGGACCCAGCCCGAAAAGGCAAGGATTTCGCCTGATAAATAAATAAATAAATAAATAAATAAATAAATGTTTAACAGAATAAACTCTCACCAGTAAGAACAATAAACTGTAAACAATGTACTGCAGTTTGAACATACAGTACTCATGGAATCTTCCAAGGTGTATTGTGGCATTGCATCTCTTGCCTGACTCTTCCAATTTTCTTCTTAAAGCTCCTTGGTTTCACACACACACACACACACACACACACACACACACACACACACACACACACACACAGGTATATACTTACATATATTTTAAAATTAAAATATATATAAAATAAAGTTTCTTTTTCCAAAGAAGCTTTTCTTGTCAACATGCCACATGAATATGGACATGCAATAAATTGGAAATAGTACAGCGGAAATGAGGTCTAACATTTTTTTTTTTAAGCCTTTGAATACTATCCAATTCCCCAAACTCAGTCTGACAGAGGATGCAAGGTGTTAACTAAACTAAACTGAAGTATCTATAGAAAACTATGGGCAAGTCATTTGCTTGATAATTATTCAGACCTCTATTGTGGAAAAAATGTGTGATTTTTTGGGGGGGCATTCTGTTTCAGTTAGAAGCCACTGACTATATAGACTGTGTAGGCATACAGATAGGAAGGATAACTCTCCAAATTTACATAATATCACTATGTGGTGCATGTGAAAACCCACACGATAGTTAAACTGGTTTCCTTTTTCACATCATCTCTTAACCAGTTTCACAAATAACTTCCAAATTATTAAACCATGCTGTTGTGTTGTCATGTTTGTAAAACTAAAAAAGACCAATAAATACATTGTTTAAAAAAAACTTTCTGAAACTACTCACATATTACTTGTAAAAGAATCGACTGTATTTCAACTTATGCATTCCTATCTTTTCAACTTGCTACCCAATTCTGGCAGGAGTCATTTGATAACAGAATTAATCCCATAGCTGTACATTAGATTCTTGAACAGTGGCAGGCAAAGAACTCATGAAATGACACCAATGTGTCTTTGTAATGAATTTTGTCAAATTCATTCATTTTCTGTGTGTCACATTCAATATTGGCAATACTTTTCTTCAGGTGCATAGGGAGCACTTTGTGGTGAAGCGAGGTGTTTTCTGTGCTGCTGTAGCACGGTGGTAAACCACTGGCAAACACTTTTAGTAAACGTGTGAACATGCTTTGACCAGTTTCACCATAGGATCACTCATCCGTTAACATTTAGCAGTACAGCAGACTGACACAGCAGGTTATTATCCGAGCGCTGAACGCCTAAAACTGCCAAACTGCCATTGTTTAATTTTAAAAAATGTAATGAATGTAAAATGTTTAAATGTCATTGGACTAGAGAGTCAATCTTAAGATATGCATCATAGCTTACGTGGTTCAGAAGCTTTGCTATAAGGTCACTGTCATTGTTCTCTGAAAGGACTATCTAACGCACAGATTTACTTTAGTTTAACTGAATAACATGTAGATGCATACTGTCAACATCATACATGTGTATGCTTCATGGTTTACACCATGTTTTAGGCAGCTTATACAAGGTGACCAAACATGTGATCAGTTCCAGTTACATTACAGCTGACCCATTTTCCTACATGAAGACACCGATTCAGTTATAATCAATAATGCCTTACTTGGAGATATTCACAGAGACAGCGAGATCGTAGCTGTTGCAAGAGCTGCTCCGCTTGTGTGCGGTGTGTGTGTGTGTGTGTGTGTGTGTGTGTGTGTGTGTGTGTGTGTGTTTGTCCCAACAGGCTTCAGTGTTCATGAGCTGATTCGTACACGTGTGAAGATTTTGCTATAGACGACATGTGGCCGTCACAATGACCCCTATTCCTGCACCTGGTCACAATGCAAATGTACTTCACAATAAATCAAGACTGAGAATAGAGAATTAATGGCTGGTTAGCTTTGCCCAAATAATGCACTTTTAAGGCAGTCACGTATTTCCTGTGTTGAGGCAGGTCAGATGAACAAAAGGAGAGTTATGTTAAGGTCTTAATTATTGCACCTATGCTGTAACGATGCAGCAGATGTAGTAAGGCTGAAACTTCAGTATTCTGCATGCTAATCTTACAACAGCCCCCTTGACATTGACTAACAAGAATTATTTTACAGGAAGAAAAAAAAAACTGCAACGTGCATAAAAATTCTCAGGTGATTTCATTTTTTAGTTTTAAAGTTAAGTTAACGGTTAAAAATGTTTGTTTTTCAAATTCTGCTTTTCAAAAAAAATGCACTTTTCTTAAAGCAGCAGGTATGAAATGCGTTTATAAACCAACTTGCGCCGCTTGAGCAAATGCCCTGTCCGTTTGTCGAAGTGCCCTTAGGCAAGAACCTCAGACTTGACAAACAGAATCATCAATAAACAAATCCAGCTTGCTAGCCTGGGGCTCAGCTCCTGTTTGGATTGCACTGCATATTGCAGACACAAGATTATGCAGTGAGTTTTTAATCTAAATGACTTTTTCCTCTCCCTCATTTAGAGGTTAATAAGCTCTTGGTGCTCCGCTCACAAGTTTTAGAGCGACTGCCATCCAGAGTTTTACAATAGTGACATTTTTAGTCTTTCTAAATTCATTCTAAATTGATCATCAAGACCTCTATTATTTTTTTTTTTTAATGTCCATCCATTCACATCCAAACCCTGTGAGATCCCAGAAATCCACTAAAAAATTGTTATTTTTATATTGCACTTCCTTACCCTAACTCACTGTCACTATCGAGAAAACTTAGCGATTAATTAAAGATGTGTCCAAAACACCACTGGCGTAAAGGGGGCGGGGGGGACAAAACAAGAGTCCAAAAAGATCTAAGCCTTGAGCTGAGAAAGATAATGAACAGTCTTGAGTTCAAAGTCTGCAACATTGCAGCAACGCCAAATAGGAGAGACAAAACAAAAAAGACCAGAGAATCCTGCCAGTTCTCTTGGCATCATGATTCTGAAGTCAAATTTTGCATTCATTCTCGTTGTGTTCTAAATGTTGCAGTTTACTTTAAATGCAAAGAAGGGGTGAAAATGTACGCTGCTGCTTTGGAAAATCAAGGAACGCGACCTCGGATCCCGGCGATATATTAGCGCCCTCTAGTGTCATCAAGGAAATATACAGTGGCCTTTTTTTTTCTGTCTCTCTCTTTTTTTTTTCTTTTTTTTTTTTCTTAAGGAAAAGTTGTGAGAAATCTCTCCTCTTTCTGTTTCACACAAAATTCAGGCACAACTGTTTAATCATCAAAAGCAATATTAATGCTGGTCTTTTCCTGGTAATCAAGGTAGCTTAGGTCATGAGTCATAGGCCTTCTTGAAGTCCCGACTTCGCAGTCTCAAATGCAGCAGTGGTGAAAGGCCAAGAGAGGGAGATAGAGAGTCAAATGAGTCCCTTGACTTCCACTCATCAGTTTCGACAACATCTCAGCAGAGAGATTTGATGACTACATTAAAAAGATATTTTATTCATCTCAAAAAGAAAATTTCACATCTTCAACAGAAACTTCAGGCAAGCGGCTATTATTGGAATAAACCCCACCGTAAGCTGAGAATCAATTTCCCTTTACTTCAACTAAATTCAGCGGCATGCTACCTCTGGTTTGTATTTGCCAGGAAACAGAACTTTTTCGATCCAATTTTCCCGTGACTTCGTTTTTCCGAAGTTGGACTTATTGAAACATATTTGCCGCCGGGCCTTGTAGGCCCCAAACACCTTCATTTCAGTTTCAGCCTCATGCAGGAGAGATTTTGTTGCGTTAGAATGTGAAGTTTGAGTTTGAAAGTGACTTGCATGACATTGCTCTTAGTGTGAGCTTTTTTCGTAGAAAGTCTCTTTTGCTTACTGACATCACTTTGGAAGCAGCTGGAGGTGGGAGCAGCAGTGCACATTTGACTGCCATTGTTTTAAGGAAGGAAAGTTTATATTCACTAGGACTCCTTATTTGTTGTCTCACAGATTTACTCTTGGTTGGGGGGGGGGGGGGGGAGGAATGTTGCATAAAGAAGATCATTTGGAGGCTTTTTCAGGCATGACGTTTGGCCAGCAAGAACTGGTAAGAATTTTCCTATGTTCTTACATTTTAGTGTGCCATCAGCGAATTAATTAACATTTAAGCATAAACGAAAAAAAGTAGTCAAGAGTAAAAGTAACATTTTCAGAAAGGCAAGAGTTACTTTGATGTGAAGCAATCCAGTAGCAAAGTTGTATATTCAAGGACATTTATAGTTTGTCCACTAGAGGGCATACACGTTGTTCAACTGCAGTTGCTGGAATTCAACGCGGCCATAAAGTTGAAAGATGGCAGTAATTATCTCAGTGATTTCACCCCGAGCGGAAACTAAACTTGGAAGTGCCCAATGTTTTGTCTCTCCTCTGTCTTTTTTTTTTCTAACTGTGGCTGGAAACATGGGATGTAATTCCCCGTCTGGTGTATCGCAGACCATCAGACAGGTGTCTGTTGGTCGGCATTTCACCTGGAAATAAAAAAAGACTGACAGAGGGTGGGCGGTTGGCCTAACCAGACGGGTGAATCACTCGGTGCAGTTGGAAGGGGAGCGGCCTCTGGAGCGTATACAAGCCCTGCAGGGGCCAAAGCCTCGAAAAGACCGTAAAGGATGCTGGCATTCACTTCTGGACTTTGGGGATGTTTTTCCTTGATGCGATCCAGTAATACTCGCTGAACGGCTGCCATGAGGCGAGCTGGAGTTTTAAGATGGAAAGAGCAAGAAAGCCAGAGGAGAAAGGGAAAAGGGCAGTGTGTATGTGTGTTTGCGTGTGTGATGTGGTTTCCTTGACCACAGCTGGTTTATGGGCCCAGCGGGCCTGTCATTATGTTTTGCTCCACGCACCCCGCGCGCACAAAGTGAACAACTGATTCTGAAATAATTTCCTTTCTTCGACAGAAGTGAGACTTTTTACAGGTCTCTGCTGTTTGTCTGTCTGTCAATAGGATGATTTCTATCACACTTAATACACAAGCTAAAATGGTATTCAGCCTTAAATATCTGTTATGTTGAGGAATCACACTGAAAACGTAACTGTTAATGTTTTCTCATTTTAAAAGCATTAATTGCAAATCACACTTTAACTTTTGCCTTGTACTCAATTGGCCGTGCAAAAAGTTTATTACTCCACAACACTCGGAAGGGGCACCGTGCTCATATCCCACAGCACTCACGCCCTTAGTTCAGTTCTGCTACAGGAGTTTGTACCAGACCAGTTGTTGTTTCCAGTATCTTTAAATGCGCTTGTGTGGATCACAGAAAACACTTTGAGAAAAAAAAAAAAGTCTTAGTATACACAAATATCTTTAATTCATAACTGATTTCAAATATTTTACATTATATATATATATATATATATATATATATATATATATATATACTAAATGTAAGGCAGGGTAAAAGATAGTTGGCACTCTCTTCAGTTTCCTGGTGATACATACAGAAAACACACAAATGTTTTTTTAAAAAATACATCTCTATGAAGACGTTAAAATCTCTGTCCTCAAAGGCAAGTGACAAGCTTTCCCTTTTTGGTAAAATCATCTCCTATGTACAGTTACTGTCTCTATGTACATTGTGCTTGTTCACTCACTCACTCACTCACTCACTCACTCACTCACTCACTCACACACACACACACACACACACACACACACACACACACACACACACACACACACACACACACACACACACACACACACACAACATACACACATACAAACGGATGGAGGCCGCATCATTGTCAATGATAAGGCCACATGTCTCCTGGCTCATAATCAGACACACAAAGGCAAAAACTCCCCTTATAGCTCTGTTGTGTTCGGATAGCCGATCATATGGCAACTGCAGAAAACGGTAATGCATAGTACTAAATGGTAAAGTGCACATCACAATGTTTTTGGTTTCATAGTTACTGTCCTGTTCCCCCATCATAACAGAGTCTGCATGACGGCGTTCCTATGCTCAGCACATTTGGAAGCTTCCAGTTAACTTTGGCTTATCGGCTTTTTCTCTCTTTTTTTTTTTTGGTTTGGATACTTAGCTAGGTTAAGGCTTAGGTTGATAGAAGACAGAAAGCATCATCCTGAGTCCCTGTTTACTGGGCTGCAATACTATATGACGCTAAACTCAAAAGCATGCAGGAGCTCAGCTCCTGAACACGCGTAGCTGGAGATTCCTCCGATCCCATCAAAGTAGAAAAAAAATAAAATAAAAAAAACAAATCCCCCCCCCCCTCCTTCCCCACTCATTGTCTTTTCAAAATAAGGGTCTCCTTTTACTTCTTGTCGCTCACGGAGCACTCCACGGCGATGATGTCCTGGATCTCAGTGATTTTCACCATCTCCTCCGGGATTGCCACCTCTATGGGGATCTTCAGCTCCTCTGGGATCTTCTCTGCGGACGAGCTGCGACTAGACAGCTTCTCCATCTCGTCCTCCATCCCCGCGATGCGCTCAGCGACGCAGTGGGCGGTGAGTCGGGCCTCTGGGTCGTGATCCCAGCATTCCATGATAGTGCCGCACATACCTGCCACGCCCTGTCCGGGGAGGAAGGAAGCAGGATTTAGAGACTCCTCCACGGATACATTGAATATATTGCATCATGGTGGCTTTTCAATTATTTATTGAAATGCTGCTTTGCTGTTTTTTTTTTTTTTTAACAACCAGCAAATTTAGGGTGATCATTTATTGTGTTTTGGCCTTGTAAATATTGTAAAAAGAAAAGAAAAGACTCAAAATTCTTTAAAAAAGAAAATTCAATTTCCTAACTGGCAAGAGAATTGCTTGGGTATTGTGATGTGCATTGATATCCTGTTAATATATCAGCAGTGTAGCGTATGTCCTACCTGATGCCTTAGCCAGGTGTCGGGGATCTCAGGGCGCCCCCTGTCTCTCAGCACGTTGTCCTTCATGCTCTCCACACAGGGGTGCTCACGCACCTTGGAGCCGTACGCTGGCTCGTAGTCCTTCACCTCTGCAAATATAAACACACACAAAAAACTAGGGGTCACTCTTCTGCCTTGAATGAACACCGTGAAGCTCAAGTGCAGGCAAAATGCAAGTTTAAATTCCATTCAGAGTGCCACCGTGTTCTGTCATCTGTGGCGAGTAAGTAAAGCAAGATGTGGGTGAAGACATAATCGGATTTCCCGAAACCTGTAATGAAAATCTCCATCCATCACCGTGAAAGGAAAACCTAAGCCTACTTCAGTCTCATAAAATGATTTGATTTTATGAGCTGTATTGTTACTAGCAATACATTTAAAGTAAAAGAACAAAATATTGTAGTCAGTACTTTGTAGTAGTCAGAATTTTGTTCTGTATCGCCCCCTTATGGAAAACCTAAAAAAACCAAAACATTAAAAATTCAAAAATAGAAAGTAAAGACAAAGTCAGGGAAGAACAGGTGCCAAACTCACTAAAAGCAATCAGAAAGTGCAAAATCATCCCGCTGCAATGTTATCTAAAGGAAATGAATAATGCTGACAGTAGGAAATAAAATTTCTTTCATGACGCCTCCTTTAGGGACAAAGTCCTGCTCTGGCACTGCAACAATGAGTCTAAAAACAACATTTCAGTTCCTGCTAACAAGCAATTACAGTCTCGACCTCAGACACCAAAATCACAATCTGCCTCCCTTTTTCATTTTTTTCCAGAAACCTTTTTTTTATGTTGCAGAACGAGCACGGAAAAGTAGAGAGTACAACTTTGGAACCATGAAAAATAAAAAAGAACGTTCCTGGCCCGGATCCAGACCTCATGAAACTGAAGTCACAACAGCTGCAGTCTGTCTGGAGCTCCGAAGCCTTTCAGGATGTCACCGTCGCTGTGAAACGAGACACTTGGTCGCTCCAATGTCATCTTCCTTTGACCATCACGGTCAGAATGCCATATAAGCCAATCATTGTGTGTAACCCCCATCGTAATTTCACGGCTTGACAGAAAGTGGACAACTAACGCACGCGATGCTGACACACGCAGCATCGTGGAAGATCATCCCTGGGAAAAAGCTGATTTACTATCGACGACGGTGCAGGACGGCCTCCATCCAAGAGAACACAGCTGTTGCCATCCTCACATCTGCATAAGAGGCATCTGCAGAGCGTTTTTTTTTGCTGATATAATCATCAACAAATAGTCAAAATAGTCTCCTGCACACAAGCTCCACAAACACTCATGACCTTTTTAACACGCATTTTGGAGGTGCAGTCCTCCTGGAGCTGTTGTCAGTCATTCCTAAACAGGGTCTTCATCAGCAGATGAGGACTGACCACTTGTATTTGGGACGCCCACTCTTGTGTGGTCACAAGTGGAGTATTTTATTATTTTATTTTTGTCATTCTTCTTCTTCTTCTTCTTCTTCTTCTTCTTCTTCTTCTTCTTCTTCTTATTTGTTTGCCTTCCATTCTGTATCGTGAAGCAAGGCGCTATGTTCCTCCAGACCAGCGAGGGGCAGTGTGAGACGGTGGCTTGGCGTCAGCGATGTGAATATACAGCAGAGGTACGAGCTTGCCGTTATTGTTCTAAGAGAACCATGACGCACGCCTTAGCCAGTGGGACCTGTAACAGATTGGAATTGGAAAAAAAAAGATGGTTGTAGATCATTTATTTTATCGCTGAAAAAAGGATTTCTGGCGGTCAAAGTCCTTCTAATCGTGCTGACGTCCATCCAAAATGTTGTAATGTCACAATTCAAAGCTCGTGACTGCAAGTGTGCATGTCAAAGGTGAAGATCAACGCTGTGCCTGTCGTGTTCGCTCCCTCACTCTGCAGACCACAGATCTAAAGGCAACATCGCCAAAGTAGAGACAGAAATCATATCCAGAACATGTTTTGTCTGAAAGGAAGTGAAGAAATGTCTTCCATCTGTTTCCAATCTTTTCTGAATCTTAGATGGATTCCGAACTATTGGAGGGGTTAAATGTCCATTAGGCACTCAATAGACTTTCTAATGCTGGCATGGCTAAGATTTAAAGGTCCAATGTGTGAAATTTAGCCTGATTTACGTACCCATAGAACTGTTCTTATATATACACAAGGACATACTTATATAGACGGGGCTTCCTCCCAGTTTGCTGCCATCTTGCAATGCCATTTTCTAAGGAAGCCTTGAGTGGACAATCCAGCTGCCTGAGGGCGTGTTTGGTATTCAGGGTGAACGCTGGCATCCTCGAATCAACCAAATGAGAATAAAGTGGACGAATTATCCGGGTTTGTGTGTTTAGGCCACTGTAGCTCACTGGCAAGATCGAGAGAGGGAGGGTGAGCGAAAGAAAGAGTGCTGCAATTTAAAATGTAACCACTTGATGTCGCTGTTTCATCTCAAAATCAAGGTTCGTGTCTTGACGATCTTTAATAACCCCAATACTTTGTATGTTTTTTCTTAATCAGGGGAGTGAGGTAGATGAATGCCTACAGGTCAAAAATCACCAAAAGTTATGATTTCAACAGAGGCATTACAGGGGCTTGAAGGTGGTCAAGAAATGCATGGGTAGATAAGGATGAGGTTTTGATGTTGACATCTAGGAAAACCTGCAGGGTTTCATCCTAGTCAGGCTGCCGTGGGTCCCGCCGCCGCGTCTTCAAATACAGGAAGTGTGAAGGCTGGAGTGCAACCCCCGGACAGGAAGTGGAAAGGCTGGAATTGGGTCTGTGTGCAAGAGGAGCTGACTCTTACAGGCCCACACTTCCTGTTTTTGACATGTGGAACTTCCTTCGTTTTCAGTATATTAAAACAGGACCCAGCTGGGCCCCAGCCCCGTCCCCCTGGAGGTTATTTCTGCCAGGGCTGGTATTGTCCTCAGGCCTCTGCTGTTTGGATCTCCGGCTGCAGAGCTGGTATAAATACCGCACATTTTCCTGGACGAGAAACAGCCGAAAGAGAGAGCGGCGCGAGCCGACTTGAAACGAGAACGCCGAAAACAGAAATAAAAAAAAAAAAAAAAGGGGTGGGGCACATTCTGAACATTGAGGCATGACCAAAGTGGAAAAGGTCTCATTTGACGCTGCAATGTTACTCCGGTTCCTGAGCACTTGTCCTTTGGATGCGGAAAATAACTGCAGCCTTAGACAAATAGCCAGACATAGACACTTTTGCTGCAGGCAAAAGTGTGGTTTGCCTTCGCGCGGCAGCCCCGGACGTTTGGAAGCTATGAAAAGAATTTCATCCTTGGTTTGGGACCAGATTTCACAAGAGGCTGCAAGTGGAGCCTCGGTCTCACTTTCCCCTCACTGTCTGGGGCCCGCGGTTTAAAGTCGCGCTATATCCAATCTAAGAAGCGGAAAGTGGTTTTACAACAGTTTCCTTTTCAGATTATCTGTCTGAAAGCTTTGTGGCCTGCAGGCTGGTGAAAACCTCTGCGGCTGGCTACGCTGTCTGGGACCCGCTATCTCTCAAGAAATACGGCCGTGTGTTTGACTCACGTCTCTCAGCATCAGACTGATGCGGTCGATGATGGGACGGAAAACAAAAAAAAAATCGGCTGGCCTCAACCCCCGACAAGCCACATTGTCTCGGTAAATAGACACCAAAACAAAGTGTTGCCTCATTGGCGAGCAAAGCTACCGGCTGGGCAGCGCCTTAGGTTTTTATTGCATCTGTTGCTTTCATCGTTTGTTTTCATTTTCGTGTCAGAAACCTTCGCAGTGGTAAAAACGTGGGGAAGGGAATCCTACCTAATTACTTTTGGTCTCAGGTTCTGGCAAAAGATGTTGCATCTATTTTACAACAATAAATGTGATCAGCTAGACAGCCCATCGATAAAGATATGTAGTAGATAGTTACTTTGTGTACCAGCCAGGTTAATGTAAAGGTCATGTGTGTGTACGTGTCATAAGGACTGGAAGAGACGAAGGAGGAAAAATACTTCCATACCATCATATTTCCGTTATATATAAACTTGGCTGACTAGTGCATAATTCACCAGTAACAATCTGTATTAAAAAAAATAAAAAAATGTATATATATGTATATATATACATATATATATATATATATATATATATATATATATATACATATATATATATATATATATATATATATACATATATATATATATATATATATATATATATATATATATAGATCTGTTGTAAACTTGTAAAATGAAGCTAATATCGAGATATATAGTTTACAACAGATCTATATCCACTGACAAATTCACACCTAAACATATCAAAAGCCACAGGGTAGACACAACATGTTGACAGAGGACAGATACCTGAACCACAGTCTGTGTTTCACTTTCTCTAATTTGAAATGCATCATGACCTAATGGATGGCAAATTCTTTATATCTGGACCTATGCTGCCCCCCACCTCCTGTACACATCCATTGTCTCATTTGGAATATGCACTTGCTAACGAGTGAACCGTTACCTTGAAGGCACTGCTGTGCATCACTCACAGAGCAATTTGAAACAGTGAAAGTAAACCCGCATGAAGTCTTTCTGGGCGTTTATAAAACTTGCATCAGCATTTTAAACCTGAGACACAAATCTGTTTCTGACACTAAAGGGGTAGAAGGTTTTCACTTTGGAAACCTTCTACTCCAAAGAGATGAGAATTTACCCTGAGCTGATGCTCAGCCTGGCTCCAAAGGTAAAACACTGATTAGCACGGGATTCGTTTTTCCCGTCTGTTTCTCAGCAAGACCTCTAATTAGCGTGTTCCCCTCAATGTCAGACCTCTTTTCCTTCTGAAACGTGTCCCGTCGGGAGTGGCCCCAGCAGGGGAGGGCCACCAGCGCGCTGGCTGCTCTCAGCCAAAGGGCCGGCGTCTCCTCTCCTCTCCTCTCTTAAGACTGCAGGTCTTTTGCTTGGCACAGGGCAAAACCTTTCGCCCCGCTCGGTCTCCCTGCTGCAGCAGCCGTAGCTCAGACGGAGCACGCAGGCAGGCAGGCTCTGCCTCGCCCCGCGGGCTAATTCGGGGTATGTAAATAAAAATGCTCAGCAACACACACAGGGAATGTACTATAACCGACCACAACAACACCAAGAGATGCCAGCCCGACCATTTATACTCTCAGTTCTGTTCTCTGTCGTTGGGGAGGAATTGCAGCGCAGGTTTGCACACACAGAAGGAAACTCGCTCTCTGTCTTTTTCTCACTCTCACGTACACACACCCACACACGAGCATGCACACACACACACCACGCTGAAATGTAACTGTCCAGTTCTACATATTTCAGTCTGTCTAGAAACCAACTGCTGAGGAAAGTGAGAGCCGTAGGAGGGACACCGAAAACAGAAAGGCTTTTATGTGCATGCGTGTGTGTTTCTGTGTACGTGTGTGTGTGTGTGTTCTTGTCCGTGCAAGATCCAATTTGAGTTCTAAACTGCAAAAGTGGCATTTTTGGAAAGCAAGGACATAATAATAATAATAATAATAATAATAATAATAATAATAATAATAATAATAATAGATTTTATTTGTAACGCACTTTACATTTGTGGTCAAATCTCAAAGTGCACAGCCGTTTCTTTTGGGTCCGTTTCACTGTTTGACTGTTTGAAACCCCTTTGGACTTTTCAAAGTTACGCGACTCAAACGCTGTCAAGCTTCAGTTTGTGTTGAGGTCGAGTCAGGAAACCATGCGGTGCGGAATAGATTTATTCCGTGGCCGCAGACTGCAACGCCAGGTGCGAGTGTGTTGCTCGGCAGTAGCAGCGGTGTGAAACCTGCTGTTTGTCTGAGAAAAGACGCAGACAGGACACAAACACGGCTGCGAGCATAAATTAGCTTGTTGTTCTCCTCAGTGTTTCTTGTCCTGCTCCTCGCAGACGCCATGGAAATGGGACAAACCTCTGTTAGAATGCAGACGCGGCAACGCTTTGAGGTGCCTTGCGAAAGCTTGCCGAGCGCAGTGGGAAGGAAGGAGTTGGATTAAAAAAACAAACCTGGAGAGATACACAAACATGCACACACGTTTTAACACACACACACACACACACACACACACACACACACACACACACACACACACACACACACACTAGGAATTCAGTTCGGTTTTCCCATTCTTGGAGGGAGAAGAATTAGACATTCGCGTGCATCCACTCACACACACACAGACACACACAGACACACACAGACACACACACAGCCAGCTGAAACAGGTAGCATATCTCTGATTTCCTGCCCAAAGAAGGCCGGAGCTGCAGACTTCAGGTTGTCTCCTTCACATATTAGACATTCCTCAGATTCCTCAAGCGGACCTGGAGCCGAGGTCCAACAGACAGATGGGACCGTCAGACTCCCTGTTGACACACAAACCCTCCGCGCTGCATAACAGGAAGTCGCCTTAACCAAAACTCTCTGCACTATGTAGGTCACGTGCGGCCAAGCGTTGCGTGTCGTCTTTTGGGTCTGCGGCGCCGCACCCACCGTCAGAATGGCGATGGCAAGGCACCCGGCAGGCAAAGTCAGTTGTTCTCTTTGGCTGCTTTGCAAACTTCGACAACTCAGCAAGTGTGCACGCAAAAAAAAACCTCCAAGGCCTCGCTCACCGGATTTACTGGGGCCTCTGGACACACTATCACCTTGTAGCAAGGAGGCTCTGGGATTGATTCAGGGGGAGGACTGGGCTTTTCTGTTTGCAGTTTGCATATTAAACCGCAGTTCCTCCAGTCCATACAGCTCCAGGTCACTGCCTGTTGCCAGCGGAAAGTGTGGTTCTGTGTGTGTGTGCGGCTTGTTCACGGTGTAAATAAAGTCTGCTACAGATGCAAAATAGGACTTTTACAACCACGCAGGCCTGAATACCAATGTACACATAGTCATGGAGAGTAGCGGTCCCCAAACACCGGGCCGCGGACCGGCACCAGGACCGTCTATGGCTCAACTCTTGAGGCACATCGCAAGGCGCTGGGCTTGGTCACGACCTAACTAGCTAGCTAGCTAGCTAGCAAAATGAATGAAAACAAATGTCTCTGGAAAGTTTCTTTGAGAAGGGGAAAATACGGAAGAGAATTAGGGACAAAAGAAGGGGGAAAAAAATTAAGCCCACTCTCCTTTATACGCGGCGACCAACTCTCTAATGAGGCAATGAAGCCTTCAAAACTGCTTTTTGCCACTTGGAGACCAAACACCTGCATTAACAGACCAGCAGCCTTTAGAGTATTATTGTTATGCAGTTGTTGCGATGTAAAGAGGACGCTGCTAATGAAGTTGCAAGTAGCAGTACACAATGGATTCTAGTTTGTTATTATACTTAGAAAACCTCACAGCTTTCATGCCGGCCATATCATGTTCCTTTGTTGTATTTATTCACCTCACACACCTCAAAGGCCGGCCTCTGAAAATATTCTCTGAACTCAAACCAGTCCGTGGAGTAAAAAAGTTTGGGGACTGATGACGTAAAGCACGGGCCTCCACGGGCAGAGTGACAATCTGGAACAAGACCTCACCATTACCTCATCGTCTTCACACAACTCACTGCTTCGACTCCGCCTAGCGTGTTTACGTGTAAAGCCAGAAACAGAGATGTCGACAACAGGCGGCAATGCTTTGTGTTCAGGGACCAACCTCCGACGGCTTCACACCGCGACGTCATTTCCCAGAGCACCAGGGCCATGGAGTAAATGTCAGTCTGCTTGAAGGACTCCATGTTCTCCAGGTTCAGTCGGGCCTCCAGCACCTCAGGGGCCATGTAGCGGGCCGTTCCCACCTGCGGCACAGAGGAAGTTGCATGAGATGAACACGGACGCGAGACACGTTCGGTGGAAACTGTCTGTAGTCTGCGTCTTGCTGCAGCCGAAACAGCTCATCAGTTTCACGCAGACCACAGTAAGTAAAGGACAAGTCACACGCGAAACAATTCATAATCCCTGGAACTGATCAGGTTCCTCCGCCGTTCATTTCAAACGATGCAGGACCCCAAACATAGACGTTTTCATTTTTTGAAACTTGAAACAGAACAAAAAACAACAACAAAGTACAAACATTACGAGATTTTACACTGATCTTGCTGTATATAATGTCTACCACATCATGTACAAATTACGGTTATTTTATTATTTTATTAGAATAAAAGTAAAACAAACAGAACAAAATGTGATATTAATTTAGTTGCTAATCCAAAACAAATTCATCCATCCATTCATCTCCATGCTGGGGATTTCAAAGTTTAATCAGTACCATGAATATAATGAGCGCTAGTTCCAACTCAAAGCTCAGCTCCAAGTCATGATGCAAAGCAGAGGAACAATTCCAAAGACGTGTAAAAAGGGGATTAACGTTCTAACGCGGTACTGCTCTATTTCAAATTAATCACGTTCTGAGCTCCGCTATTATGTGTCCTTCCATTTCCTCATCTGCGCCTCCACAAGCTGACGTTGGAATATGTTGTCACTCTCTATTTAACCATAGCTTTGCTGGAGGACAAACTGGAAATGAGCTAAACATGATATTAAGCTTTGGCCAACATTCAGTTTACCTTTGTCTGCCAGCCAAGTGCTTGTAAGGACAAGGAGGGAGCTCGTGTTTGGTTTTTTTTGAAGAGCTAAATCTCAATCTTAAATTTCAGTGTTGCTTGACTTAATTACTACGGTACCTCTTGCGGTTGCAAACCACAGCCCCGAACAAGCTTGGAGGGAATATTATTTACATTTTTTTTTAATATTTCTTTTTTCTGAAACCCTGCAGCAAGCGATGTGTCCTCGGTTTTTCCAAGCTGCACTGCACAGAAACACACGCTGGTCGTAATTACAATCTAGCAGATGGGAATTTCCACTTTCTCATTGCGAACGGAACACATTGTGGCTACTACGGATCATCCGTCAAACATTCAGACAAATTAAATAACACGTAATGGAGGGCAAAAAAAGAACACAAGTGGCGCGTCTCAGGTTGCAATATGATGGTCAGCGATGTCAGGAGGTATGTAGGCAAATAAGTCACAACCAGTCCCCTTTTTTCACCCACAGATGTTGTTTTACTAGCCAGAATCATTATGAATCACGGATGAGAGTGGTGGAGTCCCTCTGACAGACAGGAAGAGTTAGCAAGGAGCTGAGAAGTGCCTGGAGGAGCCGCACGTCACAACAAAGCCCCACATAATGTCTTTTGACCACCTGTCCACCACTGCAACATTTGTTCTGTCGGCAACAGAAGTGTTTCCCATTAAAACATTTCACTCGGCGGCTCGAGATACAGTAAGACGCAACAAAAGAGTGTGTGTGTATCTCAGCAACTCATCGGCAGGCTGCGGTGGCAAACACACAAAGATAAAAGAGTTTGCACCCAACACCGTTGTTATCTCTGCAGCAACACTTCAGACCAGTTTGCAACTGCTCGTGTAGACTGACAGTGGTCTGATACACAGCTAGATAGCTAATTTTCCTCAGTCAGTTACTTTGCCAATTCAAGATTTTACAGTTCACTTCATACGTTTTGTAAAATCAGCCAGTAGATTAACATTATCTAGTAAAATGTAAATTGTTCTTTCATATTTCAGTGAATTCATTTAAATAAAGAGAGCAAAAACTGAAACAAACAAACAAACCAAAAGCGTAACAACAGACCTGTCCACTGTTGGCGAGTTCGTCAATAGACATGCAGCTGTCCAGACGCAGCGCCAGCCCAAAGTCACACAGGCAACAGGTCAGGTCGCTCTTCACCAGGATGTTGGAGCTCTTCAGGTCCCTGTGCACTATGGCCACCTTCAGGAGCAACAAAACATGGGCTCAGGACAGAGAGTTGGATAGACGACCTCTCACGCACACACTGACAGTGAATGTGTCAGTCACGGAGCGAGCGTGGATAACTCCGATTGGTCCACGCACCTTTGGGCGTCCGCAGGGAAGCCGGTCGCTGTGCAGATGGGACACACCCCGGGCCAAGGAGCTGCCCAGCACGATGAGCTCATCCCAGCTGAGCACATTACGGGTCAGGTGCTCCTGCAGGGCAGAGGAATTACAGTGTGGAAAAGCGTGATCAATTCAATTCAATTCATTCATTCATTCATTAATTCATTCATTCATCTTCTATACCCGCTTATTCCTATTCAGGGTCACGGGGGTCTGCTGGAGCCTATCCCAGGGTGACACCCTGGACAAGTCGCCAGTTCATCGCAGGGCCACAAAGAAACAGACAACCATTCACACTCACATGCACACCTACGGACAATTTAGAGTGTTCAATTGACCTGACATGCATGTTTTTGGAGTGCGGGAGGAAGCCGGAGAACTTTAAAATAATTTGTCAGATGGGATAGAAAATTTGTCGTTGATACCAGGCCTTTTATATAAGGAATCACAGAGAATCGACATATACAGAGAGTGCGAAGAGGGTATAGCTGTAAATGCTTCAGAGGTAAATGGAGATCAGACGCCTGACTGACAATAGCATTGGGGGAAAAAGCTGTAGATCTATGGAGCAGACAAGAGGGCAACAGTTGGAACAGGTGGTCGGCTGGATGAGATGAATCAGAAACTATCTTTCGCGCTCTTGTGATGGTGCGTTTGTGGTAAAGTGCACCTGTGATTTTTGATGCTCTTTCTTGATTCTGCGCTGTAGTTTACTGCGCGATTGACCGTCCAGACAAGCGTACCAGACTGTAGTAGTAGGGACGCTTTGAAGGGTGGCTGTATGGGACACGGGAGGAGACTGGTCGCCTCACCTGGAGGTTCCCTCGGGAGTGGAAGGCGGTGATGAGCCAGTACTGCTTCTCCACCTTCCTCTCCTCCGCCGTGAGGAAGTGGACCACGTTCTCGTGCCTCAGGTCCGTGTCGGAGAAGATGTCCTTCTCGTTCTTCCAGGAGGCGTACTCCTCGCAGGGGAAGACCTTCACGGCCACCGTTTCAAACTGCTCCGACGTGGTCTGCCTCAGCCTGGCCTTGTACACCTGGGCGAAGCGACCTTTCCCCACCTGGAACGAGCAGAAAGGCTTCGTTAGATTTCAAAATCGGCAGCGTTTAAACCAGTGGAGGCCACCAGGGGCGCTGTTGGGGCCGCAAAAAATTGAGGAGAAGACGCAAAAAAAAAAAAAAAAGGTAATCGATAAAGTAGTCATAGAATAGAATTGAAAAAATATCAAATAAAATATATTTATGTTTAATCATTATTATTTGCTCCTCAAACTAGCCTAGCTAGTGCAAAATGGACACGTTTGTGACAAAGAGACTGAAGGAACAAAGAAACAGTCCAGCTGTGGAAGACACTGCTGCAGAAAAACCTAGCACGCACGCACGCACGCACCAAGAGATCCAGCTCTATTGGCAGCGGCTCGGTGTTGTGGTTCAGGCTGTTGGCGTGCGTGGAGCTGCTGTCCGAGCCGTCGTCGTCCGTCATGATGGCGCACGAGTCCCCGCAGTCCAGCCCTTTCTTTTTGCGCTTCTTGATGCTGCTTTCCCACTCCTGGCTGTGCATGCGCTGGCGATGCGTTCGGTACCAGTAGAACATTCCCACCACCATGATCAGCGTCAGCAGCAGGGGCAGCAGGCTTATCAGGATGACGGACAGCGACGAGTCGCCGGGCACCACTGGGGGCGAAACAAAAAAAGAGAAGGAAGTTTATTACAATGATGGAAAGTGCACGGCAGGTGTGTGTACAGAGGTGGCAAAATTATTTATGAAATGTTTTTAAATAAAAAGCAATTTTTTTTTGCCAATAATGAAACAACACATTTGTTGATTTTTTTGCAAAGATTAAACAGTGACAGATTAGTCTGGATCATTTTGAACAGCTTTGGTACTCTGAGTACAATAGTTTTTGTCAACTGCAGCGCAACCAAACTGTAATCAGTGATCGTTATGACCAGTGAGCCGTTATTGGATGTTTTTAATAACAATAACCAATATTATTTTCTATATTCTTATTTTTGTCTGTACTGAAATACTAAACAGTGACTCCAAAGCTGAGGAACTATAAAATAATCTCCCTCTAAAATATCATCCACTTTTATATTTGACTACATAACAGCACAGTTCAAATGGCTTCTCTTCGAGCAACAACTATAATAATAAGTGAAGTACTTTTAATTACAGCTGTTGTTTGCTTGCCAACAACAACTGTAATTGTTGTCAACCCTTCTGTTGACTCTTCTGTTTCCTCTAAAGGTGTTTAAAGGATACAGAATTTGTATTTTTTTTAAAACACCTTTAAAAAAACAAAACAAGTAGCAAGTAAAGCACAGGTACCTGAAAAATACACTTAAATACAACAACTAAGTAGTTGTACTTAGTTACTTCCCACCTCTGGGTGTGTAACAGGCCACAGAGCTAAACCATGTGCTCACACACAATAAAACTGAGGTGAATTACAGGGTCGATGATCGAAAGTACATGTATTTAGCAACGACCAGCGAACAGGAGTAAATAAATCCCCGAGATCAAAGAGTTTTGGGGATTGTGGCGACGCTGGGGAATCAAGAGTCTCGGCTAAAGCACAAAAGGCAGCTCATGACGCAGTTTATCAAACAGAACGGTTGTGCTTGGTTGAGTCACGATCGTCTGCGTCTCCAACGACGAAGATCAATGGCAGCTGAACTCCCCCCCCCCCCCTCCCCCCGACTGGATCTCAGACAGTCCCAGGTAGGAATTCATGAAAGGACTCACGCAGGTAAGGCAACAAAGGGAAGAATGCCACAGGAAGGGGGGGAAAAAAGCCACTGTTTCCCGGGAAAAGCCTTCCGTGGGAGACGGCTAATTATGGCTCTGTCCCGGTGGAGGTGGAGGCAGTGTGTGTACAGTGTGTGTACAGTGTGTGTACAGTGTGCGTACAGTGTGTGTACGGTAGTCCGGCGGTGTCATGTCTGTGTTCAGCAGCGCTCTCACGAGGACAAGTCTGCTTCTATTAGTTTCAGTTCCCTTTGTTAGTTTGCCAATGAGCAATCAATCGCTGGTGTGCGCACATCAATCAAAATCTGCATGACCACTTCTACTTTTGTCCGATTGCTCAACAATATTTATACATGTAAAAAATGAAATGAAACAGAATGAGTGGTTCAGTTCCTTTTTCCTTCTTAAATTTTTCTTCTCCATTAGTTCTCCTCTTGAAACTCACTTGAAAGAGAAATTTCTCCACTTTCATTATGTACTTAAGTATTATAAATGGAAATCTGATAAATTGTCAGTGTTTAATCAAACAGGGTGGGCAAATGAGTGGTTTTAATTTCATTACCTGTGTCAAATCCTGATTTTAATCCTCCTTGACCAAAATTTCTTGACTTTTATTAGTGGGAACATTTGTCATTTTTGTGTCACGTTTGAACACTTATACAACACCAAAAATGTTTGACACAGCACTTTGCTTTTTACTGTAGAAACAAGGCGACATTTTCAAAGAAAACACAAGGTGTTGGGGGGGAAAAGTGGATAGTGTGGACGGCGGAGGCGGAGGAAGCAGAAATTTCCTCTCACTACTCAAAACAGAAAAGCTCCAACACAAACCAGCCCTCCGTGGGGGGAAGTGGTTCTCTGGGCCTGTGCTGCCAGGACAGCAGGGAGTGTTGCTGGATATCGTGTCCGTCCCATCAAAACAATGAGTCTTTTTTAAAAAAAAAAACAAAACATATTAATAAATGAGGTTGTAACTTTAAATATGATCTCAGCAGGTCCTCGCAGCCTGCGACTCCCTCCTCTGACTGTGGATGCACATGCAGCCAAACCACAGGGCTGCAGCGGCCAGGAGGAGAAAACACTGAGGGGCCTGTCTTCCTCAGCTTTGGCCCGGCTCGGCCCGGGTTGGCTTAGCTTGGCCCGGCCCGGCCCAGCATGGTCTACTCCAACTGGGCACCTTTTCAAAGACTGTCTCACTCAGCCTAACATTACTGGACTGAGCCGGCCAGCCGGGACCTGAGGGGCTCGCACCAGCGACTGACCAATGGCAACCTCTCACCGCACTGCCTCTGTAATCACTCACAGTTTCCACATGTTCCACATCTTATTTTTACTTCTTTTTTTTCCTATTGTGTGTGTGTGTATGTGTGTTTTCTTTATATATATATGATTTTTGTGTCAGAACACCGTTCAATCATTCGTCTGTGTCCCATTCATTTTCCATCAGACATCCAGGTCTGAGTTTTCCTTAAAGATACAGCACGTCACTGTGAAAAATGATGCACTCGTGTCCAGTTTGATGGCGCTGCACTTGTGTGTGTGTGTGTGTGTGTGTGTGCGTGTGAGGGAGAGACGACGTGTTAAAATGAATTAACAATCGAACCCGCCACCTTCTTACTGTGCGGCGGAAAACATGGACACATGGCAGACTTGGAAGTCGACAAAAATGTAAGCAATAGATTTTAATTGCGATCTCCTTGGTGTCGAGCCCTCCTCAAAGGAGCGAGCGCTTTTGAATGCACCACGTGCCGGGGCTGCTGTCTGGTCAAATGAGGTTAAGAAAATACTCACTGTGGAATGAATAATATGTTGGTTTCACGGTTGTGCGTGACTGTGAAGAAGTAAATCTTGCTGAAATTGCCTCGAGCGAAGCCGCAGCTGCAATGAAACAGGAGCAACAAAACAGGCGGTGGCGTTTTTAGATTGCAGACGCGTTTTGGGACACTGCTAGTAAAACGGGTCTGCAAAAAAAACAAAAAAACAAACAAAAAAAAAAACCAAGAAGAATGGAGAGCCAGACAGTCAGAAATTCCATGTGTCTGTGCATGTGCGCAGGGCATTTGGGCTTCTTGGTTTCGAGGTTTTGAAGTTCTATTTCCATGTTGTCTTTCTGCCATGACTGGAGTGACAGTGTGCATGTGTCCATGTGTGCGTGTGTGTGTGTGTGTGTGTGTGCGCACACTGATGTGGGGCCAGCGAGAGCTGCTAATAGGGCTTATTTTCCCTATTCCAATCAGGAAGCCAGGGAGCTCTCATGTCGCATTCAATGGGGTTTGACACATTACGGAGGGATCATCTAGTTCGGTGTGTGTGTGAGTGTGTGTGTGTGTGTGTGTGTGTGTGTGTGTGTGTGTGTGTGTGTGAGTAAGGATGTGAACACAGGGTTTTACAGCACTGAGTCATCCCCTCACAGCGCTCTAACTAGCTGCTAATTACTTGGATCCGCGTCGTGTTTTGGTGAGTAACGACGGCGCTGGAGATTGAAAAGGAAATGCTTTTTTTTTTTTTTCAACCCCTCCTCGCACAGACAGACATGACTTCATGTTCAAAGCAGGTGATGGGTGGACAGACGGGAGCCGTTAAAAGCGGCTGGCAGTGCCAAGTTTGTCTCGACAACACGAATAACGAGCCTTTTAAACGCCTTTTATGCCTCACTCATCAGCCATTTGATCTCAATTCCCTTCAGATAACAGACAGCGGATTGATAAAGATGTCTGGACGCGGCTGATCGCAGTTCGGTGTTTGGGAGGTTTTAACGAGGTGATAAACCAGTGTTTTGGCCGTCACCGTGCAAGTCGGCAGGCCGCAGTCACTATCAGGTCCTGCGGAGTTGCCTTGCGGATAAAATCAAAGACGTGAGCGCTCCCTGATGCCTTGATATCCACAGACTCAACACGCCTTGTTCCCTCACAATGGCATTCCAAGATATGAATCATTAACCTACTTTTGAAGCACTTTTTCCAACTCGGGGAGTTTCCCCTCGCTTCCACCAACAGAACACAGAATGCAGAATTGCTCCTGCAGGTCTGTTAATCATCTTCAGAGCCCAGGTCACAAGCAAACGGCTCAGTGACTCTGGAAGAACTTGCTCTGTTGTGTCGTTATTCCTTTTATATATGTATATACAGTATATCCAACCGGATTGCACAACTTTATAAAAGCACAACCTGTCCATTGATCTGACTCCGAAGTCATTCGCACACAAAAAAAAAAAATCTCCAAATTTGCACTTTTGTTCTTCAAAAGAACTTCCCAAACCAACTGGATAGTGATCATAGTCAAAACACAAGATTTTATTGTGTTTTGCAATTATCTTCAAAAGGACCTTTTGTTCACTGTAAGTCATGTTTGCATTATTTTTGGTTTTTCACTTCACAGCATCAGCCTTTCCTTTTGAAACGTGCTGAAATTAGCCCTGAGGTGTGTTCACACTCCTAATATAAGTTGCCTTTTATCCATGGCTGTTCTCATATTATGGAGCAAGGGAGGCTACATGATCTACGGTGCAACCAGAGAGTATTCACAGCACGTCACTTTTTCACATTTTTTCTTAACGTTACCACCATATTCAATTTTTTTTTGTTGCTTAATTTAATTTATTTTTTCATTTTTTCATTTTTATAAAATTAAAACGAATGAGAAATCACAAGCACGTAGGGATTTTTGAATACTTTCCAGATACACTTTAAAACTCCAGGCTGTGCTACTCACGAAGTGCACACCGAGATCCCACAAATAAAAAGGAACCATAAAAACTGGAAACACGCACATGGCCAGTTCGGCCATTCCTGCTTTATTACCCATCTTCTTCTCATCCTCTTGCATTTGCTGCCTGATTTAGGAGCCCCATCTAAAAGTTTTCTTGCTTTATTCTAATTCTTCTGTCCTGCTTAACACGAAGACAATCACTGCGCCTGACATCAAATTCCTCACGTTTAAGGCTCGAGGGAGGTTAAAAGCTCATCACAATGGAATGACAAGACGAGCCATAAAAGTGACTCAGTCCTAAAGAGATTCCACGTCGGGAATGAATTACATCTACTTTTGCCCCATTCCCCACTGGCATGCTGGCAAATTGTGTAAAAAAAAAAAAAAAAAAAAAAATTGGCTCTCATAAGTGCGCAGCTGTAATGACAGCACTAAAACAAATGACATGTTGCTATGACAGGGCGTTATTTATTGTCGGAGCCTCCCTTACAACCGAGTTTCAAAACACATGTGAATGTGATACCAGCGGAGAGTCTGAGACGGTCTGAGCAGCATCTTAATTGGAAACAAGTGCTGTCTGACTCGGGTCCAGTGCTCCTAGCGTGAGAGCATCATCTGATCAGTTTTTGTGTTCATGTTCTTACCACAGTAACTAAAGGGAGTCTATGGGACAATAATGAGGAGAGAGATTGTCCAGAAGAGTGTGGGTGTGTGTGCATGTTTTCTTTTTTCATTTACGTGTCTGTAGTATCAAATTTATTTTCTTTTTTGCTGAACAATCGCAATAGGCAAGCTAAGTGCTCGTGGGAGAAAATAAGGAAAAAATAACTACAATTGTAAAATATGAAATATGATTGTTAGATTAAATTAAAAAACAAAGACACAAGATTTCCATTCAGACATCCAGGAAATGGAGGAGGTCATTTCCTTCTTTCTGCTTTTTGTTTGCAAAAACAGACAAACTGTAGGCGGTGAGAATGAGCTCCAAGCCCTCGAGCAAGTCACACTTCACAGGTGACGGTTCCACCCCCCCAAGGGAAACACCAGCAAAGCAGCAAGTGCGTGTTGGCTTTCTTTTAACTGTCGCAAAAAACCCGCAAAATTCCTACTTGTGTTCATATATGTGTTATGCCACAAGAAAATTAAGAGGGACATTGGCAGATGTCCCCGTTGCTTTGGTTCTGAACTGCTTTTTGTTGCAGCAGGATTAGGCAAGGCAGCTTTATTAGCATTGCGCATTGCATACCAAGTGCTTTATTGTACATGAAATAAACATTTCACAATAAGAGCTAACAGTATATAAAAACAAATAAAAATAGAAATAAGACCCAATTAAAATAGAGCATGAAATATTGATTTGCGTTAAGTATTATTATTGGATTATAATATTTATTCCCCCTGTAATGACATTTGCAATGCATGTTAGAGTAGAAAAAGCCTCTCTGGGTTGGGAATTTACTAAGTATGACACTGCCAGCACCAAACCACACACACACGCACGCCACTAGAGGCAAGCCACAGCAATGCTATGGTGGGGAAGAACAATGTGAGGCATTTCTAGGGGAATAAGTCATGGTGGTGGTCCAGTACACAAACAAGGACTTCCTGCTGCATGTGTCCTCAATGGGAGGAAGGAACCACAGCCCTCACCCTCAGGGCTCTATCTCTATGTGTGTGTCTCCATAAAAGGCGTGCACGCGAACACACATACGCGCACGCACACACATACACATACAAACACACACACACACACACACACACACATGCTGATTTATAATAACGCAATACACTGTGCAAACCGGGCAACACTGCATGCTGCATTGTGACTAAAGGTCTGTGGTTATCAATAGCTGCATCCTCATGCCCAACAACATCAAGTTGCAGTTTATCCATTCAGTGTGCTCCATGTTGTGCCACAACAATGTCACCGAAGGCTGAAGATATTAACATGCAGGGGGATGCCATAGTAAGTAATAAGTCAGCTACAAGTTTCATACTGGACTACAAGAGAGAGTCATTGATGAAAGTTCTGCATTGGTGTGACACAAGTAAAGTCTTAAATCCCCTGGGACTATTTTATCATTCGACTTCAAATCTGCTGCTAAGAACTGGGCTCAGAGAAAAAACTATGTTGTGCAACACAGCTGTCTGAATGTAGTTAGCGACAGGGGCACACAGCTGGTAAGTCATTCGCATTCCTGTTGTTTGTTACCTTGTAAACATCTCAACTTTTTGCTGCGACGGAAAGTAGCGGTTGTGCTATGCGCGAGGTTGCTCAAGTGAAAGTGTGACGCGACCTTAGAGTGTCAATCTCACAGCGCGACGAGCAAACCACAACTGGCTGCCATCATCACGATGTTCGCATTATTGTAACGGAGACGACCGCTGGCTTAACATAACGTACTGAATCCAGGCTGACGAGTGAAGATGATAGCCCACGCTTGCGGACAATCTTCTAAAATCATACAAAAATAAGTAAATCAATCAACCAATCAGCTTTACCTCAAATACCACAGTCAGCAAATCCCCACATACAAATAATTACAGTAATCAAGACTAGTTGAAATAAAGGCGTGGATTAATTTCTCCAATTCTGGCCTCGATTAGCTAGGTTTCACTTTGGCTATCTGTCCTAGTTGATAAAAACCTTTTTTGTACTACGCTGCTTCTCTGTTTCTCAAACCTAAAATTAGAATCACACTTCACTGCCAGAATAGGTACAGTGACGGAGAGCCAAGGTCAACGCAGGCGGAGTGGTGAGGGGGGGGGCAACAACTTGGTCTGACTGACAGAACAGACTGAGGCGGTCTTGCTGTCACTGACTACAGACGTGCCGTGTCCTCCAGGCCTGCTCGCCATGTGCCCGAGATGTTTCTGACTTGAGTTAAACACAGACAGGAAACCGTGTGTCTGAGCTTTCCCAGCGCGGCCGGCCCCCCGAAACAACCGCGCTCACACCCCCGTCTGCACGCGCTCTCCTCTTTCTAAGGCACGGCAGAAGGCAGCAGCCAAAACGTATCTTCACTCCCTCTAGAGCAGAAGGGGCATCCGCACCCGCGTAGAGGATTCCCTAAACACTGCTTACGCGTGATGCAAATCTTTCCACTTCCTGTTTGCGATGACGGCAGACTCACAAGAAAGTGAGGCCCCGATAAAGAAGAAAGACGCGAAATCCGCCCACTTGCCCGATGTGCCACAGCCGCATGTCAAAATACACGAGAGTTCCCCTGCGTGCGGTAGGAAAGAGAGCGGGGGGGGGTGTTGGTGTACAGTGGGTGGGGGTTGAGCTGGGGGCGGCGATCTGCTGGTAAGCAACAGACAAATGAACCTGGCGCGAATGGCGAGAAAGCAAATTCTGCGCTCTCCTCAGCTCACGGTAGGAGCGTCTGACAAGCGGCGAAGCTGCGTGAACAGATCGGCTGTCTGTTCTAGAGCCCGTCGAAGAGCGAAGAGGCGTTGCACTGGAACTGCAAGCGACATGAACAACAGCAAAAAAATAAAGCCGCAACAAAAAAAGCCGCCAAAACCCATAGCATGCTTTTGCCAGGATGACAATGAAGATGAAATTGGGTTCAGCATCATTACCATGTTCTGTCTCATCTCTTCTGGTCGTGACACTCAAATCAATTGCATTACAGTCAGCTGCAAAAACAGACAACATATGTTGCATTTTTTTTTTTTTTTTTCATTCATTAAAGAATACCTTTGTTGATATTTTGGGAAAAATAAAAAAGTGATGACAGAATAATCTGGACTCCACTGGCAAGACCCTAAAGTCGAGGTACTCTATAATAATCTCCCTTTAAATTTAAAATTTAACCCACTTTTGTAACTACCGGTGCTCAAAAGCCCAGTTTGAACAGCGCCACTTCAAGCAACAACAACAAATCACTTTGAACGGAATTTGTATATTTTAAACACAAAAGCAATTACTGTGTTTTTCCAATGTAAGAAGCAGAAAGTACAGACATTTGTGTACAAATGTATGGAGTAAAAGTAGAAAAAGAAATACAGATGCGGAAAAACACAACAAACAAAGTGTTTGTACTTTGTTGCTTCCCACTTACACTACTACTACAAACTCGCAGCAGTGGTCGGTCGGCCGTTGCCTCGGACCAAAACATTGTTGCCTGGCAGTAAACATTACAATGGCGAAATGAAACACTCTCCAAAGCTGCCAGAGAATGAGAAAAGTCTGGTGGTTGGACCGCATTTTGCAACAGGGAAGTTTGGTGGGTTTGGTGAAACTCACCGGGAGAGAAAAAAAGCACGTCGTTGCACTCCTCTTCGGTGCAGGAACAAAAGTGAGCCGGTCCGTGCGTCGTGTTCTTCTCCTTCATCTTACAGACGGAGCTGTTGTAGTCGTCCAGCATGACGCCGTACAGCGGCAGCGATGGGTCGTGGCAGAGCGTCTCGATGGAGAATCCCGTCTCATTCTTTCTCCTGCCAGATAGAATCACAGAGAAAACTGCCACCATATCCTGGTAGATTGATAAACACACAGTTGAGTTTTATGTCCCTTACTTGAAGTCACCTACCCTGTGGCGGGCCATGCATTTCACGCCTAGGCCATCAGTGGCATCGTATTTAGGCCACCCAAAATGAATACACCTCATATTACCATCAGTATGACAGCATGGCATATAGAATCACACTTACTGTACACGTTACATTACCATCATATGGGTGACCTAGTCGAGTAAAACCGAGCATTTAAATCACAATTAAGACTAAGTAACTGAGGCCACTGATACTGTCCAAACTTATAAATAAAGGGTGATTTGAAGAGATTCCTCAACAAAGACTTAATAAGTCCACCAAAAGTACAGTGAGCTTAAACTCTTGTCCAAATCGCTGGATCACAGGATGCATGTGTGTGAAGTTTAGCGTAAGACCAGCTAGCTAGTTTTAATAGCTAGCTAGCTAGTTTTAATAGCTAGCTAGCTGCTGTCGATTCCGCTGGCATTAGGCAGATTTTATTGAACCTGACAACACAAGCTGGGTGAAACATGATTGGCTAAGAGAACTCTACCGTAATATATAACAATGGAAGCAATGCTACCAAGTAGACATTATATAACGTCTATGGAGAATAACTTTATTATCATTTGGATAACTTTATGGGAAAATGTACTTTTCTGTGGCTGTTTAGGCCAGCAGAGAAGGCCTTGCTGATCCACCGCCACACCTACCAGATAGCGACGCAGACTTCACTGAGCCTCTCGCAGGTCGATGATATTGAGCAGTTGGATTTGCAGGTCGTAGTGCCGGAACATGTGGAGGATTCGTGCAGGTCGCAGAACATACACAGCTGGCTCATCGGCATCTGGCCTGGGGAATACATCATACCTTCCATACCTGTGGAGCACACACAGTAAACGGTCAGGTTGGCTGAAATTTCCTGACTCATCAAACTGCGTATGTATTCACGATCCCTCAGACAGCTAAATATACACTTTTCTCACAAAAAATTCACGAATGCTGGTCAGAGAGTAACAGAAACGTTAAAGGTTAAAGTGTGTAATGTTTGGACATTTTTAAGAAGAAACAGTGAGATCATCTTTCACTCCCCCCACCCCTCCCGAGCTTGCCTGTGAACTACGGTGGCCTGCGAGCACAAACCTGGAAACCTCGCCCACCTTCTCTGCTGGTTTATTTGAGGCCGCGAGTGTTCACCCTAAATACGAAATGCACTGTGAGGAGGGCTGGATTGCACACACCAGGTTGCCTTTAAAACATGGCGGTGCAAGATGGCAGCTAACTGGAAATAAACCCTTGCTCGCCTCTTCAAATAAACCAACAAAGAAGAAGAAGAGGGTGGACGCGGTGACCAAGTTTGAGTGCGCGGGCCACTATAGTTCACTGGCAAGCTCAGGAGGGGGCTGGAGAGTGAAAGGCGCTGCAATCTAAAATGTAACCACTTGATGCCACTGTTTCTTCTTCAAAATTTCCAAATATTACACAGCTGACCTTTAAGGACACAACAGTATTGGGAGTCCAAAATGAAACTGCAGGCCGACAACATCAACAGCAATCCTGGCTGGTTTGAAGTCACGCGCTCCAGAAGGCCGTGCTCAACCTGGGGACCTAGGCTGGCTGAGTTATCAGCACCATCTTATCCACCTGCTTTCTCAGCACGACATAACCTGCTGACGCCTCCCTGATCTCCCCTCTGTTCCGTAACCTGTTCAGGCCTGCCTCTCTGACTCCAAACCCCTCTCTGGAGCTTGTCTAAGGAGGGCATATGTGAGGGAGGTTGGCTCAGCGATGTCAGCCTGCCTTAGCCTGATGCACCTAATGTAAAGTACTGTCAAAGTAAAGCTAACTGAGAGCTCTGCGTGTCGTCCACACATGTTGCGGTGCAGGTGTGTGGTTCGACAGTTAGAGAATCCAGCTAGGTGGTCTTGGTTATGCTTCTGCGATGCCTAATACAAGCTCGACTGTTTAAGTGAGCAGGTACAGTACAACGTGTGTTGAAAAACTAACAAAGTACAATTACTTTTACTGTATAACAGTAAAGGAATTGAATCAGTACTTTTACTTTTACCAGTTTTTTTTTTTACCCAAATATTTGTACTTTTACTTAAACATGGAATGTGAATATTTGTGCCACCTCTACTCCTACGGTGTCCACCATCCCTACATGCTGTTCCCTGTAAGACTCTCCAACCCCTCTGCCAAGAATGAGGAGGTCCGATGGCCACTTTACTTTGATGAAAGGAGGCCCTTCGCAGCAAATAACAACAACAACAGCCCGCACACGTCTGAAATCCAAGACACAGACAAAACAAGAGCGCGCAGAGCACAGTCAGTGCTATCATTAAATCAAGCGGCGCGGCAGTAGGCCTGCAGGGCCGAGGCCAGACCGGAGGAGAACCTCACGTAGGACGTGAGCGAATTCCTTTCGTGCTTCCTCCTGCCGCCCAAGCTTAAAAACTGCTTCTCCAGTGTGTTTTTTTTCTGTGAGCAAGTGTTGGATGTGTGAGCCACGCTATCATACTTTTCAAAGGCTGGATTAGCCCGCCTTCTTTCAAGAAACATTCCATCACGTGGGCACACATGTTAGTTGACAGAGAATGTGTGAAGCGTCAGAGTGGTAACATTCACCCACAGACCTCAGAGACGAATTAAACAGGCTGAATTGAGCTCACGTTGACCTGAATGTGCAAACACCTGACACCTGAATGTGTCTGTTTGCTCCATTGAGCCAGAAAACCATCTGAATTAATAACAGTCAACTTCCACTACAAGTGAAAGCTTCCTTGTAATCGTTTGATCAGAGGATCAATATTATTTTCTATCTTAAGTGTAATCCCCTCACATTTGAAAGTGTATTTATCAGATCTAATGGTCTGAGGCTAAGATTTGCTTGAGAAAATATTATTATTCTGGGAAAATGTTCTCTGGAGCTGAAGTTAGAAAATGAAATAGCGTCCAGGAATTCCTTTTTACCTGTGTCCCAAGTGTGCCTTCAAGGAAATGGATTATATATTTGTGTATTTTTGATTTCATCTCTAATCTGGAGACTAAGATGAGAATTTTCTTTTTGTACATTTGTCCAGGTCCAAAGTCCCTTTGAGATCAGCCTCCCAAACAAGACTGAAATTAGTAGACAAGCGGTCTGGTTAAATGGGAAAATGCCAACACGAGTCTCTAAATTTCACAACAGTATTATACAAAAAGATCAAACAATGGTAGGAATTGAATTGTGGAGCAAAGCAAACCCCGTAGATCCAAAACATCGAAGAGTAACCTGAGACAGAAGATGTGTGGATGAGAGTGAACACAAGACGTTAATCAGAGGGAGTTAGCGGCTCCAGCCTTCACTCTACTTGGAGCTTCCAGTCGACGCTGCTGGTTGGTACGGTTGGAGGCCAATTGCGGATGAAAGTCTAAGGTAGGTCATTGTTCCAGCTGCTAAACAGCTTAGACTGTCTTTTATTACTACTGCTCCTTTGCTGCGTTGGAATTACAGAATGAAAAACAAAAGTGACCTCAGTGCGTCACAGGCAAGTGCAGACTCTCATTTACTCCCGTCTTGATGGCTCCTAAAGGGGTCGTAATTGAAATGTGAGAGTTCTCTGTGCCCTTGTTTCTCCAGGAGGGAAACTGCACCAATGTGACCTGCTTCTGCTTGACTGTATAAGACCAGCGAGTAACCTTGACGTCCACCTTTGCATCACCGGAAGAGGTGAATACAAGAAAGGGGTCACAATGAAATATTTCCAGTAAATAATTCATGCCCGTCTTGAAAAATGTTACAATACAGGATGCAATCTAACATCTAAGAAGGCTCTTACATAATAATTAATATTGTGCGTCTACAAAGTTGAATGAGTGCAGGACGGTCCAGCCAAGGGCTGTAACTTCTTCGCTGTAACTTCTGTTTTTGAATTTGACCAGTTAGTGGTTGTCGTTGCAGATACAGGTGGAAATGTGGAAGGAGAACAAGTAGCAAGTCAACCCGTGCGCTGAATCAGAGAAAACTTTCTTCAGTCTTTTTAATGAGCTGCCAACTTCAGCCGTTAAATAAACAGTCCCATAGTTACTGTTATCACGGATGAGTAATACTCTTGTCAGGGCTTAGCAATAATAGCAGGTACAACGTAACTGCTTTACCAAAAAAACAAAAAAAAGAGCTGAGACCTAGTTTGAACTTGTGCGTTTCAGAGATAAATCTAACAGAAGTGCAGCACTTTGTGCACTGAACTAGTGCTGCCATCTATAACCTCCACCCCCATTTTTCCTCTGACCCACTGAGGGAGGATATGAGCTCACGGTGGACAGAACGACAGGCAGGAAACTGGACTGCAGGTTATCACTCACATATCGGAAGGACTTTTGCAAACCGCTCAAGAGAGAGTGGAAAAAGTGAGAAAAAAAACAAAACAAAAAAAACAAAAACGTGCACACCAGGCAGGCCAACGGTGCTCCCTCCTCAGTCTGTTCCTCACCGGGAGCGACGGGATAACACAGGAGCACAGATGTTTCTACCAGAGTAAAAACAGGTCTGGGTAATTTGATGAGAGGTTTTTCTTCTCTTTTTATCCTTTTGTTTGCTTCAGGGGTTGCACGGCCCGGGTTGGAAAATGGGAACATTTTCTGGGTGTGCAGCATTACGAGCGAAATCTCGAGTTAAATGTTATGATACATGTTGGCTAACAGCTAGAAAGAAAAATGGAACTTTGGCTCCACTTTTTAATCCAGTTGCAGGCAAAATATACAGGGCATTATGGATGCTATGAAGAAACAGCAAACAAGGGAAGAATGAAAAGATGAAAGCAGAGTAGAGGTGTGTTGTGTACTGTGCATCTTCAACAACACTAATGTAACTCCGTCTAGGTCAGAAAACAGTGTTGACTGATGTCAATCCAAACATGGTGATCAAAAAAAAAAATCTGTTCGACGACCCATAATCAACTTTACAGTGTTTTTTTTTTTTTTTTCCTTCCTACTTTTACTTCTTTGGTTCAGTCGCGTTCATGTTTTGGCAGATTAGCAAATGTAGCTACCCGGCCGAAGAGGCTTAAAATCGCCCGTCCCCTTTTGAAGTGGTCCAATGCGTATCGTCAGGAACGGGCTGAAACACCCATCAGCTGACGTTGGCCGCCTTTGATGGGCTCATCTGCGCAGAGCTACGGGATTGGACTCAACTCGGTGTGCTGACAGACTTAACGCTGAGCTCCATTTGATCTCTCAAGTGTTAGGAGAGGGGGGAGGGGAGGGGGAGGTGTCGGGGTGGGGGGTGTTTCTTGTCTCTCGAAATGATTGCTTGGCCCCCGAGATCAGCTTCACACACGACCTCGCCGCGTAAAGCTGTGCATTTTCCGGAACAGCTCAGCTGTGTCTAAACGGCACCCGGAGACGGTTATTAATGAAGTGTTTCCCTTTGGCGAAAAAACAAAACAAAACACTTAAACGACCGGCTGTGAGTTCAATGGCTAGTGGTTCTCAACTTTTGGAGTCTCGGGACCCACACTTTTTTATTCCTTATCGTGACGAACACGACCCAAACGCTACGCACACTTTGTGCCTGTGTCTGGTAAATAAATAATTCCGATGATTGAATCAAATTGTGTGTCCTGCAAAACAAATGCCCAACAATTTCTCCATAAAAAAACACACGCAACCTGGTCAAAGGTGTGCACACGTGCTTCTGATTTTATGGTTTTTCTTTCATTTTCGTGACTATTTACATCGCAGATTGTCACTCAAGGCATCAAAACTATGAATGAACACATATGGAATATGTGTTTAAAAAAAAAGTGTGAAGTAACTCAAACAAGTTTTATATTTTAGATGATCTAGAATAGCCACGCATGATACAAAATACATGTACATAACATATTTAGGTAGTTAACGTTCTTTTGCCACATTAATCCACATGTATTTAGAGTGTAGAAAGTAGCAAAGATAAAGAAGAAACAGGTGTGTCCAGACTTTTCACTGGTGGTGCTTATATTTTAAAATGTCTTTAAGAGAAAAAAAAAAAAAAAAAAAGGGAAACTGCCAAAAAAAAAAAAAAGCCCATGGAGAAATGCTGAGTTATGAGGGTGTGTCCCTGTTACAATATCTCTGACCTCAGGCAGATGCTGTGGGACTTTTGCAGGCAGTGAAAGTGCACCGTCACCGCTTTGCTGGTCGGCTTCCCTACGTGCCTCGACTAAAACGTCCCCGATGAATCTCCGACCGCCCCGTCTGACTGAAACAAATGGAGACAACTGGCAAGAGGCCGTGCAGCGCTACATAACTGCCTCAGCGGGCAGCCGGGCTCGCCCCCCTCTGCTCCTGAAAGCTATCCCCCCGCTCAGCCTCTGTAAACTCCCTCCTAATCCGCTGCTCTCCGATTTGGCTGTAATCCTCTTGTTCCTCCCTATTTTATCTCCCGCTCCCTCAGACACCTCTCGCTCCGGCCCCCTCCCTCTCGTTCGTTGTTTTGGAGTCGGCGCGGTCAGAGAGGAGAGAGAAGCGAGGGACTTGGACTAATATGGCAAGAAAAAAAAAAAAAAAAAAATTCAAAACGAAGTAAGACGCTCACAAGGGGAGGTTTAAGTGGGTGAACTCCACCTCTCCACTTCAGTGGAGCACAAGTGAAGTCAGCGTAAACACAGCAAGGGGCGGGGGAGGGGGAATCAACCTCTGGGTAATTTGCAAAAATGTTTTACTCATCTCTTCAATGTCTTGCTGCATCAACTTGGACCCTTTTACTTTCGATCGCCTCCTTCGCACTGAGCATTGATCTCTCGCAAGGAACTCTCGCAATGACCGAATGGTTATTCCCCGCAAAGGAAGGAAGGAAGGCAGGAAGGACTCCTTCTGTGACGGCCAGAGCGAGGCGGATGGATATCGCACATCAATTGAGAGAAAACAAAGAGAGAAAGGAGGGGGGAGAAAAACAACAGAGTCCGACCTCCAGCTGTTTGGAAGAACCGCAATGTCGAGCTGCTCCGGCGCTGGGAGAGCCGCGAGGAGCTTCCTGCGGGCTGAGGTGCTTTGGGGAAGTCAGAATAACAGGGAATCTGCGTGTGGCGAGGGGTTGGGAGCACGGAGGTAGCGCGTTTGTCTGCCGTTCAGTGCGTGCGTGTCTATTTGTGACACACGCAGGACCACACAGTCCCTCTGGTATGCGGGATTTCCAGGTTGAAAATAGGCCCCAGAGTGGGAGGAGCAGCAGCGGTGGTGGCGGTGGTGGCGGTGGTGGAGGTGGAGGTGGAGGTGCGGGTGACGGGGGTGAGGTGGGGGAGTCAGAAGATCACAACCAGGTAGGATTCTTACGCTCAGTGGAAACCTGCCTGTGAAGTGTGGGGGAATTTTTTTTGTGTGTGTCTGTGTGTGTGTGTCTGTGTGTGTGTGTGTGTGTGTGTGTGTGTGTGTGCGCGTGCGTGCGGTACTGTAGATGCGGGAGGCGTTACAGTGTGACAAATGAAAAGCGGCCAAGTCGGTTGAGTTGCGACCGTTGACACGTTGGAGCGCAGCGTAGATTAAGAAATGCCTACAGACTTACAGGAAGGCTTTGCCGCACAAATAAAAAAGAAAAAAGGCCTCGACCGCGCAGTCATAGTCGTTTACCACGCGGCAAGCGAGGCGAAGTGAACAAAGTTTTTACGAAAATTCACACTTTCACTACGACTCGTCAGGACAGGAGCTGATGTGTCACGCACAGGGTCGCAAAATCTGCAACTGGTAAAAGCAAAGCGGGGAGGTCAACCAGTCAATTTTTTTTGAGTGCACCACGCACAGTAACAGTTGGAGTCGTGGCAGACATCCAAACTATTTTCTAATACGGCCAGAAAAAAAAAATGTTGGGGCTACATTTTTGGGATATTTGTGCAAAATGATGCGTGAAGCATCCTCACTATTTTCATTAGGCGGAGGAGCGCTGCAGCAATTCCTGGCTTCGTGTGAACTCAGCCAAAATAAATACCTAACGGAATGTACACACACACATGCAACACACACACACACACACACACACACACACACACACACACACACACACACACACACACACACACACAAATGCACAAACACAGACAGTTTCAGAGTATAGCACTAGTTTGCTCCGTCATTTGCATGGACTCTGTCAGTCATATCCAAAGAAAGCCACCTCTGCTCTACAAATGAGAAAAAGGAAAACCTCCCCGCCCCCAAATGAGAATGCTACAAGGTGCAGAACACTTTTCTCTCAAACGTTACAACGATAAGTGACATCCAACAATGAATTCCTTGATTTGAGCGTTCACGTAGGCTATGCATTCTTGTGCCCATATGCCAGGCACGGGCAGTCTACGATTCTGGCCTGCCGAACTTGAGGAAATTGCATTACTAGTAAGTCATAAAATAGCTGTATTTCATCCATTTTCTCTGTGTTTCAACAGTCATTTCAATAGAGAGCTAAACACCGCGCGGCTGTAATGCTTTTGTTCATTTTCAAATGACATTAAAGCACATGTTTTCTACATGCAGTATCCCATGATGGGTCACCAAAACACTCCATCCATCTGCCGCTGCTCCGGCACTCTCTGTCAAATTTTTGAATCCAAATTCTGTCCCACCAGTCAAGGAGTTTGCCCACACCTGGCACAGGCTGAAGCATCGAGTCTCTTTTCAACTTAAAAGCTACAAGTGATCTTTTTTTTTTTTTTTTTTTTTTAACGCAACAAGGGACGATTTACACAATCCCCGGCATAAACACGTGCTGAAACAAACAAACAAACAAACAAACAAACAACAACAAACAACAACAAACAACTCTCAGGCTCATAAGCGGACAGCGAGACGCATTAAAAAGGTGGAGGAGTTGTCTTATGTCAAACGGTTTAAGTCGTCTTTTCGTTTGAAATAATAGTTTGTCAGAGCGTGGAAAACACTGCGCAGGAACACGTGCGCTGTCAACCGCGGCAACGAGAGGGCGAGCGCATGCACTCACACCCAGCTCGAGTCACCTGTTGCGCGCGCCTGGCTCGACTATAGTATCCTCCGGCTCGTTGCGAGCCCACCGCCCCCGAGCTACAGGTCACACAAGGCGGACAGAGAGAGTCGAGGCAGTTCGTAGCCGAGGCTGTCGACTCACCGGCAATTGGCCGGTCGGCCCCGGACTCCAGCAGCACAGCGAGGAAGAGGAAGAAGAAGAAGAGTGAACTCGGTCCCTCCATGGTTCTCCGCTCCTCCGCCGCCGCGGCTCCTCAGTGGCGTCGAAGCTCGAAATCAGCCGCAGTCCAGCCGAGGGAGGAGTGAGGTGTGCCCGCTTCCCCCTGTGCGCGCGCTCCACTCCGCTCGGCAGCTGGAGAGTCACTGCCGCTGAGACATCCATACACACACACTCACACTCACACACACTCACACTTGCGGCTCTGACAGGAAACTGGAGGAGGGAGGGAGGGAGGGAAGGAGGCAGGGCTCGCGCTCCCTCCCTCCCTCCTTCCTTTCCTCCCTCCCTTCTGTCTCTTACATACCACCGCTTAACAAAATAGTGGAGATGGAAACAGTCAACAGCTGTATATTGCTGTATAACTGTTGTGGGAAGCGAACCGTTTTATCAGACACTGTCATGCTAAACCTGCAGGAAGGAGATAATACACTTCTTGAAACAATGCTTTTATTTCATTTAAAAGAAATACTCTCCAGTTGTTTTATCCATAGCTATCAAAAGTATTCACAGTCTACACTCAAGAACATACAAGAAGTTCAGATACTTGTGTAAAAAAAATAATAATCTGGTGAAAGTGAAAGTACTCATTCAAAGTCCTCTAAAACCATCTCTCACTAAAATATCGTCCACTTTTATGTTTAACGACACAACAGCATAGTTCAAATGGCTCACTTTCAAGCAACAGCAACTGTGATAAATAATAATAAGTGAATGAGTTTGGACAGAATTTGTATCTTTCAAACACAAAAGTGACAAGCATGTTTTCTGGTACAGTAGTAGTAGAAAGTAGTAGAAAGTACAGATATTTATGTACAAAGTGCCTACCTTACCCACCTAACATACCTGAAAAATCTACCTTCAGTAACAAAGTATTTGTACTTTCTTACCTCCAACCTCTGAGTACATTCTTTAAGTTTCTGAATCTCCTGTCTCACTAAATGTTATTATTTAGTTTATATCATTTGGGTTCAAATTGCGTACAGACCTACTCAGTACAAAGGTATTAATAAGAAGTAACAATGTAAGTCTAAAGAGGCTTAATTTGATCGGAGGGTTTTAAGAAAATAGAGATTTTGAGATGTCTTAGCAGCTCCTGTGTTACCGTTGCAAAGATTAACTGTGCCTCCCGTGAAAACTTCAACACTGCCCGTGTCCCGTTCATTAGGGCCCTGCCTTTCCACTATTGGTCCGTAAACACATTAAAGGCACCGAGAGGTCAGGCTCAGATATATTAACCAGTGAGGTGAACTATTACAAATTCAGAGTCTCTGTTAAAGCCATCGTCTCTCCCAGATTCTCGTCAGCAACGCAGGAATGATTCTTAACGTCAAGACAGTGGAAAAACTGATGTGAACGGTGGAAGGAATGAACGCGACTTTGTCAGTGTCAGTGGCTTTGGAGCTTTCTGGCTGAGGGAGTGCAGTGATCTTGACGGAAAGTGATCTCAACGGCAGAAGGGCTTCAAGAGGAGTTTTGCTCGCCTGCCTGCCTGCAGCATGTCTGGACATGCAGGTCTCTGGCAGGCAGTGTTGTGCTGTGAGTCCCAACCCCAACCATCTTCTCGTTGCTCAGCCGCCCTCAGGAGTCCAGCTCCCTCCAGCCACAGGTCAGGGCTCAGCGGGTCAAAGCTCTTGTCTCTGGGTCCCATGCTTTAGGATTGCAAATAAACTCAGTTGGCTTTGTGGCCAAAAACTAAATTCATTTTTTTTTTCTTCCTGAGTAAGCGACAGAGGGGACATGGAGGGTTTTGGCTGAGGGCCATTTTTTGTTTTTGGATGCAATGTTCAACTATTTTTATATTTTGGGGTTTGTTGATATCATTTGATACCCAATAGTTTCCGATATACAGAGCAGAACAGCACTGGAATTTCTCCTTTATGCTTTTCATCAAGTCATTCGGACTTTAATCACTTTTTCACACCATGACAGGGCTGTTTACATACATGAGATACATGCACAGATGTAAGTGTTGATGAACAGTGTTGGATTTGCTTTATTATTTCCATTAGGTTCCATTTAAACCTGCTGATTCATTTCAACGGTCCCCTGGGCTGGACTTTGAACTCAAACACTGGAACCACTTTTGTTGTGCAGCATGACGAACCGGAGTGAGTCATGTGGCGACTCACTCAGGATTTGTGGAGTTTGCCTTAAACCTTCTTCAGTCAAACATTTCCGGTCGTCCAGGCTGCACTCACAGCTTGTTAGAAAGTCACAAACACAGAACTCCATTAGTTTTTCCTTCTGTCTTTCAACAATTCAACATGGGAAGTTGACTGAAAATGCGTTTGAGACGACCTGAGTGGCGACTTGACTCGCCTCACTCAGTGGTCATCTGGGTTAGTTAGGAGCACCGTTTGTGTGCAACCACCAAGTGTGTGGTGTCGCCTCTTGTGCAACAGGCCTTATATGTCCAGAGTCTGGATGTTCTCCCGGGGACTGCGTGTGCTCTCTCCCTCTCTTTCCAGGTACTTTGGCTTCTTCCCACAACCCAGAGACACACACATTAACTCAATTTGCAGCTCTAAATTGCCTAGAATGTGGGTGCGAATGGCGGTTTCTGGCGCAGCGACAAACTGACAACTTGTCCAGAGTGCAACCGCTCCTTGGCTCAAGACGGCTGGAAGGAGCTCCAGCAGCCTCCTGACCCTGAGATAAGAAGAGGTGGTGGGGTAAAAAAGGGAGGAGGGAGGGGATAAATGTAGAATTTATTCTCTTTTGGCAGCCTTTTCTGAAGATCTTGTTTTAATAAAAAAAAAAAATAAAAAAAATCTGTCTGTATTGTAAAATAAACCTCCTGCCTGCATGTAAATCATGAATTTGAATCTTCAAAATTCATTAATTTCTGTTTTTGGCCCGGCCTAAATCAAGATTTATTCGTAATTTATGGACCCGCTATTGACATCTTAACCAGGGAGATGAAAACATCGAAAGAAAAAAAAAAAAAAAAAAAAAGCAACCGTCCAAATGTTCCCTGCAACCGCCCTGCCGGACTTGCTCATATTCAATAACGGTCAAACGACACCCTCCCGTGCACTGTAAATCATGCCGTTCACATAGCAACGTGATGATTCATCTCCCTGAGGCTTCCCGCTGAGAATAAACCCAATCCTAAGCGGCATGCTGGGAGGACGGCTGTCACTGAAAGTGCGCGGATTAACATGTTTTTTGGTGCTGCACCGACTCCCCTCTTTAATCACGACATGCTGGTATGTGTCAGTGCTGAGGTGTGGACATGCGTGTCATTTCTTTGCCATTATGAGTTCCAGCTGTTCATCAGGCCATGATGAGCCCAATGCAGTGACTGTGTACGCCGGCAACCAACAGCCGACTGATTCTGAGTAACCCGCCCCCCCCCCGCCCCAAGTTTCCCGTCACATGAAAAGTTATGTTGTGTGAGAGTTAAGTGAAGAAGCGCTCTCCGCGCGGGGGTTTCACAATCAGGGAAATTTGGACGCAGCTGGGAAGCATTTTTCTTTGTGTTTTATTTACAAGTGAGCTGTTAGAAGAGAGCGCTTGACTTTGATTCATGAAGCATCTACCTCGAGATTGCGTTGGATCACGTCCCGCTCGGAAAAACTCATTCTTCATCTGGTCAGGAGATTGCAGCATTGCAAAATAACTACACTACACAAGAAAAAAAAAAAAAAAAAAAAAAAGGTGGTGATGAAGTCACATGAACCTCTATGTTTGAAAATAAAAAACACTATTCATGAATCAACAAGTTTCACATGTCAAGACGTGACCGCGTAAATTATTCTGCTTCCCTTATGTGAGTTTCTCTTGTCTTTCATAGGTGAAGAGGTGGGGAGAAAAACTCAATACGTTACTGACATTTGATCTTTCTTAGCAGGTTGAGGCTGAGGCTGACCTAGCATGCTGCAAGATAACAAGAACGCTAGGTGGACAGAGTGAGTAATTACAGTGGGAGGTGCTGTAGGAGGTTTTCAACACAGTCCATATCAAGTGTTCAAGTGAGATAAGTGCTGATACATGAACTAAAATCTGCATCATTTTCTAGAAAGAGTTTTTATTTTATTTTTAGAACAGCCCCACTTGACACTTGCATTCATGTGTTTAAGCTTTGTTAATTCATGACATAAAGTGCTCTGACAAGCGTGTTTGAATAGAGTAATCACTTCATTAAAAAATGTTTTGTTTGTTTTGCGTCCTGTTCTGTTGTGTCCATTCCATTCAGGCCACACGCAGCATTGTAAGGTTTTAAAAGATGCTGAAGCATTGAAGCACTTTTTTTTTTTTTATGGCTGTGTGTCCCATGTTGACCACAGTGCTGAAACAGAGGAGGGGATGTGGCGTTCGATTCGATGCTCGCAGCGCTTCTTTTAAAGGGGCTATGGTGTTATATATGATAGCGCTGTTGCAAAATGGAAAGAATGAAAGTGATGCTTCAGAAAATAGCTCCACGCAAACCAATGCTGTAAGTCACATCAGCGCGTCACTGAATTCAGGAAGTAACTGACTAGATGCCCTTCCAGTTGAGTTTTACTTAACTTCTTAATGAAATTTTGGCCATTTGTTGCATTATAATCAACACCTGTCCCTCTCTCTCTCTCTCTCTCTCTCTTTTTGTTAAGCCGAATTCTAAATAGCTGTCATGTTTATTTGTGGGACACTGAATCAAAAAACGTCCCAGTGCTTTAACACGCTTTGAGCAGCGTGTGTGCAGCTCTGTAACCACCCACATGCGCCTCCATCTGCATGTGAAGTGGCGACGTGCATTTATTTGGTACACAAAATGTGCATCAGCCCACACACTGAAAACCCACTCACGCACACACACACACACACACACACAAACACACAAGCGCGCGCATCGCAGAGAAGCTCTCTCAGGCTGAGTGAGTCACATCTGCCCCCTCTCTTTCCTTCTTCTCTGTCAACACTCTTACATTCCTATAGGCCGTAATCACCGGTGACCATGACAACCTGCTTGGCAAGCCGTGACTTACCGGCCTCAGTTTGCAAACTCTGCGTATAACGGCAGTGAAGAAGGCAAGTTCTCGTTGCAGGCAGGTTGAGGGGAAGGGCCGCTGTGCTTTACTTCAGCACAGTGCTTACACACACCCACACTCACACGCACACGCACACGCACACAGACACACACGCACGCGCACACACGCACGCACACACACACACACACACACACACACACACAAACACACGCACAGAAGGACTTGGGGAAACTATTACCAGTAGTGGCAGAATTAGTGGTATTACTTTGACTTTAGCCGCCAAAGCTAACAGTTGACCTCTGTCCAAAGCAGCGCCACGGGTTCTTGCGTGCGCGCGTACGTGTGTGCGCCTCTCAAAGTCCAGCAGGCTCCAGCATGGAATGTTGAGAACAGCTGTGGACATGAGTGAAAGAATTTACACAGAAACCTGACCTCATGCTAGCCTCTCTCTCTCTCTCTCTCTCTCTCGCTCTCTCTCTGTCTCTCTATGTACAGTGTGTGCAAATGTTTGACAGTAGCAAACACTCAGCGATGCATCCATCCATCTTAAAGGCACCTATTTAAGTGGGGGTTCAGGGTAAGTGGAAAAAACAATCAAGAAGTAGAGAATCCCATCTGGCTCTAGGGGAAACAAGAATGATACTACTACTGCTACTACTACTGCCACTACTATTTCTTATATTATAGTGAGGAATGTATGTATAGACTAATTGAGAGCATCAGCATTTACAATCACACATTTACATTTTTGGGGTCAAATTAAAAGCTGTTCAGTATTTTAATTTTTTTTTAAACTGTATATACTCTAGTAACTAACACTGTTGCTGCACAGCAAAAACAGCCTGGTTCAGTTCAAGTTAGAAGTTTTTAAGATCAAAGAAAAAGACCACATGATCATACATTATAGATGGTATATGATTATATAGAAACCAATATTGTCCAACAGACACAGAAACATTCACAATTTTGTGACTGTCGAGTTCAAAACATTAGTATTTTGACACTTTCGCAAAGGCAGAAGGTCAAATATTATGATGGTGAAATACTTTACACGGACTCCCCCTGTGTCCATCATTCCTCAGCACCTCCAGGCATGTACAGACATGTCACATAATAAAGAGAGCACTTAGACTGCTTCCTTTGAACATGGCAGGAAGGAGGAAATTAGGGAAGGAAGAGTTGTGTCCTAACAAAGAGGAGGAGGCCGATTGAGATCCCTTGTAATGGTTTTAGGCTGTCATTACTATCATCATTATTATCATTATTACCATTAAAGCGCCTCTTCTACGAACTGTTTGCCTGTTTCATCAGCACACCCTGGGGTGACTGGTGCAGCGCATGGAGCCGGTTGAAAACGAGCATGTATGCAAACCCCGATGTGAGATATTCGCACGGCTAATTGAAAGCAGCCGCTGAAGGGAGGTTGAGGGAAGTGTTGAAATCCACCTCCTCTCCACCTGCTGCCCTGTGGACTGAAGGAAAGCCGGTGCTGGAGCGCTCGGCTCCGGGCGAGCTGTCCGCTCAATGACCATTGGAGAGTCAGAAGAGCAGGGGGACATGAATGAGGGTCCGGCAGCTCGTCCACACCGGGAATCCACTCCTTCAAACTCGTCATCGTGCGCCACATCCTCTGTGGCCGCATGCCCGAGTTGAAATTGTTCATTTTCTGCATTCTTCTTCCCATTCGCCGCCTCTGTTAATTGTTCGCAGAGTCGTCTTTGGCGGAGAAAGGAGCCATTCTCCACGACAATATGGGCGTCATTCCTCCCTCACTGGCCTCGCCGGGGGAACTTAAGACCCCTTTTCATCGTATCTTCACTCAGCACTTCCCAACGCTCCCGGGGAAGTACCCTCCGAAATTCTTCTCCCACCCAGCAGCTCTGAGGAAGGGGCATTGTCTCATGAAATGTCTCCACTCCGGTATGAATGCAGCAAGGGAGGCTTCGCTGCTGCCGCTCCCCCTTTGCACATTAAGTCATTCAGGCCAAAGAAGTTTAACGAATTGGAAGCTTGTCCACATTCATGGGAGACGGGAACACGTTTGCCGGACAAGCCCGGCCTGTGACGGGAATGAATGTTGAACTCACGTGACGTGGCTACAGTTGCTGTTTGTTTACGCCGACGCCTGCTTGCCCTTTCCTGTTTTCCCATAGCGTCTCTACATGGCGTTGACAATGGGCAAAAGCAGTTTGGCTGAAAGGCCAATGGTAGCCACCATCTTTTAATCGGATCCATAAAGAAAGCCCGCTCCTTGTTCTCCAGCTGGACATTACCAGGGCAACCACTTAGTTTGTTTCTTGGGCTGGTCACTCTGCTTCTACATTTTATTACATTCATGTTTTTGGTTTCACTTACTGCCAACCCCTCACAATGTTCGCCTTGTGTATTCGCCCCATGGAATGGATTTTTTTTTTATTATTATTATTATTTTTTTTTTAATAAAGTTAACGTCAACACAGCAATGAACTCTTTCCCTATTGCCAGCTAAACATTGTTATTTGCCGACAATGAACTTTATCTTGACAAGAGTCTTAATTTTGACAGCTTGTTTCAAACTTTTTCGACTCTGACAATAGCCGGAGTCATGCCATATGTTACCATCATGGTTGAGTCACCTGATGCTGTTATATCTGTGAAACAGACGGTGCTTCAGAGGGCTCAAAACGTCTTCTGGAAAGTTTTTTATTTTACTTCCAGATAGAGGAAGGTGGGGAAGGGGGGAGGGGGTGTGTCCCAAATTAGGGATACTGTATGTCAATGCTAGCGTCACATGGCAAGAAATAAGGCATCATCGAGGGGGAAGTGGGAGGCACACAGTGCGTCGCGTCAGCATTGTCACAGAGAGCGGCCTGTCCCCGCTGCACCACCGCAATGGTTGAAAGTTGTTGTGGCTAAAGGCAGGAACACACAATGATGGCATTCTGAAGGCTGGCTAAGGTCAAAGGTTAAAGACGTGACCTTCAGACTTCCATATCTGAGTCCGTACACATACGTTTGTCGCTGCCGGGCAGCTTCCACGCCACGATAACAGGTTATTTTTATATGAAACGCAGAAAAGGCGCACATGCCCACTTCTTCTCAGAACTTCTGATGTCTTCTTTGACCTTATGTGCTGGCACCGTCTGCCCCGTGAGGGGTGAGATTTTTCTTCTGCAGCCCCCAAAATAAGCAGGGGGAGAAGCTTGATATGCCTATGGAATGTTGCTGACAGGAAGGGCCGGAGCTGAAGCCAAGAAAACAGAGGCCTTGACACCGGGGGGCGTAGTTTGAAAGGACGAGAAATGAGCATTAAATGATGAAGCACTGAGACATATTACAAATGAGGATCGTCACATCGATTCATATCTCTGTTTGTTTTTAAATGCACGGGAACCTTTAAGGCGGCGAGCCTGGCTGTGTTTACGCGGCCCTGTAGTCACGTCTGTCTGGGGAAAGCACAGCTAACAGCGTCCCAGCAGCTGTTCCTACACAGCTAATCCGAGGATCATCGTGTCTTCCTCTGTAATTTCTTTTCTTTTTTTTTTGCTGGGATCTTTTGGGAATCAGAACGAGTTAGCAATTACCAGATAACAGGAACCGATGTTTGTGTTTGGATGGGTTTTTCTCACTCTCATGGATAATCCTGAAGTTGCTTTTAAGGCAAATTGACAGAATTTTTTTCTTCATCCAACCCCCCACACAAGGCTCGATGATTTAAATCCCTCACATCTCTCCCGGGACATTTTGAACATAAAGACAGGAAAGCTTCTAGACCGGAACTTGCTTGCCGTTTGAGGTTTCTTTGAGATGATTGAGAAACGCCTTCAAAAAGCAACAGAATAAGACTTTTATCAGCTGGTCTTTGTCATATTTTGTCAGTCATATGACCCCCGTGTTGACCAATACATTCCTGTATGAGCTCCGGATGATTTATGGTAACTTTTGCCAGTCTGTTCTGGAAGCCGAGGATTATGCAAGTATGGGAACCAACAGCTGATAAGTGGGGGCGGAGGGGCATGTGGAGTGTGTTCATACGTGATAATAGACACATTCGCGTGGGTGCGTGTGTGTGTGTCTGTGTGTGTGTGTGTGTGTGTGTGTGTGTGTGTGTGTGTGTGTGTGTGTGTGTGTGTGTGTGTGTTTGTCCAAAGGCACGCACACGATCTGAACGAGTACCAGGCAAACAAATGGAACGGGTCCTCATTGTGTGTACAATACATGTCATATCACACACACACATACTGTCTCTACAAGCCCCTCCGGTCACTGCGTCACAAAAGTAATAATGTGTCAGTATCAGCACTGTGCTTTGCAGGAGAGACAATCACTGACACATCAAACCCTAAAATTGGTACTATGATGAGGTAGTTTTTTGTTTAGAAGCTGCCCGTCAATAAAGAGAATAGCCTTCCTGTGGACTTAATCTCTTTTCAGTTCATCTCGCATTTCCTTTCCCACTTCACTTATCTGACTTTTCCTGGCACTGACGCAGGAAAGATAGACGTCAGCAACACATTGCAAGGCGTTGCTGGGAAAGAACCGCAAGGAGGGCAGGGCTCTTTAGAAATAGAAGCACAAATTCAGCTATTGTTTTTTTTTGTTCTTCTTGAGGAAAGCATTGAATTGCTCATTAATGTAAATAATGTAATGTAACATGAGATGATCTTGAGGTTGCACGCAAAAATGATACTTTAGGCTTCGCAAAGTCTCTCCTCAACTTTTGTGAAGGGGTTGACACAGTTTAAGGTAACTAGGTCATCTATTCAGCATCATCGTAAAAAACTGCTTTCAATTGGACAACGAGGTGAAATGTGATTATAGTGCATACATACATGCATACATGCAGACATACATACACAATCATTTTAGATGGCACATCTACTCTACTGTCTAAGTCCCTGCTGAACCTCTGTGCACCACTGCAACACTATGATCTTGCCTTCTTTGATGAGACTTCATCAGTCATGTTTAGAACAAGTAGCCAAAACAGAGAGAGTTGTTTCTCAGCTACAGTTTGTATAACCTTCCCACAAAGGGCAAATCTAAATAAATTATAGCAACAAACCCAAACGTCAAGAGAGAGAAATTATAAATAGCAGAAGTAATACTTGGGTTTTCTTCCAGCATTCAGTGTGGATAATTACAGGAATCTTCACTGCTATAAAATACAGAATTTGAAGCAGTTCCTATGCTTTTTTTCCCCCCACAGTTAACAATTATTTTTGTTTTTTGACTGGTAAAACTTATTTTTTGGATTCAAGAACTGAGTTTGTCAAAATAGACGAGTTCCTCAAATTGTGCATTTACAAAAACCAAGTCGTGGCAAAATGAAAACTTGATCATTTTACTTGTGGTGCGATGTGCCTGAAAAGTTACGTTTTTCCAAATGTGATGATACAGTGACAAAACTCAAGCGTCTGCTGCGTCATTGTGTCGCTTCTGACGTGAGAATCACATGGACTGAGGAGTCTGGAGGAGTCCAGATAAACCATTCATCAGTTCTGTGTCTGGATATTTGAATGGAAACTCTTCTGCTTATTAGTCCACCCAAAACTCTGTGGTTTTTTTTGTATATATAACCTTTATGGAAATAACCCTTATCTCTTACTGGAAAGTAAGAGAACGCGAGCTGCTTCAAACCAGACGTGAATCAATTTTTTTTTTTTTTTGAAGTACAAAGTGACACAGATGAGATGAGTGTTTAACTCTCCAAAGATCCCTGTGTTCTCAGGTAAGTGTGACACTGTGCCACTTTGAACTGAACTTCGCTCTTTGTCATTTTTGATGTGGCCACGGCTGCTTTTGGGGTTCCATGTTAACACCCCCGCCTCCTTTCTCAAGGTTGGCGTGTGTGTACGTGTGTCTTTGGTGTACCGCACACATCAGATGTCGCCGTGCTTCGCTTCAAGTGGTTTAGCCTTTCAGCAGGAAATAAATGATCCTGGTTTTGCTTTTGCATCCAGACTCATGGAGCAGAAATCTTACAGGAGATTGGAGTTAACGCAGGCCAATGTGTTGACAAGTGGGAACACTTTTCCATGGTTTAAAACATATGTAGCCACGTTCAAATAGGTCACTATCCTCTGTGACAGATGTAGCGATACATCCGTGTGGACGTCTCCACCAAGTCTCCTGGGTGTCACTGCGATCGCAGCTTCTACTTCAATCCAAAGACGTTTGTTTGAACTAAACAGGCACAAATAGGACTTTTCCATAGTTACAGGACGTTTCCTGCAAAAGACATTTTGAACATAGTACGTTCAGAGAGAGTATTAGCCAGCATTAATCATGCAAGGACCAGATGTTAGAAAGAATTCCATCTGCTCGTACGGCGTCATCCAAAAGTCTGGAGGACTAAGTCGAGAGATGTTTTCTTGTGATACTCTTGTGTTCTTGTCACGCTTTACCAAGTATAACAAATAAGTTGACGTAGCAATTCCCATAGTGCGCTAGCATGCAATGTTGAGTGCACAACTATGTGCATAAAATTACAAGTTTGCAGATTCTTCCCTTATAGTGCATACAAGAAGGACCTCAACACTTTGTCACGATGCTGCCTGTTATGTCTTCGGCAAAGTCTTTTTATACTGAAGCCCAATAAACAGAATTTTTAGCTTTTTAGCTTCTTGAAAAATGTATTCATTACTTTGAAATATCTTAAATCTAAACTGAAATGACCAAATAACTGTCAGTTGGAAGGGTTTGAGGAATTTTCCTTCTTCTTAATGTGTTCATATTTGTAACCCAATTTCTATTCCTATGGGTGTCAGAATTCGTATCCTGTCTCCTGAACACTTCAATGGCTGCTTCCCAGCACTACATCCAGTGGAAACACAAACATTTCCCCGGTGCTTTGGGTCCACACACACTCTAATAACCTTAAACTATCTGTGTCAACAAGTAACTGCAATCCAGTTAGCCGACCTTAGTCATAATTAATTCACAAAGCAAAACACCTGTGGGCGACTATTAGCCTCAGTTTCACAGGTTGTTACAGTGTCACTTTGGATGCTGACATACTTTATGGTCTCATAAGGTGAACAATGGCACCATTCATTTGCCGAGGCTGAGGTGTGTGACAGGGGCCAGGTTGTCGAAGTACAACACCACAGCTTGTAAAACGCTTCCTCTCATTTCTCAGGATGGCAGGACAGGAGAGCTCAGCTGGCAAAATCATCACGTGCACGCACGCGGCACATCTGCTCAAACACTCCAGAGTGCACAGAGAGAAAAGGCAGAGGTGTTTTGCTCCAAGGGACAGGAAATTTCGGATGTGGCGTTTTTTAAAGGCAAAAAGTTCAAGACCTGGGTTGAATAACCCTTCAAAAAGGAAGAAGTTTAAAACTACAGATGAATGACAGTGAAGCGCAACTGTCAAAAGACGATTTTGCTGCAGATTGCAAAGATTTCTGAACAATCGGAGGAGACTGGCGGAGCTGCGAGGAAGCAAGAGCTCATCAGTCAGCAGAACACGATCTGCACTCGGTGCCGCCCTGTGATTTCCCTGATGCCGCTCCTAATCTACTTCCTAACCTCTGCAACTCGGCCTCTACAGCCAAAACTAAACCCCAGAGAGGGGCGAGGGGGCGCAGAGGGGGAGGAAGCAGGAGATGAGAGAGGAAGGCGGGGAGGTGGTTCTCACGCTGTCTTCAATTTTGCTGCATATAGTTATAATTTTCATTTTTTGCCCCCCCCTTCTATAATACAAGGGTATTAAGTTGGTCTTTAATCATCTTTGCCTTTGATATCAATGCTCAAATGATTTTTGGGGAGCAGATCAGAGGAATTATGCCATGCACGGTAATAAATCACGTCTGGGGCCAGTTCATTAACGATAGCAATGTTTTCTTACATGCATGGAAACGCTGGCAGATGCATTTAATAATAACAACAATAATAATAATAACTTGAATTTATATAGCGCTTTTCATAACCCAAAGATGCTTACATAAGAAGGGGGCAGAGGGGCAACACATACATAACAGACATTGCATACAGGTGTGCACATACAGACACATAGATAACAAAAGAGAAACAGTCCATCAGAGAGTGGAACAATAAACGAGGGGGAGGGGGGGGGGTGTATTGGAATGTACTGCTGCTGGTGTGGGCTTGGGTGAAGAGGTAGGTTTTGAGGCGGGAGGACTTGAATACGGGGAGTGTGGGAGAGTCACGGATGGACTGGGGGAGGGAGTTCCAGAGTCGGGGGGGGGGGGGCACACGGGAGAAGGCTCCCGGATAAGAACAATCTCTAAATGAGAATCCATATCAAAGAACACACCATTGAGCAGGGTTGTCCTATTATTCGTCACATTGATCTTCTTCATTGGCCCATTCCTGTTCTGTGCATTCTCCTGAATGTGCACTAAGAACAACCCAAAACCGTGCATCTGTTAGAAGGCAAACTTTTTTTTGCCACTTGATGCTAAATCTGTTGAAACACCTTCTTTCACCCAGTGCAGTTACATGGATGCTTGGAGTATTGCCTCACTTTGATTAGAATCAGAGTTTTATCATGCATTTAAACACCTTACTGCGCTTAGGAACTGGTTCATCGGTAATAAAACAAAAAACCCGGGATAGAGTTCCGCCATCGTGACTATTTTCAGCCGAGGATTCATTTCTGACCGTGTCACTGTGAGCACACGGGGCTACAGGACGGAAAGCGTTACTCAGATTGGGCTCATAAAAAGATACAGTGTGTGTGTTCATGTCACACAGAGTATTATGTCCTATAGGGTACATATAATGGTTTTTATGGGTAATCACCCTTTTCTAACCTTCCCCAAGCAGGAGTTACAAATCTGATATGCAGCCTCAGATTTAGGTTTTAATTAAACAAGAGCACAAGTGGTGATGCATGACTCCTCGGTGCATCGACAGATCGGGCAACTATGGGGGGGGGGGGGGGGGGGAACACATCTCCTGGTATAAGATGGTGAAGAAATATACATTTTATTTACATCAATTTCTTGAAATACTTAACTGTTTTTTTTTTATTATTGTTTTTTAACCTGTATTTTCAGATTTCTTGACAGAAAATCGAGGAAGGCTTGTTGCAGTGCCCCGTTCTATAGTAGCTCTGAATGTGAATTAAGATTTCCTTTATAGCTATGTATTGAACAATTTTAAGGTCAAGAAACACAATCTTATCACAAGCGAGGTATGTCAGAAGCTGAGAAAGAAGAAGTTCCGACGAATTCAGGCCACTTAATCGCTGATAAGATAAATACAAAGAGGAAGTGAAACTCAGTAAAAGTCAGTTTTGTGCTACTGCTTTAATTTGTACGGCGTCAGTTGATTGAAAATGTGCAGGCTTGTCATTGGATGTTCCCATGTCACCTTCCTCTCAGCTCTCAGACACTCAAAGTCAGACAGATGTCTCTGCGAACACAGAGGACTGATCGACCATGTGTACCAAATGTAAAAATAGAGAATTTTAAATAACTGCAGATCTTATGCTTGGAAATCATGCTCACATGACTCGGTCATGCTGATCATATGTCCACACAGACATATCACAAATCAGACGGTGCCGGTGAGTCATTTATTTGTAGTGTGGATCCTAGTAGCACATTTACATGCGCAGGTTTGTGTATCTGCAGCTGTGGCATTGCCACCTAGACTTTTCCATGTCTCAGTATACAAGCATGGGATTGACTTGATTGGCGAAGAGAACTAACTGTGTCCACTGTGGCGGCACAAAATCGGTCCAGATTTTATCATTTCAGTTGTCAAAGTAATGTATTTTGCATTTCAACGGTGCTGTGCTTTTTTGATTTGTTAGTTTCATGAGCCTTACCCACTCATTATGATCACAAGCAGTATAAATAAACACAAATCATTCATTCATCTTCTATACCCGCTTATTCCTATTCAGGGTCACGGGGGTCTGCTGGAGCCTATCCCAGCTGTCTTAGGGCGAAGGCAGGGTGACACCCTGGACAAGTCGTGAGTTCATCGCAGGGCTAAACACAAATACTAAATGAAAAAAGATTGATAAAACTCAACTGGTTTTGCACATTTTATCTGTTTCAGTTTTTGCAATTTATGCTTTTTTGTTCTTGTCTACAACGTGAGTATTCAGTTTTTGGAACTGGGACAAACTGTTCATTACAGCTTAAAAACACAACTATTATACTGTAAATAATAACTTTTGGAGAGATGTTTCTATATTTCTTCTTTTTTTGGAGATATTTGGAGGTTTCAATTGTGAGTTACCCGACTAAATTAATGGAAAGAAACATAGAATGGTTTACTGTAGCGAGATTTACATGTTTGAGTCGCCCCAGGAATTATACATGCCAAGGAGCTTAGTTCAGAGTTCAGCATTGATGCTCAAACACGCCCAAATAAGAAAGTTCCAACAAATTCACTAAATGAAATGACACATGAATACATGAAAGAGTGTGGTTTTGGTTGAAATTTTGGGCCTTATTTAAGTTGGCCACCCTTCAACCGCCATCACTCTCAACAGTGAAATCATTGTAAGGCGTGTGCATGATTGCATACAGAAGACAAATTTAATTGTGTCTTGTTGTGAAAATGGTGAGCAGGCAGCCGTTTGAGTCTCACGAGTCGAACGATGGGTTCAACCTGACCTCCTCCCTGCGCTGCCTGCGTCGCTCCTCATCACTTGAGCACCTTGATGTTTTTGTCTGTTGAGCTGAAACAGATGCTATGCGGAGAATTTGCTCAAGATGTTGTTGAAAATTGAATGAACTTTGTTTTGTGTGGACCGTGTCATCTTGTGAGAGGGGGGAAGGGGGGGTGGGGGGCCTGTTAACAATCGTGTATTGTTGAGAACAGTTGGGTGGTTTTATGACAACATGGGCGTTGTTCAAGTCGCAAACATACGAACACGCCCTTTGGATTCAGCGGAACATTCTCTCATAAACTTATTGCTGCCTGGTGGACGTTTTAAGACTTGAACGAAAAAATAAAAACATGAAGCAGATCCCTTTGGAATCTATTATAGGAGATCTGATGTTGGAGAAGAGGTAGAATTGCGACTCTTGGCGGTGATCATCCAAGAAGTTGATGCTCAATTTCTTTCGATGATTTGTGAGCCTTTTCTTTGGCTGGTTTGGAAGCTTCATAGCGGCACAGAAATGAAAGGCGCCCACTTTAATTGTATATGGCTGCCAGCTTTTCTGTATAATTACCACCATCATTAGCCAGGCTGAGAATTAGGAGAAGACGCTGGCACAGAAAAAACATTTTTTTTTTTTTTTAACTTTCCAAGTTCAGCTCCAACAAAAAGTGGGGTGGGAGGTGTGTTGGATCTTCAAAGTCTGCAAGGCTTCCTACCATTTGACTGGCTTATGGAGGGCACCTATAGAAAGTCTACTCCTCCGCCCCAATGATGCTGCACAAGGCTGTTTTTTCTGCACTACCCTGTGTATGCAGTCAGTTAAGGGTACAATTAATATCCTTTAAACCCAAGTGTTGGCTGCTTTTACTGATGTCAGCATGTAGGGGTGAGTGTGCTGCAGTTCAAAAATGACTTCCTGTGTGTAGAAACTGCCTTATATAGCTAACCTGGCCTGATCAGTGATGTTCTATATCGTTAAGGATGAAGCTAACGCATTAGCTAGTGCATTGGCTAGCTAATGTGTTGGCACCAGACCTGCAGAATGCAAGATGGCGGCCCATACATTTCAATGATGTTGCTCAACCAGCGCATACGCTGAAAAAGTTTTTAAATTCCTCATTACTGGGCCCACAGAGCATGCACAGTAGCATCACTTCCCATCATGCCTCTGTGACTCATATGATCTATTTGGCCAATTAGAATGACTCTGGAGAACGTCACTTACAGACATGTCAGGATGCAGCCAATCAGAGTGAGCTGAGACGTCACGCTGGGAATAAACTCTTTTCGGGTGATTTTCTGGCCTTTATCATTTTTTAGACGGTTAAAAGACTACAATCTACAATAGAAAGATTTGCCATGAATCACGTTTTAAGTCAAATTCGTCTCGCCAGCCATTTCAAAGGTGTTCATTTTTGTATTGTGGTCTACGGGAAAAATGCTCTTCGGCCCATGGAATTTTTTTTCTGCAGTACCTTGGCCACCGTGGCCACTCGGAAAAATCTGCTCGCCTCCATACAAAACTATTGTTTACTGGCTTGCTCCGAGTGTTGTTCTGAATACAACTTTTTGCATGTGGCAGTTGAAACAACATAGTTGGTTTAACTTTCACTGCTGGTTGATGAACAGGGGTTAACATACAGTCTCTGATAGTGAGAAGCAAAACACAAACAACAACAACAACAACAACAACAACAACAACAACGTTATGCTTTCTTTTTATCTAAGTTGAAATACATAAATTAAAAAGACCCTCTGCAGGTGGTCTCAGGTTGTTATGGAAATGTCATGTCAAATAACACAAGTTGTTTCTAGGTTACTGCATTTTCAGCTGATGTGGTAAGGGCCTCTAAACTCACACCAACACACATTTTTTTTTTTTTTTTCCAGTTTCGTGTCGGCATGATGTGGTGTTTCCACACTGGCATGAATAATTTTTGTTAGTAAAACGGAAAAGGGAGGATGAAAAGTAACAAAGCTGCAAGGAAGTACTTGAAGTGGTTCAGTGGCAAAGTATCAGAATAATTCAGCGGTTGGAAAACTAGAAGTTGAGGCACACATGAAAGGTTAAAGAAACGTTGCAAATGTGTGTGGGAAAATATTTTTCAGAATACAACAATGATAATAATGAAAGAATAATCAGTAGCTTCCCTTTACTGTCCAGATTGCTGTGAAAGACAAGCAGTCTATTTAATGGTAGAAGACACTTCATTCCCCTCTGCCTGACTGAGGTGTGTAGCAGCAGTGAGGAGTGGTTTTGTTTTGGGTGGATCATCTCTCTTCAATGAGTCCCAGTCAGTTGGAAAGTTTGGCAAGTTCCCAGCAGTAATAGGTCCCCGTGGTGTTGTTGTGAAAAATGAGGACAGTACGCAACACTTAAAGATTGGTCACACCCCCCCCCCCCCCCCCCCCCCCCACCAACCAACACCAAAAAAATGAAAGAAATAAAATGTCAGCCTGTCATTTTTAAAGTTCTTACTTGTGAGAGAAATTGTGCATGTAATTATGAGCAAGCGGAGGTTTTGGCTTACAAACAGGAAAAATTAACAGCATCCTGAGTTTTCGGTCCAGTATTTTGACTGGCTGTGTGCTTGGCTGTGGCTCTTGCATTCATTCTCATGTCCTGCCTTCATGCGTTTTTTGGATACTCTACAAGTGGCGGAGAAGCTTCCCCTTTTCCTCACATTTCACTGGCCTGTGACAAACAGAGTGCACAAGCAAATGTGCTGTGCACGACTGTGGTGACTTGGGTGGTTTCATGTCACTTTTGGCAGAATGCTGGGCCGAATGTCTGTGAATGCAACATTCTTTGGGAGTCTGTGCGCGCGCGAGAGGGACGCAAAGCGGGACGTGGCTGTAATTTCAGCGCAACAATGACGGCGGTGGTTTAGAGAAAGAGCCTCAGTAGCATTTAGCTTACACTCGAGATTGTTTTTTTTTTTTAAAGACTGCAGTCTAGACAGTGTGAGCACTCGTGTCCTAAACATAAACACAGTTGTAATATTACGTAAACACACTTGTATATCACACAGCTGGACGGAACCTTCAGGGCAACAGTATCGAATGCAGTTTCGCTGGCTGATAAAGTGAGTAATTCCACAACAAATAAACATGGCCAGAAGTCTGTGGACACTCAGACAGAGTGGGAAACCATCCAGGCGCTAATCGCGTCATACGAAAACACGTTCAGCTATCTATAACCTTCAGATAAAGGCCTCCTTTCATCTGGTTCCACTTGATGCAGCAGATGCTGCTGAGGCCTGGCCTCTTCAGACGTTAGACTTTTATTTTGTCATTTAAAACATTCACTTCCTGTGCACATTAAATAACGAAATTCCGACGCAAGCGACTGCACAAACAGACACTGACAGATCTGTTGAAAGAACTCAATAATGGTAATATGTAGCCTATGTACAAGAATACATGTGGGTATGAATATGCTTAAAAGAGCAACAGGAGCATTTAAAGTGCAAATGGAATGACAGTGTACATAGTACAGGTGACCTGGAACCTTGTTGTTCTGGTCCGGAGGCTGGTGAACCTCTTCCCAGAGGCCAGCAGTGAGAACAGAGTCCGTGATGGGTCTGGGAGGAGTCACTGCTGATGTTGAGCCCCCAGTCAGGCAGCGCTGCCCGGCCGTGGCCTGGATGGGAGGGAGAGGAGTACCGACGATTTTCTCCGCTGTCTGCGGAGAAAGACTTCCGTCCAGCAGCACTTGCATGCTCCTGGGCCTCGGGGTGAGCTCCCAGACAGAGGCAGCAGCGTTGGTGAGGTTGGGTGCTGAATTTGCAGCTGGGTAAGACTTGCTTCACACCAAGCATTCTAGGACAACCGACTTCCAGCTGTTGTTGATGTCTCAGTCTGACCGGTCAAGCACCGGAGAGGCACTTCAGCCTTCACGAGTTGATCCCGTCGCTGTGAAAGTGAATGTCGCACACCACCTCCAGGCTACGAGGCAAGCAGGTCCAGGAGAAAAGAAAAAGAAATAAAGTCACTTATGAGTATTCAAGTTTTCTATTCTTCATCATTTCACTTGGAAAATCAAGCGAATACATGAAGATTACATGGACCATTTTACTCAGACCGTATTTGGTATGTTTGTGAAGATTAACTTTGATTTAATTGAGGTCATTAATTCCATATGCTGATGGATGATGGCAGCTTTGAAATTTGGTGCACAATTATATTAGCTGCATAACACAAGTGGATTTAAACTACAGTCATTAGTTAGTAGAAAGACATTAGTTCATACAATTGCCTCCATATTTGTATTGTGTGTTCTTTAGTAACCGTCTGTCTTTCCCGAGAGAGGCTCCATCTTCTCTGGCAGTGAGCCATGACAGTGGTCAGAGGCTTAGTGGAGATCAAACACTCGCATTAACCTGAGAAGACAAAGCAAAGCTCAATTAGCCCCTGTGTACACAAGCATCAGCTGACTGCAATCACACCACAAGGGATTTACAGTGAGGAAGGACTCGCCTGAAGACAACTGTGTCCTTTGTGCTTCTTCCTTGTGGTTTTTGGAGAAGTGAAGGGGACTGCAGTTGGAAATGACCATGTATTGCCCTATAAATGTTCCACTTGTCTACATGTACATGTGATATTCAGCCTGAGGAAAGTTTTATAAATATTAGAAGTACATTTTCCACGGGATCTGTTTTATGGTAAGTCGCGGCTGCCCTGTGGCTTAGAATATAAGCAATGTGTCCCTGCTTGTATCACTTTTTCTGCCTCTACCAACAAATTCACATATTAATGAATTAATTAAAGAACACATTTCTAACAACAACACAGTTCAACTATCAGCTTAAACTTTGCTCGATCTTCTTTTACACATTTTCTCCCCCCCTCAGAACCAAAACGGTTCAACGTTTTACCAAGTACAGCCCTGTAGATGTACTGCACATTATCCTCTAATGTCGTTTTCTACCCAGCCAGAACCTCGCTCGGATGCAGGCCCCTCTGAGAACCGCTGTTGTGGTCAGCTGAGTTTTCATTCTGGCACTCGCGCTGGATGCTCAGAAAAAAGGTTTCCTCCCTTTTGCGGAAAACTCAACAGAGGAATTTAATCAGCCATCATATTGTGTAAATGTTCTTGGCTTAGTGCGCTCATGCGTTCAGCATGCATAGATTCCCCCAAAAAAACTTTACCCTAAACACTGAGCACTTTAATTTGTTCCATGTTGCAGGCAGGCAGGCCCGCTTGCTGCTCGGCCCCTCAAGTCCAGTTGGCTTTGCACAAAAAAAAACATGTTTCAGTGACCCAGAAGGGAGTGTTGTACAACAATGGGGATTGGGAACATGTTTTGTGTAGCATCGTGATGAAAACCACCGTCGAGTCACTTGAAACTGAAGGCCGGGGTCTTAAAGTCAAGATCAAGCGTTGATTCAATGTGTTTAACGTTGAAGTGGCTGCGCGGCCAGCTGCTCAGTTCTGGGACGGTACCAAGCGTTAATAGGCAGTGGGGTTTGGGCAATGAAGTGTGGCAGGGCATCATGGTGGTCCACATGGGTGGACTGGGTGGGACCATCATGTTGCAGTCCGTGGATGGAAAAGAGACACGCACCAACGCACTCGGCGCTACATAGTGGTACATCATTACAGATGATGGATTAGTTCAGCCCAAAGAAAATAAAACACGACTTGCTTTGTATGCTGCTCTTTTAAGGTTGGTGTAATTGGGAGCGAATATGCTATTTTTTTTTTTCTTCTTCCCTGCTATTGTAATGGATATCATACATTTAACCTTGAACAGCACCTGAATTGCTAAGATTTCAACTCTAAAACACGTCTTGCAATGTCTTTCTTTCAGTCCTACACAACAAAATCCACCTTCTTTAAGTTGAGGCAAAACCAGGAAGTAAGAGAGAAAACAGGATATATTCAAAAGTTTTTTTCAACAGGTTTTTAACTGGTCCAGTTGTATGCCGGACAAATATTAGGTAGCACTACATTTTCCCCGCACAGTTTCTCTCTTTCACAAATTCCGTAAGTAAGCCGTCATAAAATTGTTTGAATTCTGCAAAGCTCGAGGGCCCTGAAGTAACTGGAAGAGATCATGAGCACTAACAGTAAGTGCTATCTTTTTATCAATTTCCCAGAATTGTGTCCCCTGGCAGAGAAAGGTGTTTTTCCTCCTGCATGCAGGCAGACTTTGCATCTGTTGCTGCTGTTTTGCAATTGCGCTTTTGTGCGTACGTGAGGAAAAAAAAAATCCGGTCTGACCACTTGCCAACAAAATCCAGCGGCGAAACAGACGTCGATGCGCACATGCGCATCATATCCGCATACATAGCGTAAGATTCATTCCTGTTTTGTTGTTTTTCAAATAGGCACTCCAGACTATTATGAGTGTGCTTGTACTGTTTCAAAGCTGCCACCTTTGAGTGGCTCCTGAATTAGATTAATAGAATTTTCGAAAGGCAGCCTTATCTGTGACATATATCTACACATAAAGGAAATCTGCGGATGTGTGAGTAATGCTTGATGGTAACTGTAGCGTGAAATTTAATGATGGCTTGCACAGAAACTTACAAAAAGTGGGTTCATAACAGACAAAGACAAAGAGAGACGAGCAGGAAATTACTGAATAAAAGCATTTTTTTTTTTACTCCATGCAACTTCACGGTATTTAAGACACTTGGGAAATCTATGTAAGCCTGAAGTTCCCAAAACAGCGTCACAAATGTAAAACAAAGTTGCTGAAAATCATTACATGAATGCTGCAAAGCTGTCTTGATGCCTCTGGGACGAGAGCCAGCCATGGAGAAACACTCTGAACAGCGGTGAAAACCCAGGGGTTCATCTTCCACAACATGTCAAGACAATGGAGGGCACAACCGACATTCATGTGAGGGTTGCAGTTTGCGAGCCACCGCTAACCCAACGCAAAATACAGCATCATTCTCTCCATTCCGTCCCATAATTGTAACTCATTTTTGTCAAGCGTCACGGAGCAATTTCGGGCTGCGGTCATGCGTTGTACACTTTTAGACCATTGTTACACAACTCATCAAAGTGTCGAGACAAGTTTCCGTTTTGTCTGCTGCACTGTTTTCTGTGCGGTGCAACGCAGGGGAGGCACGAGCGCGTAGCCTGCTTCGAAATGGCAGTCAGATCGCGAAAAAACAAAAAAAACAAACTGCATTTTTATATGTTTCTCAATATTTGTGCTTTGTCGCTGCACCTGCAGCAAGTTAAAGACATCTGAAAACGGTACACTCTGCTATGTAGTGGCAACACTAGCTAGCAGGCTAATTACAACTAAACATGAGGGACCGGTAGCGCACCCATTGTTAGCAACGGTAAAAATAGTTTCTATCTATTTTCCCCTAAAAATGATCTGTGACAACGGCTCTTTTTTTTTATTTTTTTTTTTATTTTTTAAAAAAGAGGTTTCAGCAGACGGAATGGCACAAATGATCAAGGTCTGCCTTGTTAACACTTGTTGCAAAGCACCTTCCCCAAGCCTTCCTGAGGGCCAAGCTAGCACCGTCAGGCCTTTCACACATGTGCAGCGTCAGCACTGAGGATCAGCCTGCGCAGTGTGAACACAACACACTGACCTGCAGCTGTGGCTTTCGACTGTAAATTATTCACCGGGCCGTTATTCCAGGGTGACCTGGAATTCAGCAACATTTTTAAAACCGCACTTCCACCTGTGAGTTGGGAGGGATTCGTGTTTTGCGTGTCTATTCTGTTGTTGTTTTGCAGTGAGACAGCTAAATGTGAAGAAGAGAACGAGCCATTAATGGAACGTTAAGTCTAAGTCGCTACAATTTTAAACAGGAGCGTAAAGTGGAGCAGCAAACACACATTCAGTGTCCAGCCTCACTCCAACCATGCTTGCACATAACAGCCCCAGTCTGTTGCACCGCAGCCTCTTCAAATCTGGCCTACTTTTGATGTCCAACCTCTGCTCTCCGTTGCCCTTTTCTCACTTGCCCTCTCACCTTAGTCCTCTTTCCATTGCACCCCTCCGTTGATCCCTCTCTCTCCTCTTCGTATCTGGTGTTTGTGTCTGTTGTTGGGCCCATCCCCATGGCGACCAGTGTCTGAGTCCACAAACACGTCGGCGGGGAAAGAGTGGAAAGGAAGAGAAGAGAGAGAGAGGGACATGGAGAGAGAGAGAGAGAGAGAGCGAGAGAGAGAGAGAGAGAGAGAGAGGAGACCGAATCCAACACGCTTTCAAGACATGGCAGCAGCAGAGTACATCTGTCTGGGAGAGCGAGTCCAACTCTCCAGCTTTAATTATCTTTAAAGAGGCACATGTGGATGGTGGAGGCTTCCAAGTCGCTGGGAAGAGGAGAGAGGCCAGAGAGGTTCGTCTGCGCGCCAACAAGAACAAATACTGTAGACGCACGCAGACAAAACTTGAAAGAAGTGGGGGATGATTAACAGAGGTGAAGGGAGGGAGACGGCGAGAGGATGAAGAAAATACATCACCAGAGAATGACATGAAATAAAAAATGGGGGTTCTGATTCCTGGAAGTAACCTCAGCCTCTTGTTCAAGGGTGGGCAAACTTTTTGACTGGTGGGACACAACGGGCTCTAAAATGTGACAGAGGAGGCCGGAGCAGGAGCGGATGGATGGAGTGTTGAGAAGAACAAAATACATCATGGGATATGTAGAAAACATGTGCTTTAATGTCATTTGAAAATGAACAAAAGCATTCTAACAAAATTTTTTTGTCTGTCTTTGAAGCCCCGTGGTGTTTAGCTCTTCATTGAAATGACTTTTAAAACACTGGGGGGAAAAAAGATGAAATCAAGCTATTTTATGACTTGGTTACTAATAATATTTCAAGTTTGATTAAAACGCTTAACAGGCCCCGGGCCACAGCCAGCCCATGCCTGCTCTAGTAGGAGATGAGAGCCGTTGCAGAAGCACCTGTTTGCCAAGGAGCAAGTGAAGCCTCCACCCTGGATCGGATCGACAATGAAATCATTGTTGTTCCACAACCTTCGCCTGTCGGAGCTCCGCTGCGTTTGGGAGGCGCCTGCCGGGGGTTTTACTGCACTTTCCAACGTCACTCCGTCTCCCTCTGATAAATCACCACATTCACACGGCAGCCGTTGTTGCCCTTTCGCATCCAGAGGCGGGGATGCAAATTTTGACGTGATTTCTCTCCCTCTTTTTTTTATGTTTTCATAAAAATTGCACCCAATGCAGTGTTCCAAGTCATAAACGAATAACTGCCGTCAAAGTTTGACTTACTTGAGCCGGTGTGTTTTTAACACGGCTTTTTTTTTCCACTGACAAGTTGTTCTTTTTTCCCATATAAATATGGGCTGATGCCCTAAATTTCACTCTCTGTTCAATATTCTGTTTCAGTTCATTGATCCGTCAAGAAAATAAATATTCATTTGCTGAAGCTCATACTGTTTATAATGAGGAGAAGTTGAGTTTGCGTACTTGTGAGAAATATATATAATGTAGAAGTATGTCTGGCTTTCCATTATATATGAATTAAAATAATACTCATCTGCTTCTACTGTTTCCAAGTAACAACCCAGTTATTTGATTTCTAGCTTGTAATCTCCTTCTTTCTTTCTTTCTTTCTTTCTTTCTTTCTTTCTCTCTCTCTGACATTTTTTGGCTGCCTTGATTCCCAATATCATACTCTCTCTTCGTGCAGGCTGTCGATCTGCAAAACTGTGGAATTCTAATAAAAGAATCCAGGCCCATAAAAACAACATATGGTTCCAGAATTCACACCCAATAATAACTGGCCGAGTTCACGCATTCGTAACGTGACTCTCATAGATCAACATTATTCACATAATGTAAACAGCGGTGGCACTGCCACGAGGTTAACAGGCTCCTAGAAAATTATCACCTGCTCCTGCAGCTCCCTTCAGCTTTACGAAGTGTTACATATGAGAGGCGAGCTTCAGCTGTCCAGCCCACCATTTAATTGGAGCTATTTAGCCACTTTCATTACATTGTGGCAACAAGCAGGCAGCTACTTTTAGAAAAAGAAAAAGAAAAAAAGGGTCCGGTGTAAGTCGACGCGAATCCGCCCTGGCAATGTTAATTTAAGCAACGGTGACTCATGAGCCATTGGTAAATAAATACATAAATACATTTCTTGAAAATAGCATTGAACAACTGATAGTGGCTCGTGTTGTGCGTCAGAACTTGGCAGGAAAGAATTGCAGCCTACAATAAACAATAACCTCACAATACTTCTCTGAATTACAGGCAGGAGAGGGTAAAGGGAGAGGAGAGAGAGCTCATTGAAAAACTAACGTGTGAACGCAGTCACGCTAGACAGGGTTTTGGCTGGGATTTTCCCCGGACCTGTCAAGGTACTAAATCATCTTCGCTCCTCCGGGTGTGAAAAGCATAAAGGAACTAATCTGATAACAGCTTTTAAAAAGAAATGCGTCGGCCGTTGTTGTCCCTGGTTGTGACTCACGGTCTAGTTGAGAATCGACGTCTCCTACTGAGAGAGTGCGGTCGACGTCGCTGCAGTTGCACGACCGCAGCGACGCTGACGAGGAAGAAGCTTCTTCTTTGTTCGAAGATTTTTGATTTGATTTGATTAGGACAATGCGCTTCAATTGACATGCCAGCGAAAGCGTCGACGTAAATATGCCGGAGTTGGCGTAAAATGCTCATTTTAATCCGTTGTCCTAAGGCAGATGTTTAAAAACATAGAAACAATACATTATACATACACAATACACAGTGACAAATTGATAAAACATGCAAAGTCGACAGTATCTTTTTTTCTTTTCTTTTTTTTTTTTCCAATTGCCCCAAAATTTCAAACATTTGTGCAAAGCAGGGAGCTCAGAGCGGGAATCGATAACAGGCCATTAATGTTGCAGATAATCCAGAGGTTAGAAGACAGAACAATGCTCACAATTCTAATATATACATATTTTTAGCTTCTGAAAATCAAAATAAGTAACAGAAAAACAGGATTGTGGTCAATCAGATTTTATCTCGGTAGCTGGAAGGAAGTCCACATTTTAATTTGCTGAACTCTAATCTGTGATTTCCTGATTTACTCATGTATTCCCTGCCCAGGCAGTGACTCTCTTTTCGGGTTATAAAGGGGAGGTGGTTCGCCAAACATTCAGTAATGTTTAGTGACAGTTTTAGCAACCATGCCTGGTTTGAGGACATGTGAATCTCTAATTACTGAAGACACAGAACGACGCTCTCACAGCATAGCTGTGAGGTATCTCGCCCTGTGGCTTGGAGAAACCTGCTCCTTCTGTTTCCTATATAAGGCCTGTACAGTCTCGCTGAACAGAAGGAAGCTCCCTCATGTGCTCTGCTCTACATCCACACACTGGAACATGTGATCGGACACACACTCGCCAAAGCCCCATGCGTGCGCTTCCATCGCACACAGAGCGCGCTGTTCACCGCTTCTTTTTTCCCTTTTTTTTTTCTCTCCATGCGACTGAAATCCCTTATGGAATGAACAGCACGGGGGTCGCGTGGCCGGGGTGTCGGGGTGGGAGGTCAGAGGTCGGCGGAGTCAGATGAAGCGGATGATTGTGCTTGCAGGAACAGAAGGCCCGAACATCAGAGCGGAGTGAGTAGGTGGCGAAGCGGCAGAAGCGGCTGGAAAGGGCAGCGAGTGCGATGAGCTAATAAACTCATCTTTGTTGTCGTTCACTCTCCCTCGCAAGCCCTCGAGCCCGGGCTACTCCAAGGCAAGGAGCGGAACTCGCACCGTTGCCCTGTGGCGCACTCTAGTGGTGCACGTGTGAGGCGCAGGACGGAAGGAAACTCTTCTGCAAAGGAACTTCTGACCGACGGCGCGCATCGTCTTGAATCAAACGATGACGTCACCCTCAGGCTGTTGATGATGACTAATTATTGACCGCCATTTCTTAGTTGGTGTTATGATTTACTGCATGTAGCTTTCATTACATCGAAATCAAATGTGACTAATGGGAAATGTACTTTTAGATGAAGTCAAATGATTTGAGATCGGGATGAAGACAATGGCTCAAAACTGAGTGGAAAAACAAAAACATTAAGTATTATTGGCCATCAGATTATCACAACTTGGTATTTTAAAATTTTAGACACAAGATTAGCATCGCTTTTCACAGTTTAAGATAAATAAAAAAAAAAAAACGCAATTCGGCATTCATCAAATGAATGAACGAATGAATGAATGAATGAATGAATGAATGAATGAATGAATGAATGAATGAAATCACTGCCTCGTCAGATATATTTGACACCACAAGAGGGCACCCTGACCATTTCTTTAGAATTAGTTGAGGCCACAACGCTGACACAACTCATAGCTCTAACATTTTACCCATCACATGTTGCTCCCGGTGCTTTCTTGTGTCACTTACAATATTTGTACCCCGCACCCTGCTGTGCTTACTCATTACTGGTGACATAGCTGTGCAGTGCTCACTGTAACCTTACAGCAAGAGGTGGGTTCTGTGCCGGGCCTGTGGTTTTTCTGAGTGGAGTTTGCATATTCTCTATATGTCTGTGTGGGTTCTCCCGTGAATTGAGGACTCTAAATTGTGTGAGTGCGAGGGGTTCTTTGACTTTCTACGCAGTCCTGCGATAAACTGGTGACTTGCCCCGGGGTTTAACCTGCCTCCACCTGAGGACAGCTGGGATAAGCTCCAGCGTCTACTTCCTGAGAAGTGGCGATATAAGGGATGGGCTCTGAGTATCAACGGAGCGTAACCTGCTTCTGACAGGATTATTTTCAGGTCATCAAATGTCACCCACGTATTTTTGTAGGTTTTCCAAGAAATAAACATGTTTTTTTTTCTAGCCCCCCCCCCAAAAAAGAGGCAAGGAGATCGGCCTTTGACTCTAGGAAGAGGGTTTTGATATTCATGGAGGTTGTTTAGAAACAGCAGGAACAGAACATGTAGTACAATGAATCAGCCTCAGTATAACATTTTCCAAATGACTTGATTAGATGAATTGGTGGTAAACGTATGCATTACTATTGCACTCAAAGCTGAACACATTCATCAGTTCCCACTTCATCTTGAAACAGATTAATCAGATATTCCTGTTATTTGCCTGCAGTACTTTATGAGAAGACTGACAAAACCTTTTTTAAAACATTTTTTTTTTAAATTTGTGCTAGATGTTCTGGCAGTGCTCAGAATAGAGTAGGCAATAAAAGGAAAACATTAGCTGTTTTCCCCAGTATTTGGTTATCAGGTTTGCTGTGGGCAGCAGCCAACACTCACACAGTGGGCTATTAAATATTGGTGGGGAAAAAGAACTCACTGTTTGAGTGGTTTCAAACTAATAGCCAAACTCGGGTTCATGAAAATGCTTCTTCGCCTTTTTGCAAGTGCAAACTATTTCTATTTTAGCTCTCTGCCTTAGAGGGATTTGTCCTGCTTTCACCGCTGAATGACTCAGTGCCTACTAAGTGTAAACCGAGTGTGACTCGACCCATTTGTTTGAGAAGTACGAGACATATTGTTGTATTATGGCTGCTGCCTTTCTTGCCAGGAGACATTTTCTAGACATTGTGTCTTTCTCTTTTTTACTACGATTATTTATCCAGGCTCACGTCAGATGTAAGTGAACACCTTTGTTGTAGAGTTAACAAGGCATGAACGTGACACTTTTGCATTGTCTTGTCTTCCCAACCATCCATCAGCGAATCACTCTAAGGCTAACTGTGTACTTAGTTGGTTGTCTTGACCTTTTAAATGTAATAATGTAATAATAATAATAAAAAAAAAAACAACTTCCAACGATAAAAAATAGTAAAAGAAAAGATATGTAACTTTTCAATGGACTCATGTATTCCCTACTAATGCAGTGATTTTCTTTTTGGATATAAAAGGAGGTGGTTTGCGAAACATTCAGTTTCACTTTCTTGCTTTTACTTGAGTAAAGACGTTGAATCAGTACTTGTCTGCTTTTTACCAGATTCTTTCTTTCTTTTACACAAGTCTCCATCATTTTTTTATAGTACAGAGTATGAATCATTTTGCCACCTCTGTACATTTCCCCTGTCGTCACAGAAAGAACACAGGTCGTGGGATCACGGGGACGGAGCAGTCACGGCCCTTCTCAGTCCAAGCAAACTGATCTCCTGAAACGGCCGTGCTTTTACTTTGAAACCCGTTCGTTTCTTTTGCTTTCTCACTCCCCCACTTTCTTTCTCAACACAGACGCGTGGAGTCGCGCGGTCCCCGGGGAGGAGAGGCCGGCGGGTTTTTGCTCCAGGCTGCCGATGAGCTTCAAGTCTGCGGTGGACCAACCAGACTTTTCAAATTAAACAACGTGTCTTGTGAAGCGCTGAAAGTTTTACTGTGCATTTCTTTCCCCCCCCCTCCGCCTCCCTTGACTGACAACTTTTTGTGAGAGGGTCGCTCGCTCGCTCGCAACTTTGACTGCACTGCAACTTCAGGACCACCGGCAGTCGGTGTTGAGGAGGACCTTCCTTCACCGCCCCGCGTTGAGAGGATGTCTTCGCGGTGAAGCAAGCACCGTGGACCGGCCGGAGTGGAATGAGCCGCGCCGGGGACTCGAACCATGGTAAGACCGCTGACGTTTCTCTTGACAGCCGAAGCGGTTTGGACTCAGCCAAGTGCTGAGTGAGCTCGGTTTTCTTTTCTTCTCTTTTTTTTTTTTTTTTTTTTTTTTTTTTTTAAATGTGATCTGTTGATGTGTTTCGAGTCACGACTCAGCCTTGAATTAGAAGCATCCACCGGCTCTGGATGAAAAAAAACAAACAAAAAAAAAACACAAAAAAGTTTGGCTTGTGAATCTGATGTCTGAAAATGAGCTGTGCATCTTCTAGAAAACCCAGTGCTGCTTCCTCACTGCAGTTGTGAACAAAAAAAAAAAAAGAAAAGAAAAAATTATTTCTGTCTTTTTTCTCGGACGCATCTCGCACCTTCATGAAAGCCAATCACATTCACAATGTGGACCTAATTAAGCCATGTCTCGATATGTGCCTCCAAACGAGGCAGAACGTAGCCGCCCGCTCATGGTATGTCTGCGTGCGTGCGTGCGTGTGTGTGTGTGTGTGTGTTCGATCGAGAGAAAACTGCCACATGTCCACATCTACAATCTACATTCCATAAGATGCTTTGCGGCCGTACGACGGAGAAACGCTGTTGGCTCACTGAGACTGGCTGAGTCCTGAGCTTCACTCTGCTGCAGCCTGGACTTCATTCTGGTGTTTTGAGGACCAGGACCTGGACCCCCGGGGTTCTGCCATTGCATCCATCCATCCATCCATCCATCCATCCATCCATCCATCCATTTTCAATACCTGGTTGCAGGGGCCTGCTGGAGCCTCTCCCAGCTGTCTCTGGACCACTCAAGCCTTCATTTCTCGTCACTGTGAGATCGCAGTGAACGAGCTAAAACAAACAGCCTGACACACAACGCCGGTAAAGATATTCATCTGACAGCCGGATGAGAACCGCTTTGGCCGACATCGTCCAATCCGACGAGCGGCGGAGTTGATTACATCCGAGAAAACAGCGGCAAAGTGGCGACAGCTGTGCAAACAGGTGGACAAAACACCGCAATATTGGCTTTGCCGCGCGCATCGTGGCGTCTCAAGACATTTTGCTGGGTTTTAGTGAAGAATCCTTCACTAAAAAGTTTTTTTTGTTTGTTTTTTTTTTAACTAAGCTCGGTTGGCACATAGAAAACAAGTTTTTTTTTCTCTCCCATATCTGCCGTCGGCCGATCGGCTTTCGCGCGTTCCCCACGGTCTCGCATTTCAAATTGGTACCATATGTAGAGGAGACGGGCTCCTGTTTTGAGCGGCCAAATGGAAACCAAGCGGGGGAACTCTCTGGCCTTTCATCTATTTTCGACGCATCAGACTGTTTTGCTCCTCATCATAACCGGAGCTCTCGCCAAAGTTTATTGTGGGGAAAACCTTGAACGATTCACGCGGCTGACGAACACAATGATTAGGGTCAACGACAGACTCCATCGCCGCCGCTTCATTTCAGCCGTATCGGGCTGTTCTGCTACCTTTTGTTTGACAAACCTGCCATTCTCGGGTCTAATACCTGTATTTACTCGGAGGCATGTTGGAATTTCTTCCCTCGGCCCTCAAAAGCCCTTCTCGCCAACGGCGTCGTCAGCGTTTGTAAGTTAAACACCGGGGACTCCGAGCTCGTTGTGTTCTCAGCTGGGCTTTCCTGTTCCCTACGCTCCGAGCCTGCCTGCGTGGGGACTGAAAGAAAAACACAAAACAGACATTCTTCAGCTGATAGGAATGATTGGGCCCTTTCTGAGGTAACTGTGCCCCAATGCGCTGCCTGAAGTATTGGAACTGGTGAGGGTGGAGCGCTGCTGCAAGCAGGCTTTGTTTTCTTTTCAATGGATTGAGGAAACAAGAACTTTAATTTCACGTGTTTAATTCATTATCAAACGTGTAATTCATTAATCTATCACTTTCTACCGTCATTTACCTGTTAGCTGCTTTACTTAAAACACAAAGTAGCAGCTTGTGTTTTTGTTATCATTGGTTCTGCAGACTTCATTTCACTTCAGTCGGCCTTGGAGGTTCAAATGCAGCGCGTCCCGAACTTCAGTTCCTGGTTGTAATGAACAGTTCAGCCTCAGGCTCCACCCCAGGCGGAGGGCGGCTGCTCATTTCCACACCTACACATTCTGCTGTATGAACGACGTATTCCTTCATTACATTTAATCACACGATCATGCTGACGCACACACACATATTCAGCTGGGTAGATGCTTGTTTTACATATGACTGGTAAAAAAAACTTTGAGTCTATCTCCTTTTGATGTTAAAGCCAGTTTTGTTTTGAAAAGCTAAAAGACTATTGTTAGTATTTTCCCCGTTAGGCACAGCATCATCTTCAGTCACATTAAGCTGCCTGTAGCAGCTACTTTAACTTGTCTATGTGGCATAAGCACAGTGCAGCAAATCAAATTGATGTTTATATGCCGGAGATGGGTGGTTGTTTGTGAGAAGATGGCTGATTATCCTTGAAATATATATTTTTTTCGACCTGACACTTGTGAGAAAGTCATATTTGAACGAATATTAAGGTCAGAGTCTGAAAGATTGAAGGGGAAGGTGCAGGGATGCTAAAAAGTTGGACCACTTGTTGAAATCCTGAGCGCAGAACTTAGTAAGGTGCGAAGAAGCACAAAAACATTTTCAGTGCGAGTGTCTGTTTTCAATTCAATTATCACATCAACATGCAAAAATAAGTTGTAAAAATGTGAAACACCTTGTGCTTCATTTCAGAACCAGCTTAAACAACAATGGCAAAAGATTTAAAATTGACAGGAGATGTGGAAATGTTTTGCGCATCACAATAAGCGTCCGTATGAAACACAGCAGTGGAACCAATGTTCAGAGGCGACGAAATTAGGGGAAAGAATCTTCCAATCATCCGTGAATGCAATCTAAAAACACCTCATCAAGCTTTAGGGCGGAATGTTTTTTTTTTTTTTTTATATATATAGGTAGGAAAAGAGAAAGAATGCACAAAGTCGCCTTGTGTGTAAATGTCAGATTGTCTGATGTCTGTCGGGAACTTTGCCACCGTCAGTCTTGCACATCAATAAAAACCTCCTGGACCAACAATGAAAGGAGAGGCGCCGTCTCAGTGAGAGTGACTTCAGGGACACCCTGTCTTCCCACTCGCTGCGGCGAGAGTGCGACTCGGCTTGCAAGGCAGTAACGCCACCTATACAACTCTCCGTGCGCGTGGGTGATTTGCGTGTCGCTGAAAACCTGTGACGCTCCGCTCGGGTTCGTCGTTTAAGCGGAGCGAGGCCGTGGGTGGCGCAGAGAAAGACAGAGGAGACAGTGGAGGCAGGGGGTGTTCACAGGGTATAAACAAAATGACATGGAAGGGCCGGGGTAAGTATAGTGAGTGTGCTGTTTATAGTCACTGGTGGTCTTTATGATGGGGCTTTAATAACAGCCCCCCCCCCCACTGAAAGACATTTGCCCGAACTTCAGATTGTGACTGCAGCCCCGTTAAAAAAGAAAAACCCTGCCCTTCTCCTCTTTCCTCCTGGTGTGTGTGTGTGTGTGTGTGTGTGTGTGTGTGTGTGTGTGTGTGTGTGTGTGTCTTTGCGGGTTTTTTTTTTTTTTGCCAAGCTTGGTCCGACCACCGTAAAACCAACATCTGTAAGAGTTTTACGTGCAGGTGTGAGAATTAACAGAGAGTCAGAGATCAGGAGCGTGGGACTGTCGCTCACTTCCAAAATAAGTCAAAATAAGTGACTGACGTCCGTCTCACTATTTTCATTTTTCTTTTTTCATTTTCTGTTATTTTTTTGGTTATAGTTGTACCTCCGAGCTATGATGATATACCACTGAATAGATCAGTACGTTTGCCGGCAGCCTCGATTCAGATGCACACTGGGATGAAGTGGGAAACCTTTTTTTTTTTTTCTGCAGACTTATTGTCTCTACAAGACATTTGTCTACATTCAGGATGGGATGTAGTCCACACATCCAGACCGAGCTAAACAATGGCAGTACTTTTTCATTATCAGTAGTATGGCCAGGGGGATTGCAAGACTTTTCGACTACTCCAGCAGTGTAAAAGGGAAAAACATCCTCATGGTAGAAATTATTAGCACATTCCTTTACAAAAAAATAAAGGCTTGTTTTTAGGAAATAGTTTTAAACTACTACTATTACTACGTACGGGGTCACGTGACCAGTTCACTTCAGGTAAAAATGGCGCTATATGTTTAGACGGAGGAGGAGGAGGAGGAGACGGAATATTTTTTTGTACAAGTAATCAAAAAGAAAAATAGGACAACCATTCTTGACAGCAAAGTCTTGTAAAATCTTGTCCCGTGAGACTTTACGAGAATTGCGGCTTGTGCGCTTCGCACCATTCAATGGAAACACCTGCAAATCGCAATTGTACTTTGTCGAATTTTTAGAAATATCGCTTTTATTTTGCAGAAAACTGTAATGAAAGCGCAGCTAAGAAAACAAGTTGTTCATTGAAAAGCAAGCAAACTATTTGCACTTGTTATGAGAATATGCCCACAACCAAACACAGCCAATTGTTGTGCTACCTTAGTTACATTGTAAGTTGCAGATGATTAGAATTCATAGCTAGCGGATCTCCGAGTTAAGTTCAGATCTTCTTCAGACCCTCACGACTGTTCAATGTAAGACCTTGTGGCTGCTCTTGGTATTACAGACTCGAGATCTGGATGGCTATCACCACTGACTGTATCCATTTACTTGCAGGAGTCTGTTCTGTTGATTCTGAATGCCTCAGGCAGTTGTCATAGAAATTTCAATGAAATTGGATTGGATATAAACTCGTATTATACCTCAATGAAAGCAATTCATGAAGAGCCTAGACTTGGAATTTTATTTCGACATTTATGAAAAAAAAAAAAAAAAAAGCTTTTTTTTTTTTGATTATGTTGAGAGAAGGCTTTGCTGGCCCTGATGGCTCATTAATGCTGTTGATGTGATCGAGCAGAGGTTGCATTAATTGAGGTTTTCATCTCCGATTTAGAAAGCGCACACATTTCCTCATGTTTCACTGCATAATTCTGCATCGATTTCCAATCGGAAACCCTGCAACCCTGCTGCCACCACTTTGTGACATCGTTATACTGTCGTCATCGTGTTGGTTCATCAAAATCAATAACGTCCTCTCGTTGTTTGAATCATAGTGAAAATTCTTCTCAAGAGCACTTGCTCCATTTATATGGGTTTATGGAAATAGTCGCAACATTCAGGACAGCCTTTATGGCTTCTAGATTGAATATTAATCTATTTGACATGTGTGCCAGTGGGAGTTGCTGAAAAAAAGATCTTGATGGAATGCCAGTGTGTAGAAATCTATTGTTTCCTGCAAATCCTTGATATGTGTTTTTGTACTAAGTGATACGTACTGGGATCCATTCAAACGGTTCCCGATGTTTTTCTGTACATCATCCTGGAGGTTAATTAGTCAGAAATACTTTATCTTCTTTCAAACACTTTCTCACCATGTTTTTTTTCCCCCTTTCATGTTGCACCTTCTTCTTTTGGGAATGGAATGTGCAATGGGAAACAGATTTGGCCACGTGGAGTCTCATGGCAGCCACATGAAGTGCAGATTTGTGCCACAAATTAATTACTTTCAGAGCTATGATCTGAAATCTTGGCTGCATTCAAGCATTCATACTGAACCCTTTATTCTTTTGTCAAAGGAGAGAAAAGATCCACCTTTATTTACTGTCAAAAAAAGGTATTTTAAGCCAAGGGCTTTTCATTGAAAGGTGAGATTGGTTTGGTTTTTCCAAACAAGGTAATGTTTTATTGCTGCTTTTGATAAAAAAAAAAAATGTTATTCTCAGGGAGCTTTTCGAAAGATGGGAAACCAGCCCCTACTTAACAACAAATGACTAATACTAATAAACCTTAAAAATAAATGAGGACCAGATGAGATGGTGGAAAAATGATGAAAGCTTGAGTATGAACTAATGAAGTGATTTTAAATGTATGTAAACCAAATCAACAGATGGCCGGCATGTTTTGGATGAGATCACTTCCTTGTGAACATTTATAAAATTCTGCAGCTCATTGTGATAACACTCAAAAAACTGCATTGTATTGCTGCATTTTATAGAGAACACAAGTATATATATATACATATGTATATGCATATTTATACACTCTACGCTTCTGCACTTCGTTTGACCGACCTAACATACAGTATACAGTATATGTGTATGCAAGCAGCGTCAGTCGCCGTATTTCCTGCCGCTTTTACCCTTACATGTGGTCTGTGGATGAGACACATGTTGTTTTGTGCACTGGTTTTATTCTGCAAATATTGTCTGGCCAACATTGTCTTAATTGCCTTTTGTTGGTTCCTTTAAAGTGGTCCATAAACTTCACTTTTAGAGGCTGCTTGACGTCACGAGTCTCACTAACACGGGTACACTTCTTGCGCATTGCTTCCAGTTGCGTCCAAATGGAGCCACATAGCAAGCACGTATATGTCCCCGGTTAAGCTCCAGCTGTAGAGTCATAAAACAGATGTTTCACCCTTTTGATCCTGGGGTGCAGGTGGGGTGAGAGTGACACGGACGTCTGCTTGCCACTGTCTGCTGATGCTCAACCAAAGAACTTGGCTTTCTTCCCGAGGGAAAAGAATCCACAAGGAGGGCGCTAGAACGCTGCTGTGTCAAGTCTTGTGTCAAGAGGAAGTCCTGAGTCCTGAGTCTTTTTGGGGTTCATTTTGAGATTTTTTTGTTCTAACAGTTGGAGTGTGTCCCTGTGTTCAATTTATCAAACATCCATCCAGCCATCCATTTTCAATACCTGCTTCTTCCTTAGCTCGGGGGCACGGGGGTCAGCTGGAGCCAATCCCAGCTGCCATAGGGCGAAGGCCAGTTCATCGTAGGGTCTTTATCAAACATGTAAAACCATTAAAAATCAGATTAAGTTGTTTGTCATACCTGGTAATAGTGTCCATAATCACTGACGCGAGGAATTTGGGAGTGATCCAACTTAGCAGGGCATCAAGCCACATACAGACATTCTGTGTTGTCTCAGTATCGAGTTCAAAACTGGCGGGTTGCGTGTGGATATAGGCCTCAGCGTTGGCCCGACTTGCTCTTGTACTTGCATACTGCATGCATTCGGCACATATGTGTGCTGACAAATCCTTACGACACCGACAAACACACACACACACACACACACACAAAAAGGTCCCCAGTGGACACAGGACCCTGGATGTGCACACGCGCCGTCCCTGTGGAGACACACTCCAATGCACCAGCTGGCCAGCCGAATGCCTCTCAGCAGGAAATTGCCAGATTGCAGACGGTCACACACCAGCTACCCGGCTGACATTTGACTGCAGACGGGTCACTGTGCAGAACACAGGTCGACGGAGGACAGCTAGGTTTCACTCCCACACTCTCCCTGTGCGGGGGAATATTCTGCATTCAACGAGGGAGAGGGGCCGTTCAGGCCAAATGACATATAGACCTCAGTGCTGCACTCATGATTAGTGTGACAGCTGGGTCTCCAGGGAAGGAAACAATAATAAGTTAGGCTTTTTAAAGATAAGCATCAGGAATGAGGTGAGTTTGAATTTAATTTAATATTTATTCATTCCTGAGAGAATAAGAATCGTGCTGCGCTGTTTCCCTGTGACAAAGGCCAACATCATGAATTGTAGTAATCAATTCTCACAGTCACAGCCATACCATATTTTTGTTTTACTTGCATATTTATAACAGTCCTGCATTCATTTTTCTTTTTTTTCTTTTTTTTACATTAATCCACAACATTCCACTTTGGAACCATCCCAAACTGATGGAATTCACCCAGGTGCTCAAAGGCAGTAGCAGACATTGTGGCCATCTGGTAAAGTGGATCCAACGAGGCCTGCTGGAGACTGATGGATGGCACAACATCACCTTCTCCATTCTGGATGTTGCGTTTTCCACTGCCTCGTTGTTTCCCTCCCGCGCCATTATGCTTGAATTAAATATTGTCATTAAATTAGGCACTGTAAAATTGGAAAGTCTGCTTGTGTGCGCGTGTGGCGGCAAAATAGATTCAACTTAATGCTTTCATTAAAAAACAATCAAGACCAGACTGGTGTTAATCCAGCTGGACAGCCTCCCACTTTTTTTGCATCTTTTTTTTTCATTAAAGACACCCAACAGTCCTGGTTCTGTTTCAATGAATCAAACAAAGTTACATAATGGAGCAGTGAGAAAAGGGTTTTTTTTGATACCCAATATCACACTGAAGTCTTTATGCGCAATTTCTTTGTGCAGTCATCCACAACCCACGTGCTCCCTCCTGCACCTGCACTGTTCCCTTCAGGTCAAAAGCGGGTGTTTGAGTAAAAGAATATCCCTTGCCACACACCCAGTGCAAGTACAAGACTCATTTGTTATTATTCTACTTTTTGATCATGAAAAACACTATGAATTTGCATTTCATTGTGTCTCATGCAGTTTGCTGCTTCAATGCTCTTTTGAAACACAAGATTTTTCCACAAATATTTCATAATATTTGAGATTATTCATTTTTTTTGGGTGTCCAAAGACATTTTTTTTCTTCCAAACAGGACTCCTCGGTGCACCTGTGGTAACTATAAATTGCCTTCACTGGACAGCCACTGCTTTATAAAAACCGCACCACTTTCCGTTAGAACCACGTCCCTCTGGAAAGTTCATCGCTGGCTTATACTCTGTCACATTTCACTGTCGCAACGCGGCCCTTCCTTCTGGGAGGGTCAAGGAAGCTGCAGGAGCAGGTCAGAGGTCAGAGGGCTGCTCGTGTTTCACTGGATGGATGGAGGGTCTCCGTTTCATCAGGGGTTGTGGTGGAAGTCATTGGACACAATTTTACCGCTGGATGGTGAAAGGTCTTCACTCTAACACAATGTACGGCAGTCTTTTCTAGCACATTGTAGCTTCCTACAATTGTAATTTCCAGCTGTGTGAACATTCACTCCTGCGAGTTCGTGCTCATGTCTTATATATAGCTTGATGTTCTTTCAGCTACTCCACATTTCATTGATGTGTTCATTCTACTGGGCTACTACATTTATCGCTTAGTTCCTTTGGCAGCGAAGCCGTCTGTTTGATAATACCGTGTTTTCAACTACATTTTCTGCCCGCTGTGGAAGCTCCGAGCGAGCTGTGGCATTACGTGTCTGGCCTTTGGTTTCACGGGGTCTGTCTCACTGAGCAGTGATGCGGCAGCGTCGCGCAAAAAGATGTGGAAAGAAACGGTCATGCTGGTTTGGAAGTGAGCTGGAACTAAGACGGTTAAAGAAACAAACGAACATAAACTGCTGAATGATGAATGGGAATGTGTAAATACTTATGTTGATGTCGACTAGATTTCTTCACACTAAAAGCACAGACTGAAGGTAGTTAAAGCCATGAGCCATGGGTTCTGTAGTGATTCAGTTTGACTTAACGTGATTTGATTCTTTATCGATACCAAACGTTAGCACACCAGGTACTTTTTTTTTTGTTTTTTCTTAAATCAAAAACTGAGTTTATTTAGTCAAGGACATCTTAGTGCTCACAGTTAAAGGGATGTGAAAAGACAATTTTTAAAATTGCGTTTTGAAATTGACCAGGTGCAATGTGCATTTACTTTAAACACCATTTTGTTATGCAGGCCATTCTCAAAGATACTACCCTAATTAAGTTTTCCTCCACAACTGTTGATCCAACCTCATAGTTAGAAAATGACACACAGTTACATGGACCCTTGACAGGCTGTGCTATGCCATAATGCCTGTAATGCATCACCATACCCATTCATTCAGAAGGATTTAGACCAGAAAGCACTCATAAGAATGTTGTCTTTGCTAGACTCTCTCTGGTGTACACGCCAAATAGGTTTCTACTATCTGTCCACTTGATATCAGGCTGCTTTGTAACGCTGTCCACCCACTTGCTAATACTGTAATTAAAGATAATTAAATCAAATGTCAAGACACAAATGTCCCAATGATTGATGACTTGCAAGAGAGAACATCACCAGAGCTGCATCAAGAGCTCATGCTCCTCACATCTTTCTAAGCTGCCATCTCCAGAAGTTTTCCCTTTAAATTCGTTCTCGCCCTTTGATGCAAATATTTCAGTCCGCTCCGCGTCGCCCAGAAAACACGTTGCAGTATTAATAAGACAAGATCTTTAACTCTTGTCTTCTCTTCCTATGGCTGAAGTGCGTTTGAAATCGCCCGCGCGGAAACACTAAAGGGTTTCCAGCAGCGATCTCCCTGGAAAGCTCCCCTCCGTTATTTCACATCTTTCATGTGTTGTCGTCATCCCCCGGACTCGAGCAGGGGGAGGAACGCGCGGCACTCGCTGAATACGATCTACACCTCCCGACATCAGTTTGCTTTTGTTGCGCGGCTTTTGCATGTCTTTTATCTTCCTTGGAAGCGGCGCTCCCGACTGTATCACTGCGTGAACGATGGAGGGAAAGAGGCGACCTGACTGCTTCCATTATGGTTCGCTCTCGGCTGACAGGCAAGCTCTGACAGCTAAAGGCCACACAGGCACGCTCACGCACGCACACACGTGCACACACGTGCACACACGTGCACACGCACGCACGCACAGTGTGGCTCCATTTCTTTTTTCTTTGAATCTGCCTGGTAGTTGTCTGCCTCTGTCGGCTTTATCCTCATTATTCAGTCTAAGATTCAATAATGATCTTTTGTTTGAGAACAAAAAATAGATTCAAGATTTTTGCACAAACAAACAGCCTTGGCACATAGGGATTCTTGTGTGGAGCCAAGTTAAAAAAAAAAAAAACGAGCTAAAGAGAAAAACACGTCTCAAAATTGAAAGGTGCTTAAAACGCTGAACAACAGTAATAAAATCAAATAAAACTGCTGCCGCATCTGAAATGTAGAACCATAAACTAGGACATAATCAATTCTGTGAGTGTGGGTTTTGAATACACGATAAGAAACCTTCCCTCTACATACATTAATGTTTGATTGTGTTTGACTGAGCATGTCACTTCAGTGTTGTTCAGTCGTACAATATGTGGGAACAAAACTTGAAAAGTAAAACATATTTTTCTAACCGCTATTTTAACAAAATTCTTCAAGAGATTTTCTCTTTAGCGTTACTGTGGTACACTTGACTAAAATTCCATTTTGTGCTCTGTTGGTCTCTATCATCTCTTAACACGTCTTAATCTGGCCAGTAGCCCCAGTCTTATTGTTCTCAGGGAAAGGTTTTTTTTTTCTCTCTCTCTTTCTTCAAATAGCTGGACAAGTTTAAAGGAGGAGTTTAATCACTGGTACCGAGCACCGAGCGGCTCCAATTGTGGTGAGCTTTTCTGAGCCAGCCTCAGTTAGAGGGAACTCCAGCTCCACAGACACACCAGCCAATTCACACACATCACAAATTAATGCAGACTCTTCCGCTGGTTAAACTCAGTGCTTATTAATGTCCCATGTTCAATGTCTCCATGCAATATGTTGCTTTTACTTTTCTTCCATTTGGGTTCTGCAAGCAGTCGCATTGCACTTTACCGCACAGTCACAGAGCAGCCCATCTGTACTGGTCCTACTGGTCCTGCTGGGATTGTTGCTTTTCATTTTCATTTTCATAAATATTCCAAAACCTTTTCGTTCTTACAATGAGAGTGAGAGAGTACGGCAGGAGAAGATGACTTCCTCATCCAGCAGTGCCTATTGGTCCGGTTCCATTCCTATATTTGGGTCAGATTGCATTCACACCTACAGGGAACTGAACTAGGGTTCACTTGGAAGCACTAATTCCAATCATTTTTGGTTGTTTATGATGTGCTGCTGACCTCTTGGCCAGGTCAAAGAGTGAGCTCTCAGTTCCAACAGGACTTACATGGTTAAATAAAGGTAGGAGGGAAATGATTAGCATTCTGATGTCAGCTTTGCAATATTTCAACTCCTGGCTATCAGCAAATGTTAGAATGCTAGTACTTTTGATTCCTACTATATGCGTTGGGCTCTGCCTTTCCCATGCCGGTCTGTGGTCCAGCCAGAAGTGCAGAGCTGCTGGCAGACATATTCAGGAGGAGATAGATGAGGACTTCAGGGAAGAAGTGGGAGCTATAAGCGGAAGGCGGATTCGATTGATCTGCAATTTATCATCGGAGTTGTGTGGACTGTTTCAACAGATCTACCTCCAGTTCGACTGCAAATTCTGAGTCCGTGCGAACAGTGTGGCTTTCAAAATCTTTGAATTATTTGTAGGAGCCTGGTGCTTGTTGTACAAACTTTTAACTGCAGATGGAGTGGGTAACTAGCTGCCTCAAAAGCTGCAAATGAGCCACTAAGGGGTAAGGAAAAGAAAATTGTTTGGCCCAAGTGTGCAAGGCAGTGACATTTTCAGGAATCGTCACTGCACGTATGAAAAACACAGCCTCACAATGTGCAATGTTCTACAGTGTCAAAAATCGACAGGCTTACAACAGATAAGCCAAATAGTTTACATTCATTTGTCGGGTGTGCTCCGGATTGGTAAGTGCTGTGTAACCTGAATTCGGTTATCATTTGTTCATTGGTTGTTTTTACGATGCCCAATTTTGCGCTCAATTGGGCAATGGAAAAAACGGATAACGGGCGATTATATAATTTGGATACCCAGATTTGAGGCTTGGCATGTAAGCTGGAAGTTTTGTATTACGTCTGTGCTAGAAATAGCAGCAGACATCACAAAAATGAACACCTTTGTGTCTTTCAGACAAAGTGATGCTGAGACCGGAAGAGATGAGCACAGATAAAGTTGGTTTTATCTGCAGATATTGGTTTATTATACACGGACTAACATGCAGGATTCTCGACATCTCTTACTCCATGTCACACACAACACGGCCTGGCACTGTCCTCCATGCTACAGCACCCCCATTAGCTCGAGGAAGATGCCCATTAATACGCTGATGATGTCCTTCTCTCCAGGGACTACAGTGTCTCACAGATTGAATTAAGCCAGACTGTGTGAACCGATTATTCTCCAAGTCTGTGGATCTCCTTTGATCCATTTGCAGAGATGCTTTGTGTGTCCGTGCATCAGCGGTTGAGAGTGTGAGTGTGAGTGTGCGTGTCCTGGCTTCGTGTGCGCTCGCGAATAATTGAAGTTAGCCCAGACAGAGACCCTCTGACCTCATAAACTTCAATGGTAATTCCAGCTTTGATGCTTCTATTACGGTAATCTTGACTACCAGCTCATTTAGACACTGGTTTGTAACAGAAGCTCTCAGAGGACCTTCTGTCTGCTCATTTGCATGGCGGCCTACATACTTTCTAATGTCCCAGATATTATCGGTCCACACTCAGTAAATCCCATGGCAGAAACTCAATGGACTGAAACTCGTTGAGGTGTTGAAAGATGGCTCGCAGAAGTTCACAGTGAGCAGCAGAATAGGTTGGTTGCGTGGTTGTCGGTGTTGCTGGTGTTTGACTACTGTGATTTTCAGACACCACGATCTCTAGAGTTTACAGACAATGGAACCCAAAAAGAGAACATTTTTATTTATAAATATAGTAGTTGGTGTAGCTGGATGGAGACCATAGAAAGGCAAACGCAGCTCAACGACTGAAGTGTTCAGGATAGCTGCTATAAATGCGCAACCAAAGAGCTTAAAGCCGCCTATCGATACTTTATCGTTTTGTATAATACGTTCTTATATGATAATATCTAAATCTTACCTATAATGCTACAACAGAAAATATTATGTTGTGTTTTGAAGAGTCTACTCTGTTGATGATGCACTCTCCGTGTATGAATTGAAGCTTTTAACAACAGCTTAAATACCAGATGGTTGGTGAATTCATTTCTGATTCGGGCAACTCATCTGAATTGCACACTGAGACCTCGAGTGTGTGAACGCAGCTTCCACTGAAGTTCCGCCTGGGAAAAGGTTCCTCGGCGAGACAGTTTAATGATCGAGTTTTTCCAAGCACCTATAACTCCTCCCCTCTGCCTACGGCCCGCCGTCTGACTTCAGCACCTGCAGCGTGTCTCGACCCACTGCTGCACGTCTCCCCTGCAGCTCTCAGCTGGATGGGGAGGGGACTTGAGGAGGAGACCAGAAGACACCTGGGCTGTCAAAGCAGGCATGAGGTCGTTTGGGTGGAGAAGAGGCGTTGGGGGCGGGGGAGGGGCAGATGCGTGTGCACGTGTGTTGTGTGCATATTTTTATGCTTTGCAGGATTTGTCTTAGCTGCTGGCTGTCGTCGGAGCAGCGCCGTCAGAGCAGCGGAGCCAGACAGAGTGGTGAGACCGCACACACAATTAGTCTGTCAGGAGGAAAGTAACCTTGAAGAGAGAACCACAGCGTGAAATCTTCAGCTTGTCCATCAGGGTTTGGAAATCAGATGAAAAGATTTAACACCGTAGAACCTAAGGGCATTTTTTGATATTTTTCTGTGAGTCTTGTGTGTCTTTTAGTCGTTGACGACAGAAATGTGTTCACACCGTCGCACTGTGGAAGACCTCATTTTTACGTGTCAACACAAACGTGGTTTTAAAGCTCTTTTTCTGTTTTCTGTGTCTTTTTTTGTACCTGGTCAGAGTCTGTGACAGCATCATCCTCACAAAAGCGGCACAACTGACCTCGGTGCGCGAAGCGTTTATTGTGTTTGTCTCCAGCTGTGCCTCTGTCTCCCCTGCCTTGACCTTTGCCCTTGGCTGAGACCGCCCGTTTGTTTGCTGTGGTGTCGAGGTGTCGAAAGCAACGGGGCTTTAAACGGTAATCCGCCGTGTTGACACGTTCACGCTAAGCCACGCTGAGCCGCACATGTGTGGACGCTAATTAGCGACGCTCGGCCCAAACAAATTATGGAGGGAGATGCAGGATGGAAGCAGAGGCCGGCCGGTGGTTTAAACACCTGTGAGGGTGTTTAGTTCACATTTAATAATCACTGACTTGGGGTCTTGCTTTTGTGTTAACAAGCATACGTCAGGATTTCACAATATGCTCTGCATGCCATGATATCTGGTGCACCTTGCCAAGACAAGGTTGGAACCAGTTTGCCTTCAGAACCGGCTCACCCCTGGGTAAATTCAATCCTCAAAGAATAAAAGTATGAAAATGCCAATACTGAAATAAACACATTTCAACATTATTTTCACACTGGTGTTTACCGCCACTTTATTCTTGCTTTTACAAATGTGTGTGTGTGTGTGTGTGTGTGCACTCAACTTCAACGTGAAGAACTTTACTTTCCTACGTTCTTCATTCTTACCTCTCTTCACATTTTCACATTTTAATCCATCCTTCAATCATTACCTAAAAATAAAATTTCAATCTATAAATATCACCAGTCATACGCAGCAGTTTTTTTTTTTAAGCTCTCGCATCCAGTGACAGGACAGCATTTCATCGTTCCTTCATTTAGAACGTTTGCATCTTCAGGTCCAGTTTCCGCTCTTTTGTTTCACTGCGGTTTTAAATGCACTCCACGTGTCAGATCTGGGGCAGATCTGCTGTGAAATCCCACCCAGCGGCGTAAAATACATAGATGTCATTCCGGGGTCAGCGTGGCCGGTCCCCTTTGCAATGATTGCATTTATACAGCGTGACTTAGCTCCGCGCCAAGTGCCATTGCGGTAATAATTCGATGGCGTCGGACCACTTCCAGAGCTCTGAGCTCCTGTGGACTGATTAGTATTCAGTGTGTTGTCTTTGTCTGCGAGATGCTACAGATTCAATATTATCAGCACCGAGGCGCTCCTCATTGAGGGATTCTCAAGTGATTCTCACTGAGAGCCTCTCTGGGGAACTTCTGTGGGGGGAAAAAAAAAACCCAACAAAAAAACAAAACTCAAGAGTGTTAGGATGCGTTCGGCTCTCTCAGGGTTAAACAGGACCAGGACATTCCAGTGAGGTGGAAGAATAATGGGATCCTTTCAGGTGGAGAGATCTGGGAATGTTGTTAACAGCTCTTAAAACGGGGAGGACGTCTCATGGGTGCGCAGCATTCCTGCACTCAGAGTTCACCTCAGTGTGGGAGAAAGGAGAGCGACGAGGAGGCGGGTATCTGGGTCAGGCTGGTGAGAAATGAAAACGGCAGCTGCTCATCCTCAGCTTTGTTGGCAGGCCAATACACCGGAATTGGACATTAAAGGCAAAACTGTGAAAATGGCACAAACTGCGCAAGGTTCAGCGCAGGTGAACATGGGCAGAAGTCATTTTGGTCCATGATTTTCTCTCGTACACTACGGGTACATTGTCGCGTTTAATGAAAACCATTCGCACTGTCTAATTGAAAGTGATTTAGAGAATTCCAAGTGTGCAAAACACTAAAGGTTGGCTGCTTTAAAGAGCCTAAAATATAAACCACCATGCTTTGTTTACTCTTATATGGTTTAGCACAACATAACCAAGTGATTATGATGCATTCAACTTCTGTAATAATGGCGGCATATTGCACACTTGACATTCATTCTCTATTGTCATATTCAATTCGACATTGAAGGCAACAACTCTCAAAGCCATCCCATAATGTGTTCAGCACGTACTGACTGATTTTTGTCCGCTAGCGAAATTCTCAGAGCATTTCAATAGATTATTTTATAAAACTGGTTATAGTGCAGTTTAATGCGAGTCAGTGACCCCAACATTTGAACAATACTGTGTGAGTGTGTGTGTGTGTGTGTGTGTGTGTGTGTGTGTGTGTGTGTGTGTGTGTGTGTGTGTGAGTCTCGGCCACTGTGACTGCAGAGGTCAGATGTCATAGTGGCACATTCCAGCACTAACAGGTTTCACCTTTGTAAAACTGCAATTGTATTCATTTGGTTTGAGGCATTAAATGAAGGAGGTGCCTGATGTTTCACTGCAAGCTGAATCCACTTTAAATACGGAGCCGTTGCCTGAAGTTCCCTCGACCAGATTTGCCTTTGAGAAAGGCCTTTCGGCGACGACGCGGCGACGGCGGAGTGTGTAAAATGTGGCTTTATCCCTCACAGCGTGCTCGTTGTCGCGCCCGGACGTCAGCCCCTGAATTATGGACGCGGCACAATCGTGTTTGTCTCAGCTGGCTGAGTCCGACTGTGCTGAGAGCCGCTGGAAATGCAGAGCAGCGGAGCCGACGCGAGCTTCCCGCTGCGCAGTTGTGCGCGTTTGAGCTGTGCTTCCTCTCCGTTGCTGCTCCGCTTTTCCTCACATTTCCATTAAAACGCTCAAAGGTCAGGCAGCGCTCTCGCGCTCTCGCGCTCTCGCGCTCTCGCGGCCTCCGGAACCCCGGCACGGTGCACGGCGGTGCGCGGTCCAGTTTTCTCCCTCATTTCTCTGCGAGGAGTTTCGACTCGGGAGCTCCTTCCCACAAGGTTTCAGTGCAGCCTCGGGATTCCCAGTGCTCCAACATGTTATATTTTTTGTTAATAATCATGTTTTTTTTGGGGTTTCCCTGCAACTTTTCTTTATGTTTCTTTTATTCTTTACATCTTGCAGGCCTGGCAGTTGCGGTCCAAAACCTGCTGCGGCCAGAAATGGCTGCTCCTCCTCCTCTGCCCCGCCTCCCTCCTCTTCCTCACCCTCTGCGTGATGACGCTGACCCTCCCCCTTCCTTCGCCGCCTGGTGACGGCGACCGACGTCCGTCCCGGGCCCTCAGCTCCGCTGGCCGGTTCCCGGGACCCCGGCTGGGGATCGCGGAGCCGCCCCCTCCGAACGCCGCCCTCCGGCAGGCGCACTCTGATATCCGACGAGGGGCCTCAAGCTCCTGGAGAGAAGCGGCTCCTAAACCTTTCAGGGTCCGTGCAGACCCGTACAGGGTGGAACACAAAGGCCAAGGCTTGGCTGCTAAGAGGAAGGAGACGAACGGCGCCGAGCGGCAACGTCTCAGCAGACATCAGCGATCCAAGAACAAAGGGCCAGAACCTAGAATTACACCCAGTAACCGCAGCACTGCTGCGAAGAGTTGTCATCCAGCAAGGAGCCAAGGAGCAGAGCAGCACGCAGGGCAAGAGTCAAGACATGGACGTGGGAACACCCGGAAACTGGACGGGCGTCACAAGGCTGAGAAGAAACAGAGTCAGCAGCCGAAGAGGTCGAGCAAAGCCAGCAGGGAACATCAGGCTGTTGAAGAGGCCTCCAGGGATCCACCACCGTCTCCCCATCAACCTTCCAGAACCAGGGAGACCACTGGGCCGCTGGGCCCCAGGAAGGACTTGCCCAAACTGGACGAAGCTTCGCAGAGCGGACCGTGTCTGAACCCGGCGGTGCAGGACTTCCCAGAGGGCGACCGCAGGCCCATCCGGGTCGGCTCGCACCTGCGGCCGCTTCCCTGGCTCAGCGAGGACGACCTTGAGAAGATGGCGCTGCTCGCCGGCGCCGAGGTGGTCAGCAAGGTCAAGGTGCCGGCGCACGGCCAGGTTCTGCAGGTGGCGCTGGAGCCCCGCGGAGCGAAGCAGGTGACTGGGGGGCTTGGTTTTGTTTTCGATCTGGACTGACTTCACAGAAGAGCGCACCACTATATTGTGGCTGCAAAGCATAGCATTGACGCACTTCCTCGCTCTTGGCTGCCACCAAAATATTAAAAGATATGTTTTTCTTCTTCTTTAAAAACAATTACCATGGATATTTTCTCATTCATGAAACTCCAGAACAATTCTGTTGCTTTCCAATAAACAGCACCAGAGCCTCAGTCCACAAAGGGGTGGGAAATTACTGGGTGATTTATTAGTTTGAGGTGAACTAACCATTTAAACCAGATCTCTCATGTGGCCTTGTTTTAGAATAACGTTTTGGTTTGGTAACACACGACATGCTCATTGCTGTTAATCGAGGCACTAAAATGTTGGATGTGATCAAATGGTCCGTTTCTCTTTTGTGCAGCCACCATTAAAGAGCTCTTCATCCCAGCACGGACCCGACCGCCAGCGGGACGACACTCACAGCGAGCGCTGCCTGCAGGGACGCTGCTCGCTGATCAAACGCACCGAGGACTGGTTTGAAGTGTTTGCCTTTCACCTGGACAGGGTGCTGGGGCTCAACAGGAGCCTCCCCGCCGTGCTGCGCGCCTTTAAAAATGAGATTCTGCCCTATCGGTACATCAGCGGCACCCCCAGGCCCGCTGTGTGGTGGGATCCGGACATTCAGCACCTGGCCAATAAGGACAACGACCAGAACTCGGTGCCGCTCAGCTGGCTGCAGTACCAGGAGCTGCTGAAGGTCCACTGTGGAGCTGATGCCGACCTGAAGACGGCGCCGTGTGTGGGGATTCAGCACTCGGAGTGGGGGAGGCTGGCGCTCTTTGACTTCCTGTTGCAGGTAATAAGATCCTTTCACCTTGTAGCTTTTGTCTCACACATGAGTCCCGAAACACACAGATGAACGCAAACCAGAAACACGTGTATTTTACTCAGAGATGGCGAAAGTATTGACATTCTGTACTTGAGTAAAGCTTTGGATACTTTTAATACCAATAAGTGATGTTATTTTCAGCATGTTTATTTTTCTTTATGCTGAAAACGTAGTGAACAGTGACCCCAAAGCTGAGTTACTCGGTAAGATATCATCTACTTTCATATTGGACTACACAACAGCGTAGTTCAAATAGCTCCACTTCAAGCAACTAGAATGATAGCAACTTGGTTATTTTTATCCAAAGTTGTATCTGTCGTATGCTTTAAAAGTAACAAACATGTTTTTCCAATGTAAGAAGAGAGTACAGATATTTGTGTACAAAAAAAGTTGCAGTCACAAAGTATTTGTACTTCGTACAAATTAATACTGCATCAGTATTAATGAGGCGTGAATGAATAATAGTTTCTATGTAAGCTCTGAGGGGGCCTAAAAAAGCCTAACCTAAATCCCAATATTGCCACATCGTTGCTTACAAATGTTTACTGGCAAAACCCTGGTAACTGAAGTACTCTGTACTGCAAACATGGCCGTGCAGCGAGTTTTTCTAGTGGCCGCTTGAGGTACTGCAGCCAAAATCCCGTGCGGCCCCAGAAAAGCTTTTTCCCCATAGACCGCAATTCAAAAATAAACGTCTGTAAAACGGCCGACAAGAAGCCTCTGACCAAAATCATAGTTCTTACCAAATCTTTGTATTGTCCATTTTTAAATTGCAGACTTCTAATCTCTCTACAAAACAAAAAACAAAAATGTGATACATTCTGAGTTGCAGAGGCACGATGGGAAGTGACACAACTGCACTCACAAGTAAACCCCAGAAACCAAAGACCTTTTTTTTTCGGCCTTAAGCGCTAGCTCAACTCTACTGAAATAAATGGGCCGCTGTCCTGGACGTCTGGTTTTCGGCGTGTACATTGCAACAGCTGATGGTGACCACCTGGCACGTCCTTGACACCTTGTGAAATGCCAGTTCTGCTGTCAGCGTCAGATAGAAGGGGGACTCACTGGGGGAAAGTCTTTCGCTTTCCCGCCGCCTGCTTTCTCTCACTACAGCACAAACTCCCAAGTAGAAGTGCATGAAAGGTCAATATTCCCAGCACTTGTTTTCATATTCGACAGAAAAAGCACGACATTGGGAAACGGCGACGTCTGTGCCACAGCATCTCTTGCGTGGCACTGTTTTTTTTTTTTTTTTTTTTGTTAACGTAATTTATTCAAATGCTTGCAAATGCACATGGCTGCCATATGCACAGGATTGTGTGCCAGTTGCTAAAGTGGCGCTTGAGATGTTAATGAAATTGAGTCACACCGATAATGAAAAACACAACGAAACTATGCATGGGCAGAGAGGAGCAGCGGCGGAGGTGCATTAAGAGTGTGTGCAGTCGCAGTCGCAGTCCAAAATTATGCAGTCAGGTACGTAATGATGCAGCCATTTTAATGAGATAACGACAGGAAGCTTAAACCTCTTTGACACCTGGAACGGGTCAAGCAGTAGACTTGGTAAGTGCAACAAAAAAAAAAGAAACTTTTTTGCTAAATCCCATGTGTGCTCTTTTTAGATATTGTTGACTGATGTTTTGTTGTCTTCTTTTGCATTTATTTGTCTCTATATAAAAAATCCTAAAAAAAACCCAAAACATTTTGCATAGCTTTTCTCATTTATATTTGCAAAACTAGATATTCCAGTATTTATTTTGCGAAAATGTAATTTTGACAAATATGGCTATTATCCACCGGCTTAGGTGAGTGATGAGATTGTCATCTCTATCTATTAATAAATATATTATCTGAAGATAGTATCACACTTTGTCCCAGACCATGAACTGAAAGACTATTTAAGATTAAGATGTGATAATATTTAATAATAATAATAATGATAATAATAATAATAATAACAATAATAATAATAATAACAATAATAATAATAATAATAATAATAATAATAATAATAATAATAATAATAATAATATGAAAGTTGTTGAGCAAATGAATTGCAAAGTATAAAAATGATACGCTTTTCAACAAGTTCAGAGTAGACACGTCATTGGATTTCCCAGAGGCAGGAGATAAAGATCCATGTACATGTCTTGGATTCTCCATCAAAGCATACAAAACATACGGTTCTAAACAGCTGCTTTTAGAAGGATACAGAAAATGAAAAAAAGAAACATTTCTTGTCTCTCTTCTTCTTTTATGTCACACACACACACACACACACACACACGGACACACCAGATGTCCTTGCTGGCAGGGCCATCAAATGTAAATTAAGGCTGTGATAAAAGACCATCTTTAAGTGAATAAGGCTCCACCTGACCTCTTTACAAGAAGCACAGAGCCGTTAGTGTAAATCCTCCCTCTCAGTAAAAATGTTTCCCTTTTTCCTTGGAGAGAACTGTGCATAGAAAAGAGGAGCATCAGTGCAGCATGTACACCTATGTGAGCGGGGCATTAATTGCAAATGTAACCAAACAGCAGCGTTGTTTATCAAACGATGTTTACAAAAGGGGCAGTGATGTGATGTGATGAACAAATGTGTAAAGGGGGGGGGGGCTTTGTGTCTGGAGCTTGTACGTCTGCATGTAGGTGTCTGCCTGGGTTCTCTACGGACACTCCGTCTTTCTCCTACCGTCCAAAGACCTGCACATTGGGCTAGTGGCCGTTGTAGGTGTGATTCTGAAGCTACGATAAAACTGCCCACTTTACCAGGATGTATCACACCTTCACCCCAGTAGAGATAGATAGATAGATAGATAGATAGATAGATAGATAGATAGATAGATATAGATAGCCCCTGTCACCCAGAGATAATAAGAAAATGTACGTGTGGATGACTCAACGATGTTGGAATAAAGACAGTTACCCTCGAAAAATCATAGAGAAAATGGTCTGTCATGTAGAGTCTGGAGCTGATGAAGGTCTTTGCCTTCCAAACGTACACGATCCCTTTAGAGCACGATTCCGAGCCTCATTCTCAATCTTCATTCTGTTGCGAATCTGTCCCATATAAATGTGTTTTTACACAGCTCTTGACAGAACTTCCACTGATTTTCTGTATGAATTCTATTGTAGCAACTTTGGAAAGGAAGTAGACTCCCAAAACTGTGAAATCTGGGAGGTCGATCTCATCTCATCTTAGGTCGAGCCAGTAAAAATAAAGACTAGCGGTCATCCGGGAACCTCGGGGGCTGCAAGCATTTCATCTGTTATGACAGGCGATAGAAACAGATTATCACCTACAACGTGGGATTAGCGCAGTTCAATTGTTGTGACAAGCCGAGTGACAACTGGCTGTCCTGGCCTGGTGTGCAGGTCGTGTCCACCTGTCTGTCTGGGTGACAGTTGTTTAGAATAATAAATGTTTTGAACGCAAGTGGCAGTGTGATGATGTGTAAATTGCACATCCCATCTCAATAAGAAGCTACATCCCTTTCAGTGCGTCAAGTGTATTTGGAGCCACGTTGCACAGGTGGAAAAAGCTCGCCTGGCCTTTTCGCGTTGAACACTCTCCAAGTGCTTACTTCCAAGGTTCACACAAAGAGGATTTGACTCGCTGTGTTCGGGGGGGGGGGGGTTTCAACCTCTTTCGCTGTTGGTCCGTTCAGCTCTGTTCACACTAAGGATCGCAAACATCAGACTCAGCCACAGGCCAGTTGGGCAAAAGTGGCTGCTGCAATGTACTTGTGTTCTGTTCATCTTCGAACATATAGTCCTGAGGAAAAGCCCACCAACCACGATACCCCTTCATTCTGGGGAAGTCAGATGACCTTAAAGCAGCACCTCGCTCAGCACTGATTAAAAGAATGTAGAAGATAAAGGCACATTTTAATACCCAAACTTCAGAGGGGAAAAAACACACAATGGTTAATTAATCCTTAAAGAGGCAGAGAGGTGCGCTGTCACAGCTCTGTCCTCTGTCTCCACCAAAGTCATTTGTTAATCCCAAAACTGGCACTCGTCCCGCCGGTCTCCCCTTTTTCATCGCAGTTTGACGCAGTATTTGTTCAAAAACGTGCCTGCACTGACAAAATGGCCTCAGAAAAAGGCTGCTGCCACCAGTGACTCGAACCAACCGAGTCACTGGAACAGGAACTGGATCAGTTGGCAGAGCGGCTCTCCTACTGATTCAGGGTTGAAGTAATGTTGAGGTGTTTTTGGAAAACACATCCATGGACCAGTCCACATTGTCCACCACTGTTTAGTTTTCTTGCCCCGTGCCAATAGAAGCCAACGTCGTTGTTTTCCAAGTGTCGGTATCTTTCGTTAAACAGTCAACCACAATGCTATGCAGTACAATGTGATAAGAAGATAGAGACACAGGGGAAGAAGGAAATATAGAACATCATTCACAGCAATGTTTGGTAAGCCATGGGAAGCATCCGGAAGCTTTGTTTGTCAATGATTTACCGAGCATGAGAAAGAAGAATATTTTTTCTAATGATTACAACCAGTGAGTAAAACTGAGAAATTCCAGCACTAGTCTCCTTAAAATTGTGGAAATGTAAGATTCTCTAAAAACTGCTGGCATTTTGTCTGGGTTGGTGGATTCACACTCAATCAAAGAAAGCTATTCAATCGCTCCGACTGATGATGATGACGATGTTGCTGACTTTAATGACGATGATGATCTTAGCCGCTTTATCTCAGTTATCGGCCGTCTCGGTAGCCCAGTCGACAGCTCATTCGAGGGCAACGCAATAGAAAAAACATCTGAGGTTAGTCTGTGTCAGAAGGCAACTCGTCAGTGCAACGATTCTGTAAAAATTGAATGGCACGTAAATTGTAATAAGTCACCTTGTGTTCCAACACAGTCAGGACATGCCCAGTAATTGCGAAACTCAATTCATTCTGGAAAGAGGAAAACAAGTGAATCAGCAGCTCGTCAGCAGCAAACCACAAATGTGAGAATATGGTGTACATCACGTCATACCTCCAGGCCGCATATGGCAAATTGGCAGTCTGTGTTATGCGTTCCTATTATTATGGCGTGGCTCCCTATTTTTCTCGACTTACAGAATGATTAAAAGGTGGCATTCGCATGCGGGGAAGTGCATTTTTTAGAGCAGCCACTACAAACAGCGGGAGAGAGGCAATCGTCTGCGCACGGTGGAGTGCACACTCAGAGCTGCACACGCTATAATCCTATTTACAGCGCTGGGAACGCCGCTGTGATTATCCAGAGAGAAGAGCGTTTCAGCCGAGTTCAGCCTGAAGTCAGTATGAAGTTTCCCGCTGCTTTAATGGAGCTCGGGACGGAAATTATCTCTCCCTATAAACGCAGAATCTGCACTGAATTATTCACCATCCTGACATGATTGAAAGCGCTGAACGTTGTGTTTGTTAGACCCTGCGGTGCCATGTCAGCACGTTCATTCACCTGCGGGCTCACCGTCAGCGCTTCTCCGTTATCAGTTCCGGGCTGGCAGCAATGAACTTCATGAAAGGATTTTAAATTTATCAGGAGGAGCGGTGAATGACATCAGCGATGATGCCTGGTGATTTTGGAAATAATCGCCTGTGAGTCAGTGGGGGATCGCTCTGTGCCAATATCAGATGGCCCTGTACCTTTGTATAAAGCAATAAGAGCTGGTGTAAGCAGAAGCAGCATGGCTTCATTTAGTGGATTACCAGACTGTGTACAGTACATGCTGGAAAAGTGAAACATGGTCGACTCGAGTGCAACTGGTGGGTGGAAAGGCTAAATACAAACAAATGCAAAAATACAAATTCAGTTTTCGAGACAAAAAATATTAGTAGTGGGCGGTCAGGGCAACCAAGGACTTCACTTCGAGTTTTAAGTTGAAATTTTGTGAATAAAGTCGAAACTTTGTGAAAAAGATGAAATTTTATGGATAAGCCATGTTCCTCTTTTGAGGTGAGAGTAATATCTAAGTAAATGTAAATGCGTTGTGCCTTCGGGACTTTCCATTGATTTCATTGATTTTGAATTAAATGTATTTGTTTTTCTTGTTTTCAGAATAAAGTGAATTGAAGTTTTTTTTTTCATTTTCAAATCTGTAAAAAAAAAAAAACTTAATTGTTTGTGTTATTGAAAGAAAGAAAACCATCAATGATTTAGTCATGAAGGGAGAACAATAAGCATGTTTTCTTGTAATGTCGTAATAATGCAGTGTGATTCTGAGATAAAGCCGTTAGAAAGTAATTGGCCCCACAGGAGTTGTTGTCTTTTTTAGATGAGTGAATAGCAACATGAGAAATCAGACGGCATGACATTCCCTCTGTCAGTAGATAAACAAATAAATAGAGCTAATCACATCCAGTAGGTAACATTTAATCTCAGCGGGACACTGAGATTAGAAAGATTAGACAGTCAATTGATATTGAGCACCTTATTCTGCTAATGCTAATGCTAATGCTAATGCCTGTTTGCAACACTGGCCCGTTCAAAGCTCCCTGATTTCCCGCGAGGCTGTGCTGCAACACGACGAGCCGAACCAAGAGCTGATTAGTGTTACACAACCGAGCAGCACGATCAAACAACTGACTGATGAGTCAGCTGAGAACATTTCTCTTGTTTTGTGTTTACATTTTTTTTTTTTTTGTCATGGCGTATTGATTGCTTTCCATTCCTTTGAAATGTCGGGTGTGTGTCCCAATGCAGTGAAACGCTGTAAAATGTAATTCTGTTAAAAAAAAATACCCTCGTGGTAGCATCCAAGCTAACCTTAAGTAGCACAGTTCACACTAGCTTCTTGGTGTTTTGGGCGTGTCTTTAAAGGGATGCTTGATACAGTCAGCACTGAAGCTGCATCAGCTAATTAGCTCGTGACAAAGAGTTCAGGTCAGCTGTGTTTAGAACTAGTGCTTTAAATCATGTATTTAGTTTTCTCAGCTACCGGTCACATCTGTGCTTTCGTGTTGAGCCGGTGGCCTTGCCTCCCAGCTCCACTGCGCACTATTATTTCCCCATTTCACCTCCTCAGCGGGAGTTCAGCCCACACTCACGCTGCCGAGGCCGAGCAGCACGCTCCTGAAGTGTCCGCTGCTCCTCTCCGTCCACACACGTACACCTCAGGTGTATGTAAAACCCATCTACTGTGCGTGCGTGAAAGGGGGAGGAGAGGGGTGGTATCGAATATGAATAACCCATGAGGCAGCTCTCTTTGCCAAAAGTCAATCCCTGTAACAGGGCCAGGCTCTAATAGCCTCCTATTGATCTGCTGAGAGCCGATGAGGGCGCCTCTGAACACTTGTTCCTGCCGGTTCCCCCTAACACCTCCCTGGGCTCTGATAGCCGGAACCAAACACCAGAAGCACAGGAGGAGCAGCGTGAAGGACACACCTGCAGACACACACACACACAGACACACACACACACACAATGGCAGTAGAGGACACCCGAGGGGAGGTGTGGGAGGTGAGACTAAGTACAGTTTGAGTGCAGGTTTTTCCAGAATCAAAGCTTTGTTGCTTTAGGCTGCCACAGTGCACTTCCTGTCGGAGGGCCGGGAGAAAAACGGACCCGAAGGCCGAGCTCGCTCGCCATGACTGCCGTGGGTTCAAAGGTGAGGTCACAGCCAAAGAAAGTGGCAGCTGCCACCTTCGTATCCAAGGCAGGGCGGAGCAAAACGGCCTCATTCGTTTTCCACGGGAAATGCTGCTACGCTGATGACACTACGTTATATTTAATTGTCAGTTTTGGGATTGTGGCGTTAATAGAGGTATGCAGGCGGCATGCATGAAGATAGCTGGCCACATTGTCACAGTGCAAAAAGTCAATAAAGCGAGCGAGCGGAGGTCAATCGACAGGATCTCATTCTTGCAGAGCTCTTTATTCAGTCAGAGCCAGCGAGGAGTTACAGCTATCACATTCTCTTTATTCCCCTGGAATCTGGGCAGCCGTAGGCGCCTCGTGTCATTCACAATTCCCTCCCTCGCCCTTCGGTTGTGAAATCATTTTTTAAAAAAAAAAGAAAGAAAGCAAGCTGATGTGTGGAGAGATCTTTAAATTTGTAAAATCAGGGGTCAGAAAGTCAAATCCCCTGAATATTAATGTACTTGTCCGCGTTAACGCTGGCAGTTCGATAGAGACGACACTGAGAGACGGATGGACGCAAGCGTCCATATAGACAGCATTTGCATTCACGTTTTTGCTCCTCTTGACTTGGCGTTGACAACGGAGTGCTCTCGTGCCGCAGCCTCAGTCAATATTGGCTCGGTCTCCGCAAGGCCTCTGGACCCGACTACACACTCGCTGCACTTCAGTGTGGGATGCGGCAGGAGGGTGAGAAGCCCTCTGAAATCCCGCACTAGCGTGAGGAAAGAGCGAGGCTGCGTCGCTGAAGAGCCCCCCCGAGCACCTTCTCCAGCCTCTCTCCTCTGATTGGCCAGCTGGGGGTCACCTGATTACTCCCCCCCCCCCACTCGCTCTGCTTTTGTTGCTCGCAAAACACACACACACACCCGACATGTTTACAGAAGGAGAAAGTAAACACGCAAAGCACTCGGCCGGCGAAACCCTCAGGGTGCATCTCAAGGTTGCCTCACTCTTCCCGCATGTGTGTGTGTGTGTGTGCGCGAGTCGGCGTTGCACTTTCACACCGGAGGATGTGTCACGCGGCAAGAGCCTCCTCCTATTCTTTACCCAGCATGCCTCACAATTCCTAGAAGCAGTGCGGACGTTGCTGTGCCTTTACGTTCAGGCAGCACAGCAGTGACCACGGTGAAACATCCTGCCATTTATTGGTGAAATTTAGGAATTTGTTTGTTATTAAATAATCAGCAAACACTTCATTATTTGAAAAAATAAATATTTTGATTTTAAACCGTTCAAAGGTGGCGCATATTAAAAGCTGGTCTTGCAATCTCCGTTCAAAGTGTCACTAAGAGACAAAAAGTAAGTTGACCAGATCAAAAATTTTCAGCCACATTAACTATTTAGAGCCAGTACAAAGTGAAGGTTCTGATGAATAAATTCATGCCGAGCGATTCATTGCTCTCTGTTGTGCTGTTTTAGAAATCATGACTCAAGGCTGCACTTCACTTCGTCAGCAGCAGAAAAGTCCTGACAGACTTTTGACAGAAGGTGCGTTAAGGATTTATATGAGAAACAAGTATTTTTCTTCTTGGTTAATTCATTTGCTTGCGCATTGCTTGTTTGAGGAGGTATATTGGTTTGAAAAGTGCAATTTTTAAATCTTCAAATAGTCTTGCATCGATCTAAAATGAATAACAAAACATGTTGACGGATTCTTTTTGTTCTCACTGTTGCCGCCGTAAAAAATATAAAACTTGAGATGGTTTCCGCCCCACCCCTGTCCCGCCCTGCAATGTCCGTGAGCCTCTCATCACTGTGGAATGTAGGGTTTATGTGCTGTGGTGGTGGTCATCTCTCATCTCTGCATGTTAAGTATTACCGGGTGGCTTTTTGTTGTAAATATGTAAATAGAAGTGGCTGCGCTTGATTGAGAGGGAAAGGAACACAGTTGTCCTAGGAGGCTACCAGGCTGGAACATCTGCAGTCTTAAAGGGATAGTTCAACATTTTGACAAATTTGTCCTAGATCCGTGCTCCCTATGGTCATGTGAGTTGGTACATCCCCTTTAATTGTCAGTGCATGTTGCTTTGAGATTTGAACAGTGCAGGAATCCTCAACTCAGTCCAACTGCTCCAAAATGGAAAAGTTGGGACCTGACCACGCTATGAAATGATAATACTCTATGTGATTATGTAACTACTACACATGAACCAAATACTCCAAACCACTTTCTCGAGTAAACCACAGGGCGGAGTGACACAGTACCACCACAGACAGCACTGCAGTTGCTTACATAGTTTTCGGCTCATACAAATAAAGTTCTGGGTCTCAGTTAGACATTATCATTACGATCCACTATAGTTGCAAATTTCTCCTGGAGATCAATGAAGTATCTATCTATCTATCTATCTATATATCTATCCATCTATCTATCCATCTATCTATCTATCTATCTATCTATCTATCTATCTATCTATCTATCTATCCATCAAGTTTGTCAACCATGAGCAGTTGTCGGCTTCTTCCCAACAAACAAAAACAACAACCAGTAATAACTAAAGGGGATGTACCTACTCATATGAGTTATGTCAATAGGCAAATATGCCAAAATGTTGAACTATCCCTTTAAAGATCTGCTGAGCAGATGTCTTGCAGGATGGATGGAAAGTACCCCAAACCACAGGCATGTCCTGAGGTATCACAAATGCTAACTGGTTATTCCATATTCTTGGCCACGCTCGGCAAGTGGCCAAGGCTTCACGATCGCAGCTCGGCCACTCTTTTAAATACCAGAATGGACCCAAAGCTTTCGCGTCAGACCAAAAATAAACACGGAGAACTGGTTCATTCTGTTCCTCCCTACTTATCGCTTCATATGGTAATCTGTCATCTGCTTCTGACCGTGGCAGCCAGAAGCAGAATTTTTTTGCATGAGTCTAAATAAAAAAAAAGGCAAATCTTTGTTTTGGCTGCATAATGTTTTGAGACATTTCCATAAACGCTGCGATTTCCCGAATGCCAGAACCGGATTGGAGCGCTAGTGGCGCTCGGCCAATCTGGCATTTATTTACACCATTAAAATCAAAACAAATGGTGATTATTTGTTAGCTCGAGCTTCGTCCGTCGCAAAGGAACTCAATTTTTGTGTCTTTCCTCGCTGGCGAAGGTCCACGACCGGCTGGACAGGTACTGCTGCGGTTTCACACCTGATCCGACCGAACTCTGCATGGAAAACCTTCTTCGCAACAAGTGCGGGAGCCCAAAGGACCTGCTGCTGGTTCACATCCTGGTACGTATCGCTGCGCCGGTTTCATTCAAAGACATAAAGAAAAATTGGATTTCTGCCGTCATTATTATCAGTTTGTTTTTCAGTGACCTGCCAATATTTTCCTCAGCAACCTGATAGTTCAGAAATAACTGGGAGTCGGGCCAAATCCATCTGGTTTCCATCTTATGATAAAAGACAACTCTATCAAAAATATTTAAACAGCTGATTATATTTTTCCCCCGATCAAAATATTTTAACCATGATCATTTTTCTTTTCTTCACTTTTCCAACTTTTTCACCATTCCAACGCCTTATTCTTTTTTTTTTTGCTTAAGCACTTGCAATACATATAACATGACAAAGAAATGTATACATTACTACTATCACAGCCAAAAAAAAAAAAAAGTTTGGCGCTTTATGTTTACAAGTCATCCTCTATCTGACATCGTGAGGCCGGATTGTGACAAGTGAGAGTGCATGAAAAGTAAACTTCCACTCGCGAGTGTGTCGTTCTGTTACTGCCATCAGGAGGAACGGATGCAAGGTGCAACACGTGCAAGTCATTAGTCACAGCACGTGTTGCAGGTGAATTCGGCTGGGAGGTGATGATTATGTGTGATGTCAGTCCACAGCTAGAATGTGCAAAAACAGATTTTATATATATTCTCCTATGTATGAGAACCATTCTGAGGGCGAGAAACCAAATTACTTTTAATAGTCTGCGAGTGTAGACTTTTAGTCATGTATTTTATTGGCAGTATATTCAGCTTTTACCAATATAAAAATCATAAAGCAAGCCAAATTTTACACACTGGACCCTTAAACAAGCGTCAATTATGATATTCTGTTCATTTAGGTAATGGTGTGACACTGAGTCAACCTCAGCAACAGAACTTTTCACTGCGGCTTGACTCATGTGCGAGCATAAAGGACCATTTTTATGTAAATGGTTTCAAAACAAACCTGACAAACCTACTCTGCATAATCTGCATACATTTGTTGGCTGTGTCTATATCTACACACCATATCTGTCCCTGCAGGAGCACGTGGAAAATATAAATCAGGCTGTTGCTCCGGTGGATCAGTTCTAACGACGGGACTGTGCGCCTTTATTTATTTATTTTTTTTTTTTCATTTTTTTTTTTTTTTTTTTGACGTGCGTGGCAGATAACACAGGGGAGAAAAGTTCAGGACCAAAACTCCAGCCCCGCCTCCGTGTGTCTCGCCAGCCGCTGCAGGAAGTGGGTGCGGCTGTCAAGGTGGATCAGAACGGATTCCCATCGGATTCCAAGAATGGAATAACTTTTATCTGTCGTCTGTGCAAGGAGGAAGACGATTTTGTCACGCTCATTCTGGTGTCAACACCTGGAGGAATAATAAATACTTTTCTTTATTTGAACTGGAATGAACAACAAATTGGTGATTGTGATTTTTAACAACATAAATTGCCAGATGGGAAAATATTACACATATTACACATTCATTATCATCATTATTATTATCATTATTATTATTATTGGGAGGTACAATTAACACCCATCAGTGGGATTTTTGTCTTGCCAGATTTCAGCCTACTGCGTTGCACCCCCCCCCCCCCGAAACAGGCTAATGGTTCACATCTGAGAGCTGAACTACGAGCAGATCTTTAATGTTCTAATGAGTCCTTGGTGGGCCCTGTTCAGTGGAGACGAGCCGCCCATGGGAGACACGAGTGCTGCTGCCTCTGTTTGTTTAATGTGCGACGGGTAAACCTGCTTAAATTCACACATTTACTGGACCGTCGGCTGCAAGCGCTGCGGTTTTCTGATTATCACTGCGGCGCTTCTCACTCCGCACTCACAGACGGCGCGCTGCTTGCTGTTCTGCGGAGGTGACGAGCCGAACTGCCGGCCTGCGCTGTCCGATGAAGGCTTTGCAACTTGATCGGACGTGTTTTTCGCGAGCTCAGTTTGGGAGGACTGTACGTGTGAATTCCTTTCACTTTTGTGCACCTGATCTCGATGGAGCACACTTCTGGAACCGGAAACACAGCCAGCGTTCAGAGATTCCGACGCATCCGTTCCCGCACGGTGGCAGGGAGGAAACGTAGTCGGCTGCGTTTGGTGACGGGAAGAATCATGAAGGCAGTCGGGCTCTGTAATATCTCCCACTGAAATCTTATGGGCCTTTGTTGTGTCGTCTGGCGACAAACTGCTGGCAAAAAGTTAACCGCAGTCGGTGATCTTGGCAGAGGTCAGAACACGTTGATTGCCCCCTGCTGGTAGGTTGCAGCGCAGGTCATCGACACTTTCTCACCTTTGAGTGATACAAACCAAACTCCCAAAAAAAAACATGTTCAGGTGTGTTTCAACCTGATTTGTGTTTCAGTGTTGCTTCCCTGATAACTTTGGATGTGATATATTTTATTCTGGATAGCAGCGGCATTTGCATCTCCCTACTGTATATCGTCTTTATCTGCTGCAGTGGGATGTCATGATGACTTACGACTCTCACGATGCATGCTGCTGTATCTACTACAGTAGCAATCACGCAACTGAAAGTGGTCCAGAGGATTCATGTTGGACGGTAGATGGTAAAGCAGACAACACAAACCTCAACATGGTGATACAGCCAGAGGCTTTGCTACGTTTAATTGTGTCGAAAACATATTCAGATTGAGAAATACCAAGTATGTGATCTGGATTCAAGTGCTCTAATTTTTTTCCCTCCTTTTTTCATTAGCCTTCGGTTCCCATATATTGACTGAAACAAAAGTAACATAACTGGGCGCACTGGGCAAAGAAAACAAAAATATTACTTGTTAAGAGAAGTCTAATCAGCTAATCAGCCAATGACATGGCTGCTACTCAAAGCATTTAGGTAGAAGTTCAAAGCATCAGAATGAGGAAGAAAGACTTTGTAGCTTCATCTGTTAAACCTTTTTGTATGCGTGAGTATCTAATACAACTGTTTTTGCTTTATGGTGTGTGTGTGTGTGTGTGTGTGTGTGTGCGTGTTTGTGTGCGCGCGCGCTCCCAGGTCAGGAAGGCAGACCTCTCCAGACTGGTGTTCATAGACAACGCCGGCAGGCCACAGCAGACCAGCGACAACCTCAACCTCAGGCTGCTGGAGGGCATTGACGAGTGAGTACAACGTGTGATTTCATTTGCCCCAAGTTGCAAGTAAAAGCTGCGCTCTTTGCTTTACAGCGACGCCCGATCGATGGCTCCACACGCAGCGCAGTCGCCGAGACGTCTTTGTGCTCAAAGGAGGAGAAAGTAAAACGCGATAGCATTTTTCCCCCAGTGGAAAGCCATCAAATCAGCTGCACTATAAAAGTCCGCTGCCAGCCGGTTTTTCCTCGATGTCCGTTGGATTAGATTAGCGCGCATTCAATTAGCCCGCAACTCGGCGCGCAGAACGAATCGGCTCTGATTGAAAATCCACTCTGTCTATCTCATTTCTGAGCCGCTGCCCTTGTAATGTATTTTTAGATATCACAAGCCTGGACATCAATTGAACTGGATCAGTTGAAATAGACGGTATTATTTTCAAATAATTCAAGCAAAGGGGGGAAAAAAAAAACAGGGAAATGTTATTTTCCAGTGGAGCGCTGCTATTGGTAAATTCACACGCAATTGAGCGCACGACTCTGTTGATTGATGACTGGTGATGTTAATATGTGACACTTGGGGGGGTGAAGTGAATGGGGGGGCTATTTACGGGTACTGCGTGTGACAAATGAAGCAAAGAAGGTTTTCATGTTCCAGCGGTTTCAGGCATTTACTGTTTCATTTCTGTGCTGCCGTCATTCTTTGAAAAATCATCTGGATCTGTAATTAATTCAATTCAGTTCATTTAGTAAGGGCGGCACAACAAATATCGTCAGAATGTAATATGGCTACAGCATGTTTTAATCATGTGGCAGTACAAATATCACATATACAAATACACGTACAAATACAACACAGAGATTTAAAAAAAAAAAAAAAAAAGCTGTCATATGCAATTAACGTGAGAATGAAGAGAAAGAGGGAATAAACAGTTCTGTTGTCCAAGTGTTTACTTCTTTTCTCAAGCTGACGTCACCAAGCAACAGGACAAAGTGTTCCTCTCATAATAGCAGTTTTATCAGATGCTGCTGCTGCAGCTGGGGTCTAGTTGATAGAGTGGGTCACCCCATGACAAAGGGAAGGGTTCGAATCTCTTCTCCAGCTGCCCTCAAATCATAGTGTCCCTGGGCCTTGAACCTTGCATTGAAAGCAATGCATTATTTTATACATTGTGAGTGGGTGAATGAGCGCTTAGACAGACAGCCAGATAGATAGATAGATAGATAGATAGATAGAGAGAGAGAGAGATAGATAGATAGATAGATAAATAGATAGATACACTGTATTGATCCTAAATTGGGAAACTACATTGTTGCAGCACTAAAAAAAACAGTACAAAAAATAAACTATACAGTAGTTACCGTCGTTACAAAACATTCAAATCAATCTATGTACAACAAACAACCAAAGCGGATGTGCAAAAGACAGTCAAACTGTGCAGAGGACAGGATAAGCAAGGTTTTCAGGTTTTCAATCAATGCATTATTTGCCATTGAGTTCAGGAAAGAATGTCCAGAACGCGATCTGTCACACAGCGGGGAAGAGTTCTAGAGGGTGTGAGTAGGGATACAGAAATGCCAGTCTTAAACCAAATCTACTCATACCAAGTTGTGATCAACAAAAACGATCAACAGAGATATTTGGCTCGGAAGGCAGGCAAAACGGACTCAACGTTTGCAGCCGCTAGCGTGCAGCAGCGCTAGCAACACAGAGAGGTTCCTCAAGCTCGGTTTCACTCGACCCCACATTGACGTCGCTCCAAATCTTTTTAAGCTGTCTGATTCCGGACCCCTGCGGCCACTTCAAACATTGTTTTATTTTCTCCTGTGGAACTTTCAGTTTGCGTCACCGCGGTGACGTGATGCGAATCAGATGAGCTGAGCTGGCGGCAAGCTGCTGTTAGTCGGCTGGACCCAGACAGACAGACAGGCAGGCAGGCAGGCAGGCAGGCAGGCAGACAGATTTCCATTTCTACACTGATGGGTTGGAAAGCCCTCACATCCACTTCGGGGGCCGTCTACATGAACACGGGTGTTGATGAAACCGTGTGATGACATGAAAACTGCAACGTAACACTGCGGCGATAACCAGTGAGGTGACTCCGTTGAGACTCATACAGCGTTTCTCAACTGGTGGGTATCAAGCGATATCGCCACCCACCGCTTTGGCATGTGCATTACATTGCTTAAGGTGGATTTTGCAGTTTCATTTTTAAATGTTTAAATCACACCGTTGGTGTGGATGGGGATTTTTTTTTTTTTGTAACCAGAGGCCAAAAAAAGGTTGGTTTCAAAAAATACCTGCGTTCGTATGGACTGGACCTTAGTCCCTGCAGTAAAATCCAACTCAGTGTGTTGACTTGGAGACCGTGCCAGTCTTATTTACAGCGTGACGACATCTCGTTCCACTCCGGCCGCTCATAAACGTACTAAATGTGACGCCGTCTCTCTCTCCCCCAGGTTCCCAGCGAGAGCCGTGTCGGTGCTGCAGTCTGGCTGTCTGGAGAGTCTCCTCCTGCGCTCCCTTTACACCGACAGGGAATTCTGGGAAAGCAGAGGCGGAGTCAGAGGTATCAGGCCCCTCATCCGGACCGTGGAGCAGAGAGGAAAGATTCTCCTCCAGCGCGTGAGAGAGAAGAAGATGCAGCTGAAAAGCGACTTGTGAATGAGCCGCCGGCACCGCAGGAACCAACGGAGACGCGGTCGATTCATCACGCCGACCTGCGACCGCGCGGCCCAAGAGGTCATCAGCGCAAGGGGACGCACACGCTGGTGACCTCAGGGGCCGCGGACCATCTTATTACAGAGGCTTGTTTAGCCTTCGAGTTTGCACGTCTCATCGACACACCGACGCTAAGTGAAACAAAGCTGCTGGAAACGGCGTTCACGGTGCCGCGCGAGGAAGTGGACCGCGAGGTTTCGCATTAACGTCGGATCAATTAAAGACTGTCGAGTCTGATGCGTCCGACCGGTAACTGGCCCGCGCTAATTTAGCGCGCAGGTTTGCGCGTTTGTTTGCCGCGTGACACACAACAAGTCAGATAGCAATGTTGCATAAAATATTTAGCGCGATATTTCCTTTTGTGATAAAGAACTACAAATAGACAGTTGACTCAGCCGCGTCAAAGGAGGGTAAATGTTGCCAGGGCATTAATGAAAATAATAAATATATAAATGAATAATCTCTAATTGAATGCAGGGCCTAGAGGAGGTACATCCTTAAATTGCATCGTACTGTTTCAGGTATTTGCTTACAGCAAAGTGACGCTACAGCATGTAGCAGGTTTTGCTGGGTTTTTTTTTATTGCTACATGGATGTAAAGTAAACAAACTACTATTCAGCTTTCAGTTGGTTTGACAAGACGCTCTTTTCCACAGAGAAAAACGCGTTTGTATACACATCCTGATATACAGAACTCACAAGTGTGAATGATTTTCTTTGTCCTGTTAATTAAAGTTTCTAGGGGACATAACACAACCCACGAAACGACACGACAGCAATAAATAAAGAAACTGTTCTAGTCTTCTTTTTAGGGAGTTTTTCGGCAAGGTTAGTTAGTCCTTACAACAGGGCCAACGTATTCATTGTGATTCATTCCTTCATTCTTAGTATTGTTCTTTTCTCCGTGTGCAGGCACCTCAACCTTTAATTACGCTGCAGGGGTTTGATTCATGTTGACAAAAGGCTCAGACACTCACGAGCGCGACATGCAGACTTACAGTCCCTCCATTTGGGTTTTGAGCTTTGCCTTTTTGTTCCTACAGTGCATTGCTGAAACATTGCTGACAGTGAGTGTGTTTACGTGTGCCGCGACATCCCGGTGGGTGAAGGTCATATCCTGGGTACGACGCTGCCAGACTAATCGCGGTCATTTTCCCGCCTAAATCACTAAAAGGTCATAACCTTAGCAGGAAATAACCGTATTAAGGTGTGTGCTGATGTCCGTTATTGATCTCACATTGTGCCTCTGGTGAATTATGAAAGCCAGGGTCAAGCACTGCAGAGGCTAATATACAGTTCCACCTTTGCATTTAGGAGAATATGACTTTAAATTGCAGCGCACTGCAGTGACCACTCTTAAGGCAGAGTTTTTGTAGCAACTTTATTCTGCATTTGCCGCAGTTGCCTCATTCATGACTGTTGAACTAGTGTGTCTGAGGCACGAGCAGCACATCTTGGGACTCCACTCACCATTTTGTTGTGTTCTGACCTTCCATTGTTGAGAACGTGAACAAGAACAATTGTTGTCACTGAGGAAAACTCCAAAAAAGATGCACGTGTTTGATTTCTGAGATGGAACGGAATGAGGCTAAGAAGATCGCAGGTTCGATACCAGGCCCGGGGCTTATCTGTGTGGAGTTTGCATCAGTCCGAAAACATGCATGTGAGGCAAACTGGGATTTCTAAATTGTCTGTAGGTGTGTGTGTATTTCTATGTGGTCCTGCGATAAACTGATGACTTGTCCAGGGTGTACCAGGAGGGTAGTAGATATAGAAGATGTGTAGATAGATGGATGGATGGATGATGGAGGGGTGAGTGGATGGATGGATGGATAGGAGATAGATGAATGGATGGGTGGATGGATGGATGGATGGATGAGATGTATAATGGGTTGGTTGGATGGATGGATAGGAGATATATGAATGGATGGATGGATGATGGAGGGGTAAGTGGATGGGTGGATGGATAAGAGATAGATGGGTGGATGGATGATGGAGGGGTGAGTGGATGGATGGATGGATAGGAGATAGATGAATGGATGAGTGGATGGATGGATGAGATGTATAATGGGTTGGTTGGATGGATGGATAGGAGATATATGAATGGATGGATGGATGATGGAGGGGTAAGTGGATGGGTGGATGGATAAGAGATAGATGGGTGGATGGATGGATGGATGATAGATGAATGGATGGGTGGATGGATGAGATGTATGATGGATTGGTTGGATGGATGGATGGGTAAATAGGAGATAGATGAATGGATGGATGGATAAGAGATAGATGGATGGATGATAGATAGATGAATGGATGGGTGGATGGAGGAGATGTATGATGGATGGGTTGGATTGATGGATGAGATGTATGATGGATTGGTTGGATGGATGTATATGGGGTAGATGGATGGATGATGAAGGGGTGAGTGGATGGATATGGGATAGATGGGTGGATGATGAAGGGGTGAGTGGATGGATGGATGGATAAGAGATAAATGAATGGATGGGTGGATGGATGAGATGTATAATGAATTGGTTGGATGGATGGATAGGAGATAGATGAATGGATGGATGGATGACGGAGGGGTGAGTGGATGGATGGATGGATAAGAGATAGATGAATGGATGGGTGGATGGATGGATGCGATTGTGCCAGAAAAGAGCGGGACTGTGTAGAAGTGTCACGTCTGGCCCATTCAGAATATGCTGATTACCGCGTTAGCGGCAGCATTCCTGCAGCTGCATATAAACGGCACATTCAAATTCATGTTGCCTTAATATGGGCCCTAATCTAAGTGTGCCGCGAATGCAAATGTGGTCCGTGACGGGGGGCAGAGTCGGAGTCCTAAGTAGCATTTGACTGCGTAAAATCAACCAGGATCGAGTGGAAACTGGCCACGTAAAGGGTTTTAATATGCAAACAGCATGTCAATATCAAACACCATTAAGGAGAGAAGACGATCTGAGGGAAGAAACTGGCCATTATCCTTAAGGTGATCTTAATGTCAGTGGCTGTGATGGGGGGGGGGGGATGAAGCAAACACTGGCAGCCCCTCACGTTCCGAGTGAGTGTCTCATTCACGCCTGCTGTTTGATCATCTGCTTCAGATAAAAGAAACGCCCTTGTAGCTCCCCCATCTCACTGAGGGCGCTCGTCTCTCCAGAAACATTCACGCTTCCTGTCTGCTTGTCCAGCATCCAGTCAGATGTGTGGTGTATTATATTCTCACGAGAGCCAAGCGCTGATTTCTCCAAACAATCGAATGCCACGGTGCCTCCCCCCCCTCCTAGTTTAATGTTTCTTGCTGAGCCAACGGCAGATTGAATGATTGATTTGGATGTCTGTTTTTATGAGATAAGCTTCTCTGCTTTTAATCGGGGGATTAAAAATGGCTGTCAGCAAATAGCTGCTGGACCACTTCCTGGAAACCCCTTTGGATAAAAATGGACCAAAGAGAGACAGAGACAGAGAGAGAGAGCGAGAGACACACATTTTTATATACATATATATATTGTTTGTCCTTATTCATTGTTTAAAACGAGCGGCATTATATCGCAGCAAAACACGAAAGAAGATGGGATGAAAAATGATGGAAGATATCATTCAGGGAGGAGATGAGACACTCTGTGGGTTTTCTCTTTCTGAGCGACGCATTAATGAGGCTGATCCATCACAAAACGTTCTCTCTATATTTGGGTTTGGAGGGAAGCGCGGGGGATATCTGGGAGCTGTTTTTTCATTCCCCCAGCCTCTGGATTAACGTTGCCGCCGTATTGGTCTTTCCCAGGATTAATGACACTTTCGATGGCTCGCTCTTTCATCAATGAATTAATGGCTCTAATGAGCACCGCTTCCGGTGTGTGTGATTCCTCCTTTAACCCCACTTGATCTCGATTAAAATAAATGTTTTTTTCATGTGTCGAGCTCCCATAGTGCTCTGCTTTTAGACTGCATCCATTTATCTGCCTCCATTTGAGTTAGTGGGTTTTAAATACACTCTCGTCTCAGTTCATGAATTGAGGGCCACAGAGGTTACATATAGACCTCCATATATACTCTCCACATGTTGCATTGCTTAAGGATTCCGTTTTTAAAACGCTGCAGTGGAGACCTTGCCTACATCAAGATTTAAATGAATATAATTAATGAGAGGGACTTTAAAGGGCCAGTGTGTAAAATATGCCGTGATTTATGATTGGCAAAAGCTTAATATATTGCCTATAGATACATTACTAGAAGTATATTCCTGCAGTAGAATAAAAGTAATATGGTTTCCCGACACATAGAACGGTTCTTATTTATTTATATATATATATATGAAAAATATATACATAGATCAAGACTTAACCTTTAACTTATATAACAATATTCTATTTGTAAATGTTGGTAAGTTTTATTTTCCATTGGCCATGTGCATATTTTCCACGTTACAGCCAGAGAGGAAGAGAGAATGTCAAGGATACAGAGCGAGAAGCACACAAACAGGCGCTCACCTGTGACTCATTGGACACGGCTATCATCACCGTGGCTCCAGGAGCGTTAATACGTTGCACAGGGCACAAAAGAACGGCCAATTATCAGAGGCCGCGACATCTGACTCGATGAGTGCCTCGATGGGAAAAGCTGGCCGTGTGTGGAAGGTGGATTTTCTTCTTCCTCTGCCTCATTGAGATGATAGTTATGTCTATGTAATAGTGCTTTGGCTTCACTGTCTTTAATGCTATAACTTTTAGCCAAATAGAGTCCCGGTTTTATATACGCAAACTTTTACCTGGACATGGAGCCAGTTCCCAGTAGATCTCACTTCCCTACGTCCTCCGCTGCTCCTCTGACAAGAAGTCAGACAAACCTTTTGATTGTCGCAGGCTGTCACCGTTTGGTTGCAGATCTCAGGAGGGCGGCAGCCTGAGGGCAGGAAGTGATGGGAGGATGAGAGCGGCAGGAGGAAGAGCACTGTTTCTGCCGAGCCAGTGAAGGACAAATATCATAGCTTATAGTCCATCAGTTTGTTCGGACGACCGTGCGTAACAAAATGAACACAACACATGGGTGGAAAAGGATAAGAGGGTTGCTGGGTTTTGAAACACTACAAGGTCTGACAATTACACTTGCGTTGCGACCTAAATCTTCTTTACCTCTTTGAAAGGTTCTCAACATGAACTAGCGAGTACTTTACACTCTCACCTTAACATATTTTAAATGTCAAGTTCGATGGGTTTAGAAACAGACTCACAGTCTCCCATCAGTTGCATACTCATTCCACATCCCGCACCTGAGAATGAAATACTAGAAGCACAGGCACTGGCAACTGGCACTGATGGGAGGTCCAGCGTGTTCACAGCCTGTAGTCAAGTACCAATCAATCACTGCTGCCGTGGCATGCGTGCACTTCATTATTTATGTGCCTCATTGTTATTATTACATTTGATTCTGAATAATTGCAAAGATTTATGTCTGCAGGACATGGTTCTGTTTGACCTTATTGTGCACTGCTGTGTTCTCTCATGGAAATAGTGAAATGGAAGCAGCCTAATTCAATATAAAATGAACCAGCAGCGGCAGTGCAGTGATAGAGGTGTTTTTTTTTTTGGGAGTATTTGTTTCTATGGGCTTGATGGTTGAAGAAACTAAAAAACCAACCATAAGAAACACGAACCAATGAGTCAAGATCCAGAAAAGAAAATCACCCATTCGAAGAAAAAAAAACATTTAAATAAAGAAATAGCCCCTTGTGTTTGCTGCCGATGACCCAGCCTGACCTGGTCAATAACAAGCGAACCCAACCAAGTGCAGCCCCGCTGCTTCAAGGACACTGTGAAAGTTCTGCGCGCTCTGCGGCGGCGACACTCTCTCCGTGGACTCCGGTGACACCCGGCAGCGCGTCTTTGATGCTGACGGTTTCACGCAGCACAACGATCTCATTGTTTGTCACCTTCAAAGCCGCTAAGAAGGCTCTCGACGCCTCCGCTGCGGCGCTCTCTCCCTAGTTAAACGAGGTATTTCATCACATCACTGAAGACGCAGAGCTGCGTCTCCATCGCGCTGTTGTCACTCCGCCACTTTAGCCAGACAATTTTAACCATGGCGTCCTGAGTTCCCATGTGGACGCAGACCCCAGCAGCAGCTCCTCTTGCAGACTGCCAGCGACCAAGAGAATATTTACGCAGTCTTGGCTCGTGCCCATCAGCTAATAATGATGTTTTCACAGCGACGGCAAGAAGCCATAAATAAAGGCTGCGGCAAAGCGCTCGGCGACTCATCCAGCTCCTTGCCACGGAACAGGGAGGGATACTGTGGGTCAACGCCTCGAGCTGCTGCTGTTCTGGTTAATGTGTCCCAACAACTCACTAATTCATTGCAGAGTTTTGGAGCGTTCACCAGTCCAACTTTGGACTCAGAGTTAGAGTTGCTTTTGCATTCCTCCATGTTGAATCCGACCACCTCTCTACTCTGAGCCTTCAACACCGTCAAAGGGCATCAAACAATTGCCCCCATCAAACCATTAATCTGTTCAAACTTTGTGGCTTTTAGACATATGGAAGAGTTAAAAGTTGGACCAGATGCAGGGAAGGAATTTCTGGGTTGGATATGGTGCTCAATCCGAGCTGCATGAGATGTTTTTATCATTTCCAGAGGGAACTTTGTTTGAGACAGCAGTGTCACTCGGAAAACTTGAAACAAATGTCCATACGTCCTCTTGAGATTTGCTCAACGTTTTACGAAAAAATATCCAAAAAGACTCAAGATATAAATGACAGAATGAGATGCAGGAAAAAAATCAGGTGCTTTCCGCTGACACGCTGTGTTTTCTCTGTGACCCCAAAAGCTGTATCTGGCCTTCATTCATGTCAGTCTAAAACAACAAGACAGTACATGCATATAAATCCCACAAACTGAGGCGGCGTATGCTAATGCTAACGCAGAGGCGCCTGAAATCTGCATCACTGTAAGAAAAAAACAAAAAAACAAAAACAAGGAATTGAACAGAGTGAGGAGACAAAGTACAAAGCAGGGTACAAAATGTTATTTCTCTCAGCCCACACTGCCATTGCCACTCATTTATTATCCCTCAGTGTGGAAAATATTAACTAATTGTGGTGGAGCTGGAGGCTGTGCATGACACACTACACTAAGCTGGCTTTTTCTTGCCACTGGAATTAGAAATCTCTCTTCAAATGTCTCTGTCTGTATCAGCCACTCTGCTTGAAAGCTTTGGGAAAAAAAAAACAACTGCTAAATGAAATGGTGGAGCACTTACTGGGCTCTGCTCAGTTTTTAAACTTTTCCATCAGGTGAAAGTACCTGGTACTAGGCACTATTTTAGTACCTACTCCACTGACGTTCCAAATGAGTCAAGTTAGAGTGAAAATGTCATGTCAACAGAGTGCAGGCCACTGATTGGACGGAGTGTGATGAGAAAGGATGACTCATGAGTGCAGCTTCTTCACAAAAATCAAACCTGCCATATAAAAAAACCAAAACCTGGAAACAGCGACCATGTGTTTTTATCTTCAGTGGAGTTGATGTAGAGGGCAAAGAGGCACAGGCGTTTCTGTGCTTGATGGCAGCCGAAAGAATCAGAAGGAGCAAGGGGATCAGTTGGTCTGTCTGGTCTTCGAGCTGATCGCAGGTTCCAGCAGATACTAAGACATAGTCGAGAGAAGCGGAGAAAACCCAAAAAGGAAGCCATAATACAAATCCTAATATTTGACGTCAAGGGACTTTCAGGCCGCTTTGATCTGACGACGGTGATTCAATGGTCTTACTCAGTGGGTAGAGTCGACTCAAGTAGTGCTAAAGCCGCATCACTATCAACAGTCTGACTGGTTCGCTTGTGAAAGTGTTTTGTCCAATCCACTCCCTATAATTGTACTCCTATCGATAAATTTGCTCCTTGCCTTAATGACTGTGTAATACAGGTTTTTGAAACCGTCACTTCTGGTATGTTGGGCTAAGGGCTCGTATATGGTATATGGTAACCGATGAAAACTTGTGCGAACTGGTCCGCAACATTGATGTAACAACGCCATGATGCATATTTTGACGCTGGGAAGTTTCCCATGAAGGCGACTGCTGCTCCCCCTCGCTGCCTCTCCGCTGCACCTCATCACTTCTGAACAGATGAGTGATGTGACAGCAGCCAACATGGCAACGGCGCGCTGCCTGCCTCACATTAACCACATGCCTGCGGGGCAGACAGCAGGATCTGGCCTACAGCTCCACATGCCAGCTCTCCGCAAAAGCTCGTCATAGGATTAGATGGAGAATTTGTGTCTCTGTCTCTGCTGAATTGAAAAATGATAAATCATTCCAAGTGTATCTCACTTTTCTATCCTGAAGGGACGGTTTGCAATTTAAAAGCATACATTTTGGAAAGAAAATCATTGAATGTCTCCTCACTGTGGAGATCAGTTTTATGGTGACATCTCTATAATAAACAGAAACAATATTCATGTCAATGTAAATGGCCATAAGTTGCGTTAAACAAGCACAAAGGAACACAATAGTTGACAATCTCACAATGGTGACTAAATTGCTGTGTCTTCATGTATGATTGGTAAATACAAAGCAGCTTTATTGTCGTCTACATTATGTACTTTGACCCACCTGGATTTGGGAGCTTGCCTTGGCTGCTCTTTAGTTATTTGAGCTCGACCTTTAATAGCGTCCTTCCCCACAGACTGCTATACAAGTTCTCAACATCTGTCTGCTACTGGATCTTGGACTTTCTGTCAGGTCGCACACGGATGGTCAACCTCAAAAACTCTCGGTCTCAGCGGTGGCACCCAGCTCTACATGCTTACCCTTGTGGCTGTGCCCTTGCCCACCCCAGCAACACCATCATAAAGTTTGCTGAGTGGTTGGACTCATCTCTGAGGGCGATGAGTGGACTTAGGGGTGAGGTGGAGTGGCTTCCTGAGTGGTGCAGGGACAACAATCTGGTCCTCAGCACCACCAAGAACATGGAGTGACTGATCGTGGATTTCAAAGAGAAATGAAATGGACATACAACCATTCTTCAAATGCTACTTACTCTGTCAGCAGAGTAAGTATCACTTCAGAAGGTAGTCTATCCATCTATCTATCTATCTATCTATCTATCTATCTATCTATCTATCTGTCTGTCTATCTATCTAAGATAAAGATAATAGAACAGTTCTAAAGTATTGTGCATGGTCCCTAAAGAAGAGTAATTACAAGATTACAATGTCAGTGCTTCTAATTACTGTCTGTAGGCAGATTTGTCCTGGTGGAGCGTCATTGCGGAGTGAGTGCATTTTCAGGTGCCACTCAGAACAGCTGTCAATTATAGTACAACAATGTGACTTGCTGAAAAAGTATGCAGTAAGGTGTGTCACTGAACTCATTTAACACTGAGTTTTCTGTCAGAGAGGCCTGGAAACGCGGGGGAGTTCTTTCAAGCTAATAGGCTTCGTCTTTGCTGCATCCTGGAAACAAGCCCAGCAAGTTGGACTTCTCTTTTGAGTCTACAAAGGACTTTCACTCCTTTGTGCAATTATTGATCGGTGGAGTAGGCATGTTTGGCCACTGTGTAACAACAACAGATCGAAATCAGTAAAGTAAAAGTTGCGGTGGAAAAACCGGCTTCTGCTGAATTCACTGTTCAGTTTAATCACAGGTAGCTAAACAGCAATGCTGAAGACAGAAAGAACACAGTCAACACAGAGGATTATTCCCCCCCCACACCCCTAACAATGCTCAGCTATTATGAAAAGATGATGAGTCATGCTGAAAAAAAACTCAATAGTTTCTTGAAGATGTATTTGAATTGCTGCTTTGTGATAATTATTCAGTGACAATTTCCCTAATGGCTACATTTAATTTGAAGTCAATCCATCTCTCACCTTTCCCTCTTGCTGGTGTCTGTGTGTGTGTGTGTGTGTGTGTGTGTGTGTGTGTGTGTGTGTGTGTGTGTGTGTGTGTGTGTGTAGTATTGTATCGTAGTTCTCAGCTTAGCTATGCCTAAAGCAAAATTAATTATTGAGTTCTGGCCGAGCATAGCGTTTATGATGTGCCAAGTCCATTAATTTTTTTTGTTTGTTTTATTATTTTTTCCCCAAAAATGTTCAGCTATTATGAAAAGATGATGAGTCATGTGGGAAAAAAAACTCAGTAGTTTCTTGAAGATGTATTGGAATTGCTGCTTTGTGATAATTATTTAGTGACAATTGTATAGCAGTTCTCAGCTTAGCTTTGCCTAGCAAAATTAATATTATTGAGTTCTGGCTAAGCATAGCCTTTATGACGTGCCAAGTCTGGTTTTCTGTTTCTATGTCTGACAAAATCTGACAAAGATATTATAACCCTTTAGGCTTTTAGTGAAGCAGCCAAAAAACAAGACTGTTAATGTGTCATTAGTGATTTCGAGACACTTGAAGCTTGACATCAGACAACATCGTGAGTGAGCCAAATAAAAAATAAAAAAAATCCCATCTTCCTGCATGAAAACAAGCTGCTGAGTGGCATGAAGTCACTCTGCCTCCACCCCTTTGGGTCTCTCAGTCCTGGCTATTGTTGCTTGAGGAGCTGCCAACCAGGCTGGCACAGCTGATGCTTCTGACTCCTGAGCTGATCCTGGAACTGCGGCCTCGGAGTTTGTCAGCCGCTGACTTCACTGTTTCCGGTAAGCTACAAAAAGCTGCCAAAGCAGCTCAAAGTCCAGAGTTTCCACCAGAAATATTCCAAAGATGGAGGGAGAGGCTGGCAAACAGCTTTAATTCTGTTTAGAAATGTGCTATACCATGTTGATTTGAAAAGAAAAAGGACGCTCCCCACTGCTCATCCTATAAACTATGGTGCTCTTGTTGTCAGAGAAATTTGCATCAGAAATTTACCGAACAATGAATGAATGAATGATGACTGAATTATGCTTGTTTTTGATTCAGAACTAATGGACAAATTGCTTTAAGGAAGTGGCTAAACCGCCCCCCCCCCCCCTTATTAAGCGTAATTTTTGTTTGCTTGACATTTCATGTCTTATTCAACAAGGTACCAAAAGATTTTCAGGACCATGTAATGGTCTTGTGCTTTGTCTGAACAGCAGTCATTCAACATAAGCATAATGGCCCATCAGTGGCACCAAGAACATCTTGTTTTGAAACAAAAATATCTGTAATTACAGCTTATTGTAAGAAAAGCAGACCAAACACTCTTCTTATTATCTCTTCAGATTTCCTCAAGGTCCAATAGCTGAAACACTGTCCACACGACTGCTCTCATTTCTGGGACTTCTGCCTCCTCTTTCCTCGTGGCATGTTTGATGAAAATCGATCATACTTGAAGGATGTCTCAATATGTGAAATTTATCAATCAGACAGTGAGCTAAGATGAGGACGGATGAGACACCACTTGCTAACTAGCAAGGTGGGAAAGGGTCAACTGCTACACATCAGAGAACAACAGGAGCAGGAAAGCCTCGAGATAGATCCCCACGATGTATTTAATATTCACTCTCGATTAAGATTAAATAGCTACTACATGTCAGTCTAGAGGGGATTGTTCAGTGAAAATGATCACAGGATTATATCTCTTTTCCATGAGCCCTTTAAACTCCTTGCCCGTTGAGTTTTATTTGTCAATGTGCAATGACACTGTTCAGTTTGAAAACAAGTTTGTTTGCAATTACGTTCAAACAAACCATGTTCATATGCATGATAGAACCAGTCGAGAATGTTTAGCTGTGAAAAATAATTATAATATATAATAAACATTGTTACAAAATTATACATTTAATAGTATTAATTATTTGCACTGATTTGAAAAAATGTGGCATTGTTGTTCAGTAGAGTCGATTTAGCAGAGAGATTTCTTACTATGACTCAGTCAGTGGGCCTGTTTCATTCTCGGTCCATCAATTGTTGCCAAGAAGCCCATATTTCTCTTGAACTCTAATGGAGGTGGAGGTCGCAGTATTGTCGAGGTCAGAGATAAGGTTAATGGAAACAGCCAGAGGACAGTTTATGGAATGGATGTCCAACATTTCTTCACTGAGTAACAACTGCAGTTTACTGAAGAGGAACACTGTTGACGGCGCTTCAGTCTTTTCAACTATGCAGACCTTGTTTACATTATAGAACCAACCTATGAATAAACAAACATTCAAAATAACATTTGCAAGAATTTGTCAGGTTTTAAAAATGTCCCAGTCTGTGTGAGGGTCTTCTCTCGATCTTGTTCAAATCAAAATCCTACAAAGAAAAAGGAGTGCAAATTTTACTTTACCATTTTTTTCACTTTACTTTATATATATATATATATATATATATATATATACACACACACACACACACATAGACATTCAGAGACACTTCTGCCTGTCATTTTGGCAAAACAGGACAAGGGGAAAAAAAAAATAAATTCCCCCAACAGTCTGCAGGAACATACAAGTGGGCACTGACACAAGGGCTCGCCGAGACCACTGAAACATCTAGATTAACTCAAATATTTGGATTCCATGACAACTAGAAGAAATAAGAGCATCTGTAGTGCAGCTGATGATTGTGGTGATGGATGGCATCCTATTCCCCCCCTCTCCCCCCCAGTCTGCTTGATTCAATCAAATGAACAGCTTCCGACACCCGTGGAAATGAAGCACACAGTCATTGCTGGCATTCCTCATCTCCTCTCTGTCTGCAACTGGGGCCTGAGCTTTAATTGTGGTGCACTCAGTGCAGCTCTGTGAGGAAGCGGTGGGCATAGTTATGCTATGGTTCCGCCCAATTGTGTTTCCTGATCCTTGCACTAATCTAATGTGGCCTATTTTAGTTGAACTTAATCTTAAATTTAATTAATCTGCCATTAACTTATGACTGAGAGTCATCTTTGCAAATAATGGCAGCGCTGATCCTTTGCCGGTGTGGCTAAATGTCAGCACTTAAGCAGAAGCCTTTTTAACCTGAACACCGCGGCCCTCCATTATAAAATCCACAGCAGAATCCCCCTTCCACACATGACTGCTGACATTAATTTCAAAGCTGCTCTAACGATTTTACACATGGAGAAAAGTAATAACACTTCCCAGTAACCCACGGGGGCTATTGCAGTTTGATTTCCACTCATTTGATTTCCCGCTAGAAACGTGGCATATTTTGCACAGTTCTTCGATGTGGGCCATTACGGTTTTCCGTTTTTGGATTATTTACAGCATGCAGATGAAGAACGATTGTACTGTATGTACGAGCGCAGGGGGAAACATTAATCTGGAGCTACTTTCAATTAGGTGAAATATTAATCGCCGGGCGACAACTGGCCCAGCTAGAATAAACCCTTTTAATCGCTATATTTATTTTATTATCACTGCTGCAGAGCACTTCAGGTCTTATCAATTTTTCAGCACTCTTTACTCAGACTGACTCGTCTCGTTTATTTTCTTCCTTTTAGTCCGAGACTAAAGATCTATTAACCACGCATGAGCTAATCAAACAGGGTTTTTTGAAGCTCCCACTACAAGACTGAATTAATCTGCTGCCCTCCAAAACAAAAAAGAAAATAAATTTGGGGCTTTTTGTAGTCTCAGTCCGTACAAAGAGAACATGTTCTCTGGGGAACCCTTAGCCTGCGCTCTCCTCTTCCTCTGATGGAAGAGCGTGGAGAGTTCAGTAGAGTGTGTGTGTGTGTGTGTGTGTGTGTGTGTGTGTGTGTTGCTATATGTGGTAATAGTACACCGCTTCATACCTTATTTATAATCCTGTCTCTGCTCAGGCTCCCTAGGCTCACAAGGCTCAAAATGCAGCCATAGATGGAGGCTTAACGGAAACAAAAAAAAAAAAAAAGGGGGGGGGGGGGAGACGGAGAAATAAAGAACCGGAAAAAAAGAATAGCTTGATAGGAAAGTGGCGACTAAATGATGTCAGAGGGAAAAACCTTGAGAAGCGAGCAGACAAAGGGCCCAAGCAGTGGAAAGAAGAAGAAGAAGAGGAGGGAAGGGAGGAAAAATAGCAGTGAAGAGGGTGGAGAGGAAGCACAGCAGCTTTCTCTGCAGCCATCCATCCTCATGAAAAGGCTTCGGAGGCTGTCTCATTAACCAGACCCAACACACACATCCTCCCTGAGGTGCAATGCCATAACAATGATGAGCGGTGCATCGGCGTAATAAGTCACACACACACACGCGCGCACACAACGAGCGGGGGGAATCTGTGCGTTCCCTAATTCCCATGAAGAGCAGAGGGACTTGTGGGGAAACGACACTAATGACAAACTGTCTCCATCTGTCTGCGCCAAGGTGAAAAAATAAAACCCCTCAATAAAAGATGAGGGCGGTCAGACTCGCTCAGGCTCGCTACCAGCGAGCCGAGGCGTTGTTCGCGTGAGGGGAAAGTTACTTGGGCGCCAACGCTGAAGTTTGCCCAGCTACCTGCCGAGTCTGTGTTGACATGCCACGTGCACCTCATTCATAAGGGGAGGAGCTGCTTTGACGGAACACATGACATGTTCAAGCAAGGAGAAAAGGCTCCTCCCCCCAAAAAGAGAGAGAAATTTTCAGCCTATTTTTGAAGGTGACTGCTGAGGAATGTTTGAGTTTGTGCTGCTTTGTACTTGTTTGATAGTGAACTGGGATTATTGTTAATATATCCTTATATTGCCCTTCATTAGTAGGTCACTCTGCGTGTGACACGCTCTCTTTAATCCTTTTACTTCTGCATACCCATTGTATTTTTTAAAATATGACGGCTATCAAATTTATTATTTTTTTACTCCTTTTTTACTTCAGCAAATGGAATGGAAGAACATCTGGACATCACCTATATCAAGTGTCTGTGAGTAAAACATGGTAAGATTACAGAAGCTTTAGTAAAGACACGTCTAAGCGTCCTTCATTTTGGCACAATTTGTCACCATTTGAGAATTTTTATTTATAAGAACCAAGTTGTAAAATTGATTTTACTTCATTTAAATGTCACTGTGGGTCTAATAATTGAATGAATTAATGAATATATATAAAATATATATATAATAATAATAATAATAATAATACACATCAAGATAATAACACATCAAGACATTAAAAACACAAAAAATTATTATCATATCAGCACCATTGTCCTGATGGTAATCATGGTCATCTATGATGAATGTATGATGGTTGAGGGTTCGGTACTGAAATGTACACTTAAGCTACAGGTATTTAAGGGTGAAAAGAAAAACAAATGTTGTGCAAGTAACAGCAAAATGCACTGAGCACTCAACACCTGAAGTAATACTCACATATTGAATTCCTGCATGAATGCTCTTGAAGTCGAGGGGAGGAACGTTGTCAGTTCAGAAGTCGACACTCGAAGCAATCGAGCGGTCAGATAATGATCTGAGAGCGGGCGAGCGGCTGCTGAAATATTCAGCGAGATCAGCTGTAGTGGAAGTGAAACTTTGAAGAACTGCAGTTAAAGGATGAAGAGGAGCGGAATCAGAGCTGCACATTTAGCTGAAAGGGAAATAATGGTCCTGCTAAATCCACAGGAGACTTTTAATACTAATTATGCTTCTGCTAAAACTCTGGCAGGATGGAAAAATCAACTTTGTAATGCATATGAACATGAAGTCATCATTATATGTAAATGCCAAGACTGAAACAAGTATAGTGTAAATGAGGTTTACAATTGATATTTGCCATTGGACTCAACAAGGAAAAAGATCATTGTTCTGAACATACAGTTCCTGGAGGGAATGAGGCTATAGAAATGTTTACCCACATTTACCCACTGCAGAATGGAAATCATTTGAAAAAAATTCATCCATTTTGGATCTTGCGAGCTATGCCATAGGCTGAAGACATTTTCCAGCAATTAAATCTTTCGGGACTTTAAAGTCATTTAAATGCACAGTTCGTCGTCGGCCGCTTGCATCCAAAAGTAAAACACAGAAATTCAAAGCTTCTCGTGTACTGAAGATTTATTACAGTCTCAACAGGCTGTTGTGATATAACGACAACACAAAAAAAGATTTTAGTACCCCCCCCCCTTTCAAAGTCAATTACTGCATTTCCATATGTAACACGGAGAGTTGCATCCGAAATCGCTGGCTAATGTAGTCTCGCGCAGGCCTCGCTACATGCCGCGGCACATCACACTGTTTTGACTGGTAGGAAACAACATGGAGCCTGGCATAACAGGTGGCAAACGGGAAAACCTTGGGGCGGGGGGGGGGGGGGCGGCGTTGACTCAAGAGCGGGAAAGTGGCAGCCAGCCATTTTCTTGATGTTGAAGCAAATTGTTTGTGAGTCCTAAATCTCAACTTTGAGTCCGGTCGCAACTCTGGCACAACGGATGAAAGGTTTCATAAATCCTTTGGATTTATCTCGCTTATCCACCTGGCAACGAGCCCCATGAACGAGTGTGTAGGAGAGGCACAACTTAAGAAGTGATTGGGCAAATCCTCTGTCTGTTGCATCCAAGGAGACCAATTTGCATTTGTTACTACAAGGCTTCCTTTTGTTGCAGCAGGAGACGATGTGACCGTACGTCGGAGGCCTCTGGGTAGCTACTCAGCCATCAGTGCCGGGGAGCAACGAGTTACATGTAACATTGTTACATAGTTAAATTACAAAATAAAGATAATTGTAATCAGCTCGGTTACAGTTACTTGTAGAATTATTTATGATTACAATTACAACTTACCCATTTATATGTTTCATCATTTTATTTTTGTCGCTTTGCATGGTTTTCTCACAGTGCACTTGCTTGGCGCAAGCATCGTCCTTTTCTGTTTCCCTCCACAGATCGAAATTTGATACTGTTTTGATTCTTCTGATTGGTTCTTCTGTCAAGTTCGGAATTGCAACGCCCTACCACTTGCCTGCTACTTCAATTGTTCCTCTCTGTTTTGAGTACTGCTGAAAGCTTAACGCTGTCACGTCTACATTATAGAAAAGTAGTCAAAGTTTAATCAAATGTTCATTCATTCATTCGTCTTCTATACCCACTTATTCCTACTCAGGGTCACGGGGGTCTGCTGGAGCCTCTCCCAGCTGTCTTAGGGCGAAGGCAGGGTGACACCCTGGACAAGTCGCCAGTTCATCGCAGGGCCACATAGACACAGACAACCATTCACACTCACATGCACACCTACGGACAATTAAGAGTGTTCAATTGACCTCACATGCATGTTTTTGGACTGTGGGAGGAAGCCGGAGAACCCGGAGAGAACCCACGCAGACACAGGGAGAACATGCAAACTCCACACAGAAAGGTCCCAGGTCCGGGCCCCAGAATCGAACCCACAACCGTCTTGCTGTGAGGCGGCAGCGCTAACCACTGCGCCACCGTGTCGCCCTGAATCAAATGTGGTTACTTAAATTACTTTGATTTAGTTACGAAAATAGTTACACTACTATTACATTTTCAACAGGGTACCTTGTATTTGTAACCAATTACATTTGCAAAGTAACCTTGCCAAACACTATTAGCCATGCTGCTCCGGAAGGAGAAGACAGGATCTCCATCTGCAGTCATGTTTATCTTTTTGTCTTGATTTCCTTTCACTTGAAGACACGCTGATCTTCTGATCAATGTGTCACCATGCCAGCATCACATCCATCATGATTTTTTTCAGCACCAGCTCAGCAGCTTCCTCTCTTTCCTCCTCAGAGGGGCTTTAATCATTTGCTTCACCATAGACTACATTCCAATCAAGCGGCTGATTGGTTATTGAGTCGGTGGAAAGTTGAGACACATAGATGAGCACGATTTCAGAGCTGCAGCTAATGACGTTCGCACTGCACTGCTGACAGGCTGAAAATTCTGAATTCCAGACTCAGTCGCCCCGACAGAAGCTGTTAGGCGTGAACTTTACACCCTCCCGGCCCTGCCCAATCCCCCAAAGTCACCTTAACCTTTTAACACAGATCAAAGAGGGGCAAAGCAAAAAAGAAATACAGAGGGAGACCCCAGAAAGCTTTAGTCACAGTTCAAAGCGCAGATATGTGCGCGAGAGTGCAGGAGATACGGGTAGTGAGAGAGCGGGAGCGAGAGGAGATGAAGAAAGCGATGAGAGAAGAAAGGGAGAGTCAATGAGGCACAACCCCGACTTCAAACACGTCGAGATTAACCTTACACCCCTCCGCACAGCAGCACATTGTTTCAGCGAAAAGCCAGAAACCCATTAGTGAGCTCCAGCTCTCTTCTGGAGGATTGGGATGGAGGAAATACAGCAACATTGTCTGAATACAAAGTCGATAGGAAAAAAAAAAAAATCAGGCGTACAACTCAATTCACATTCTGTAGATCACAGCCGCCTGTCTGAAGGTTGCAGGATGAATGAAGGGGCTGGCCGACGGAATAAAATATCAAGAATCTGTGACGGTTGAATCATAGTATGAATTCACATTTAACCCAGCTGTATTCAAAACCAGTGTGTTTGCTTTGCTCGCTATGCGAGACGATCTTGAGATGGACCTTTCAATGGAAAAAATGCTAAGGACTCTATATAAAAGTGTTGGAAAAAGCTGGTGTGCTTTTTCCAACTCTGAGAAATGGCTTGATTCACTCACATTTGTTACATCAATGAACAATTGAAGTTCTAGTTTAGATTTTAGACAGTAATTGGATATTTAAGAAATTTGCACTGAAAACTGAGGATTAATTAAATTAAATCTGCACATCTACACAAACTCCATCCAATCCCGGTCACAGCTTTATTTATGTTTTTGAGTACAAATTTCACAGTCTGGATGTACATATCAATATATCTCCACTACAATATATCAAACCTTTTTGTATTGTAAAAAAGGATGACTGGGGTGTAAGTCTGATATTGGAAAACACTCAATACACAACGGCACATGCGGTGAATGTAACTCGGAGCCCCTAAAATTGTGAAGAATGGACTAAAGCGCTTTGAGATGCCTTTGAATGTGATTTTGCGCTTCATAAATAAAAGTTGATTGGTTGATTGATTGACTTCGCACTCATTACTCGTTTCCATCATCTGCTTGGGTCACGTATTACAGAAATTCACGGTGCCTTGTTTACTCATCGTCTACTGGCGGCCAGGATGCCTGCAGGGGTCAGGTGTCTGATGCAATCTGTGCACAGAGCTGCCTACAATCTCCTCATGCTCCAAATAATCCCAGATAAAAACAGATTTACTTTAAAACACAGATTCAGGACATTTTTTCACCGCTCTGGATTATATTTTGGCTAAAAATGTGTCTCTTTTTTGCAGATGCGTACTTTGACGAGGGTTTTTGAAAAGCGTGGGGTTGTATCGAAGGAAGAATGCATCTTGACGGTGGCGAATCCACATTTTGAGCCATGGCAAAGTAGCAGGAGCTCAATAGGACCCATGCCAGTTCAGTTGAAAAGACGTCTGATACAGGCTGGTACAGTGCCATTGCTTGCCTCGTTTCGTTTTCGTCTAGCTTCGTTCGTTAAAATAATGTGAAAATGATCTAGTAAGAATCTGAAACGTGAAATCATGCGGTAGTGAGCCCTTCACTATCATGAAATAACGTAATAGCTTCATGTAAAATGGGAAAATGATCACTTAGAAACATGAAACTTTCACATAACTCTGATACTGAGCCTTTTACTATCACAAAATAACACGATAGTTTCATGTACAAATGTTGACTTTCACCAAAATTTGATAGTTTTCTGTAAAAACATGAAAATTATCACTAAAAAAAAAACATGATACTGAGAGTTTTTTCTTTTGTATGGCAGGAATGTGCTTCCGAACTTCGACACCAAAGCAAATTCAACAGTGACGGAGAGATGGAGGGGCTTAGGGAAAGACATAGTCGGAAGGATGATTTCATGTAATTTCATCAATAATGAGGATAAATGCACTCCGGGGGAACTTCAATTCATCGAAAAGGAAATGAGAAACATTTTGCTTCCCAGAGGCTTGTGGTAACACGTCATTATTCTTGTCAGGCTAAAAAAAACAAAACAAAACAAATACTTTGAGGCTTGATCAGGGGCCAGATCGTGTTCATCATTTCCCATGTTTAATCTCAGCCACACAAGGTCCATTTGACTCCCCCCCCCCCCCCCCCCCCCCCGCCACCACCACCACCACCACGTGCAATGGCCACTTTAATACGCAGCCACCCATAAACACTCACACAGTCCATTACACCGCAGTCCATTTCTCAGCTGCCGCCGAGGGCCCCTGTCTTCCACCGCTGTGGGGAAGGCCACTGTCACTTAGCCGGGTGCTGCCCATCTGCACCTGTCAGGGGGCATCTTGTCTCCGTGGTTAAGCTGGCAGAAAATGGCCCTGGGAACTGCGGCGCACCGTGGGAGCTGCAGAGGGGGAAGCGAGGCCCAGCCGAGCCTCGGCTCTTCGGGCTGTCCAGAAGAGGTGACGGCTCACCGGCGTGAGGCAGAGGGGCATCTTACATTAATGTAGTCATTGGTGTGTCACAAACAACTGCTACAATGTGTGAAGACACCTCATAATCCTCACGAAAGCCCTCACGTGCAAAATTATACTGGACACAGTACTTAGGGCTGTAAGTACAGTAGAAATTAGGCAGACTGCAGAGACAAAAACCACTGGCGAACAAGCTAGGTTCACTGACAGTATACATTATTTGCTTACTTTCCCTTTAAGATGGAAAACAGCCTTTAGGTTTGACCCCTAAGTAACCGACACCATTAGGCAGAAATGAAAAAGGAAATGGAAAAGTTTCACGCGAGATGTAAATGGTCGGGGTTACTAGCTTCTTAATCGAGGTCAAGACAGGAGCACATACGCTGCAAGGGAATTTTAGAGAGATATGGACGCCAGCCAGTTTAATTACCTTAAAAAAAAATATATAATAAAAAAAAAAAAAAATATATATATATATATATATATATATATATATATATATATATATATATATATATATATATATATATATATATATATTTTGCTCTACTTGCCAATGCATACTTTATGCTCGTTACATTACAGCTTTGGTACCTAAAACCAAGCTGCTAATGAGACTGGAATAAAGCTTGCAGGCAATTTTGGACCATAACACTCACCCTGTCAAACGACATGCTCTCTGGGCAACCAACTACTGGACCCATAGAATTCTCCATGCTCGCAGGTACAATATTACGTTTAAAGTTTTTGTTTGTCTGTTTGTTTAATCAGATTTTGAATTGCACGCCTTTCCAGTTTAGGAGATTACAAATATTTTGAGGGGCCTATTGAATGGGTCTAATTTTATCATTTTTATTTTATAGAGACAGCTGATGGTTACTTGCTTGATTTTGTAAAAACATGTTGCACTCTCTGATCAAGGACACTCCAGCCGACCAAATATTCACTCTCATCTTTTTACTATCTCACTTGGGGTACAGAATTTGTGCCCCCAGATTTGATACTGTACCTCTCTTCTATTTGACAGATTCATCCATCAGGCGACTTAAACAAAAAATTATATTTCTCTCTCACACACACACACACACACACACACACACACACACACACACACACACACACACACACACACACACTTCTTTCAAGCATTATCAAACTTTTGTAAGTGGGCCATGCGGTCCTGCAGACACTCTAGGAAGTCATAAAGCTGAAATGTTTGCACAGGTTTAACAAACAAGATGTCATGTGCTTAATGGTGATCTTCCAAGAAACTGGTGGAGAGATTATTTTCTTCTGTGTGACAGAGCTGGGCTGGTTGTTTACCCCTGCATCCAGTCTGGAGGCTATTTTAGTTCAACCAGCCGCTGTCTGTTGTTGTGTGTTTTGTGGGACTGATTTTCCCATCCGTCAGAGAAGGAGTAAAGACAAGTGAGGACAAGCTTGCTGTCGAAACGTCTTCCTCTTGCCTGACTTAGTAATAGAGTTTCTGACCAAAAACGTTTATTTATTAGTTTATAGTTGGTATTAATGGCAGATATTCTATTAGTCAGATTTTTTTGCCCCCATAAATTAAATGTGTCTCACAGAGAAATGGGCTGCAAAGTAATGCATTCAATCCTAAATGTGTTGGGGGGGAAAAATCTATCAAACTATAAAGAAAAATCAAAAGTACATATTTTAGATTTAGTGCGATGTGAAGTGATTTGGTGTCTATTGGAAGTTGTTCTTTATATGACAACACAACAGCACGATTAGACGTCTTTCAAAGCAGTTGGTGGCAGAAAAAGTATTAGAAACTGTAACTATCACAAGCTCCATGTGACGCCTCTTTCTTTTTCCACTCACTGATTGGCCAATGTAAAAGCAATCTTCAGCACAATCATGATTTAGCCTGACAAAGTAACGCTGAAACAAAGCATATACTGTAAGAAATAGGCTTCTTTATTCAAACACGTCACTGAACAATGACAGTCAAGCTATTCGCTAGTGTAAAAACAGACTCATACACGCTCATTTCACCCGGCACGTACAGTGTGATGTCTCCAATGAGGCGGGGGCAGGCACACTAACCAATTAAACAAACACATAAGTGTATGAACAATCAAATCTTGCATTCACAATGAGGCTGAAAAAAAAAAAAAAAAAAACAAAACTCCAAAACATGCATTAACAACCACAACTGCATCTTAGAACTTTGAGGGCAAAGTGTCAGTGGAAAAACTGCAACTGGATGTACTGTAGGGAAAACCTCTCTTGGGGAAAGAACTGAGGATTTGGGAACAAGAACCCAGGAAAATTACCTGATATTAGCTTAAAACAGCTCAAAATCACACAGTATGTTGAAGATATTGTTATTTGACTGCCTCTTGCTACATGTCTGATATATTAACATCTTAATTTATAATATCTAAATCATACATTTTTGCATTGCAACTATCCACAAACTAAAGCAAATTCATCCACTCACTTGACTTCAAGACCCAGGGGTATTTCTAGATGTCAAGTCTAAGACGACAGCAAAGTGACATATTTGTTCTTCCTAAACTGAAATCCAATAAGGTAAAATGTGTCTCCCAGCCCGCGTAGCATTCTGCTGCAGACAGCAAATAAGCTTTTCTACACTAATTATGGCAACGTAGAGATTCCCCTGAACAGAAAATTAGAATTATTGCAGCTGTAATTGGAGCCAACTAGAAAACCATTTATTTGTGCCGCTAAACGGATACAGGTTTCTTCGTTTGCGGGCCACTTCAGAAACATGTTACCCATAGAACACAATAGAAGTTTTTAAAAGCAAGGTCACAATCTTTAGGTCAAGTTTAGATTAGAGTAACTAAAAATGACTAGATCTTCACTTTGTATCCCAGTTTTCCACAGAAGTAACTGTTGTGCTATCAAAATACTGCACAAACAACATTTGCAGATTCATGGGCCTGTGAGAGAAAGGCCGAAATTCAACCGAAGAGCTGCACTTGACGTATAAACATCCTAAACACTGAAAGACCGTGGTCGATCACACAATATGTATGTTCATGGAGATCACAAATTCCTAACTTTGTTCTTAGACAGAGGACTTCGAACTATACTTTGCAATTGTGTTCCGCCTACCCACATAGGACTAATAAAGACTTCATCTTCTTCTTCAAACAGTCAGGGAAAATTTGAGTGTAAGAGTAAAGTGAAAATATTTTCAATGACGGTTGGCTAAAACTGCGAGGGGAAAAGGTTACTTTGGTTTAGGTTCTGCAAATAACAGTGTATGCAATTGAACAATTTGTAGGTAAACCAAGTCATCCAGGTATCACACACACACACACACACACACACTTGAAACATTGGACCAATTAAAAAAAAACATTTAAAAAAACCAAACAAAAAACCAAACAACTTGATATTTAGAAATCTCTCTTGCTGTCCACAGAAAAGCTACATTGCATACTGTAAAAGGTAAAGAATCAGTGTTTTGACTAATACTTGAAAAAAAAAAATTCTTATATTATTTTTCACATAAATAAATAAATCTGCGGTTTTGGATTCTGGTACTGTCAGTAGAGTTGTTGTATTCTTACATAAATACACATTTCAATTAATTCATGGTTTCAGTCTGAAGTCTCATATAGTCCCTTTGTGGCATCCCTTCGGTGATTTTCTAACTTCAGTGTCTGCAACAAGAAGTTGACATCGTCTGTGTTAAATGGCACAGGAACACACTGGCAGTGTGGCAGGTACTTCCACTAAGTCCGGCACATGAGAACGTCTGCAAAGGGACCCAAGAGGTTCTTGTTGAAGATACACCTGACCCACACCAGGTAGGTGGTGAAAGGCTTAATATTCTCTGAAAAAGTATAGTTCAGCTGGGGAAGGATGTAAGGCATGTAGGTGTTCTCTCCCTGCTCCTGGATCCACACCTCGTACTTCACGTCTCTGACCTTCAGGTATTTCAGATTCCACGGGATCTGCCAGGAGACTGTGAGTTTAGCCTCATTGCTGGTCTGCACTGACGTCTGGCACTGAGGCTCTCTTACTCTGCCTGGGTGTAGAGAGCTGGCTGGCTTTGACTTTTTCAAAGTAGGCTTTGTTTTTAAGCCCTCTTCGAGGACGTCCAAGAAGGATGGAATGTCCACCAGAGTGTCCTGGTATATCCTGAAGAGCCATTCAGGGTTGCGGCAGCACAGGTGCCTAGGGACATCTCTGCTTGCCAGGATTCTCTCCTGCTCGTCCTTCTCCAAGTGGCTGATGCCCCCTTGCTCCCAAGGTCTGTCTGGGTGGGTGATGGTATTTTCCTCCAGTGTGTTTCTCCAGGAAATATAGTGAAGGTCCATGCCTGGAAGGGACGTAAGGGTTTTGTATGGGGTATATTGCTCTGGGTTCACCGCAAAGGGAAACAGCTCAACCACAACAGCTCCCCTGGGCAGGAAGAGCGAGGTGATCAGCTGAGCTCCGTGCATACTGACTAACATGGTGGCACCGCTGATCATCTGAATGATACTAGGGAGCGACTGCTCCTCCAGAGATACCGTAACCACCCTCATCTGAAACTCCTGCGCTAGAGCCATAATTAGCTCAGCTTCATTCAGTATCAACCTTGTCGTTGAACGACTAAATACAACAATGTATTCATCCCTTTTCACCTTTTCATTCTCAAACTCGGCACTCCTACCTTCTTTCTCCACATCCTCAACCCCAGTGATGTTCATTTTCTCCATGAGAGCCTTGGCAAACTGCCGGATCTCATTTCCCGAGACCATCATGTTGGCTTTAGGCCCCTGTGGCTGCACAAAGCCATACTGATACCAGGTGGTCATCTTGGACAAGCCAACGTAGGACTTTGTGAAACATATGAGCTTTCCAAAATTCCTAAGCTGTTCCTTGAGCAGTGGCTGTTTGCTGCTAAGAAGTCGGTAGAGATCAAAGTGCGGGCCCTCTCCCCAGCCCTCCATGAAAACCAGCCGAGCCTCATCATCCAAATCCATATATTGTTTCATAGTATAGAAGGCTGGCAGCAGGTCATCATGGAACACATGCATTAGGTTGTCGGGATTAAATCTGTTTAGAATGAGCGTCACATCTGGCACAAACACAGGCTTGGGCATGAATTTTAATGTGGCTGCTGGGAGCTCCAAAAAGTTGAAGTACTGGGTGTTGTGATCCTCTACTGATGACAAGTCCAACAAGGCAGGTTGGAAGCGCCTTGACCCTAAATTGGGAAGCATGACTGAAGAATTGGAGTGAAAGAAGACAAACTCCTCAGCCTCAGAGCAGTAGCACAGGTAGTCAAAGCGGCAGATGCGGTCAGTGTGCATCTTGCCAGTGCAGACCATGCGTGTACCGTGCTCCTGAAGGGCCTGCAAGGCGACATGGTAGTCGATACGGGCCTGCGAGAGCTCTTGGGACTGCCGTGTCATGTGTAGCTCTTCCTCCAGCATGGCAGCATGCTCGCTCAGTTTGGAATACTTCCAAAGCAGAGCGGCGACTATGGAGACGAGTAGCCCATTAAGCAGCGTGCCCACACTCATCCTGCAGCCCGCCATGGACGCCCGCATCACTGCTGCAGCCGAGGATCCACCTTCTGACTCCAGCTACCCTCCGACCTCAGGGGCAGGCGGCGAGACATCCGCCACCGGGGCAAAGACTAAGGACAGGAAGGGAAGGGAAAAGAGGGTTGGACCATTGTTGGTTGCAGTGAATGGAGGGGAGGGAAGGGAAGGGCCATAAAAAGAGGAAGAAAGGAAAAAGAACAAACTTTAGAGAAATTATAGGTGGAACACAAATAATCAAGAAAACAAAAATGCATAGTAAATCACCAGAACACATAATTATCATTGCAGCAGACAGCAAAGAGTCCAGACAAAAATTAACAAATCAATAATAAGGTCTGCAATCCAGCAGTGCACTCTTTATTCAAGTGATACAATTGGGTGATTTATCAGAGGCAGGCTTCAGCTCTCACCTTTGGGAATACTGGTTGCTCACATCAGCAAGCAGAAGACATGTTTTCTTAACCTTACATCTCCTGTCACCCTCCCTCGATACAGTCAAACAAATTACACGGCAAAGAGGCTCAGTGGACAGAGCAAGAGGACCGGCTCGACTCGGCTCATCTGCATACTTGGAGAACAAATGAGTCATTGAGAAACTCTAAATCAAACCGGTGATTAGCGGCCAGCAGCTGCCTGCCAACAGAAGTGCACGCTCACTACCTGACAAATTAATGAGCTGCCATTTTACCCTTCCCCTTGCTTCAGGTGTGCATGACACTCACCTGCACCTAGAGCATTTGATATATGACACAGTAGGATTGGGGGAGTGGCTTTTCACCAAATGTAGCTGTCAGAAAGTACACTAAATCAGGTCAAACTGTATCAGGATGCAGCTCAGACACAAGCACGAACGGACAGGCAAGTTATGTCGATATACCCTGAAGCTTTTCTCAGCCACGTGCATCGTTTCTCTGCATCGCATTTGCACTTGTGTAGTTTTTGACTCTTGGGTTCTACAACCTCGTTTTTCTGGCCCTCCTCCTAACCTCTGTATGCTCCATCTGCTCTGTAGGATCTGAGCAGAGTCCCTTGGCTGTTCTTGACACTCTTGAAAGCCCAACACCTCCTTTCGTTTGTGAGGATACAGAAACCACTTTGACTCTTTTTTTTTTTTAATGCCTTATGCCTTTTTGTTGCTGCATAACCAATGCAACTGTGGTATGTATTGGATGGAAACAAGACAATGTCAGCTTGACAACCAGGAAACTACTCAGCCAAGGGTAAGAAACACACTTTTGTAGTGACCAGATAGCTCTTTGTCAGCAGTTTGTCTCACATTATGCTTGTGTGTGCTGCTTTGAAGAGCAAGGGGGAGGAAATCCCTTCTTTTTGTTTCATTTCATTTGAGCCTACGTAGGAGTACAGTGGGAGCTTTGCAGGGTTGAGATGCTTAATAAAGTAAACACTGGTATGTTTTATTTTTTGTAAAACTAAAATAATTCCAGCAGGGTGAACTAATTGATTTTCCATTTCTTACAGCGAAAAACAAGTCACAGCCAAACTTAGAATATGCTGGAATTCAAACAATAACACGGAACTAGTGCAGAAAAAGCAATAGCAGTAGCTTTAATGACTTGAGTCCACACAGTAAAGACGCATTGCTGGCCACTGTCATGCATTAAAACATACCAAAGTATAATTGCAGTCACGCTTCTAAATACAGCAAAAATGTCATGTGTAAATATATGCAAACAAATTCACATTAATATATTCTGACTACCAAAAGGGATTTGTCTTCATTTCCTCTTAAAGTCTCCAGTTCACAAGCTGACTGCAGAGGCTTACGCTATTTCCCCTGACAAAATGTCATGTATGGCGAAAAAGAATTCAAATGAAATAAAATGGAAAAACACACACCACCGACAGCGTAAATGACTTGGTGCTGACGCGGCAGTCAAAATCAGGTGAAATCGAGTGTGAAGAGGAGGCTGCTTGCGAGACTAAAACTGGGCTGTCGTCCTACATGCTCTTTCAGACCCACAAGGACGAGGGCAGCATGAGGCGAATGGTGCCAGCAGCGCTGCTTAATCCCTCTCACTGCACACTGGCTCCCACGGGGACGCATCGTCAATGCCCTCAGCAATTTGCCCGAGCCAGGAAACCCGTAGCTGGAAAATGTCAAAGCCACTGCAAGAGGCCGTGGCGCACGAGGCGGCCTCATTTGCATCCTCACATTCTAATGGGACACAAAACAGAGAGCCGACTGCTGTGAGCGGCTGTCAGCTTTGAGCTCACTTATTTAAAGCTCACATGCTTAGAATCAAACCATCGGACCATGAGGGCACTGCTGAATCCTGGGTGCGTAAGTGTGTGTGTGTGTCTCTAGTCATTTAAAGTGACCTTGGAGCCAAGTGGTTTTTGTGTCTTGTTAGTAGAGTGAACAGTGAGCCAAGACACTGGCTGAGAATGAAAATGTCCATATTAGAGAAAGGTCGCAGCAGATCCAAATACAATCAGACGTTAGATGAGATCCATGGCCTCAACTATTCAAACATTGGGGAAAGGTCTAATACCCGCATTCTATTTCTGAGAGTGCACGCTATGAGGCAACCCGCTGATTCTGCCTCCACAGCAGACCATCAGACTGTGTCTCTGTCGTCCACTGCCAGAACCACCACAGCCTCTGCAACAGCAGTATTAAAGGCGGCTGTTTCCGTCCTTTTCATATCCTTCTTTACAGGATCTGTAACCTGTTTTAGTAAAGGTTTTACGCCTGCACCATACATACACTGTTTTTGTGTAGAGAAAAAAATTCAAGGCAGTGGAACAGGTAAGTTAGACGCCTCCTTCCTTTTTTTAATTTAGGTTATGGTTTGGTGGACGCCGGATAAAAAGTATTCAATTAGCTAAACAAAAAACAAACAAAAAACTAGGCAACGGTTTTTACACTTTCCGACGAGAACAAATTTTCACCTCAGTAGCTGACAAGTGACTCAGCGAGCAACATTTGGTGGGTTTTGTTTTTGTTTTTAGACAAAGCATCTAATGTAAATTTATCCTGGAATCAAAAAGGCTAAAACTGCATCGAGTCAGCATCTATTACCTGTGATTTAATTTAATGTTTAAAAGAAAAGTCTGAATAACAGAGCACGTGTCAAACCCGAGGCCTGCTGACCAAATTCGGGCCTGCTCTGACGTAGCCAGATTTGGCAACTGTATGTCTTGACACAAAATGATTATTTGCCTGCCGACGCCACGATTTACTGTCTTAGATATCGGAATTTTAACCAAATTGACGTCAATTTTTCTGAAGTCGACAGGATCGGAGCATTTTGGTTGATGCTACAGATGTATCGCAGTTTGGTGCCAAGCCCACAAATGGAGGAACGTGGGTGTCAACCTGATTAATTATAAGGATTCATAACACAGAACGACGGTATGTGCGTTCATATCGTTTTACATGCATGCAAATGAACAATATCAGTAACCGAGATGAACAATCAAAGACGGAGGCAGCCAACGTATTCCGGTGCGATTGTATTTATTCGGTCATGACCGCGCCTCTGAGGGCAACTGTAATGCTGATGTGGCCCTCGGTGCAAATGAGTTTGACACCCACGTAATAGAGCTTCAAAGCCATCCTTCATTAGAGCATAAAAGCTTGCTTAATGAAGCGCCCTTCTGAAAAGGGCAAAGGAAACAAGAAAGCATCCCAAGTCAGGATCAAGATCTACTTCCTCTAAAGACACAGCAGCCTGTGTTGTTGAAACACAACCGTGTGTGTGCCAGAAACTACAGCTCTCTCGGCCCATTAGCCTAGTTACATCAACATCTGACTTTGTACTGACAATCATTTTTCAACGGGCAGTTAATTACAAGAGATTTAATGAATGCGATGCGGTGGGTGGGAGACGGTCCAAGTCTGACTGGATTGCAATAAATTGATTGCAATTATTTTGGAATAGAATCCCAGGCTGCTCACATACAATTTTTTAAAATTTGAGCTCCCACAACTCTTCAGTGCCTCACGCGCTGGTTTATATTGGTCCCATTGCAGGCCAGGCCAGGCAAGTTAAAAAAACAAAACAAAACCCGTACATTTCTTTATATCAGCACTTCTGCACTCTTTTCTGCCTGCCAGACCTTGAGGCAATCCGCCTACATGTAGAATACTAATACTCTACTACCACAACTGCCTGTAAGTATGTAAAGATACAAAGACAAACACATTTTCTGGACACAAGACATATTTTGCATTTGTCAAAATGTAAAAAAATAAAAGCATGTTAATTCTACCCAAGTGGACTGATGACACTTAATTGGTTGAAAGAGGTTTTACACAATATTTAAAACTGTGTTTGTCGATGCATAGTTAATATATTAAATCTCTATAACAGACTGTGACACTTTTCTGACATAAAGTGCACTAATGTATTGAATTACAACTGGGTTGTAAGGTGACAATATGCAATTGCATTATGTTATTTCTAAAAGAAGAGAAATTTCACTTGATGTAGCTTTCAGTGTGTTTGCACATTTACTCCCATTTTCAAATTACAGTTTTAAATATTGGACACAAACAAAATCAAGGTGTTTTTTTTTTTTTTTTGTAGGGGTGCAGGTTAGTTCCCTTAACTAAAATCAACCAAATTGGTGTTTATCCACAACATTACGAAGCTATATCTGATATTTGACGAGACAGAGGAGCTCAATTTCTGTGGTGTTAGAAATCCTAATAGAACTGCCTTTAATCGAAGTAGGTACAAGGACGCACAAAGGAAAAAATACACTCTGGGGCTTAAGGGATGATAGAAAAATGAATTAATCCATTTCATAGGAGTGCTGTAATTGACAAAGTAATGAAGATGTGAACAGTTTGTCCTCGTTCAGCAAAGCTCCCTACCCCTGCCCACAACTGAGACATTCTTTTCACTGCTGCCTTCTGGTAATTCTCCTGACATGTGATGATGCCCAGTTAGTAACCATTAAAAAAAAAAAAAGAAGGCTTGAAAGCACATGACCAAAGCTCGCAAGCAAAGAACGATCATATGGCATGGAAATTTGTGCAATCATTATTAGTATTACTTATTTATGTTTATTTTTGAGCAGCCCAAAAAAAAAAATGACTCTAAGACCTCCTCCATTGCACTTCACCTTGATAACATTAAGCGAAAGACCACCACAAATCCTTCCCTTAAACAGCCCGTCAGGCAGCTCTCGGTCGGTGGTGCTCGGAGACTGACAGTGAATGTGGTTTCCCCAGTGTTACTGGTTAGCATATCTGTTTGCTCTGGAGATGATAAAGAGACTAGCGATGATGTGAAAGGCAGTGTGGGGCAGCCTGGAAAGTCTAATGCATTTTAATGAGAATCCTGGAAGCCACAGTTAAGGGAGCTATGGGAGCAGAGTGTCGATTTAGCCCTGCACTTGGGCGGCTCAGCCGGCCCCTGGTGCCCATCATTTCTTCTAACCACCTTCTTTGGAACTAATCCTCTTTCTCAGCAGCTTTCTTTCTTTAAATATACTAATTGATGGCATTAAAAATACATTCACATTCTTTTTCTCACTCTGCACGTCCGCTTCTTTTACTTAATGCTTACCTTACATTTAGTTTATAGCCCAGCCAATCTCTTCTGGCTGCGCTGACTGCTCGTTGGTCACAACCCCAAATGTGAACTGTCAGGTTGAATCAGGCACCCTGTGCTCAAGGTGGCAATAAGGAGGCCCTGCAGCCATTATATTGCTTCACAATCTAATATGAAGCAATATATTTCCTTCTTCTCACTTAGCATGCCGTCCTTCAACATATTTTAACAGTCAGGTGAAAAAAACAAGAAATCTGCTACCTGAACACAGTCACAGTCAGTGCTGGGGCTGCAGACCTGAACAGTGCCAGCAAGGAAATGCCTTTGTTTGGTCACAAAACACCTCTGACTTCTTAGCTTTCACGAACTGATTGAAAGCCAGATTCTTGTCATCTTTTTTTTACTCTCACTTTATTATTTTCAAGCAGTGTTGTTCTTTGCCATGTCTTTTGAGACACAGCTTGAAACTGTGACCTGCATTGTGGTTCGTATAACCATCCCCAAAGGAATGCAGGAAAACCAAGGCAGATTTCAACAATCTGCAGACTGTGTGTGTGTGTGTGTGTGTGTGTGTGTGTGTGTGTGTGTGTGTGTGTTTGTTCTGGTAAATATCTATTACAAAATCTTCTTTTTCTTTGTCAGTTTAGAGGCAAGGTCTAGATTGAGGCTAGGTTTAATCTAAGATTACAGTGGCAAAGGTTATGGTTCAGCTAAGGGTCTGGCGCTATGCTGTACAAAATAATGAGAAATGACTGCAAGTCAATGCAAGTCCTCGAAAATAGAGAGGTGCGTGCACATGTGTGTCAGGCAAAGTGAAAAGGACATCCTCAACGCAGTGCAGCGCTTCACCACTGCCCCAGGACACCTGGGACAGAAATAGAATACCATGTGTTGAAATGTAGATATTTGGTAGAGCTCAGGCTATTAGGTTACTGCTTCTGCTGTTTTTGTTTTTTTTTTAAATAGAGCTGGAGGACCTGTAGTTTGAGTTACATAAATATAGTTCTTAATCTGTCAAGAGCATTTCGTAAAGAGTACACCACAGCTGAGTTTCCACTACAGGTTTTTTGCAAAATAAATAAAGTTAGAATTCTGAAATTAAAAACTAAAATACAATTACTTTTTGTATGCGTTTCCACTGCAGGGGTGTTTTGGGCACAAGCTTCGTAATTCTTATAGAAATCTAATCTTGCGAGACAAACCTGCTCAAAACCTGTTACATGTTGGAATGGTTCCCATTACTTCGACAGTGATTGTCTTGTTTACCATCTAATCGGTGGCTATATTTTTCTTACGTATGATGCAAAAAAAAAAAAGTCTCAGTCTTCTCATCTGTCTACATATACCAAGTCACGTGCCCTGCAATATATTACTATATTAAAATGTCTAATACCTCCTCATTAGAGCGTATACAGTAAATGTTCTAGCGTATTTGAGAGGTTTTTGTAAACTGAGGTGCTTCCATTACGAGTCTTTTTATTGTGGTATTTAGGTTGACACATTTCTAAGGGTATTGGAAACCCAGATTATATATGTCGATACAAGTCAGACTGGACCACACAGCACAACGCTTTGCAGCAGACTAGAGTGTTTCACTCTGCTTAGCAACTACTTGGCAACACAATCATTTTTGGATTGTCGCTTCTTGTGCATGGACTGTATGCAACATGCGGCGTGCATGCAAAATGGGCTAACGTGAAGAAGTTACAGGCGATGCAGAAAGCTCATGAAAACTAATGATTTGACAAGAACAAAGTTGGTATATTGCAAGACTAATTGTGTTTCTCTAAGAGAAAAAGTTAGTTATCAAGATTGTCCCAGTGCAACCAAATATAACAGCGGCTCTTCGTGTGGCCCTAAAACTCTGTTGCATCCTGAAGATGAACTGGGTTTGACATGAGCATTTTTGAGGCCAGGTAATTTTGTAACTGCAAGAGAGCTGCTTTTGAAAAAAATTATGAGAAATTGGAGCCGGGCTGTTTGACTTGCCTGCCAGTTCTGTGGATCTCGCTACAAGAAAGTATCAGTATCTCGTTGCACAGTACATCATCTCAGCCTTTGCTGGAGGCAGTAATATTAAAAACACATTTTCAGGGCAGCTTAATTAGCAGTTCAACCAATGCAAGACCAGTACAGGTCTCCAACATTTAACCAGAAGGTTCCTGATGGAGTTTTCATATATAGCTTGGTCTACTATACTTTTTATGATATGCTGCGAAATAGAAAAGTGCTCAGAGGTCCCCGCAACGGTGACCCTAATTTATTCTATTCTCCTGGTGACTTCATCAATGATAGCCAAGTGTAACTACTTGTCTCAACCTCATGCAATGGATCCTGTCATGAGAAAAACGTGGGACTCGGTCAGATCTTAATGGAATCTCTGTATGTCTGGCTTGTAAACGAATCAATGTAGTTAAAGCTGGAAACTTAAATCGTCTTTAATGACTCCTGTAAGTTATTAAAAAAGTTACTGAAAAAGATGTCAACCTATTCCTATGCTCAAGAGACACCTGGCCTCTCTCGATTTTAAAAAACAATGTGCTGTATTTTGTTTCCGAGGTCAGTTTCCCCATTTCACACAATCTGTCTGACGCATGTTTGCAGTCTTGTGCTCTAATGTCTTGCAAAACTAAAAGACCTGTGAGACCCACTTTCTTACGATGCAAAATATGAGCGGCATCAGCCGTTTATGCCCATTACTCACCTGGTTTATAATTTGGCACGATATTGGTTTGTGAGAGTCAACTGCGAATTACAAACAGGCTTTTAATGAGAGGCGTTGGATGGAACTTCTCTGATGACAGCGATGAGGGATTTTTACAGCCAGTACTACAAACAGCCACTGGGGGTAATGAAAGGGTTCGGCTGAACCTTTTAGGGGCTCTAGGGTTCTATATGTGCCTTATACACTGTACAAACACTGCTATAGTCAAACAACGCACAGTCCACCATCTAGAAAATCAACGCTCAACTCCCTCTAGATCGTCTTGTTTGATCATCCTGCCCTCTGAATCACGGCTGCGTGAGCAAGAGGAGCCTTGCGCATCAGCTCCTCCACAAGTGTGTTGAGAGCTATGTTTGCTGTTGTAAAAAATAAAACCTCCAGCACGTACTCTGAAAAAACATTTTTTTCAAAAACACAACTGCTGTGGCGACGCACAGGTTGTGCTTCGCAGTGAGGAGATGTTGAGTCGCACGCAGGCAAGTCCTTATTAAAGACACGGGGGACCACTTCTCCATGCAAGAGTACACAGTGATCCAAAATGAATGTTAAGTTGAAGACTAGAAACTCTTAAGCTTGTTTTCTCTTGCAGAAACCATTGATTGCAGTAGAGTTCAAACGCTTGGGTCAAATAATTAGCAATCTTCTAAGATCACTATATTGATCAGTGCTGGCGAGGTAGATTTGGTTAACACATCGTTTCACTGGGGCAAGTGTATTGGTCATTTTACGAACTTCAATTTCTTTGGTTTTTAAGCCAAATACACATATGTTAGGATGGTAGTCTTGGCCAGATATTAAAAAAATAATAATCAGTAGACTGATTACATTAACTGGTAATACTGCAAAAGAAGTACTTCAATCCCACATATGTGCTGGCATTATATAAATCATAATGTATATAAATGTGCGTCTTTGAGTCATGTTTCGTTTTGCGTTTACGATTCCGTGACGCTTTGCCTAGTCTGCGTTCTTCTTGCCGGCAGCTTCCGAGAGGAGGCGGGTGGCGAGCAGCACACGGTGGAGATTCTTTTACAGTGTCAAGAGGTTAAGTATGCACACACGCAATAAATATCAATTTGTGCCACCGCTGCTCTAATGACAACATCCGCTTTACTACTATTACCTCCACGCTCGGCCAAGTGCACGTGCACACGCACTCAAAAAGGTCTCTACAAGGATTGGAGCTTGAACGCTTTGCAAAAGGAGCACGGTGAAAAATAAGTGGTCCGTGTTTGTGAGCTAAATTAATAATGATTTTCTCTCCTGTCCATTGTCCGTATCAAAGACCCTTTAAAAAAAAAAAAAAAAAAAAAAAATTGTCCGGTTAAGCACAGAAGTGCCTCGGCGTTTCCATGAACCACACAATCCAAGTTTAGAGAGCACCCCCCCCCTCAAAAAAAAAAAAAAAAAAAAACACGTCTGGATTGCGTTATGAATTATCAGAAGTAATGCGTTCAATTAATACTTGCACACGGAGAATGGCATGACACTGATGAAGCATAAATCAATGCTGATTGGTTTGAATACGGATTCACTGTGCAAAAATGTAAGTATTTTTTTTGCATCGCAGTCAAATTTGCTTAGAAATTTTATTTACGACTTAGATATTTCACTTGTAAAATCCGGATTTAACATATCTATGCAAGAATGTGTAGTGTTAAATTAAACTGGAAGAGTCTCATCGGGAGGTAGCGTTCGGGCACACATACACATACACACACCTGCACGGCAAAGCCAAGAGACCGGCTAAAAATTAACTGTTACTCTGTTACCTCTTCGTGGCCTTTTAAAGTAAAACTTCTAATCGGTAGAGTTGTGCTTACCTCGGGTTTCGGGAGGAAAAATGCTGCTTTTTTTTTTTTCTGTGAATACAGCGGAGAGGTTCGCGTTAGCTCACTTGAGCAGCGCCAGTGCTCCAGTCCACCGCTGACACGAGTCCCGACCGGGGAACGCAGCGCTTGTTTGGGATAAGCCCGGGAGAGAGCCGGCGGACACGAAGGAAGACTTGTTCAAAACAACCGCGTGTTCAGTCATCATATTTTCCGACAACCAGCCGGCGCCGTTTAACGTTGTTTACTTGCTAGCCTAGCTGAGAGGCAGGGTGAGGAGAGGACCGCCGCCGCCGAGCTCCCCAGCACCGCTGTGTGTGTGTGTGTGTGTGTGTGTGTGTGAGAGCCGCGTCTTGTCTCCGCCTACTGCTGGGGGGAAATCCCGCGCTCACATCTCGCGATGACACTCGACCTCTGGGTTTCGCCAGATTTTTTTTTGAAAAGAAACACAACTCGCACCCTGTGCGTTGTTGATCCTATTCGCTTAGCTTCAATATATATGATTGAAAAAAAAAAAGTGATACGAAAATACACGATTCAAGTGTATCGGGAAGTTCAGCGTTTTATGTTAGAAAGCATCTTAATTTGTAGATGAAAAAGTGTTCCTGCTGGGGTCTGCTGGAGCCAGCTGTCAAAGGGTGAAGGCAGGGTAGATCCTAGACAAGTCACCAGTTCATCACAGGGCCACATGGAGACAAACAACCATTCGCTGTCAAACACACACATACAGACAATTTAGAGTTCCGAATTCACCTCACATGCATGGCCGAATAACCCGGAGAGAACCCACACAGACACAGGGAGAACATGCAAACTCCACGTAGAAGAGTCACAGGCCCGGGATCAAATCCACAACCGTGAGGCGCTAACCACACCTCCACCGTGTTGCCCTGTTGTAAAAAATGAACAGATAATAATAATAATGATAGTAATGAAATAAACTGATAGTAATGAAATAAGATAAACAACTTCAAAGAAGGAGGGAAGACAAATAATTGCTGGCATGACATCCATTTGTTACCACCTTCTCCTGCATTGGAGGACATTGCAGCTGTCTTGGGTCACCAGCTTATTGCAGGGCAACATAGAGACAAAGGATCCTCACACTTGCACCTTCTTTGGTGTCTTGGATAGGCACAAGTACCTGGAGACAGAAGGAGACCGTGCCAGCTCTACAAAGAAAGGCCACAATCCCAGGGATCAAACCTGCAACCTTAATGCAACATAACACGTGTAGGATCAGAATAATGGTAAAACAGAGCTAAAAAAAAACAAAACAAAACAAAAAAACGTACTCTTGATGCATTTTCAAACTCAATCTGATTTAATTAACACATTTGTTTTCATTGAAAAGAAATGCTTTATTTTTGTGTGCCATGGATTTTAAATTCGCCTGAAAACGACTAAAACGCAAAACACTATCTCCATCTTGAGTTTGAAAATGGTACAGCAAGCTAAATCACATGCAAAGAGTTCAAGAGTGTATGACGTAATAATCAATTTATTAAACTGACTTGAATCCAGAAAAATAATGATGTGTTTTTATGAAATCTTTAAACACCTTTGCCTTGAATTTGCACAAATGCCAAATCTATTCATCCGGTACATCCTATTCAAACTCATTTGTCCAAAAGTAACTGCCTGAGTGCACTTCAGTCTTAATCAGACAATTAAAAAGCATAATTTAAAAAAAGGTTCAAATGAAATTGACACATTTTGAACCTTAAATGTAAGAAAAGGGTAACAGTAAGTCACATTTGAAAACACTTCAGGAGAAAATTATATCCTCAATTCACATGCAGCGTTGATGCAATGTAATAATAATAATAATAATAATAATAATAATAATAATAATAATAATAATAATTATTATTATTATTATTATTATTAATAATAAATAATAATAATAATAATAATAATAATAATTTGAAGGTCGAGTGTTTTGTAGATCACTAGATGTCACTCTTCCATTAATTTAGAAAGTCCAAACAACGACAAGCAGTGCCGGATCATCGCAACAGTAAGTAATGTCTAATTTTGACCCTTACAAACACATTAAATCACGCAAGGTCCATCTAATTTATTTAAAATTCTCGTGGCGCAAAACGTGCTCATTCACACACACACACACACACACTTGAAAAACCAAATTAAAACATCTCAACTGACTCAACTGACCACAATGTGGTGTAAGTGAAGTGTCAGCCTCGTTTCTATCTTCTTCTTTTTTTTATATATCAACTGACAAAACTGACGCTTCATCGACACTTCCCATCATCGACATTATTTGACGTCAAAGCCAGATGCGTTCGGTGATGCTCTCATGATGCTTTCAATATCGTAAGACAATGAGCGCACGGATTTTGAATATAAACAGTTCAAATCAAACCGGATTTATTATACCAAAAGGTCCTTGATACAAGGGAGACAATACTATTTTGGTCGTTGCTCCTAAAAGCGACAATGACAGATCTTTTACACACACACACACACACACACAATTTTTTTAAATTTTTTATTAACGGTTATTAACCCACGAGAGTGAGAGCAGCATGTCTTTTCAACAGTGTTTGAAAAACGCTTGAGGGAGAGGGGGGAGGCAAAATCATCGGCACTGCTCTGCAAAAGCCGAAAGAGATTGGAGTTTTTTCGACACTATACCGAGCCCGCGAACGCATCTCGCAGCCCCGTTGCCGAAGCTGCTGGGAGGAGGATACAGCGATTCCGAAAAGGGCTGCCGTTGTCAACGATGCCATACCTCGTTACACGGATGAACCCAGGGCATGGGCACCTTTTGAGTGCCGCGGTCACCTCGAAGAAGAGACCTCATCGCCGTCTTCTCTGATACTCTGCGACTAAAGGTTCTGCGCAGAGCACCGAAAGGGACCCGAGACGGACAAGCCCCGGTAACGAGCGAACCTGCTGGGGTGTGCTGCGTGTTTACCGCGGGGTAGGCAGGAGAAGTGAGCCGTAGTAACTTTAGCCTGCCTGCTACATGCTAACTGAGGCTAGCCCTATCACTCGCAGCGGCGCGTATGTACCTGTCAGAGCGGCGCTTTGTCAAACGGCGAAATGTGTTTGTGCAGAGATTAGACTTGTGCGTGGCTCCAACGCCCGCGTTCTTTAAAGGCTGAGCAAACCGGCGCGGTGAGGCTTTTTGCCAGCCAAGTGAGCTAACATGGATCAATCAATGAACAACGAGCTAGCGCCTGCTGGTAACGTCAGGCTAGTATTAGTTTTCGGTGCCACCGGCGGGGCCCTTCGCGTAGCCCACTTTCCGAACCCCCCCCGGTGTCGCCATGTACCGATGTAGCGGAACATCTGACCCTCCTCCCCCCCACACACATTTTGTGGAGAAGTGTTTTAGAATGTGCAGCTGCACTTGGTGTGTAGTTGAAACACGAGGCGACGCGTCTGGGCGCGCTAGCCAACAGACTGTATGTGCCCAAGCCATCCTGTCAAAACAAGCCTAGCCGCTACTGAGACACATTTTTTTTTTGTTGAGGAATTGTAAAGAAAATGTGGTTTGTTTTCATACTGCGCATCACTCCTAGCCGAGCCCTCCCTCATCCTGATGTCACTCGGTGCATTTTTGTTGCGATTGCCGCTCTTATCATTGATAAGGACACGCCGTTTTTATTATGTAATTTAATATCTAATGAATTCATATGTAATAGTTGACTATTAACTGCATGCCCGGTACTAATCGCGTGTCAGTTTATTGTTTTATTACTGTCTGACAATAAAGTTTCTCTCTAAACATTGACAAAGGAAGCTTTGAGCCAGTGTGTTTGACACCCCTCCACTGTGTGCGTGTGCGTGCGTGCGTGTATGTGTGTGTGTGCGCGCGCAGGGAGCTGGAGCCATGGCTTTCTCATTCGGACTCGGATGAACCGATAAAAGCTGGACCCAGACAACTCTGCCGAGCTCCCCTTCCCCAGCCATGGCAGGATTCAAGCGGGGATACGACGGCAAGATCGCCGGCCTGTACGACCTGGACAAGACGCTGGGCCGCGGCCACTTTGCCGTGGTCAAGCTGGCCCGCCACGTCTTCACGGGGGAGAAAGTGGCGGTGAAGGTGATCGACAAGACCAAGCTGGACAGCGTGGCCACGGGACACCTCTTCCAGGAGGTCCGCTGCATGAAGCTGGTGCAGCATCCCAACATCGTGCGCTTGTACGAAGTGATAGACACGCAGACCAAGCTCTACCTCATCCTGGAGCTGGGCGACGGAGGCGACATGTTCGATTACATCATGAAGCACGAAGAGGGCCTGAACGAGGAGCTGGCCAAGAAATACTTTGCCCAGATCGTCCACGCCATCTCCTACTGCCACCGGCTGCACGTGGTGCACAGGGACCTGAAGCCAGAGAACGTGGTCTTCTTCGAGAAGCAGGGCCTCGTCAAGCTCACCGACTTTGGATTTAGCAACAAATTTCAGCCGGGGAAAAAGCTGACGACCAGCTGTGGATCCCTGGCGTACTCTGCACCTGAAATCCTCCTGGGCGACGAATACGACGCTCCCGCCGTCGGTAAGGAAACCGCCGAGTCGCTGAAGGTGTCCCTGTGAACGTGCAGAGACGAGTCGCTTTGAACAGTTGTGTTCACACAGCATTCAGAGAGTTGTCAACTCAATGTCTCCTAAAACCCAACTAGAGTGCGGAGCTATGTTGCGGTTAGCCAGTGGGGTTAGCACCTTGCACCTGTTTCCACATATTTCAGTGACACCTTCCTCTAACACTTGCACTTTTTGTTTGCTCCCTGAGCCCAAAGGCCTGCTTGCCACCTGTTTATTTATACCACAAAAAAGGAAGAGCCGGCCTTAATTTGCCTTCACATTATGTTTCAGCACCATGCTGAAGTACTGGATGATTATTTGTCTGGCTGCTGCAGACCAGTGTTTCTCAACTGGTGGGTCCCGACCCAAAAGTGGGTCGTGGATATGTGCGCAATTTGCATTTTACAGGACACACAATTCAATTCCATAATTTCACGAATTTATTTCCTAGACGTGATAGCAGGTGGGCCAGCGTTTGTGGATTCAATTTGAGTCTTGTGGGATAAATTTGGGTTGTGACTCATGATCAGGAAAAAAAATGTGGGTGCTGAGACTCCACCAGTTGAGAACCGCTTCTGTAGACCATGTGCTACAAGGTCAGGCCCCCCCGCTTAGTCCCGATGTCTGCGGGCGTCCCGGCACTCTGAACGAACTGTCTCATTGATTTCCCTCCGAGGGCTGACAGATCGCAGACGACGTGAAGACTGCGTGTCCTCCACCGTCAAGCGTTTCTCATCGGTTCTCTTTCGTGGGGCGGAACAAACGCAGGACGTGGTGCAGGCCCGTTGATTGGATAACGAGATGCGTGCCCTTAAGCTGGTTTTTTGGGCAAGCGCTAAGGTTCATGCGGTTCTAATCTCCAGGTCGTCTGACATCGGTCTGATGTTGGTTGATCCGTGGGTTCAGCTCAGGCCCTCTTCTCCTTTTTCACTCGCCGCCCTTGCAAAGTTAAAGTGGTGCGACGGAGACCGAAAAGGAAATTGTGGTTTGTTGGATTCTGTGTTTACATCCAAATACACACACACAGTCTTTCAGAGCTCCTTTTTTTTTTTTTTTTTTTTTGTTACAGTGTGTCAGTTGAGGAAGTTTCTTTCCTCAGCGATGTGTGAGCCAATGTTCAGGGACGACTCAAAACATGAAACAGCAGCCAAATGCAGGGCCGCCTTGTTGCTGTTCGCTGCATGTGGCGCACAAAGGCCTGAGCTCTGCTCCGCGTTGGCTTCAATCAGAAGCCGAATCTGGTTAAGCTCACTGACCTGTAACGTGAGCTGTGATGTGATGAGCTGCGAACTCGCGTTAAGGTTGGATCTCAGTAACACGAGTCCCCGTCGCTCACGACCGCTCCTCCCGCTGGGTCCGACACGAGATGAATGTCAGGACACCTGTTTCTTGTTTGTTAGTTTTATTTTTCCAAGATAATTTGCTGTGCGGAACTTAAAGTCTGAAATTAATTCAAACGTTTTCACTGTGAGAGTTGAAGTCGTTGAATGAGACATTCAGTTTTTCGCAGGGGTGTGAAGGCTGATTAGCAAAAAGTCAGTCAGCTCGTGCTTATCGCTAATGCCAGTCATATTCAGGAGATTAAACCTGAATGCCAATGTTTTTATTACACTCTACCCTTTTCATTGTGCAATTGACATTCCTCGGAATTATTATCATAACGATAGACTAAATTAACCTTAAACATAATTGAAAACGGGGGCGACATGGTGGTGGCAGTGGTTAGCGCCGCCGCCCCACACAGCAAGAAGGTTGTGGTTTGATTGCGGGCCTGGGACCTTTCTGTGTGGAGTTTGCATGCTTTTCCTGTAGCTGCGTTTCCATGACAGTTCTTCACAAAATAAAAGCGATAATTCTAAAATTTCGACAAAGTACAGTTGCGATTTGCAGGTGTTCCCATTGAATGATGAAGCGCAAAAGTCGTAATTCTCGTAAAATCTTTCATGATTTAATAATATTATAATAATATTGCTTTTATTTTGCGAAAAACTGCCATGGAAACGCAGCTTGTGTCAGTCGGTTTTCATAACGGTGGAAATCTGAGAAATACTTGGAATTTCCATCGGATGTTTCATTTTTTCTATGAAAAACTGCGAAAGATGATTTGAATCGTTTCAAATACGGAGTCTTTATTGTACCTAAAAATGAGCAGACATGTTCATCCGGGGCTTCTACTCCACATCCTCCTCACTCCTCACTCCTCACTGTCACACACAATGACGATGATGTACAGACAGGGGCAACACAACGCCGCTAAAATGCTTCCAGTTTGGTAGATTTCAGTGGGAGTCTGTCAGGTTCAGCACATTTGAAGCCAGACTGCTCGACTACAATGGGTACCGTGTCAATTGCCTCCACAGCTGCTGTCTCGTCATATTTTGACACCGTGTGAAAGTGAAGCCAGTAGCGAGTAGTCAGTTGCTCCAGGATTGGCACTTAGCCGGTTTCTCATTCCCCGTGTGTGCGGGCTGCAATGCAACACGCTGCCACGGCGCTGAAATGAGGAGACGTACAGTGAGAGATAATGAAATAATAATAAGAGAATGCAGTGTCACAAAGGGAATATTGATTCTCACTGGTTTTGATTGCAAACCAAAGGCAGTTTATCATGCAGCTGGAACAGTTTTTGTTTTTGTACAGGTAAATGCTAAATGCCAAGCATTTATTGTGCTACCCGACCTTCTCCCTAAGACAGCTGGGATTAACTCCTGCAACCCTCAGTGTTGGACAAGTTGTGATAGGAAAATGAGTGGGTGACTTTTTTTTTTTTGTCTAGTCATTCCCTGTTTGTTTTCTGTCAACGGTGGAAGTGAGATAAGTGCAACAGAAGGGGAACGGGGGGGGGACAAACAGACCAAGGTGCTTGAAGAAACACTTCAGTAGGTGTAGTGATGAGATGCTGAGTTTAATGACTGGTTTTGTGTGTTTGTTTTTTGTACTTTTTAAAAAATATTTTTTTTTACCAGTCATGTGGTTTAACATAATAATAACAATAGATTATATTTATAACGCACTTTACATTTGTGGACAAATCTCAAAGTGCACGGTACAATTAATAAAAAATAATAATCACAGTAAAATCGAACAACAGATAAAAACAGTGTACATTGATAGACAGCCAACCACTGTAGGATGCATCCGGCCTGCTTTTGTCATATGGCAATTATTTTGATTTCAATTTCAATGTATTAATTAATTCTCAGCCGAGCTACGGTGTTCAGTTTTTTTTGTTTTGTTCCCTCGTTTTTAAAGTTTAAATATTAAACCTGCTCTATCATTGAATGGACAGTTCAATCAAAAACCACACAAACTGAGTTGTCGCATCACTTCCCCGTTCAATCATAAACCACATGTACTGAGGAAGACTGAGCTGTTTCCTGGTAAAAGCAAAGAAGAAAGAAGAGTGCATTAGTCATTTATAAGTTATTCATTTAGGAGAAAATGACCTTCAGTGCCATCCACTACCTCAATTACATTTACTCTCTGCTTCATTTACAAACAATACCAGTAAGAATAATTCACCATATTTACTAGAAATTCCACAGATCATCTTTATTATTATTATTATTATTATTATTATTATTATTATTATTATTATTATTATTGTTATTATTGTTCTTTCTTTCTTCTTCTTGTATCAGTGGTGTCTTTCATAGACAACAAGACAATATCATAGGAAACCATGTGGCTCAACATAGACTGTGCTGTTCCTTTTGACTCTGAGATTGTGGGCAAGATTTTGAAAAGCAACACTTTGACATTCTTCGCTCTGTCTGCCCTCGTTTGCCTTTAGTCGTGTCTTCCGCCCGAGGACAGACAATACTACAAATCTTTGACACGCTTGTGATGTTTGTGTGCGCGCGCGTGCGCGTGTGTGTGTGTGTGTGTTTAAACTGCATGCTGTGCAACTCGCTGTCACAGACAAAAAAACAAAACAAAACAAGAGAACCACAGTCTAACAGGCTCGTCAGGTTGGATGACATTGAGCAGCTGGACGCAGAGATGCGTTGGGTCGCAAACCAAGTTCAAAAATCAGGTGGGGAAAAAGAAAAAAGAAAAAGCCAAACATTATTATTTTTTTATTCCTACTTAAGCGAGTTCCAGGCCCAGTGTCTCAAGGTGCTCTGAATCAATAATTTCATGTATCTCCATGTGCAGGAGAGAATGGATGCTTGTCTTGTGTTGCGAGGGGAACGTCTATAGGTTGTAACTCCACACCACTTCCTGAGGCTGCTGACACGGCTGCTGGCCTGCAGGGAGAGAATCTATTTCTACAAATTGACCGTATATAAAGGTAGATGACATGGGAGCGCCTCGCAAGTGAAGCCATAACGGCGGTGTGGGGTGGGGGGGGCACGTGCGGCTCGCTATTGTGCACTTTATAAACGACCCCCCCCCCCCCTTTGACATGAGGTGACGAGACCCGAATCAAACTCCATAATGAATTAACTTTTAGTTCAAACGAAGGATGATTTGAAAATTGATCCGGATTGTATCTAAAGTGCTTTCTAATTTTGCTGACGCGCTCTGATGTGGCCTCACTACATTAGACTCACCGTGTGGTCGATGTCGGACAGTAAATGAGCGAGTGATCTGAGACATTTGCTTCTCTTGACAAGCTCTTAAGAACGGCTTTGGTACGCTGGTAAATATAATGCACCTCATCATTTAAGACGACGGTGCCTTTAAAAGTCCCGTGTGTAAAATTTGTCTCGATTTATGATTTTTACGTTGGTAATAGCTTCACATACTGCCCATAAATACATGACTAAAAGTGTACACTCGCAGTGCAATAAAAGTCATTTGGTTTTCCTTCCCTTAGAACGGTGCTTATCAGGGATGCTAGCAATTAATTATTAATGATTATCGATTAATTGGTGATTAAGAATTTAATCAATTCAATTAAATTAGTCTCAATTAATTGAACATTTTCTAAACATGTAGTTAATATCGTTATAACAGTGTAGTTGGAGGAACGCGCAATTCACCTGTAAACACTTTGATGGTCGTAATATACCCGGAACAAGTTACTTTTAAACAACTTAAAAAAAAAAGAAGAAGAGTTGAAATGTGAGCCATTAGAAGTAAACTTAAAGTCAGAGGATAAATGTTTAGGGTGTTTTTTACTGTTCTCTAATGTAAAAATTACTTAAGTGTTGAATAATGAGTTCCTTCCACATTTTTCACTGTGAAATGTAGGTTCTCAGAAAAAAAAAAAAATCGGCAATCGAATTCTCAATAATGTGCTTCCCTAGTTCTTCAAAATTTCAATTGTAGCTCTTTCTTCTTTCTCTCTCTCTCTCTCTCTCTCTCTCTCCCTCTGTGTTTATGAAGCATTTTTTTGTTCACATCTGCTTCTGCATGCGGGCGCCTACGCGAGAAAGTGCGAACGATGAAGTGAGGTGTCGCGCTCCTCCCCAGCCACGACAAGCCCGCAAGACATTGCACAGGGTGCATTGCCGTCAATTATTTTCTTATTGTCGGAGGATGATTGGGATCAAAGAGGAGATTATCTTTAAAGTTTATTTCTCTGTTAGTCTAAAATGGTTTAAAATGTGGTTTGTGGGGAGGGGGTTGAAATGAGAAAACTACAAGTGTACAGCATCCGAGCGGGGAAGTTTTCTCTGTGTTCCCTGAGCAATCAGTGTTGCAATGGCTCATGAATACGTTGAATATGTTACCGGTGACTCACGCCGTGTAATCCCCGACTGCTGTGATTTGTTGCCTCGGCAGACGCAGTTTAGAGATATAAAAGGTGTATAACAAGTCACAACAGGACATGCTGTGATACTGTGTGTGTGTGCCAGTCCCTGTCGGGAGGAGCTTTATCTTCTGTCTTATCTCGTTATGGAAATGCACCATGTTCTTTCTGCTTCGGACAATTTGGACTCTAGAGCACATTCTAAGGGTGGGCAAAATGGCCTAAACTTCGATTTATTTTTCCATACCAAAATCAGTTTATGGCAATAATTAATAATTTTTTTTTTTAATTCAGCAATTTGCAAAGGAAAACTGTATTTCCTTTTCGGGTTTAAAGGGACGAGAAATAAGCTTGGCAAGCCGTGCACACTGTAAAACTCGGTGAATATTCAACTTTTCAGCCGGGTTATTGTGGTAACTTCCGGGGAACTGGTATTTCTTTGACCCACTGAGGCCACAGTGAACTGCAGGAGTGCACGAGAAGCATCAGTGCAGTGAATTAAAGACAAAAAACAGTGGATAAGTTGGACAGACGCATGCATGTTGCGTACAAATTCGTTCTTTTTTTGCAATTGGTACCACTCGTTCTGTTAAACCCTCCCTCCTTTAGCCATACCCCCAAAATAGATGCTTCCTTTTTGGCTCACAGAGCGGCTGCATTAACTGTTGTCACAGTGTGACTTCGACGACTCCTCTGCGCAGAGAGGAGAGCGGGGCAAGCAGGCAGGTGGACGATAATGGTGATTAGGTGAAATTATTCCTTTCAGTGATCCATAAAAAATGGGAAATGATGCTGCTGTGTTCAATGAAGCCCATTGCTCTGTATCATCACACGCCACTGGGCAGGTTGGCCTGGGTTTTCAATATGCTAATTGAGCGAGTGATGCACAGCATTTGCATGTATATTAACCTGCATGCTGGCAAGCTGGCGCAGATCGAATTCGCAGTAGTTTCGTGCGTGTGCGTGTGTGCGTGTGTGTGTGTGTGTGTGTGTGTGTGTGTGTGTGTGTGTGTGTGTGTGTGTGTGTGTGTGTGTGTGTGTGTGTGTGTGTGTGTATATATATATATAATATATAGTGAATATTAAAAGGCTTTTTTTATCGTTGCCCCCCTTGTAAAGATATTTTTAAATACCCTATTAATTATGCCACCGTATTTAAATGCCTTACGCAAGTGCTGCAGCTGAGCGAGCAAAAGTAATGCAGTTCTGGTTCATGTTTCAGAGGAGGCCGTTTACCTCTGGCATCAGATATCTTACTGGTATCGGTTCCAGAACGACGCTTTATTTGATAGCAGATGTTTTAAAACCAACAGGAACCGCAAAACAAAAATAGATTACAAACTACAGCACTGAGCTTTTATTATCGGACCCATTTTACTGGTGATTCAAATCAGGATTTCTTCCAAATCAAGTTACTTGTATTGCCGACCGTTCTTTGGCGCTACAGCCCCCTGCGCAAGTGTCGCATTGATTTTGCTTCGTTTCGATCCACCTTAATGAGAGAGTCTCGCTTGGACGCAAATTCTCACTCTAGCGCAAACAAACGCTTGCCGGTGTCCTCAGTTCACGCCTCTATAATTCCAGAGCCAGGCGCCAGCAGCTTTGGATCTTGCCACATGTATGAAATGATCATTGGCTGAAAGACTTGCTTTCTTTAGACATCACAACCTGGCACCGAAAGACGGTTCATTGTTTTGATATTCGACAGGATGATAACATTTCTACATCGCAGTCCATACTCGAATGAACTTCCTATGTGTTAAACCAGAGACAACTTGCGTGAGCAAGCTGACAATGCTGCAGTTGACCAACTTCCTTTGTCATGAGTGTGAAGACGCCTTAGTCAAGAAGACCAGCGGAACGCTCATCAGCAACTTGCAGCGCGTGCAGGGCCGGCGTTCAGGCCTTCGGGGTTGGTTTAATTGGGCATCTGGAGAAGTTTCACATCAACAGTCACCAGGAGTTCCTTCTAACTAAAAGACAGAAAGAACACCTGCCAAATTACCTCTGGTGCCTGTAGAACAATTGTTTAATTCATTTAAATTTTGATGTCCTGTTTTGGATAGAAAAGATAAGATGTTATACAAACTGTTTAGTAAAAAAAATACATCTTATTTAGTAGAAATTTAAGAAAAATATTCCTCCGGAGTAAAAAGAGCTGTGCCAGTACTGTAGCTTTGCGTAACTTCACAGTAACAATACCACAACAAAACAAAGGAAACGTGTCTGCACGTGGCTCGGGAGGTTGCTCCTGAAGAGGTTTCCGTGTCTGTGTTTAAAAACTACGACTCCCAACCCCCCATGTTGATCTGCTCCTGTCAGCTTTACCCCGTCCCTGGATGTCGGCACTGATGTACCTGTCAAGTCAAGCTGTTGGATTGAGAAGAGTGGGGTGGAGGCGGGGGTTGGGGGAGGGGGCGCAGACACAGTGGCCCTCCAGCATACCACGATGCTGCTGCGTTACTGAGAGGGGGAATGGATGAAGAATGGTCACTGGACCAAACACTTGCATATGGCTTTTTCAGAAGTGCTGGAAGTGAAGGTTTAAGTGAAGTAGTCTTAGAGTGTATTGGTAGTGACTTTGGTAGAGTGTAAATGTTGGGAGGATGGGCAGATACAGTATGAAGGAGTGGCTGATAATCCCCTTAAGGTTTCTTTTAAGAGCTCTGTGTTCCTTCACAGTTTTCATTTCTGGAGTGAATTGGACTTTGGATCAATTTTCTGCCTGAAAGTCACTCTGGGAGAATGTGGCACTTGTAAGTAAGTTTAAATGAGAAAGATGATCGTGGGCTTTGCCACACTGTGAGATCCACCGGCGATTCCAGGGCCGGAAGCCGGCGCCTCATTCCCCTCATTAGACACAAGTAGTAGTTTCCATAGTAACAAATGCTGCTGCAGGGCTGCGATCCAGGTGCGAGGCAGTACACCGGGGGTCCCTGAAGGGGCCCTGGCATCGACTTCTCCTCAGCTCCCTGCCTCTGATAAGGTCGAGCTGGGCCACGTCTGTGAATGTGGACTGGTGTGGGAGACGGTGTTGGAAACATACCAGCATAAACTAAGTGACTGCTGACAGTTGTATGAATGGTGGAAAATAGTAGTTGTCCTCTTTAATGTGCTGAGCTATAAGGCAGGAGTTGCCCTTTGTTGTCGTCATTCATTTCCACTTGGCTGTACTTATTTGCAGGTGAAAGCAACAAACCTTTCACTGTTATTTGACTTTTGACTGGGCTTTCTCTCTCTCTCCCTCACACACACACACACACACACACACACACACACACACACACACACTCAGAGAGAGAGAGAGAGAGAGAGAGAGAAGAGAAGAACTGATTGAGTGAAGAAAAGTACCCGACCCTTCTACAAATTTTCCGACAAACGGTGACTTTTTAATGATAAAAGCTTCTCAAGCAGAGAGGATTATAAATGGTTGCACTCAAACTACCAACCAATCAACGAAGCAAAAAAAAAAAAAATCAATTCAAAGTAAAGTGAGCTGTCGCAGCCTGCATCTGCTTCATCATCAGGTTATAAATAAAATTTCTCCCAGTTTGCAGTGGGGGTGAACAAAGTGTGGTTGGTCCCTCACCTCAGGGATGTCACCGGTTATCTGTTTTAAAACAAATGTCCCTGCAAGTTTTAAAATAAATCACTTTGGTGCTTTTTTTTTGTCTGTGGCTGTAAAGGTTAGTCAAGGGAAAGGCTCCCAGTCGTTAATATTCAAGTGTCTGACAAACGCCAGATAGGGTGAAATCTTAATTCTTAGGTCACAACGCAGTTGAGCGATGCATGTTTGTTGTCGTGAAAAACTTTAGAATTGCTGAGAAGAGCTTAAAGATAGACCCTGTGCTTGATTGTGCAAACGTTTATCTAAAAAGCACTGCAAAGAACAGAGCCGGCCTCGGTTCCCCAAGATAGAACCACGCCGCGCTACCTTTTCTGTGCAACTTTAATATTGGATTATGTAATATGTTATATTTGTTCGTTAATTGGGCCACCTCAGTATCGAATGATGTAACGTGTTATATTTGTTCTTTAATTTATATGCTTTCTAGTCGGAGCCATTGCACTACAATTATTCAACAACCTTACATAACCTCTGGAAAACTGCTCTGAAATCCAAAACAGGCCTGATGAGAACAAGCCAGCAGTGAAATGTTAAGTGCAGTCGGGGCTACGCAGACTCAATCCAGTCAGTCCTTAACCGAACTGAGTGAAACAGACATGGAGTATTGACTTACACATCTGCTGCCTTCACAGCCGTTGCAGTGGTCCTGGTTATCTGCAGGAGACCTGCGGCCACTCTGCCCTCAGTTTCCTCTCCGCTGTCTGTTCTGCTCGACCAAGTAGCCTGATGCAATATGTCAAAAAAAAAAAAAAAGGTCCTGTTTCACGCAGCCACTTGCGTCACTCTATATTTTCACTTATTAGGTTGGAGGTTACAGCGGTGCTGTCGTGACGCAAACGCTCCACACAACCAAGACTGAAGAAGTGACAACCGGCCGGGTATTTTCAACTCGACTGACTTGTATTGTTTGTAGCACGTCTCATTGAAAAACAATTCATTGTCATATTACTGTTGGGGTGGGGTTGACTAGTCATCGTCGGTGATTGAAGCGCCTGTTGATTGTACAAAGGAGACGGTATGGAGATGGCATGTACTCACTTTCAGCATCAGTCGAGTCACAGTTTTTAGCGAAGGCGATACTGTGATGCAGGTTGGCCTGGGTGCAGTACCGCGATGCATTTGTAGCACCAACAAAAGTGTTCTGATCCTATTGAATATCGAAAAATTATTTGTCGTTCGGTGCCAAATTCCGATATTCTCGTCTGCATCGTGAGCCAGTGATCACTTGGTTTATGTGTGCCTAGCTAGTCAGCTTGTCGCTGACTGACGGGTGCTTTTTGCATAGATATTTATCAAAACCAGAAAAAATGTCCTCCCTAAAAATTCCCAAACTAGGAATTTGACTCAGGTGTTGTTATCATGGACGAGCGAAGAAAAAGGGCAGGAAATAGAAAAATAAAATAAAAATATATCTATACATATATACATTGTTATTTGACAGTGTGATGTTGTATGGTAAGTGCATGGTGCGCAAGTGTGCAACCATTCATGACGTTTACAGCATGTTTATGAGGAGATCTGGAAGAGTGACATGTGACGTGCATCCACTCTTTGTTTTAATGTTGTTGTTTTTTTATTTTTTATTTTTTTTTTACATTGATACCAGAGGTGCACATGTATAAGAAAGCCACCAATACCAATAACACACAAAAAAATGCTATCAAAACCACCAAATGCTTGCTACTTAACCGTCAGCACTGCAAAAAGTTGTCACCAATTAGCGCCTTGGCACGCTGGCCAGCTGTCTCGTGCACGTGTGGAGCTGAACCTCGTCTGCGTGTGACAGCGAGAGGCTGAAGTGGAGCTCCAGCTGTCGCCAGGCGGCTCGTGGCCTCTTCAGCTGCCTGTCAGCGGCAGCGGCGTTTCCGCCGATGTCTCCGGCCTGAGCCCGCCTGCGTTTGTCTGCTCTCCCAGGTGACGCTTGCTGCAGCCTCCAGAATCTCTTTCCATTAATGTGCACTACAGGGCGCTCGTGTTGTGGTGCCAACCGCCCCCTCTCCACCTCTCCTTAATTGAGATGGTGTTTCCACTGAAGGTCTGTACTCTGTGAGCTCAAATTTTGTATGTCCACTCTAAAGCTGCCTTGCATTAGTGCATACCTTGAGTTGGGCACAATGCTTTTTCATTTTAATCCAACTCCCTGTTACTATTCCCAAGTGATCTGAATTACCCCTACAAACAGAGACGATCCCTGAATCACTGTTGCATGCACAGAATAACAACTATTAATAAACATACAATAAAAAATCTCCCCTTTTCTCCCCTACGTGCAACATTCATTCATCTTCTATACCCGCTTATTCCTATTCAGGGTCACGGGGGTCTGCTGGAGCCTATCCCAGCTGTCTTAGGGCGAAGGCAGGGTGACACCCTGGACAAGTGGCCAGTTCATTGCAGGGCCACATAGACACAGACAACCATTCACACTCGCATGCACACCTACGGACAATTTAGAATTTTCAATTGACCTCACATGCATGTTTTTGGACTGTGGGAGGAAGCCGGAGAACCCGGAGAGAACCCACGCAGACACAGGGAGAACATGCAAACTCCACACAGAATGGTCCCAGGTCCGGGCCCCGGAATCGAACCCACAACCTTCTTGCTGTGAGGCGACAGCGCTAACCACTGCGCCACCGTGTCGCTTTGTTCAACATACTTAACTTAATTAAAATTACAATTAATTAATCTGTTTAATTACTTTTGCAGTGCTGTAATTCAGTTTTTTTTGCACATTTTTAAGTTATCAACTTAATTAGAATTACAAATGAGAAGCAAAATTGCTGAATGTCAAGTGTACAATGAAAGAAAAAAGGCTGTGTCTAGTCAAAAAATCAATCTGATCTGTTGGCCAATTGATACATTAATTTAATATGAATTCTAATTGTGTCCAGGTCAGTCCAGAACAAATCGCTCACCATTAGGCATTTAGCATGAAGTTGTAATATTAATCCTCAGCCTATATTCCACAACATAATAGTTGGCACATGGCCTTTGACCATTATGTTGTTCTAAATCATCAAACATCAAAAATAATCTTCACAAACGTGTGAAAAAGGCTGTTCTTTGAATGGTCCATCTCACCATTGTCCTGTCTTCGAGTATTAAAGCAGCTTGTTTTATGGCTCTACTCGTAAGAAGGAAATGAAAGGCTGCTTGTAGTTGACTAACAGCCAGCACACAAACTTGGATCCAAATCAATCAAACCATTCTGCGCTAATAAGGTTGAGGCGCACAGCAGCCGTATCAGCGCCGCAGACAAACCCATCAGCCGCCTCTGTTGTCCCTGCAACAGGCCGTTCATTAAGCCTCAGCCGCGGCCCAGCGTGGCCAAAGCCGTTCACTCTTCCACTCAGAACAGATGCCATCTGGAAGGGAGACAGAAAACACGAGTCGTCCGACAGAGCCTGTGTGTTTTGCCTTCAGGGACTCGTCCTTCACAGAGGCCCCCTCTGACACAGCATGGCAAAAACACCGCTGACTGCTTTTGCTTGTTTGTTTTTTTTAACGATTTTGTTTCGAGACCTCAATCAGGTTCAGGTAGTTGTAAAGTCGCTTTTTGCTACAACTTTTTGCATGAAAATGATGTCATTTATTTCAGAGAAAACAAAGACATTTAAGAACTGCGATACCGATGTAAACTGATCATCTGTGGTTCAGAACTAGGATTCTAGTTAGTATAAGATAGATATTCTAGCTTTTCACTTGACTGGACTGCTGTCGGATGTGGGCCGGGCCAGGATACCCACTAAATAGTGCGTGTCTCTGTTGAAAGCTTTAATGCACATTAAGAGCAAATTGCACTGGCAATTCTATGGAAACTGTTTTTTTTTGTTTTTTTTTGTTTATTTCACCACTAATTCCTCTAATTAGCAGTAAGGCTTGAGAGGCACCATTTGTCTTTTGAAGCAGAGGTGATGCACAAAATGTTTTATAGAAATGGCTCTGCAAAATAAACTGAGGTAGCTGCTCCTTTCCCCATGTTACCATAGGAGCAAGGGACATGCATGCTTTCTTTATCAGTTTGACTTCTTATGAGACTGACTTGTAAGAATAATTACATCTTGTCCAACTGATTGTCATTCCTGATGTAGCGCCACCCCATGTCATAACTACACACTACATAGCCTCATCAATTTGTGTGAAATCGCGTACTGGAAAAGCATCATTGCCGTTTTGAAGCACATTTCCAAAGGTTGCTTAAAAGTGCTTTTATTTCAACTTTTTATCTTTTATTTACTCCCATTTCATCTTTGCCTACGGTAGCAACCAGGTATCTCTGTTTGAAGAGCACTGCCATGACTTGACACTGAATAGATTTTAACTGCATTATAAACACAACCACTATTTACATGTACTTCAATTAACCCTTGCCCTTAAATTCCTCTGTTTTTCTGCTTCAACAAAGTCAAGCCAAAGATTTAGAGTTTGCACAATTTAAAATGTAAGGCCAGTTGACTGAAAGTGTCATCAGCACTAACCTGCTCTTATACATAATCTTGCGTCCATTGCACCTGGACTTGTGAGTGTTGGAGCGTAATTTAAAACCAGCTAACTAAAAATATTTGTCATTGTTGGTAGTTCAGTGCTGCCAGCATCAGAGCGCCACTTCAGTGTTTTTTCTCTTTCATTCTCTCCTCTCATTCCAGACTCAGTTGGCGCTGCCTCTGTGCTAAATCAGGCATTTGGAATGGGAACGTTCATGCAATTTGCAAATGTTTTTCGGACAAAGAGTGTATATCCACACAGTATTTGTCCAGAGCTCCTGTTCAAACGTGTGTCCAATGGACTTGGCGTCCCGTGTGTGTGTGTGTGTGTGTGTGTGTGTGTGTGTGTGTGTGTGTGTGTGTGTGTGTGTGTGTGTGTGTGTGTGTGTGTGTGTGTGTGTGTGCAGTCAGTTCAGGATGGTACCAGAACCCTCCCAACCTAAAGTTACCCCAAACCTCCATCCGCCGGGCGCCGCCTCATCCTCGGGCCGTTACACATGTTGTGTTCACACGGCTGGGGTGAGGTTAGCATGAGCGTGCGACTGCTTGTGTATGCACGCCGTGCTGCAGAAGGTCGGCACGGCTCAGTGCTTCTGCAAGCTGACAGTTTGCTTTCCAGAGGTGCAAGCAGTGTGTGCGTGCCTGCGGGTCGGCTTTTTTTTTTTTTTACTATCAGGAAACAAACTTGATGACATTGCTCAGCTCGTTTTTTTCCACTCCCTTTTTTTTATTGTTGGGGAAATCAATGTGTCCTGGATGCACAGTTTCCAGCCCTTATTTGCGCTTATTTGTTCCCACATTGCAGCTGCCATCCGGGCTCTGTGAGAACACGCGATTATTTCAGCGCCATGGGAACTAAAAGGAGATGGGTCTGGTCTGAGTGAGTGACTGAGTGCGTGCCTGTGTCTGTGTCTGTGGGAAGCTGGAACACTATAAAGTCGTGACATTTACCATCGCTTCTTCCACTTGCACCTCCTCCCCTCCCTGGTGTTTACGAGAATTTCAGAGTACGTGTCGCTTCCTGTCATTGTGTTTCTGGTTTCCGTTCATTGGCATCTTTTCTCATTGAAGTCGTTTTATCTTCAGAAAAGAACACGAGTGAACGTATTCATATGAAAAACACTCTCCCCCCCTCCAATACACTTCATCATGATGTCGTCTGCACAGTAGAAACATCTTTTCCAAAAGTCTTTTTTACAGCTATTTTAGATTTTACCTATTCATTTATAGTATAATTGAATTTGGATTGATAACATTTGCCACAGGCCAGTGGCAAGGGATGTATAGTTTAGGTTTATACATTTAATTCTTTGCTGCACCATTTTAAAGTTGCGTGGTAGTGAAAGTTTAACACACAATGAAATGATACATTGTAATATGTAGCTATTATGTCTGTATATTAATATAACATCCTATTTAATATACTGGAACAGTATATTATATATACAGTCCTCTGATAGTTTGCATTAGGGCTGCAACTACCGATTATTTTTGTTGTCGACTAATCTATCAATTATTTTTTCAATTAGTCGATTAGTCACAAGTAGTCTCGATTATCTTCTTTCTTTTCACCTCCTATTTTGGACTTCTGTTTAACCTAGCTTGCTTAAATCTTCACACCGGTGTTATACTGTTGTACGCTGACAGCATACGTGTTTAAACAAATATATCAAAAATAATGACAAATCTGTGAATTGTTCTATTGTCCAACTTAACATATCATAGGTATATTTATTCACGTTTGTTCCATGATTTTCCGGCGTGCGAAAAAACGTATTATGTGCTTCCGTCACCGGCTGAAGATGAATTAACAAATAAGCGTGTAATTCAAAACATAATGACGAAACAGCTGTCCTCGAAGTTAATTGTGAACTCCTCTCTGCGGTGCGTAATGATACAGCGTTTCCGGGGTGTCGGTGTTTCGGGTGTTCGCGTCTGGCCGTAGTGCTAGCATGGGATGCTAGGTGAGCTTCACAGAGTTTGCCCCTAACGTGTTTCGCTCTTAATTTTTTTTTTTTAATGAAATATTCTTTTCGTTTTTCGAGCGTTTTCAGAGAAGAAGCCGTTCTTCTTCTCTCTTTTTTTGCAGCATATAAACAATGAGCGACACTGCCACCCTCGGTGGTCAGTCCTGCACTGCAGGTACAAATGAACATGTAGCGGCCGGAGTGGGATTTTATCATTCATCAATTTACAATAACAATAACACAACGTCAGCGCTTCATATTTCGCATTGGCGAATTTATGTCGTCTACGTAATCGATTATGCCGACTAATAGTTGCAGCCCTTAGTTTACGCACATCCCAGTGGTAAACCGGTATAGTTTGCAACTACTACCCATGGTTTGGTCATGTCGACTGGTGCTGCATTTGCGTGACGTCCTCTGATTTGCTGGTATACGGTACATGTTGTTCTGATTTTCTCTCTTGTGCCGCAGATATCTGGAGCCTTGGCGTCATCCTCTTCATGTTGGTATGCGGCCAGCCACCGTTTCAAGAGGCCAACGATAGTGAGACCCTCACCATGATCATGGACTGTAAATACACTGTACCGGCCCACGTTTCCAGCGCCTGCAAGGAGTAAGTAATACATTCACGAAATCTCTCAGTGCGGATCGTCTGAACTGCATTGCCTGTTGTGTCTGTGGTAGATTTTATGTTTTGAGCTTGAATTAATGATCTGAATTTCACTTAACGTTGCACAGCGTTACACAAAGTGGGAGGAGAGAGTTTGTACGGATGGGAGCACAAGCACCAGTGAATCTGCAGTCAGTGCGTTTGCATGCTGTTTAGATAATTGGAATATTACCTCACTCCACCTCACACCTTCATCAGAATGGAAACTGAGACTTCTCAGAGACATTTTGTTTTCAATTGGCAACTTTTAGCTTCAATCGAGAAAACATTAACAAATCATTCATATCGTTACCTATATGTGACAGACAGAAACATGCATGTCCTAGACCAGACATGGGCCAAGTTTAAACGCCGCCCAGAGACTAGACTGCTGATCCAGCCTCACCCACAATCATTGTTTACTGGCGACACTTTAGATGGGTGGATATCAACTCGAAACCTCAAACCACAGGCGGAAATGAGTGACAAGTAGAATCTTCCACCGATGTGTGCATTTCCTTTCCAGTCGGCTAAACATCAGACTTTGACCTCTGTCCACACGTGAAGGGCAATTCACCTGCGTTCAGCCGTCTCTGCCTGCGCCAGACACACCTGTGCTGACTGTGCATCAGAGGTTTTTCATTAGCGATGGCGAATCTAATTAGCTGTCATGGAGCTAATCGGCGACAGTGGCTGTACAACTTCTCATCCTGGCCCTGTGCTGTGCCATGTACGCTGAACTTATCCAACTGGCTTTGAATGTGTTATGTTTAGTTTTCAGTGCGCGTCTGTTTTGCCCATGTAAAAAGATAACGCAAAGAAAAATGTAATATATACACACACACACACACACACACACACACACACACATATAGTATATATATATTTTTTAACTGCCCATGAAGTGACAACCCCATCAAAACAGCTCTGTAACCCCCTGTTATAAAGTACACAAAGCTATGTAATAGTCCCTCTTATGCACAATTCATTTATTATCAATGATTATCTGTAACAGCTCGTACCAAATGAATATTTTAATGACTATGGGCCAATAGAGCAAATAAATGTTTTACATAATGGCCATTATGTCAGGGAGGCGTGGACTTGAAGGAAGCATGGTGGCTTTGCTGTGTGCTTTCCAAGCTGCAGCCAGCTTAGGAATCACTGTTCTCACGGCGTTGCAAAAGCAAGCTCTCCCCCCCCCCCACCCCACCCCCCCGCGCCCCCGCCCCCTTTCCTCTTTTTGTCACTCTCGTTTTTACATCCAAGTATTTATAGAGACAGGAAATAAACGCTTATCTGCAGAGCGGAAGGAGAGATGCAACTAGATTGAAGTGCTAAGCCGGAGCAGCTGTGAGCCATCTGATGAGCTCCGACTGGAGAGAAGACGAGCTGCTATCCGTTGCTGCGCGGCCGCGGCTCCTCCCGGGCTCATATGTATATATATTTTTTTTTTATTGCCGTGGGTGAATTATCCGCCCTCGTCGCCCATTCCTCCGGATGTCCCAGCAGTTTCACGTGTCGCCTGCGCTTCGCCGCTACCGACCAGTGGAGCTTCACGCAGCGCTCCGAACGCTGCCAATTAGGGAGAGGGTTGAGCAACGCTCAGCTGTGTCAACTGCCCGGCAGAACGTGGTGGTGGGATGGTGGACGGACGGGGAATGGCGGGATGTCGCACGCGCCATCTGTACGGTTAGGAAATTATAAACGTAAATGAGTGAAAGAACTAGCGGCGACGGTTTGTGGCGTCGCGCAAAACAAAGTGTTTGCCAGAAGTTCGCTGGCAAATTGAATGTGAAGGAATAAGAGAGCGAGACCAACGTGAAAAATGAAATCCAATTTTCAATATTTAATTGTGTTGTGTTTTGATGTTCTTTTGGGTTGCGCTGCAGGGAATGCGCTTATCCAGCGCTTGTGATGCAACACATGAAGCCTTTTGCTTTGGCACTGGGACTATATCAAGGATCAATGTGACCTTATTTATTTATTCATTCATTTATTTATTTATTTATTTATTTGAAAGATTAGGGAAAGACAAGTGTAGATGCAGGCTTTTGAATTGAGGGGCGATTTACAAACTCTTGCACTAAAACTGGTGCCAAAATGAGTGTTTCTGGTCTTTTCTCGGTGGAACTTGCCAATCAGCTGATGGCTTTCTGGCAGAGTGGTGCAGTAATTGGTGGATGCTGCTACCCATGTATGTCATCACAAGTCCCAATCACCTGGTACACAATATCCAGATGTTTTTTTTTTCTTTTTTTTCTTTCCTTTCTGGCGATTTCCTCCTGGCCCTCCACGCTCACTGAAATACATCCACGCGCCTCAGTAAATTAATTATTCGCCGCCTCGCTTGTTTGCGATCCAGCACCCGCTCCCCTCCCGAGCGGTTGGTTCTGGTTTTTTTCCGTCCTCCTTGATTTCCATTTCCAGGGATTAGATCAGAATAGTTTTTTTTTCTTTTTTTTCTTTTTTTTTTACACCCTCCGCCACCCGCCACCTGTCGCCGCTATAGCCGCCATTAGCCTCTCCAGCAGGCTTTGAAAAGGACTGATAAAAGCAGCGGAGCTGGTGGTGGCAGCGGGATGGATGTGTGGCTGCTGATTGCGTGGGCTGTCCTACAGCTAAGAGTAAACCCGAATGGAACACCGCGTTCTTTCATCCGGCATTGTTGTTGCAAACCATATGGAGCATGCACACACACACACACGCACGCACGCACACACGCACGCACGCACGCACATCGTAAACCTCTTTTCGTCTGTTTGCTCTGCACACATCACCGACGCTGGGATGTGTGAGAATTGGCTCGCAGCCTCCCCCCCCCCCCACCACCCCCACCGCTACCTGTTGCGTCACGTCGTTTACGTTTCAAATGGCTCCGAAACTGCGTTTGATTGTTGAATGATCACCAGCAAACAACGTCTTTATGTCGTTAAATGGTGGCCTTCGCTATTGTTTTTCATGTTGTTATCTTTAAGGCACAAATCCGCCAATGTGGAGGTAAGATAGGGCTGCTTTTTGTGAAGCAAACGGGGTTTACTTTGATATCCACAGAAATCGATTAAAAAAAAATCTTGCATTGTCCTTTCTTTCTTTCTTTCTTTCTTTCTTTCTTTCTTTCTTTCTTTCTAATTCCATTGACTAAATACCTCAAATAATACCTGGCCTAACATTCTGATGTAACTCTGTTGTCAAACTGCAGACAAGAATAAATGTTTTTGATCATACAATACAAAACAGAAACTGTCCAGTGATTACAAGAAACATTCAAGTCAATCTCTGTACAGACAAGAGCAGATGCACTAAAGACGGTCAAATTGTGCAGAGTGAGAGTGAGTGAAAACACTCCTCGGTTGTTCTTGTCTGTATGTACTTGGCTCTTTACTCACTCAGTAAATGTGGGCTGGTAATTACCAGCGAAGGGTCCTTCAGATCCCCCCCCCATTTCTTAAAGCATATCTTGTATAAACATAAGCTTACTCTGCGGTTAATTACATCATTACCAACGCTCCAGTCCAGAAGACTGTAGAACGTATTGGCTGCTTTTTGCGGATGAGGCCAGACAGGAACAATTCAAATATCAATTACCAGCGGCTTAATGAGATGAAGGGGAGGGAAATGAATCATGACGTGCCTTAAGCTCCGCCATGGGATGAATCGATCATTTTGTTTATGTTCCATCATCGTTAAGTGACTTCCTTGGGCATCAGCGTGTCAGGCGGCATCAAGTGTCTGATGAAATGAAAATTCAGAGCAATTTTGACATCTGTCAAAAATGGATCGGATATAAATTCACACTGTCGCAATGTTGACAGTGTGAAAAACAAACGCTCATCAAAGCTGAATCTGTGAAGTCTTTCCGGTGTTTGGGTAATTTCGATTATTTGTACCAAAGTAGCAGATGTTCCTTGACCTCTGAGACGAGGTCGTCGCGCCAAGGGCGCGTCACATTTTAGGTAACGTGACTGACTTTTACTTCCTTCGTGCTCAGAAATGATGATGACTCTCAGTGGAAAAGTGTACACGTGTTGTCCAGGTTGCTGCCGCCTTGGCGGCGCCGATTCCATTTGGCTCCGTGGAAATCTTTACGTTGGAAATCTCTTCCCAGACGTCTGCGTTTTTTTTGAAAAACCCTGGCCCAGGAACAACAATGCTCAATTTCGCATGAACCAGTTTTCTCTGAGCCTCATCTCAAGCGTGCTGTAAGCACATCTGCCGGAGCTTCACGGTGTCACCTGAGATTAGACTGCAACCTGCTGAGATGCGGCGCACGCCGACGGCTCCCAAACAGGGCTGAGGCAGGTGGCAGCCGGTGATGTAAAAGTGTATTTATACTGCGTCCCTCCGGTTCCGCACGGTATTTACTGCTGATGACCCAACGTGGGTCCGTTCAGGGGCTGTATTGTTAATTGCAGTAGAATTTACTGACACTTGTTCCAAGGGATCCAGGGATCCAATTACGGCAATTTCCAGATTTAATAGATTCATTTTGATCGACAACTTCCACCAATGAACAAGGATACTTTGGTACAAAAAATGCCTAGTTTGAATTGTACAGGCCTCACTGGACCAGCATTCCTCTCACTCGGCCATCAAAGTGCTGTTAAAAAAAAAAAAAACAATAAAAAAAAAATCGCACCAATAATTAAAAGCAATGCAATAGCAGTTTAAAACAGTTACAAAAAAAAAAAAAAAAAAAAGAGTAGAAACTGACAAACATTCCGGCCGTTGCCTCATAAATGTTTAAAAGCAAAATTAACATGAACATGTTTCCTGTTCTGCCAAATCCAGCCAAACAAGATAACAGGCAGGCTTGTAGAGCAAAGTTCAGGTGACACATTTTCTTTAGTTTTTTTCCCCATTTTTTGTTTCTTTTTTTTCCCACTTTCTTTTTTTACCTTCCCCCCTGTTTTCTCTTATCTCTTTTCCTTTTCCTCCCGCGTTTTCCTTTTTTTCCTTTTTCACTTTTCTTTTGTTCATTTGTCACACGAATGGCAAAACTTGGCATAGCATCGATTCAATGTAAAGTGCAGTGTTGTAGCGCTCCGAGATTGTTCTTGGTCTTTGTTGTTATTGTTCTTTGACGCATCAAGTCTTGGGCTTGTCTCGATCTCGACTCTCTCTCTGGTCTTGACTACGTCTCGGTCTCGATTGGTGCGGCCTTGACTACAACACTGCTAACGTGACCGTCTTTAGACACGCGCTGCGTTCACAGTCCCCCTCCGAAAGAAAGCTTCAACACAACCAATTCAGAGATAATATACAGAAACAGTCCCCCGCCCCAACCCCCCCCACCCCCTGGCGAATTCAATCGCAGAAACCTGAAATAAAGCGATTCAGTCGTGCGCAGGTCGTCTTCCCCTTCCGCTGCTCCTGCCTCTGCAGTGGCTGCTGGTGGCCACCGTGGATCCTCTGGGAGGCCTGGCCTCGCTCTCACTAATCCTTCCCTGGCTATGATGACTGACAGGCAGCCCTGCTCCCCCTGCCAGTCTGCATCCCGGGGCTCCACCGGCACCCGCAGAGCCGAATAAATTCACTCAATGTGAGGCTTGATTGGCTTTTCCAGCTTCTCATGCTGCTTGAATATTGACTCGGTTGTCGGGGGTGTTTGTTTTGGGAGCAGGTGGCGTTATTTTTATTCTTTTTTTTTTTTATCTTGCGCTCTAAATCAAGTGTGATATGCAGCCAATTCACCCCCACGGTGTGTACGGTGGCTGAAGGGACTATTTTCTTTTTTTTTTTTTTTTCCTTTGACGGCGGTCCCACCCGATCGCACCACCCTCGTCCGACAAAAGCAGGTTCCTCCTGGACGCACGGCGCTTCATTTTAATCGTTTCACCAGATTCCGTATCCCGCGCAATCCTATTAAGTCACAATCTCGGCTTTTCGACCCAGTCATTTGTGTTGGATTTAAGCCGCCGAGCGGACCAGCTGTATTTTCACATCAGCAGCATCCACCAAAGCCGCGGCACTCTGCAGCCGGGCCGCCGCGCTCGGCGGACCCGCGCTCCAATCGCGCCATCTGTTCACCCAACGCAGTGGCGGAAACGGGTTGGACCGTTTCTTGGGTTCTGGTTCGGCAACGTGGCTGAAACCTTGGCGAGGTTCACCAAAGGGAGGGAAAAAAAAGAGAGAGAATGTTGGCAGCAGCAGCGCTGAGCCCCCCCGCCTCCCCCCCACCAATGACTTTCAGAGCTGTAAAAAGCATTTTGTCACTTCATCTTTTGATTTCAGGCGAGGTATTAACTGTGGATGTTCCAGTGCTGATCCTGCGGGGATCAGCGCAACCACATGTTTTCATGCCTGCCACCAGTTAAAGTAAACCCGGTTGGCGTAATGCAGATTTCCCTCCGGAATGCAGATACTTTGATATGAAGAGATATGCTGTTGGACATGAGTTAATGAATTAAAGTGATCAATTTGTGTGCACTGCTGTTTTTCACTCTCTGACAACTGTTTGCTGCTGTCACCAGATACTGGGTACAGAACTTCACTATATTCAATTCAAGCACTGATCCAATTGATCCCGTCCTATCAAATATGGAAAAATTCATCTTGTTTGGTCGCCAAATTGCAATATGAAGGAAGTAAATCATTGTGTCACTATCTAAAGTTGCCGGTGATGCAAGTTTCCCCACTATGGGATTAATAAAGGCATTCTATTCTATTCTATTCTATTCTATTCTATTCATTGCGGGAGCAAATTTTCTTGTAGCGTTGCTTTATTCCCATATTATCAAAAGCAGGCCAGATACTCAAGTGTCTTTCATCAAGCTGCTGAGGAAACTGGAATCCACAGACGCAACTCGCAATGTGTCACTGGACCCTGCAACTTTTACGTTTTTACTAAGATGGTTTCTTCCCTTTTTTTTCTTCTTTTTTTTTTGTCCAGTTTGATAGACCGGATGCTCCAGAGGGAGCCGAAGAGAAGAGCCTCTCTGGAAGAGATCGAGAGCCACGCCTGGCTGCAGGGTGTCGACCCCTCCCCGGCCACCAAGTACAACACTCCGCTGGTGTCGCACAAGAACCTGTCGGAGGAGGAGCACAACAGCATCATCCAGCGCATGGTGCTGGGAGACATCGCCGACCGAGAGGCCATCGTCGAGTAAGTCGCTCCGTCTCTTGACATTTTGTTCCCCATCTATTATTCATGTTCTTTCCCTGACATTCGTGAAGTTCATATAAATCCAAAGCATTAGCAAGCAACAACTTAGCATACGGTGCATTATTCACAGTCATGGTTCTCTTATGAGTTTTACAATGCAGCTTCTAGTAGCGGGCTTTCTGGTAATACTGTCCAAATGTGGAAAAAAATGCTATTACTGGGGATTTAATTTGAATTAGCAGCAATTTGCGTAATTGTGCACGGCATCAAAATATGTTTAAAATATTCTGAAGTTTGCTAGATTTTATATTCTGGGCCCACTTGGGCTCGATTGAATATCATTTTCAATCGTCACGTTTCAGTTCACTTGCTTTAGTATAGGTTAGTAAATAGTAGTGATTTATCTACATACACACCCCTTTAACCTTGAACTTCATGTTAGACTCACTTTCAAAACACATCCATTCATTGCTTGATTGATAAAGTTGTTCTAATGCCTGAGGGGTCGGTCTATGATATTATATTGTATTATAACTGGTTGGGTTCTGGGAAGTGTGACCTAATCTCTGCCTTTCTTCCGTGCAAGCTGGCGAAACCGAACATGCCGTCTTACAAAGACTTTAGCATTGTTGAAACTGGAAACCGTAGTCGTACTACGTTGACTTGAGCCGTCAGAGGTTAATGAGCCAATGACAATGAAACAAAAATGACAGACCCCTCAAGCAATAGACAGACATGTTATTTTTAAATGGCGAATGTCTAAATAATAAAGCAAGCAGTATGAAAACCGCCTGGAGTGTTCACATGCTCCCAAAAGAAACAAAAAAACCAATAGTAGGTGAAAAAAATGCGAAAAATTAAAAATCCCTTCACATTGTTTATACAATTTTTCTATCACAAAATCACTTCTGCTCACTACTGCTCATCTGTCAATGGTAAAGGTAGATTTGATAGTCAGTTGTTGAGTGCTTGCAGTTTACTTTCCTTTTGCAATATTGGCCAAATGGTGAAAACTGAATGCTGTGTTCAAATCAGACGTTTAAAAACAAAAAAAAAGAAAGAAAAAGAAAATCCTGCCTGGCTGCAAATTGATAAAAAAAAAAAAAAGATGATCGTCACCTATGAACTGCTTGATTATGACTCTTTAAAATCAGCAACCTAATCAACCGAGACATCCAAAACACCTGAAGATGTTTGCTAATAATGACTAATCAGTTTTCTTTGAGCAATCAGCCCCTGTTTTGAGATGAATGAACCTGTCATAACATGGAAATTAGGTTTGTTCTCTTATCGTGACTTTGTTTCATTGATTATGGTATCTTGTCGATATCCTTGAAATAAAGTTTAATAATTAAAGTTGCAATATTTTGTAATTATTGTGTTATTTTTATGACAGGAGTTCAGTTAGTTTTCCTTTTGAGTAGAAATGAATACAGGAAAGAGTTACACTTTGTAAAAATCTTAAGAAGAGTTTTTCTTCTATTCCAAAACCCCACCTGTCCAACCAGCCGCATGCTCCTCTAATAACAGCCGCAGTGTTCCAGCCCTGAGTCCACCTTGTTCAGCGGTTCTCGTACTGTACAATCGATACGCGCAACGCGGCGCACACAACAACTAGCGTTCTGACGGACGGACGTCTTTAGCCGGCGGCAGCTTCACACCGAGAGGGAGGCAGAGCTGCACACAGGTCATTAAAGGAATATAAGAGAGGCGTGCCGCACATCTCAAGTTCACACTTGCTCCCGTCAGCCTCCTCGTCTCTCGGCTCCCCGCCGCCTCCCTCGGCGCACGGAGGCATTCACACCTCTGATGCGCTCCAGCCCCTGTTTCGCCGTGTGACTTTGCGATCCCTCCACGAAGCCATTTACAAGTTAAATAATCGTGTTTGTTGGTGAAAAACTGAGGTAGGTAAAAAAAAAAAAAAAAAAAATTATAAAAAAAATGCGCTGTCTGTGTTCTAGTACAGCCGGTCTTCAAAGTTGGGGGGGCTCCAGAAGGCGCTAAGGGGGCCGCAGAAAAGAGAAGATGAGAAAGAAATGCTCATCAGTGTTATTAAGTATAATCTTTAATAATATATCATCCCATGTGCCAGTTTGCACCATTTATCAAGGTGATTTGTTCCTTAAGCTAGCTGAGCTAGTGTGAAATAGGCAACATTACGTTTGTGACAAAGCGACTGAAGGAGCGGACAAACAGTCCAGCTGTGGAAGACACTGCTGCTGCTGCTGCAAAAAAAACTCCTCAGAATTGTCCACCTAAAGTGAGAAGACGTGAGGCAGCATACGTTAAGCGTGACTTCACAGACATAGCGAAAGATAGTCGATGGTCAACATGTTTGTTGATAGTGTTCTTATTCTAAACAAATATAACAATTTTTGAATAGCGAATTAAAGTAAGAAAAAAAACACTCTAAAAGTTGATGTTTCTTTTCATATTTAATAACATTGTCCCCGGCCAGAAGCCAATGCTGTTTTGAGGGCGGGGGGGTGGGGCCATGACGTGGAAAATAACCCCTGAAATGGTAGACGAGCATTTTAGCACGTGTGCTACGATGCGTTCAAGGACTGTGTTTGTGCGAGTGCAGTTTTCATCAGCTAAAGTGATTGTGGTGATGTTGTAGCGGTGCTGTGTTGTACTTCCTGGACTCTGTAGACGGCACGAGTCTCTCCCGAGCTCCCGCCGCAGAGCCGCAGCTCAGGAGCCGCAGCGTTTCACTCACTGCGGCTCTCGCCCAGCTACCGGGAACGAGATCCCATCAGCTGCCGCGCTCGCACGAACCCTGCTTCCGCCTGCAGGGCGGGTCCGGACGTCGCCCCTCTCTTTATTAAACGAAGCGTCGACACCTTTTCAAATCACAGTGAAACATAAAATATCTGAAGCCGCCAGCACTTTGGAGCTGCGGATGAATAAAGACTCTGCCCGCACACGGCCCCATCTCTCTCTCTCTCTCTCTCTCTCTCACTCACGGTGCCTACAGATGTCGGCAGCGTTGGTTGGAATTTAATTAGTCCCATTAATATGCAGAGATTACGCTCTAATCCCACCGGGGCTCTGGGACTCTGGAAAATATGCATCATATTATACGCGCAGAGGTCAGTGGGTCACGGCGGAAAGATACGAGACGCTGACGATTTCATTGAGAAACTTTACATTTGGTTGCATTCGCGATGCATTTCTTGTCTAGTGAGTTGAGTGGAAGCAACAGAATCTTATAATATAAATAACACATTTATGTCTTCTAAGAGTTGTACGTGAGTTGTATTGTATTAGATGTACAGTTGTGGAGAAAATACGTTTTTAGACACCCTTGAAATTTTACTCAATCCTAATTATTCTCATTAAATGTTTGCCAGAAATATTTTTTTGGTGTTTGGTGGCATCAGAAGGACACAAACAAACGGAAATTCTTGAGTTGTTTACTGTTAATGATAAGACAAAATAAGAAAACTACAGTCTTGTAATTCTTGTGCTTTTGTACTCTGGATGTGTTGCAACCACCGAGCTGGACAGTACACGTACACGTGCAGCGTGAAGGTCAATGCTGGTGACTGCAACAAAATAAGAAAAGAAAACTGCACTTGAAGACTCGAGACTGATCTGACTGATCACAAATGAACCAGGTGTCTTTTTTTTTTTTTCTCAGAAATGTGTTTCTTAACCAAGTTGTGTAAAGTTTACAAAAGCTGCCGTAGAATATTTATTGCAAGGAATTTATCCTCACCTTTCATTTGCACAAGTTCAGACTTCTGTACGCTGACCCACCTATCAGTTAAACGTTGAATTGTGTTGGCCTTGCGTCGCCCTTAGAGATTTCATCAGCCGATCAACAAACACGGGGAACAAAAACTATTGTTCCCCGCCGCCGAACGCTTTCTCATGTGACGCTGTTGTTTCAGAGCCCTGGAGACCAACAAGTACAACCACATCACAGCCACCTACTACCTGCTAGCGGAGAGGATCCTGAGGGAGAAGCAGGAGAAGGAGGTCCAGACGCGCTCCTCCAGTCCCAGCAACATCAAGGCCCAGTTCAGGTAACCACAGGCTCTCAAAGTCCTTGATTTGCCGGACCGATGAATGAATGAGTGGTGTGTAAAATGAACAAAATATGTCTCCAGAAAGTTTCCAGAAGATGTTTCAGGTGAGTCGTTGTCCGCCAGGAGGGGATTTGCGTGTTCAAAGAAACACTGATAAGAACCAATGTTATGTAAAAGTGCAATATTTAAATGTATGGAACCATATATATGACGCTCAATACATTTAAAATATATATTTAAAAAATAAAATAAAATAGTCAAAATTAAACCAAATAATGACACCAGGGCTTCCTTTTTTTCTTTGAAAGGTAGCTGACAAAAACCTTACTAACGTAGGAATGACTGACAAAATAAGGAAATAATGCATTAAATAAATAATACATAGTTTATATATAATGTATTCGTTTGTCTGACCAAAGTAAAAGAAATCAATGAAATAGTTACAGAACAAGGTAAAGCTGTTCAAGTGAATGACGAGACCTTGCATGCGAGTGGAGAGCGTGGGAATTCTCAGCGCCCATCATCATAGTGCGTGTCATGGTTTGAGAGCAATTGACCCATCTTGCCTCGCCGCCTCGCCCCAGTCTGGCTCCAGAGCCCAGGCTCACTCGCTCACTCACTCACTCACTCACTCACTCAAGACTCCAAACGTTTCATTGCCATTTTTGGGGTTCGCGAGCTCTTCACCTGCTGGGCCCCAGAGGAGACCCGACCCAGGAAGCGGCCTTAGCCGTCACTGCTCTCATCACAAACCTCCTAACCTCCCATATTCCATCATCGTCCCGAGTCAGAAGTGTGATTCAGTCTCCCCGAGTCACTTCAGACAATATATTGTCCCAGAAATTAACAGTGAAATCAAAGGAAATATATATACATCCGAAAAAAACCAAAAAAACTTGACTCTCTGTCAATGTTACCAAAAATGCACTGTAACACAAAAAAACCCATACATTAACTGTATAATAACAGCAACTCTTCTCAAAATGCAGACTTTTCAAATGTCCTAAAAGGCCACATCTGTGTAGGACATTACACTGTCAGTACACACCATTTAGTTATCATTTATTTACCCAACCCTGAGCAAAACGTCAGGAAAATAGGCTATATATATATATATACTCTGTAGTCTATAGGTAGTTACTTATTATATAACGTACAATTATTGGGTTTATCGATTACCGGAACAGGCCTGGTTGTGGGGAGGTATTGACTGAAAATCTCGTTCCGCGTGGCCCGACCAGTCGAGTCCCGGACCCTCGTCCGTTTCACGGTAACGGGCAGTCGTGGCCCACCACTGGGGGGGTCCGAAGTTTCAATTTTACTCCCGTCATCACGACGAGGTGACGGTGCAGTTCAGCTACGCTGCAGCGACGCACATCTCGAGTATTTCCCCGCCACGCCCCCCCGCGCCCCTGCCAGCCAGCACTCGCACCTCCCCCCTCCTAGAGAGGAAGAAGAGAGCCGCAAGGTACGCGGTTATAAAAGGAAGAGCGGCGCGGCGGTCGGAGCGGAGGAACAAATAAGGAAGAGCGGAGCGGGGAGGACCTGGACGGGACAGCTGGGGCCTGAGCTGGCCGCGGCCTGAGCCGGCTGGCGCCGCTCCACTCGCATTCCTCCCGCCGCGACGGCCGCACGGCCGCACGGAGGAAATCCTTTAATAAGCCTATTTAAAGCGTGAAATTAAGCGATTGGACGTGTTTATTTTTACTCGCTCGCCCAACCGTTCGGGGAACAGAGGCGAGATTGGAAGGGGCCGCGCGGCGGCGAGTTAAAAATATACCTACGCAAACGCAGGACTCCTCATCTGGTGGGGAAGACAACACGGAAAAGGAAACATGAGTCACGTCTTTTTTTCCATGAGGTGGCAAAAGTATTCACACTCTGTACTTCAGCAAAAGTATTGATACTTGTGTAAATAGATACTCTGGTAAAGGGAAAGTACTGGCTCAACTCCTTTACTGAATGTAATAGAATAGAATAGAAAGAATAGAATAGATGTAATTTATTAATCCCAAATTGGGAAACTACGAAAGTTAAAGTAAGAAAGTACAGATTCTGAAATGTACTCAAGTAAATAAAAATACACAAATTTTTTTTGCAATGAATCAAACAGTACATTTGTTGATAAGTCCAAATACTGTAAAATAATCTCCCTTTAAATTATGATCCACTTTTATATTAAACTACACCACTTTGTAGTTCAAATGGCTCCACTTCAAACAGTATATATACTGCATAGAACAATATGTATATATACATATATGTACTATGTATAAATAATAACAGAATTTGTATCTTTTAAACTCAAAAGTAACAGGCATGTTTTTCCAATGTAAGAAGTTTAAAGTGCAGACACTTGTGTGCAAACGCAGGGAGTAAAAGTCAAAAAATTTGCCAGAAAAAGAAATATTCGAGCAAAGTACAGATGCTTGAAAATTTTACCCAAGTGTAGCAACAAAGTATTTGTACTTTGTAACTTCCCGCCTCTGCAGTCCCTGGGTGCATGGCAGCAGCAAGGCTGCATAATGGAACAACGACTGTAGTTTTCCGCTGTAGAAAATGTCCCGAGTTTGACACACTGCCATAATTTATTCAGGCCGCGTTTGCCGCAGACGACGTGCTCCGCGGATAACGAGCCGCGGCGCAGGCAGCGTCTCCTCCGGCCTCTGTCCTTTCAAACGAACGGGGGTCGGGGGGGGTTTGCTTTGTTGCGTGATATCTGACGGAAGAGGATCAGCTCGCCCCGGCGGTTTCGCTTTCGCTTTTGCGCGCCAGCTTCCATCTGGGAGGTTAAAAAGTGTGTAAATAAGCGAACCAAAAATGTAAATAAACGAAGCGTTCGCGCGTCGTCTTGTGATGCTGGACACGTTCCCATGCAAATGCTGTGAGCTCAGTTCAGGCACAGTTCATTCATTCGTGTGTGTGTGTGTGTGTGTGTGTGTGTGTGTGTGTGTGTGTGTGTGTGTGTGTGTGTGTGTGTGTGTGTGTGTGTGTGTGTTGTGCTCGACGCCCTTGTTTTCTCAATGTGCCCTCAGATAATTACACAGTGTCACGGTCCTTGAAGGGACAAGTCATTTTCTTTCATCCAGCAATAACAGGCCACGGACGTGTTGAACCAGTGCGACGAGCACCTTTTCAACTTTCCCTCCAAGTGCGAATTTCGGCGTGACAATTAATGTTGAAATACGGAGACGAGCTACGTTTCAATTTAAACCTTCGGGGGTTTTTGAAAGAAGAGTTCCAGGTTGGGTTGGGTACGATTCAAAATGTTAACGACGCAGTAATACCTTGGTCCAGATATGGTTTGCAGACGTTTTCAAAGCAATATGAATAACAACAAAAACAGATTGCCATTACGGCACTTTATTAGTGATTTATATTACTACTACATCCTTCACACAAATGGCTTATTTTCCTTCATTTTTGATCCACCTTAACAAAGTGGAGCCACACTGAAGACTTCTTTGCTGTGACGCTAATTTTCACTGCAATATAAACAATTTTTTTTTGCGAGTGTCTTTTAATGGCGATTGTAGATGTTTGCGACCATATGCCAAATGATGACTGGCTCACAGACACGGAGATTCACTTTAGTGGATATCGCACTTTGGCACCGAAAGATGATTCACTTGTCGGTATTCAATAGGATCGATGCACCCAGCCTCAGTTATGGATGCTATGGATGTGCTATGGATAACCTACAGAGCCGGCTGCACCGCTCTGAACGAGGATCGCTAGGTATTTTTCTGAGCATTTGAAGGGGCCGAAGCATCCTCCACGGCTTGGGTGGGGGGGGGGAGAAAAAAAAATTGTTGTGCTTCCAGCGACGCAAGGCACATTTGAAGTGCACTTTAGAGTGTGTCATCTGAAAAATGCAGCACACTTGCGAGTGTGAGCTGCAGCTCAGACGGTGCTGCCTGCAGGCTAAAGCGTGAAGAAAAGAAGCGCGGGACGCCGAGCTGACCTCTTCTGTTCGGATGAACGCGTGCTCGGGAAGCACCTCGGACGACCGCGTCAACCCGACGAGGCTCGCGCAAATGAGCTGAGTTCCTGCGATCTCCTCCGCGGGCGTCGTTAATGAGAGAGTCCCGCCTTCAGTTGGAACAAATTTGAGTGCTGCGGCTCCGAGGATGTTGATTTGATTTGCTGCGCGGAGTCGCAGAGGTCGTGGCGTAAAATTAGTGGATATTCCAGCAGAGCGACTCGCACAAACGGTCTGTGTTTGTCTACTTGTCTACCCTCAGCTGATAATTCTGAAAGTCTACAAACTACAAACGATGTGTTGTCCCAGAAATTGCGATAAACAATATTATTGTCGACGTTGTTCTAAGACCGATAATATACATATAATACACACACAAACACACACATATACAGTATATGTATATATATGTGTGTGTGTGTATATATATATATATATATATATATATATATATATATATATGTGTATATACACACACACACACACACACATATGTATGTGTATCTGTATGTGTATATATATATTTGTATGTATGTGTATATATATATATATATATATATGTATATATGTATATATATATATATATATATATATATACATATATATATATATATATATATATATATGTATATATGTATATATATATATATATATATATATACATATATATATATATGTATGTATGTGCATATATGTATATATATATGTATGTATGTGCATATATGTATATAAATAGTTTTTATATTATTATTATTATACATATATAATACCAAATGCACTGTAGTATAAAGTATAAAAAAAACATTTCTCAAAATGCAGACTTTTCATATCTGCTGTAGTGCTGCATCTGTTTGACAGTGTAGCGAACTCCACTGAAAACGCACACCATCCATCAGCCTGTGTGAAGATGGCCACCCTGCGCAAAACTTTGGGAAAGCAGTCTATTGACTCCGTAGGCTATAAGTAGTTCCTTATTGTATATTGCACAATTAATGGCTGTATTGATTATGGGGACAGGCCCGGCTGGAGGAGGTATCAACTGAAGGCCTCGCGCCGAGCGGAGTCTCTCGAGGCCGCAGCGGCGCACGACGGTGAACCCTCATCTGTTTTCACGTCAACAGGCAGTCGTGGCCCACCAGAGTGGACATGCACCAGGACATCGAGGACAGCCTGGCAGCGTCCTCCATCTCCCACGCTGGAGGCCCGCAGTCGCCGGCCCGCAGCGCCGAGAACCTGCTGAACGGCCACCGGTCCAAGGGCCTGCTGGACCTGGGCCGGCGGGAGGAGACCACGGTGACGGACTCCCCGGGGCCGCTGACGCAGGCGAGGCTCTGCCCATCCAGGAGCAGTGACGACTGGGGAGGGACACTTTGATCAATACTAATCACGTTTTTTCTTTTGCTGATTTCACAGGGAAGCTCTGCAGCCACCTCGGGCCACGCTGCCGGTGCGGGGTCGGGGAACACCAGGGTCGCCACGCCCTCCACCTCAGCAGGAGCCAAACAGCGGACCTGCCTCTTCAGGTTCCTGCTTCCCCCCATGTCTTTGTCTGGATTGTCAAAATATTTAGATAGATAGATAGATAGATAGAGACTTTAGGCGGCCTAATTACCGTATTTTCCGCACTATAAGGCGCACTTAAAAGTCTTGTTTTTTCATGTCATCATCATTTTCAGGGTCATCCGGGCATTCAAACTCCACCACGATAAGGGTGCAGTTCATGGGGGGGTAAAATCATAAATCAAGCCAAATGTTAACCCATCATTGTTTTATTCTCTCTTTCTCGCTGCCAGAGTGGTGGAGGACGAGGAGGACGAGGAGGAGCAGGACCCGTCCCCGCTGCCCACCCAGGTGATCCTGCGGCGCAAGCCCCCCTCCATCACCAACCGCCTGACGTCCAGGAAGAGCGCCCCGGTGCTCAACCAGATCTTCGAGGAGGAGGGCGAGTCGGACGACGACTTCGACCTGGACGAGGGCCTGCCGCCCAAACTCAGCCGCCTCAAGATGAACATGGCGGCGGGGAACGGCAGCAGCCTGAGCGCCGCCGCCGCCGCCGCCGCCTCCGCCTCCTCGCCCGGCTCGTCCCAGAAACGCTACCACCGCCGCAAGAGCCAGGGGCGGGGCTCGTCCTGCTCCAGCTCGGAGACGAGCGACGACGACTCGGAGAGCCACCGCCGGCGCCTGGACAAGGAGTCGGGCTTCGGCTACGGCTGGAACCGCAGGGACAGCAGCGAGGGGGGGCCGCCCGGCAGCTCGGGGGGCAACGGCGGCGGCAGCAGCAGCTCAGGACAGGGTAAACCTCCCGGGGAGGGGGGAGGCGGAGCCTCGGGACCGGACAGGGGGAGTCCCACAGGGGGAGGAGGAGGAGGAGGAGGAGGGGGCGATGGGGGAGGAGGGGGAGGCGGGGGCGGGGGAGGAGGGTCAGGGGGGGCCGGCAGGGGGCAGGACAGCCCCTCCAGCTGCTGCAACCACAGCAGCACCGGCCCCGCCCCCGCCCTCGGCCACGCCCCCCGGCCCTCCCGCGCGGCCAGCCGCGGCTCGGAGCTGGTGGAGAGCCTGAAGCTGATGAGCCTGTGCCTCAGCGCGCAGCTGCAGCAGAGGCGGGTGGCCGACGACGACCTCCAGAGCCACAGCGTGAAGATCCAGGAGAAGTCGTCCTGGAGGATGTGCATCTGCTCCACCGGCAGCCTGGACACCTCCACCACCTCCACCTCCACCTCCACCACCACCCTACCCGCCGCCACCGCCGCCGCTCCGCCTCGGACGCCGTCGTCGCGGCCCCACTGCAGGACGTCGGCGGCGGGCCGCTGCAGGGGCGCCCACGGCCACCTCAGCACCTTGAAGAACGGCGTCCTCCAGCTACCTCTGTGCGAGAAGACCATCTCCGTCAACATCCAGCGGGGGGGCGGCGCCCGCGACGGCCTGCTCTGCACCTCGGCGCCGGCCAGCTGCTGCCAGGTCATCTGAAGCCCCTCCCCCACCCGCCACCAGACTCTAAGCAGCTGCTGGACTCGGTTCTCAACCACCCCCCCTCCCCACCCCCACCACCCCCTGTTGACGGCACTGCGGAAGCATATCGCTGCCATACTAGGAAAAAAAAAAAGGGTTGGGCTCAGTCTCATTTCATTATGTGAAAGTTTCACGAAAGTTTCCTCCCATGGTAAAACGTGGGAGGAAAATATTTAAAATAAAAAAAAATATTAATGTCACCAATGGTGCGTAGGAAGTTTAAGGTCTCGCCTGTTGTTAAACCAAGCTTAAAGTGCAGTTTAATTGAACCGTGCAAACGAGCCATAGTGCCTTGTCTTATGCCTCGTTTCGTTTTGCTTCGATTCGTTATCGCGCAGTAATGTGAAAATTAACACGTTAGAAACTCAAAGCTTTAGCGTAATAATGCAAGTTTTCATGCAGAAACGTAAAAAAAAATTGACGTATAAATGTGAAACTTTCACAAAATAGCGTGAAAATTATCCGAAATAATCCGAGTTTCACGTTGGAAAGTGAAAATGATCACGTAAAAACGCAAAACTTTCGCATCAATGTGACAGTTTTGTGAAAAAATAGGAAAATCATCACGGAAAAATGTGAAACTTTCACGTACTATAACGCGATAGTTTCATGTAAAAACGTGAAAATGATTGTGTTAAAAACGTGAAACTTTCACGTATTTACACAACGCTGAGCCGCTCTCCTTCCCCACCCCATTTTTTTTTTTATTTAGTACAGCAGCGCTACGCTTCCGTACTGCACTCCATCGTGTCTGACGTTAAAAAAAAAAAAGAAGAAGAAAAAAAAAAAGGTTTGTAACTTGTTTTTAGCGTCTGGTTTTGTCCTCCCGTACCCCCCAGCCGTGTCCGTGGGTCGGGGCGGCTCGCACCCGTTTACAACTTGGACTCTCACCGCACTGTCTTTCGGTTTGGACGCCGACAGAAACGGGGAAGCGCAGTTACCCGCGAAGACGACGAAACGAGACTCGCTGTAGCTACAACAAGAGCACTTTGTAAGTGATGATGCGTTCGAGGGCAACAAAAAAAAAGAAAGAAAAGAAAACCCACACATCACAAGGTCAAAATCGTAACATTGTAAGTAAATTGGTAATGCGTTAAAAAAATATATATATATAGTTTTAAAAGAAAAAATATTTTGACTTAAAAAATATATAAATATATACGTATATATTACAAACCCTCAATTTGAGTTCAAGCATGTGAGGAAAAGGTCATTTTAAGAGAGCATTTTTTTAAACTAAAAGTTTTTTTTTTTTTTTTAATTTTCACTTTTGACACGGTCACCATTCTCACTCTGTCCTTAAATGGTTAATTTTTTGTAACAACTTGATAATAATAAGTAACAAGTAACAACATTTGGGTCATTTGTCCTTCAAAAAAAAACAACAAAAAAAACCCCACAAAGGAACTCGAAACGGGGGAATCTCTCAATCAGCTCAATCGTTTTTGAATGACTTGATTTTATTCTCACAGGTTGTCGCAGCAGAGAGTCACACACATACACACACACACACACACACTCCTGAGCCTCCGACCCTCTTACATCCTCTCGGTTTACTTCTCGTCCAGTTCACTCCAGCCAGTCTGGACTCGGCTGTTGCATTCAGACAATCTGCTTTTATCAAACTCCTCTGTGTGGATTTTTTTTTTTTTTTTAAATATGTTTTTCTTTTTTTTCCTCCATCCCTTCTCCTTGAATTCACAACACGTTTTCTATACGAAACCCCTTTAAAGTTGAACAAGGCGACCCAGTTTTAACTCCCCGGTGCCTCCGGTGAACACACCATATTTAATACCCACCAACAGGTTTGTTTTTTTGTTTTTTTGTATGTTTATTTGTGAGTTTGTTTGTTTGTGTGTTAATCTTTCAGCTGACTTGTATTTAATCCTCCAGTTTTTTGTTTTTTTTTAACTCTTTGCTGTCGGGGGGGGGGGTTTGTTTGTTTGTTCTGTTTTGACCTTTTGGCCTCTCGCACTTGACTTCACACACACACACACACACACACACACACACACACACACACACACACACACACACACACACACACACACACACACCCCGCACCCAGTTTTCACCCAAAGCTCACCAAGTGTGTTTCCAGTGTGTATATAAACAATACGTTACAGAGGAAAGTTTATTTTTTTGAAACTTGTACATTGTGTTGGAGCAATCTGCTGTTTGGGAAACGTTGGGACGGGGCGCAACTTTGCAGGGTCTTGCTAGTCGTGACAGGAAGTGTGTGCGTGTGCGTGCGTGTGTGCGTGTGCGCGTGTTAGTGTTAGTGAATAATACACACTGTTGGCGAAGAGGAGAAGCTCATGCGACTGTCTAGCTTTAAAGGAAAGGGCCAAGTGACAAACAATGGAACGACAGGAAAGCGGGGGAAATTCTTTTAAGGGCATTGGCAATAAGCTATATTGTGTGTTGCAGCTATCTGTACAGAAACTCTTTCTTTTTATTCTTTTTTAATTGTTTTTTTTTTTTTTTTTTTTTTTTAATTCCAGACCTGTGAGGCCTTAGGTTGGGCCACACTGTGCTGCGAAATTGGGGGGGGGTGAAAAAAAAAAGGAAAAAAGAAAGCTTTGTTGTTCTATTTTTTCTTTCCTCCCGGGTCTCGAGTTTTCTTTGGGGAAAAAAAAAAAATAACCAAATGTACATAGAGTTGTAAATATGGTGCTCTTTATCTAGAACAGCGGAGTGAAACCCTTTGGTGCATATAGCTGTACAGTAAACCTAGCCTTACCATAGTAGTAGTACTGTATGGGTGTCTCCGATTTAAAAGAGGAAGAAGAAAAAAAAAAATTGAAAACGAGAAAAAAAAACAACCAAGGCGGCGTGAGGACAAAAGAGAAATTCTATTCCCTAGCGTCAGGTCTCTCTCAACTCTCTCTCTCTCTCTCTCTCTCTCACTCTCTCTGACTGTCGTCTTTACCAAGCCGTATCCAGGTGAATGATGTGCATGTGTTTCAATGTTTGACATTCGGTGAATCAGCCACAGAAATGTTACTGGACCAACAAAAAAACGAAGAGAAGAAGAGAGGAGAAAAGAAGAGAAAATAAAAGACAAAACTCAGAAGACTGGAAAAGGGAAAAAAGAAAATACGAGTTGGAAATGACGGAAATTCTCAGTGTATTATTCTGTAGTTGATATCTGTTGTCAGAAGTTACAAATAGCTATGGTAATATCCAAAATAAAACGTGGAATACTGTCTCATACACGCTGGCTTCGGATTTGTCTTTTCTTTTTGCTTTTTAGGGCAGTTTTCTCCGTGCAAAAGCGACGCACCGGAGAAGATTCAGGTTCCTGACAGAACGTTTTGGAGGAAGGGCGACACGGTGGCGCAGTGGTCAGTGCTGCTGCATCGCAGGGTGTCACCCTGTCTTCGCCCTAGGACAGCTGGGATAGGCTCCAGCAGACCCCTGTGACCCTGAGCTCGGGACTAAGCGGGTATGGAAAATGAATGAATGAATGAGTTTTGGGGGAACGTCGGAAAAATCATGAAATATGACGCGGAACCACTTTAACGTTCATCTCTGCAGCCATTTGAGGTTGAATCCATCGCATAAGATTTCAAAAACAAATATTTCCTCCCAAAAAATTGCACTGACCCTTTTTTTAGTCCCAGAATATGATGGATTGACTGGTCACATGATTATTATGTTTTATTTTTTTTTGGCCTTTTCAAAACTCATTTGATAACAAACATCAGTCACGCACACACAGTCAAACAACCAAGGCTTGATGGATTCCACACGCTTTTATTCTCCTCCTCACGCCGAAGACGTTCGCCGAGTGACGGGAGGTGCCTCTCGGCGTACAAAAAAAAAAAAAAAGCACAGTCGTCGCAAGCGTCGCGTTTCCAAGGCACCGTAGGGAGTCACGAGAGTGCACACTTCAAAAGCTCAACTCCAGAGATTGTTTGCAGACGCTTAGTGGCACCATGCTAAAGGAAGACTTCCAACGGGAGCTGAAAGTAAAGTGCAGAATTAAAAGTGAAGCCAGAGAGCGACATCGTTAGCCTCACCTCGCTAATGTTTAAATGTAAATCAGTTTTTACTGGTCGGTATCCATTGAGAACCGTCTCTCTCTGTCGTGCTTTGCTAGTGTTTGCGTTGATCATTTGGGTAGTAGTATTTTGCGCTTAAACAACTCCTCACTTTGGTGTGTTGAGTCTAAAATAAAAAGTGCAAGTGTAAAGTACAAGCAGCAGTTGTAGTCAATAGTCGTAAACTTTCCAGCCATTGCTTTGGTAAAGCGTGTGTGTAGAACCCAGGGGGTTCTGATGCATTAATGAAAACATTGAGGAATACTTTAGAACAGTACTGAATTCTACAGACGTCAACCAAAGTGACATCAGTGGCTAAGGGACACAACAATGTTGTAGAGCTCTCTCTCTCTCTTTGCAAGCCATTCATTTCGAGAATGTTTGGCTACAGTACAGTTTTGATTCATTGATGTCACACCAGCACGTCTTTACAGTGTGTGATGTCACCCACAACCCGCAGCGAGCCCTCCTTTACAGTACAACCGGCTTGAAGAACAACAGAAGAGAAATAAAAGGGTGGAGCGATTGCAGCCAACGTCCGTCAATATCTGTAGCTCCTCCGCTCCTCCTCACTGGACCCCCTTGCTGAGCTCCGCAGCTTCAAGCATTTTCTGAAAAAAACAAACAAACAAACAAAAAACAAGAGGGTGAAAGTCAGTGTGGAAATGTTTGGAACTCCTCCTCCTCCTCCTCCTCCTCCTCGCATCTCTCGCTTCTTTTCTAACGTTTATTCTTCGGCTCAACTCATTTGTAATGTTGTCGGCTGTCCTCTGAGACGTTCACTGCCCCTCAGTCTAAACAGACAGCGAACCAAACGAGGTGCTTCTACATCAACTCGCGTTGCTACACCAAATGCCTGTCTGCTACTGATTCAGGTCAAGACGTGGAGATGTGATGCAATACGTCGACGATCACATCGACTGATACTTCAGACGCAAAACTGCGTTCTGTTGAACCGCTTGCTTCAAAGCTCGTTTTTTTTTTCCTGCGGAGAAACAAACCTGCCCCGTGCTGATTCGGCCCATACCACGATTCATGAGAACCAGTCAGCACCACTTTGTATTGCGAGACCACGCTGCTCAAAAAAAAAAAAGCCAAGCTACGTGAAAGCAGAAGCGTGTAAGTGGAAGCTAGCGGCGGTTGTTTCTCCATCTCAGGTGGTCGGTAGACCACAACAAAAGATGTCAACGTCTCAATCACTTGTCATGTGACCTCCTCTGTCGGGTGTGGTCTCATGATGTCAGACACGATGCTTTGATGAAGGACTGTTTAATTACCGACATCCCTGACAAAAAAAAAAATGGTAATTTAACCAGAATATTTTTTATGTTGAATAAGCGAGTAAATGAATACATTGAGTAAATGCTTTAGTGCACTTTAGACTCAAACTTAGACTAAAATTTCACCTGAAAGCCAAATATCCCCAACTTTTTTTTTTGTAAGCAGCATATGTAGTATGTATATGACATAATTCACCAAATTAACAAAAAAGTTGTTCACATTAATACAAACCCCAGCTACAGTAGTTTATGGTTGAAAGTTTGACCGCATGTAAATTCTCCCCCGGGACAAATAACTTGATCACTGATCAATAAAGGTTTTCTCCGGCGGGTTAATAGTCTGCGTTGCTCGTTTATCAGCCTTCCTTTTCACGCAGGGTGACGAGAACTTGATCAGATATTGAGAGGACGATGACGGTAAATGATAAAGACTGGTCAGGTCAACAACATACTTTCCCCCTTCTATCTCCACTGTCCCGATCCAAGCATCTTTACTCACGGCTCCAAAACCAAGACACGACGTGCGAACCCCCACGCCCGACAGCACCTCTCCTCGCTGTGCCATTTCCTGGGGTGACCCACTTCTGAACGGCCCGACAGTCCGAGGCGGCAGACGCCCAGTGGACGCTTCTGGGCTACAACTGTTCTGTTCTGGGAGACGCCGAGGTGGCTAAAGCTTCCGTCCTCCGGGGCTGCTATTACCTGTCTGACAAATGGCCCGAGGCAGAGTGTCTCTCCGCGTTTCCGAGAAAAATCGCATTAAGGCTCGAGAGCCGAGGAGGTCTGGACAGCGTCTTGCAGATGGGAGTGTCGAGGGCCTTGTGGGGGGGAGTGGGGGGGGGGGGGGGGGTGGAGGAGTGTCTACTGGATCCTGGGGATGTCCCGGTACCGATACGAGTATCGGTTATCGGTAACATTCGCAGTATCAGGTATCGGCACCGATACCAGGGTTAAGTACTCTACTTGTAAAATACATCTGATACTGCGACACCGATACCAGTTGTACATGTATGGATGCATATGACAATTTTGTTACATTTGTGTTGTACTGCAGCGAAACTTGTGACACTCACCCCCTTGTTGTAGAAAAACATGCTGAGGAATGCCTTATCAAGTACTCAGTATCAGTGCAGTACTGGTACTCTACTTATTCTGTAAATAACGTGGTATCGGTGCATCCCTCCTGAATCCCAAACAGACGTACAGGTGGACAGACGTACAGGTGGACAGGTGGACAGACGTACAGGTGGACAGGTGGACAGGTGGACAGGAGTCCGCCCACAGCGGGCCCAGAGGAGCCCGACGCTGACGACCGAAGTTTCACAGTGAGCAAAAACAAACCCTGATCTTGAAACCTGGACAGGATCATGGCCATCGTCCCGCGGCTGTCCAAACACCGCCATGCGCGCCCGCGGACACTCCCCCCCCCCCCCGCAAGGTCGCACAGCGAGCCGTAAACTGTGAGCAGTGAGCTTTTAGCACCGCTGGCAAATTCCCCGCTTGGATTTTTTTTTTTCTCCATAAATTACAGAGTGCGACTTTGAAGACGTCCCTACTTTTTTTTTTTTTTTTATTTCCTCGATGCTGATCTTGGCAGAGCAACTTTTTTTTTTTCTCGCTCTCTCTTTTTAATCTATTAATTCTTTCGCGCTTCTGGCAAAGTAGGCAAATTGGATGTTATTAAAGTTTCAGTCGCGCAGACTGACTGATCCGCCGGGGGTAGAGGTGGGGTGGGGTTGTGCTGAGGAGGCCGTTTCGCTACTGCGGATTAGAGTCTTTCGTACGACCTCAGAAACACGCGGGCGTGGACGGGATCGTCTCCGGGACAGTCGGACGGATGGGAATCTGTCCTCCTCAGAGGAGCCGGAGAACTCGAGTCCATGTGGCTGATAAGCTGGAAGTGCTCAGCCCCGCGGTGGGGCTCAGTGAAAACGTGAACACTTCACGAAATAACGCGATAGATTCACGTTATTTTACGTGAAAATGATCGCAAAATAACGTGATGGTTTCACGTTTTAACATGAAAGTTTCACGAAATAGCGTGATGGTTTCGTGTTATAGCGTGAAAATTATACACAAAGTCACATGACAGTTTCACATTGTAACGTGAAAATTATCGCATTATAACGAGAACGTTTTACAAAATAACGTGATAGTTTCACGCTTTAACGTGAACATTATCGCGTTATAACTTGAAAGTTTTACTAAATAACGTGATAGTTTCACGCTTTAACGTGAAAATTATCGCGTTATAACGAGAAAGTTTTACAAAATAACGTGATAGTTTCACGCTTTAACGTGAAAATGATCACGTTATAACGTGAAAGTTTTACAAAATAACGTGATAGTTCCACGCTTTAACGTGAAAATGATCACGTTAAATAGTGCTTAGTGATACTAAGCACTATTTTTTTTTTTTAGTATGGAAATAACGCGATAGCTTCATGTAATAACATGAACATTTTTGCAAAGTTTCCATTGGTCCTGTGAACATCAGAAGCTGTTAATCTACTGGGATTTTTTATTATTTTTTTTTTTTTTTACATGCAACCATGTGGTTCTCAGAGAACAGTGACTAAAACAACCACAAACTTAGGCACAATATGGACCATCTCTGAGCACGCAGGAGGTCCAACCTTGTAGCAGATGGGCCACTGCGACGGAGGGCAACACCTGGTGCCTGTGCCAGCTGCTGACAAATCTGCAGCAGCTGTGCGACACCGTGATGTTAATATCTCTGAAGTGAAGAAGGTTTCGGGCAGGTTGTTGAATCTATTCCGGGTTGAATGGTGGCCATTCTGAAGGCAAATCATAGATTCAACCAAATGCTAGCAAGGTTTAATCAGTGGCGGTAATGAGGGTGGAACGAATGTTTCACTTTCCCTTCCAAATAGAAAAATGAACTTCTATAGACAAAAAAATCCCTGGTCTACTGATCCATGAGCACCCATAGCATATACATATACAGTGGTGGAATTTTTTTTTGGGACACCTCATGCACAAGAATCAATCCTAAGTCCCCAAGTGCAGTTTATTTTAGTGCGGTCACCAACACTGACCAACTTTGACTGTTCTAGCCAGCTCAGAACTGGATGTTTCAGCAGGGCGATGTTCCTTGCAACACATCCAGCGTCCAACAGTACATAAACTACAAGAATGTAGTTTCCTCATACACCCACTGGTGTATGAATGTGTGTGCGAAAGGGTGAATGGGAGGCCTTTTACAATTTTACCATTTATTAATTCTAACAAATCATCTTTATCGTCTCTGATGCAGCCAAACCTTTTAAACCACACACACACAAAAAAAAGAATATCTGGCAAACGTTTAACGATAATTAGAAAGTAATAGAGAGAGTAAAATTTTAAGGTCCAAAAAAGACTTTTTTCCACCACCGTAAAAAAAGTAACTCCATCATGACCTCCGACCATACAAGAGGTGGATATTAAATGGAAACAATAACACAAACCCTCGGGGCTGGTTATGCAACTGGCTTCCCCTGCTCATCCTCTCCCTCAGCCGGAGACACTCTGTGCTCAACACGTCCGGGGCCTAATTGTCCTGATGTGTCAGCGTTGGATCAAAGTGAGAGGAAGCAGAAGTTCGGCGCGACTTCACACCGTCGCACACACGCCGCCGCACTGCCGGTGTGTCAGCGTGTGGAGGTGACTGACCGGGTGAACGGGGGGGGGGAGGGGGGGGCGTGAACGGCCGGAACTGTGACACGGGCCGCTCAGAGGCACCAGTCAAGTGAGACGTCGGTGATCAGATCTTCCAGAGAGACGCTCTCTCAGAAAGTCGTGTTGGTTTCCTCGGTTTCTCTTTCAACGAAGCAGGGCCGCCGACGCTCAGGCTGTTGACACGGACGGCCTTCACATAATCTTCAAAAGCTCAGCTGTTTTCCTCACTTGAGGATTAGTGCCCAACTTTTTCTAACGCTGCGTTCCCTTTTGTTCACCTTTTGGGTAATTCTGACCACAACTGCTTCTGTCTGAAGTGTGAAAAAAAAAAGTATGGAGGGAAAAAAGTGTTTTAATCCATGCAAACAACCACGAGGGAGTTCCAACTTCCAACTTCTCGCCGCACCCCGCACTCAACCTTCCGCAAGTATTTTTAGACAACCTTCATTTTTTGGGGGGGGGGGGATTTGAAGAAGAACAAGGGCGAAAATCCCACAGACGACACGTTTGTGTTTTGAAAAGACGGGCTGTTTATGTTTAAAAGGCACGTTTTTTTTTTCAGTTTATGTCGAACAAAGTCAGGGTGAAAGTTTCCAGAAAAGACCTCGAGCTGCTCTTTTGAGATCTGAGACGGACTCAGTTGCTATTAAAGCACGGAACGACGAAAGTGACGCCACGTGAGTCACACCTCCGTACACAACTACACAACAACACTGTGCCCTTCATGATCCATACACTTTGCTTTGCTGTTCAAAGGGGGGAGAAACACAACTGTTGTGAAACCAACGGCTCGCTCAAGTTTAAATTGCAATAAAGGGATGAAAACTCAGAGCAACGCTGTGTCAGTGTCCTCAAAGTCTTCTGTAAAGTCTAGTCTGTTTAAACCACATGCACGAGAAACAGTGACAACACAACGTGCATTTAATGCATGTAGTTCACCCGTCCTCTTGTTGAATCGCTTACAGCACTATTTTACTGTAAAATGACGTTTCGGGGTAGTTTTAAGCTTAAAACCATATACTACCCATGTAAACCCAGTGGTGTATTCTCCTTCTGATACGTTAGTTGATTTATGTTTTTATGTCTTTAAATAAATGTATATATTAAAAAAGAGAAACTTAAATGTGTGGCTCCAAATTCCAAGTTCAGGCTTTTCCCACTCAAACTCTAATAGCGGGTTTCACTGCCAGTACCTACTCTCACCCTAGCCTACTGTACCCTACCCTAGCCTACCCTACCCTAGCCTATTCTTCTCTACTCTACCCTATTCTACCATGCCCTACCCTTCTCTACCCAGCCCTACCCTACAATACCCTACTCCTACCCTATCCCACTCTACTCTACTCTCTCCACCCTAATCTACTCCACCCCGTACCCTACATTAGTCGACTATACTCGATTCTACCCCCTTACTCTACCCTACCCTACTTTACCCTACCCTACTATACTCTAGTGCACTTTTCCAATATAAAAAAGTACCTTGTGTTTAGTACCCAGTGCTACTTCTTTGGTACTTACGCTCCCTGGGTTTCAAAAAAAGCACCGTTACCAATGGTGACATAACCCGCTGTACCACTGGTCGGGTTCAGTCATTATCTGGTCATCTATGGGTGGCACACTGAAGTGAGCAGCCAAAACCCACTGACTTCTCGGTTTGTCTCATGTAAAAACCAAACAAAGCAAAACATAAAACCGCAGTTTAGAGTGATGAGGTTAGTTTTGATGTGCTGCATAATTATCAGTACCTTGTTTTAGTTTTGGTTATGAATGTTGAAATGGTCCTTCGTAACGTTCCCAAAGTTAGATCTCATATTAGCAAAAAAAAAAACCCAAAGTGGACACATAAAGTAGAGAAAACCAGTGTTACACTTCACTCTTCAAACCAGGACTACTCACCCTGCATGAAGTTGCCTCTGTAAAACAAAACAAAACAAAACAAAAAACAAGAGACCACAGAACAGCACCCATCAAAAGCCAACATCACTGTCTGACAAAAGGGAGAAACACTCTCCTGCGTCCAGCATTTCACACTTGGGCCGCTTGGGTTTGAAAACTGTCAAACCCATCAAGTGGCCACACAGGTGTTTAGGTGCACGAGTCTGACGGGGAAAAACAGCCCCACCAGAAAGAAATGATAGAGCAAACAGCTGATGGGTGGAGCACTCAGCCTGTCGGACCGCATCAAACCAACGGCAGCCACGGCGAGCGGGCTAATGCTTTAGTGTGGAGCCGTATCGATAGCATTAACATAAAGCGCACCATTTTTCTTGGACAAAGTGGTTGGGGACAGGCTTCAAGAGCCCATTCCCGATGCTAAATGGGAAGCTATGGGGCAGCAGCATGCAGTAATGGATTCACATGTGATCACTCCCACTGAAATGTGTGCAGATAGTTTGGTCAGATTACAGCCTCAACAAGATCATCAAGTGTGTGTGTGTGTGTGTGTGTGTGTGTGTGTGTGTGTGTGTGTGTGTGTGTGTGTGTGTGTGTGTGTGTGTGTGTGTGTGCGCGCGCGCATGTGAGTGCATACGTACGTGCGAGTTAAATTAATCTCTACATTCCGCTGCAAGGAAAGTTTCATCAATTACATGCCATTATATAAAATGGGACTACATATCCGGCAGGCATACACTTAGTTTAGATGAGAAGATGTACATGCTGTACAATACAATAATAGCACCTACCGCCACCATTTGCGGACCTCAGTGGGATTAAAAGCTACAATTTTAAACCCATTTTTTTCACTCTTTTTGAGTTTTTGAGAGTCTAACCTGAAAAAGGGTAATAAGACCTAAACTGATCAGCGTCAGAGTTGTGATGCATGGCCATCAAACTGACCACAGATCAGTTTTAACACACGTTTTAAATTTGTGAAACATTATTGAAATGTAAAGAAAACCACTAAAAATGACACATAGTTTCTTGTGTGAACTTGTTAAGCAACCATTAGCCTGCCATCTGTCAACCAACTGTAAAATACATGTACATTTCTTTTTTTTTTTTTTTAAAGGTACCCTAATTGTACAACATTTTGGCAAATTTGATTATTGCCACAATCTCTGTGGTAATCCGAGTTGGTACGTTCCAATTCATTATCAGGTCTCCAATTCAGCAACTCTCTCTAATGGACAAGTTATGACCTGCACACTCACCATGCTGAAAAAAAACAAATAGGTGTAACGATGGACTGCTGACACGGAGTGAATGGTGTCAAACTGCACGGACTGACCTTTTTCTTCAGAGCCTCCAGGGACTCAAACTCCAGGCGAGCCAGCTTGATATGGATGTGTTTGGGGACATCTGGGATGAGGTAGGCCAGGATGAACTTGAGGGCCAGCAGTCCGTGCTGGAAACACACAACAACAACAACCAACGCATTACAGGAGCTGCAGATGCTCACGGTTTGTTTTTCCAGGCACGCTTATTATAGCAGAAGGCTGCGAAAGGATGTTGATACTCCTCCACCGTAGAACCCCCACAGAGGAGGATATGAGCAAAAACATCAGATTGAGACAGCCGGGCATCGTCCGTAAAAATGTCTTTGAAGCAGAACGAGGACAATATTTGCACTATGAAATGATGTTTACTTTCAGTGCCTGGACTTCTGATGCCTTCCTTATTTTTGCATTGTTCTTTGCCGATGCTCTGTGTCTATATTACTGCTATACTTAGCTTGTGAATCCAGTCGTTCAAAAATAAATAAATAATAATAATAATAATAAATCACACAACTTTCAAAGCTGCTGTCTTTGTTCTCTCGCCATGGCGGTAAATTATCTATTGTCAGCCATTAACATGCATAGCGCCATATGTCAGGCAAAACTATTTAAAACGTAAATGTGTCTCGATGAGGAGCCCCAGGCTATGTTCAAGTGACAATTTTCAAAAATATTTCTATGCAACGACTTTTAATTATAGTCATCTAAATATTGGATTCTTCCGAGACGTGTCATCTTGCAGCTGCTCGCAGTGTGAAATGGTCTGGAATGGTTCTTATTCTGTTCGGGGTATAGTGACGCAGTCATGAGCAGGCAGCAGGAAACTGATATTGACGCGAGAACGAATACGAGCAAAATATTGTTATTGTATTGTAATATTGTTATTATCCACCATTTAGAGTATGAGGATTACAGCTTCACAAAGTTTTAGTGCACTGCACCGCCACAAAGTCAAAATGGCCACACAGCTCGGGCGCCCATCATAAGTGCATTATAAAATATAGGAGTGGAACAAAGTTTTCGGACAGCCCTTAAAACTTTACGAAATCTGGTCATTATTGTTAGTAAGATTCAATACGCTAACTAAATTTCTGTAGTGCTTGTACTCTTGTACTCTTGTTGTGTTGCAAAATCACGTCACCTTGCTGAACCATCTACAGTAGTTGTGAGCTGGATGGAACAGTGCACATGCAGCATGTGGGTGACTATCAGTGGCTGCCCGAAAATAAACTGCACTAAGAGACTTAAGACTGATTCTTAGTGCAATACCGTACAGTACACATGAGGTGTCCAAAAACTTTTTTCCACCACTGTAAGTTACATAGGGCCCTCTCTCGGTGCAATACAACAAACTAAAAAAAAAAAATGTAGGGTAAAAATAACATAAGTTATTGGACAGCAAGGGTGACACTATGTGTATGGGTTGCAAATGCAAAACATTCAATGTGAATTATCAATCAATTTGCTCTCTCTCTCTCTCTCTCTCTCTCTCTCTCTCTCTCTCTCTCTCTCTCTCTCTCTCTCTCTCTCTCTCTCTCTCTCTCTCTCTCTCTCTCTCTCTCTCTCTCTCTCTCTCTCTCTCTCTCTCTCTCTCTCTCTCTCTCTCTCTCTCTCTCTCTCTCGGGACAGCCAAGTTCCCTCTGCACCTTTGATGCAGTACCCTTTTCCTCATCACATTAATGGATGGTAGTTTACGGTGGGGAACAAATGGAAGGAGACTGAGAGCAGATAAGAGGGCAACCTAGTTCACCAAAATGACTTTCAATTTCATCCAGGGGAACATAATTCTTTGCAGGGTCCCAGAGCCAACACATTCAGTTGTAATATATTGCTGGACAAGACACACAGGCTTATTATTATTATTATCTGGTGTTTCAGTAATCTTCCATTAACTGTGTTTTCTCTTTGCACTCTGTCAGGTGTATTCTGATGGTACCAGGTGGGGTCATTTATTCCTTTAAACTCACATAGCGTACTTTAGCTGGACTTTGTTGTTTATTTATCTCTTAAAACCACCTTTGATTTTTGGAGTTTTGACAGCGTCCGTGACCTTAGTTTCCTTGTCTTGTTTGCAAATGCCAGTTTTGGAAATAAATTGCTACCCGACTAGCCTATATTAAGCTGATGTGATGTGTAAGTGCGATTCTGTGTGGATTCTCGAGCTGTGGTGTCACATTGATGATGTTTTGATTTAGGTAGCACTAAGTACGGCGTTACTGAGGGCCTGGGAGAGAAATGCACGGCCCGCATTTGAAACGATTCCAGCTTTCTGACATGATGCATTAAACTGCTGGACGTTTCCCTTAAAAGATGGTGCACTGTGGTCAATAAGGGACGGACTTGGGCACCAAAAACAGTCAGCTGGGTTCTCTGGTTTAAATTATACTCTAATGGTACTGACAGCCTCACTTTACGGTTGTTGGCTGACCTGGAGTGGAGCCTCCGGCTGCTGCAGTAGCTCATCTGCTCCAGTGTTCAACATGATGTGTGTTTACAGTCTTCTGAAAACCTGGACTGAAACAAGTGGTTTTTGAGATAATGTTTCCTTTCGGGCACCTCAAACAAATGTGTGCATTGTCCTCTAACATCATCAACAGAGGAATTTTTTTTTTTTTTTTTTTTTTTTTGCACAGAAAACAACTGCTCACTAGTTATTTCCTCTCCACTCTCTGCAAACCTTAGAGAAGGTTGTGAGTGCAAATCCGAGCAGATCACATGTTTCTGAAATATTCAGACATGCAGCAGTATAAAGAAAGAGCATGTGTTTGTTCAAAGTAAAAAAAAAGAAAAAAAAGAATGGGGCTTTGCTGATAAAAAATAAATAAAGGTGTATAATCTTTCATGTCTTGAAGTTTGAAGTCAATTCATTCGTTATTATCACATCAGCTCTCCTCTTGCCCCCAAAAACGCTAAAAACAAAAGAGAAACCAACAAAGCTGCACTCATTGCTTTCCAGTCAGCGCTGAAAAGTCTGTTGGTTAACAAAAGCAGATGGATTGCATAAATGGAAAATGCTCTTCATGCACTAAAACACTTCAAAGACGATGATGTTGCAAAAACAGCCAACAGTAGGGTTTACCGTAACAGCCGTTTATAAATGGTGGCGCTGGCATGCCATGCTAGCATTCAGCCACCCTGTGCGATCTAACAGAGTCTTTTTTTTTTTTGCATTTTAAACTTCTCCACGTGTGCAGTGTGTGCTGCAGCAGTATTATGACGGCACTGTGGCAAAGTTTGGTAACAAAACAAAAACCTGCACATGTAAAGTTAAGAGGGCAGAGGAAACACCCCTGATAGAATACAATACCATAGATTTTTTTTTAGTGGGACTAAACTAAGAGGGACTGAACAGTGTTTATGCTCCTATTCGCGGCAGCAGTTGATGTTATTGGCTGCAGGATGGTCAGTTGATTACAGAAGATTAACTGCAATAAGACAATGATCCTCCTCTGTCTTGAAAGTCAGTGAAAAAGCCATGTCCAGCAGTTGCATCAGCACCATGGACAGCAGTCGACTCATCCAGGCTTCCTATCACTCTGCTTTAATGAAGAGTGGCTGTTGAGTCTGGTTACATGTTTACTAGGACATTACATGGGAATATGGGTATCTGGGCCTGGATCTATTTTATATTAAAATTGGATTAATTAGTGAGGACAAGGTCAAGTTGGTGAATTATTTATTTTTTTTTATATTGGCACATGGTCAAGAAGACTGTAAATGTTGTCAGGGGGATTTATGTCTCAGTTTTGCTTCATTCCCTAGAGGAAAATGTGTTTGCTATATATTTTAAAATAGAAACAAAAATTGTAAAATAATTTATTTTGTTGAATTTTGTAGTTTTACAAAAAAGAAAAAAAAAAAAACAATCAACATTTTTTTTTTAAGACATAAAAATGCCCCCCATTGCTTCCCTGCTTGGCACTTAGCATCACTCCAGTAATGTTAAACCTTTCCTTTTAAAAAGAAAAAGTAAAAAGAGAAAGAGAACATTTTTGGAGTACAAAGGATTTTTTGCAGGAGCGCCGACATTCTAAGCTTAATGTTACTTAGAGCAAGATGTTTGGTTATTCTGGTCGGCTTCGCTTCTTAACACGAAGAACAGGGGAAGAAGTCCCTGATCTTCGTGACTTGTCATATTGATTGAAAGCGCACAATAAACTCTCTGGCTCTTAGTTGATTACTAATGCCGTTCAAGCCTAATTTATATGTCTGAGTGCTCGGCAGCACAAGGTTAGCCTGAGATTGGAAGGACGCCCTGTTCTGGCTGGAGATGGACATGTGATCGTTTGCTGTTGTTTTTTTGTTTTTTTTCAGCCAGGAATATGGCCCTTTCTCCTCGACATGGCAGACTTTGACCCTTGAGAGTTTGCAAGTATTAAATGTCAGTGCATTCCGTAAACGCACGTAAATCCCATTTGACTTGGCAATCTTCCATGTTTCTTCAGTGCTTTGTCTCAATGGCGTTTTAAAGTAATTCAAACCAATTTCGCCAATGCAAATCTGAGCCTTTTACACCCTTTTGTGGTGACTGAATGTAATGATTAAACTACAGTGAGACAGACATAAAAGTAGAGAACCATTTTCAAGATTCAAAGATTTCAAAGTCGTAATTCTAAAGAATACATTTCCAAAAAAGTTGCTGCAGGATCCCGTGATTTTGGTTGTATGGTGGTCGTAAACCTCAAAACCACACCATGAAAGGAGTCTTTTGCACATCTTGGTCCTTCAGTCAAATCAAACACATTTAATATGATCACTAGTTTGTGACTTAACACAGCGATGAGAGCATATCTCACTGTCCCACAGTAGTACGTTTCAAAGTCTTGTTTAGTCAAAAACTGCTTGTGCATGCATGCATGCTTCCAATATAAAGCAGGAAGTCGGAAGTAGGCATTAGATTACTGGTTATAGGCAGACTGTAGTCAGCCGGATGCTTATTGAAGTGTTGGGCAGTATACTGGTGAGTCCAGATTTGATGCTTCTTGCTGTTGCCAGAGGGTGAAAGCTAATCTGGTTAGCTGCAAAAAAAAAAGAGTCTAATCAGATTTCTGTGTGCAGAGCAGAGCAACTGGAAGTAACCTTGGAACAGACACACTGACGAACCCACATAGAAATGGCACACGTTAAGGTGATTTCAATCACTGTGTGCTCTTTCTTCTGCCCGTCGTTAGGTCATTTGCAAAGACTCCATTAAAAGAGAAAGAAAGAAAGAAAGAACATAAATCAGGGATCATCCACATTGTTAATGTTCAGTCTGAATAAGTCACATATCTTATTAAACTGCAAAACCGGGTGAGAGTGACCCAAGTGGAACAGTAAGATTGCACAGTAGAGATGAAGAAGGTGAACAACTGAAGGATTGAGGACCTTGGAGGGACAGAGAACGTTGGATGTTTAGGAGATAAAGCAGGAGAGGCCAGACTGAGGTGGTTTGGACGTGTGCGGAGGAGATTGAATGAATCTATCAGTTAGAAGGATGGTGAGGTTGGAACTGGCAGGCAGGAGGCCTGGAGGAAGAGCAGAGACAAGGTTTTTCCCCCCGGATGTAGTGGAGGAGGACGTCTAGTGTGAGAGTAGAAGGTGTAGGAGCAGAGGTTTAGTCCAAGAGACTTGTGACATCACTGGACCAGTCACCCAAGCAGTTATTATTTCACGTTCGACTACAACTGATGGGAGAAGCTGGACTGTCTGTAAGGATGAAAAGACCATGGACAAGACATGCGGTATAATCACGTGGGCCGTCTATTTGAGTCTGTTTATTATTTTCTTGAGGTCACGGATCACTTTTGATTGCTACAGATGTCGGCTTTTTCCATCGCAAATCAAATGAAAGATCCCCGGCTCGGTGCACTCGACGGCGCCTCCCTTCAATTCAAAAGGGCGTCGCGAGGCACAGACCGCTCAGAGTGTGTTGGGCTGAAATGAGTAGATTATAACAGACAGACCCGTGACTCCCAAAGAAAGCCCCTGTCTGCTTCGCAAAGCAGGCCAGCCGGTTGCCTGGTTACTGCTCGCTGATGTGTGTAAGCCCTATACAGTAATTACCCAGGTATCATTGCAGTGCTGCAAGAAAGCGACCAGGCACTGCCCCCCCCCCCCCCTGCCCTCCTTCCCCACAACCAGAATGCCGATAAGACGGGATGAGTGATTAGATTTTTTTCCCCTTTAACCCTCAACTGGTTGAATCCGCATCCCTACTTAAAGAAGGACGATTCAAAGGGGCCGTTCAGAATTGTGGATTCGGGACCTCATTTCCAAGTGAGCCAGTGTGCTATTCATCAGCGGAGGCCGTACAAAGGTTAAATGTGTAGTATTTGGAGATTATGAAAAAGAAACAGCGACATCAAGTGGTTACGTTTTAGACTGCAGCGCCGTCCACTCTCCCTCCCCCTCCCGAGCTTGCCAAGTGAGCTACAGTGGCCTGTGCACACAAACCTGGATACCTCGTCCACCTCCTTCTTTGCTGGTTCGTTTGAAGACGCCAGCATTAACACACTAAATATGAAAACGCGCTGTTAGGCAGCTGGATTGTCCACATCAGGCTTCTCCCTCTGAAATATGGCGGAGCAAGATGGCAGCTACCAACACAGACATTTACATCGACAGTCTGGTGTTACAACTTATTTGTCTTGGGTCTACCATGGAGTGGGTCAGATACTTTGAAATGGAAGGCGAGCAGAAACCTTGTGCTATGTTTACATGACACTCGAGAAAACCAAATTACTGTTTTCGTCCGACAGTGATAAAAAGCATACTGGCGAACTTGGCTAACCAAAATTCGGAACCACCGACTTCAAACTAAAACACCCGCAGCCGAATCTTGAGTCTGTTCAAGTTGCCTTTCCTGAAAACACGAGCAGCCCCGGGTCCTGTTAACGACTTCAGATAAAAAGCAATTCCAGAATGGCAACATATTGGATGGTGCGTCAATGAGCGCCACCTATTTCAGCACATGCACTGCACGGGGAGGGGGGTGGCGAAAAATATCAGACCTCGGCTCTCATTTTTCATGTCGTCTCATCTCTTTAATGGCCCGCTCTGCTCCGTTCTATCAAACGTGCTGGCTGGTGAGAGCGGGGGGAAACGTGCTCGGGTGCACAATCAGCTGGCGACACAGGTTTTGTCAAACACAAACACACACACACACGCTCCCGTCGCTGCCTCTGGTCGGAACCCATCGTCCTCTCCTCGCCCTCGTCACACCTTTAATGTCTTCCAACAACACTCCTCTCCCTCCTCCTCCTCCATCCACCTCCTTCTTCTCCTTCTCCTCTATTCCTCCTCCTCTCTTCCCCCCTTCCTCTCCTCATTTTCCACCTCCTCTCCTCCACCTTCTCACCTCATCTCCTTCTCCTTTCCTCCTCCTCCTCCCCTGCTCTCCTCTTCCACCTCCTCTACCTCCACCACCCCCTCCACTCCTCTTTCCCTTCTCCTCTCTTCCTCTTCCTCACAGCCCACCAACCCCCTTCACCTCCTTGTCGTCTAGTTTTCACTTTCCTTTCATTCGCAGGCCTTACTTCCGTTCCCATCACTCGGTCTTTATCTCCATCGCCTCGCCCTCCGTCCATCACAGGCGGAGGAACACAAAAAACGCTGGCCTGGACGGCTCGAACTGATATGGTCAAAAGCAGGCGTTGTAGAGCTTGACGGATCGCTCGCGCACGCGGCCGCGCGGGAGGGGAGGAGAGTAACAGGCAGCGACGCGCTGTTGGCTGCCGTCGTTTTTCCCCGAGCTCAGCAGCCTCAACTCCTTCCTGATTCAGGTGTGGGGCAGTGGGTATAAATCAAACAGCCAGACTCCCAAGGCCAGCACACGCACTAATTCTATTAAAAGTCACGGCCATGCACGTCTCAGAAGACCAAGCTGGATGAGGAAACAACAGGCCAGGGGTGTAATACTTGTTTTTCCCATTTTTCCTATTCCTTTTATTTTTTTTTAAGAATAATGAACAGCCTGATTGGATAGACTGGAAGCTCTCAGCCGCGCCTCCTTCTCAATATTGTGACGGTGCGAGTCCAAGTCCAGGTGCAAAGTAGGACACCTGGCAGGAAACGGGGGCAGCCACTGAGCCCCGAGTCTCCAGTTACGTCTCAATGGCTGCAGTTCACGAGAACATTCACACTTCCACGTTCTCACCACACTTACCGCCACCTTAATCATTTAGTTACATAAGTTTTTAGTGTGTAGTTGCCCCTCTGTACAATACAAACCGTGCACTATAGATGTAAAGAAAAAACAAAACAAAACAACATTTCAAAACCTAAATTTATGAAGATTAATATAGAATGCATAAATGCAGAATTATTCAATGAGATACTGGTTATGTACTCATTAAATTGAACAAGACCTTCAGTCTGTAATGAGTAATTTGAGGCAGCGTGTTAGTGTTCCCATAGCTGGATTACAAACAGGGCAAACTATTGTGTGAAGCTGAAATGATTAATAGACTCGAATCGATTAAAAGTCCATTACTCTTTTCCTGAATCAAAGCTTTGTTCCCTTAATTTTCCTGCGGCTGAACGTTGGTTCCGCAATTGGGTTTCACACAGACGCTCATTGTGATGCACATGGACAGATGCTTTGTTTGTTTTTTAATCAATCATTTTACTTTTATCGTTGCTGTTGTTCCAGCTGGTTCTGGAATAAAGGACAAGTCATTGTCATTTTCAGCAAAGTCTTTTCACATCTTTACTAGTTTTTTTTCCACATATTCTAATATCGATTTGTTTGAAAGGAAGACAATAATCAATACATTAATTGATTCGTAAAAGAAGTAAATCTATAGCTGCGGCTCTGCTCTTGTGAGAGTGCGTGCATCACATCCCATGAGCATTGTGTTGTGACTTGACTGGGTAGATGAGTGTTTTGTGAGGACAGCGTGACTCAGGGTGGAGTCGCTTCAGTTCCTTCCTATTTTGAAAAATTAGTTTCTATCGTTCTCAAGCAAAACCGCTGAGGTCGGGTCTGTCCACAGACATTTTGAGTATTTTTGTGTGTGCTGTAACCTCGTGTGAAGTAGCAAAGTGGTCACTACACAACAATATGACTGAAAAAAAAAGACATATCACTGCTACTGCTCTATACAGCTGTGGCTGCCAATTGAATTGCACATTATTTTGCTGTACAAGTTTTCAACATTCGTTGTGTACAAGCTCACACTTTGCTAGATTTGCTGTGAATGGCCAGGAGGTCGCCATAAACACTGGGATGAGAAACATTCATGCTCATAAATCCTCCCCAAGTTCATGTAATAGTCAAAAAAAAAAATGACCCGAGTTATGGAAAGGGAAATCATCAGCTGGACTAACTGATGCTGTCAAGAAGTAAAATAAGAAGTCCTGTCACGTTTACACTTTCTGGAACTTCTTATATATTTTCTAGTGTGAATGGATCAGATTTCATTCAGGTGGAAAATTAAAAAAGAAACATTCCTTTTTCTCACTTAATTTAATTGAAACAAGACTTTCCTCCTAGTCTAGTATTCTAGAATCATCGTCTCCCTTGCTTCGGTACATTGTGTTTTCATTAAATCAGTTTATTAGTCGCTTCTCTGATGACGCATTTGGAAAAAACGCTTGGCTTCTCATCCCAGTTCGCACGGAGCTCTTCACAACAAGCAGCGGAACCGCAGACTCTTCTGCTTAAAGGTCAGTTCTGAAAGTTTCTCGAACTCCATCGTGTCTTGGATTTCCTCAGACATGACTCACCAGAGTCCCCGGATTAGAGGAGGGGTTAAGATGAAGTATCATCTTATTTGCGAACATCCCCTGGCGGTACGACAGGACTTAACATTGAAATTAAAGTATTTAATGAGTCTCTCGTAACAACTTGATAGCATTTCTTCCCAAACTTTGACCAAATGAAAGGCTGATTCTGACAGCTGCTGAAATGGATTGAAAATGCAGCTTTTTCATAATGACTACTAGGGTTTATCAATCGGCTCTGTGTGTGTACGCGGACCGCTCGTTAAATAATACATGCGGAAAAATCAATGTGACATCGTTTCTGCCTGTGCAACAGCGGTGGGATTTTGCATGATAAAATGCAGCATTGAACGCAGCACTGAGACATTAGTGGAGAGGTAAAGCGCAGTCTCGCTGGAGCTCGTTAAAGCTGCAAAAAGGCAAATAAATTGTCAGTGGATGTCCTTAGTAAACCCCTTTGCGCTGCATAATTCAGAGCAGCTTTACTATTTTTGTTTGCGCGGTTATTTTAAGCCTTTTCTCTTGAGGCAGGAGGTGTGTGAGTGTAGCTAGTGCAGCCGAGCACGTGCGCTTTCTGGAACGTCACAAAAGAAAAAAAAAAAAAGAATGTTTTCAAAAAAAAAAAAATAAATAAAATAATAATAATAATAATAATAATAATAAAAAATATGTTTAAAATAAATACACACGTACACAAAAAGGCCAAAACAACAAAAATAGTTATATATTAAAAAATAATAATAATGATAATAATGTGTGTGTTGACATCGTTAGCGCTCAAAATCTTCCTTGTTCAGTCGCCCTGGTCTTTAGCTAGCTAGCGCTAGACTGGACTCTGGCTCCATCTAGTGAGCAAACAGCTCAATCAGCTGAATTGCGGTCAAACGCCATGTGTGTTTTAACTTTATGGCCGAGGTGCTGTTGCACATGTTAGGCAGTCGTGTTACAGAGAGAGCTCACAGATAAGCGTCAAAGACAAGCTGGAAGAATCACTTTCAAGCGTTTTACGGCAGTCAAGACTTCTTCAAAATAAAATAAAAAACATCCGTAGCTCTTCAAACGTGACGATACAGATGGAGCAGAGGATGTTATGACTGTCACTCTTTGTAAAAATGTAAAATTAAACAGATTCTAAACTTTATCCCAGAAAAACATACCACACAATCCAGCATAATTCATTATCCTGCTGGGAATAAAACAATATCACTTCTAGCGAGGCAGAAGCCGTGATGTGGAAGGTGGCAATGACAGCTGAGCAACACACAGCCACACTTGGACATGATTCCAATCATTTTGAAAAACAAATATATATACCGGTAGATAAATATATATATATATATATATATACATATATATATATATATATATATATATACATATATATATACATATATATATATATATACATATATATATACATATATATATATATATATACATATATATACATATATATATATATATATATATATATATACATATATATATACATATATATATATACATATATATATACATATATATATATATATACATATATATATATATATATATACATATATATATATATATATACATATATATATATATATATATATATATATATATATATATATATAAACAATAAACAAAAGTTATAATACATGAACAGCTGAAGAGGTGTATTTGTAAATGCATATCTAACACTACATCTCAAGTTTAAACTAGACATCTACAAAGACGCAGAAGCCTTCATTTAAAAAGAAGTGCAGCTCTCTGTGTGTGCTGGAACTCTGGACAGAACCAAGATTGAAACATAACTGGATTAACTTGCATTTCTGGGCTTCTCCTGTCTGCTGTGAAATGCCCCAATCACTTTGGAATTGAATGAAGCCATCACTGTCTGCTTGAAGCAAACATGTCACAAACAAGCCCTTTCTACTTGCGGCCCTGATTCAATCACGGCGCTACCATGTTCCCGCTTGGTATTCACGCACACCGGGTTATCCAGCTGCAGAGTGCAAGCAAAGGGGTTCAGAGAAGAACCGTACTGAGGAGAAGTGACATCGCAGCAGGATAGTCTGGGATATTTTTTTTTGTTGTTTTTTTTTTTTGTTTTAAGATATACGACGGCTTTACCACACAGGCTCAAGAAAAGCCAAGTCACACAAAATCCCTTGCAGATAACAGACAAAAGCGCAGCATAGATGGTGTTTGCAAACCATAGAACTACCGCCCCTCTGCTAATAAGCCCCCTTGTATAGATCACACATGCAAAAGTGTCTTACTGTGTGAGTTTGTGTGTGTGTGTGTGTGTGTGTGTGTTACCTCAACGGCCACTATCCACAATATGAGCTGCGTCTCCGACTCGGAGAAGTAGTCCTTCACTTGTGGCGACAGGCCAATCAGGGCACAGTTGGTCACAACAGCAATCACACTCATGGCTTCGAAGGCGAGCTGAGGACCGAGACACAAAAATTATTAAAATGACTGAATTGAATTGTGTGTTCTGCACAATAAATGCCCAACATTTGCTCTCTAAATAAACATATCTCAATATTCTGTTTTTAATAATGGGAAAATGCCCATGAAGCCACGACCCACTTTTGGGTCGTGACCCACCAGTTGAGAAACACTGAGGTAGAGCATGAAGTGTGCTGCACCCCACCCCCCCTCCCATTAGACTATTAACTGACTCATCGACTGCTGTATTTACCTTCAGGGAAAAAAAAAACCCAGAAAAGCAACTGATTTCCAGGCGCTTGTCTCACCTGCCAGACTCCGATGTTGGTCGCTGGTTCCAAGAAAGGCCGCTTGAACACGCGACACATCTTGAAAGCGTCCGAGTAGACCTCTGTGACGTTGTTGAGGACGACCAGCACGGCGGCCAGCGGGTAGACGCAGGAGAAGAGACTGACGTAGCCGAACAGCAGGAAGAGCTCCAGGTAGTCGTCAAAAGTGCCCTGATTGAGGACGACGAGCACGCGCATGATGATGACGGTGCTCACTTCTCTGCTGCAGTAGCGTAACGAACCACTGTGAATGGAAGCACTCACCAGATAGGTGCTCATGTCAGCTTCCAGCCGGACCTGGTCGGCCAAGGGAAGCTCCACGTCCTGCAGAGTCTTTGTCTTCTGGACTTTGCGGATCATCTTCTTGTTGCGCCTCCTCTGCAGCCAGTAAGGCAGGAAGGCCTCCATGAACTGGTTTAGGATCTGGCTGGTAATCAACAGGGTGGCCAGACTCTAGACGCAAAAAAATAAGGGTCATACCTGGTCAAGGAAATTGCTTTCATGGAGCCTTTCGGAAGTAATGAAAGACGATAAAATGAAGGAAACAACTGCAGGTGATAAAGTGAGACAAAAACAGACAGATAACAGGGAATGAAATGAAAAAATGAGGGGATGAATGGAGGGTATAGTTCCAATGATGGAAATACAGGAAACACAGACAGTGTGAAAAGGAAAGAAAAACACTTTGAAGTGAAGGTGAAGGACTGAAGGTAACGATAATAATGACACAAATATTCAGGTAAATTTTATTTTATTTTTTTTACACCAACATTCATCAGGAATTAAAATCATGTAAATTCCTCGGCAAAGTGTTTTAATGACTAATTCAAACGAACATAATGACCTCAAACCACAGTTTTTATCATTAAAAAGCAGCAGAAAAGACAATTTAACAAGGCAGCAAACAAAAAAAAACAGTGCAAAACTGGAAGCTTGAGAGAAAAGCGCAGAGGGCGAACGACCCGAAAGGCCGCAGCGACGTGACCTGACTTACCTGACGGAGCAGCACCATGTCCTGCATGACAAAGGCGATGTAGAACAGCGAGGCGAAACAGTTGAAGAAGTTGAACTGCGGAAAGAGAAAAAGTCCACACAGTGACAGTGAGACAGCGAAACGCACTCTGATCGCTCAACGGTGGCGCTGGCAGAGACGGTGGCAGCGATTCGTACTCACCACCAACACTTTGAGCACCAAGTGATTCTGGTACGAAGACTCAAGCCTGTGATTTTCTAAATGAGCAAAGGGGAAACAACCAAAGCATGAGGCACATGATAGAGAACTGAGTCAGGCCTTTTGCGCAGTGGCGTGACTCGATGTGGATATTATTTCATTTTTTAAAATAGCAAAATGGATTTGAGCAGATCAAAGTAGATGTTTTAAATAAAAAAAACAGGGCTGTCAATCCGTAACGCGTTAAGTTTTTTTTAAGTTTAGTTGGCCCATCTGGTCAATTTCTGGTAAGAAATACTTTACATTATGGGCTTAAAACTGCCTTGAAATGCGAAATAAACAAAATGAACATTCTGTGATTAATCGCAATTAAAAAAACGTAACAGTTGGACAGCCCTAGTAAAAAAGATACCGTGCTATTTTTTTTCAGAACGGGTCGCAAAAGCCGGTTTCAGATGTGGTGCGTGCACAGTTGGGAGTGCGTTCACCCGAGGCCACCCCACTCACCCCACTCAGTCAGGAACTCTGCGACGTATCGGTAGGCGAGGTTCATGATCTCGATCACCACGGCGTAGATGATGCTCGGGATGAAGAGGAGGATCCCCGTCCAGAAGTTTGGATTGTCGTCGTGCACCGAGAGCGCCCATCCCTCCATCTGGAAGTAGATCATCATGCCGTAGAGGGAGATGTAGAGGCAGAGCAGGACGAAGGGCACGGACACCAGGTAGACGCGCAGCTGCCTCTTGGTGTTCGGGTAGAGGGGCTCCTCGCGACCCGTCACCGGGTTGAAGCCGAGGACCCCGTGGAAGCCCGGGCGCGGTTCTTCAAAGGCCTTCTTTCTGCTCAGCGTGCCCCAGCGATAGGCCAGAGACGCACTGAAGCGCTTCCATAGCTGGGAGGAGGAGAGGGAGGAGGAGGAGGAGAGGTTGTTTAGTTGTCATCGGTCAAGTCGACGTGCCACAATCTCAAATTTTTCAGATCTATTCTAACGTAAAAATACAGAGCGGCTCCACTTGGGTTGACTCGTACACACCTCCAGGATGACGGTGCACCACACCAGGTTGAACACAGCAAACATGACATATTTGTCATAGTCCTCCCAGTCGAATGTGTAGTAAGGGATGCCAACGACAGCCATAGGTATCAGGGCAAACGTAAAGTACTCCAGGAAGCCAAAGTAGAGGGCCTGACCCTCGCCGAAGTAGTGGCGAATAGCATCTGAGTAGAGCAGAGAGTATTACAATATAAAAGTCCTGGGTGTGCACTTCAGTCAAAACACTTAGTGGAAGAACTCACGAAATTAGTTACTTTTACATTTCTAAGACTTGTCATGCGCCAACATCACCAAAACTAATTCCATGTACGTGTAAAATCATATCTGGCAATAAAGCTTTGTCCGATTCTGAAAATTATTATAATATCGTTGGGCTGTTGTCCAACATATCTCAGTATGTGTGAGTGAGATGTGCTTATCTCGAGTTCTTGCAGCAAAACATCGAGACACTTGAGTTACTCACCAAGTGGCTGAAGGGACAACTTCACCTTTTTGTACCAGGAAAAGGAGAGTCTCTTCAGCTCATCCTGATGGTGCAGAGGGAACATTTGAATCAGGATCCCTTTGGACTGCAGTCTGCGAACTGCAAGACAGACATAAAAAACATCACGTTTCTTCTTGCGACGCCCCCATTTTGTCGAAATACTGCCACCACCTGTGTACCCACAGCCATCATCGGACCACAGCGTCCTACTGAGGGAGTGTTGTGGTGAATAAAGAGAGAGATTTATTGGAAACAAAGTTAAAGAACCCCCGACTTTTGAGTGACATGAAGAAAAAAAAAAAAAAAAAAAAAAAAAGAAGCCGGGCTGCAGATTTTTTTTACGCTTCGACTCGGTCCGTTGCAACCCAACTGTGCCAACCAAATAAACAGCCGGCTTAATTTTCTAGAGCAAGGACGGGGAAACAATAGGCGGGAGGCGGCCCATTGTGCTCGATGCACTGTCTATAGCGGTAATTCCCATTGTCTCAAGCAGAGTGACTAAATACAAGCACATGAAAGCTCTATCATTTCATCTGCCATTTCTTGAGTACATCATTTGTCGAAGATGATTACATTCTGCTTTAACACGATTTGTCAAACACGGCTGCTGAATAGAGCGACGCCCTATCTGCGCTGCGAGTTCATTGCTTCCTTATCTCGCTTTAGGAATATTTCTCCGCATTTGCATATTTATTGTTTCCATACCGCGCGGCCACACAGACAGTGAGAGTTTGGGCCCCCCCGGAGGAGACGTGAAGGCGGAGAGAAGAGAGAGAGAGAGCTGCATTTAAAGTCCGACTGCCATGTCTGCAAACTATTTCTCACACTACTAAAGCCTGAGAATACAACTGTATGGATGCATGCACGTTGTTAAATGTGACATAGGCCGGTAAAAATGCAGCCCTATCGCTTCAAGGAGTCAAGCTTGACTTTGCATTTTTTTTTTGTCTGCTACAAGCAGGTGGATTCATTTTTTCAATTTTACAGTGTTTCAAGGGTCATCTCATAACTGTACCCGTCCTTTAAAAGGACCCCTTGTTTACAGTGTTTTTCTTTGGTTGTGAAAGGTACTGCAGGTGTGTGTGTGTGTGTGTGTGTGTGTGTCTACATGCTTTTTTTTGGATTCGGCTTCATCAGATCAAAATTCAAAAATTCAGCGCGCAGACAACTTTTCTTTCCCCTTTTTGCGACGATACATATTCATGTAATTATTCAGTTCAAAAGAAAAACTTTATGCATAAAACACTACAACATTTTGATGAGCGCCGTGCCACAGTAACAAACGGCAATTTCCATGAATTAACCATTAGACAAAAAAAATCACATGATGAATTAACGGTTCAATTTGCAGGTGTGCAGTTACAGCAGCTCGTTTTGTACAACAAATGGAGGTCCAGAGGGCTGACGGAGGAGCTGTGAGGTCACTGAGTGAGTTCTCGTGATGTGTTTAATGTGAATTCGAACCACCGAAACGGAAACAGCTAACAGAATTAGCCGGCAAAAACAGACGCTCGCTCCAGCTTTCTTGCCTGTTTGGGCAACGAGGTGCTGTGGATGTATGGAAATTGTGCGAGACGCGTTTCCATCATCTGCGTAGTTCTTGAGCAAAAGCACAGAAAAAGTAAAGACATGCAAAACGAAAATCCTTTTTCAAGGTCATCACCAAATATAACTGATTGACTGACTGACGGGTATCTTTGCAACTCATTTTCTTCCTTCAAACACCTTCAAGTTTGCTTAAAATTGACCACAAACCTTGCGGGAACGTTGCTACTTACCGATCGATTTGCCGGGGTAGAGCTTGGCATTGGTGTGTCCCGGTACATGAGTCTCTTTTATCGCTCTCAATGTATCCAACTCGTGTTTGACGATGTACTGACACTCTGCCATACTAAGGAAGCCCTCCCCTTCTCCTGTAGAGGGAAACAACATCAGAAGCAAAGAGTAAACCTGTGGGCCGCGATGCTGAACCACCACCCAAAGTCACGGGTTTCAAACAGTGGTCAGTATTGCAGGGGGTTGAACAACATGACTTTGCTCTGACATCACAATTAAGTTTATGCTCCGCACTTCTCATTTAGGTAGCTTGTCAGACTCGGAATTATAATTATAATTTAGCTACAAGAAAGGAAAACTTACTATAATTGAATATGACCAGCACAGTAACATAATTAAAAAAAACTCTGAATTTTTGCAATTCTGCGGCAGTAAGAGACATTTATTGCTAATATATTCCATTTTTTGAAACATTTTGATGATTCTGAATTAATAGGAGGTGCTGTTACATCATATCTTATTGAACTTTAATGATGCCAGGCCTCTTGCCTGGACCCGGAGACTTGATTAACTCGGTGAAGCGCTGTGCAATTAAATTGTGATTTCTTGGCTGATAAAGCAATTATCCAATCACTGTAGAGGGTAAGGGGGCCACAGGACTCACACAACAGCAAAGCCCAGCAATGGAACTAAAGAGGAGTGAATAAAAGGACACACAACAATATTGCGTTGTTACTTCGGTTGCGCTACTAAGAACAACACAGGTGAAACATACAACTGAGTCGACTTTAATATGATGTCAGAGGCAGGTGGGCAAGTTATTATTTCAAACCCCTTCCCTCTAGAAACACTTTTTCTAGTTGAGGCTTTTTTTTTTTTAAATATGCAATAATTTTCTAAATTATATTAAAGAGAAGATGGAGCTGCCTGCTGTGGAAAGGTCAGAATTTGCTATTTCCCAATTTGGGATAAAATAAATACAAAACAATAAAGTACATCTATCTATCTATCTATCTATATATCTGTCTGTCTGTCTGTATGTCTATCTATCTGTCCATCTGTCTGTCTGTTCACCTCACCGTTAAAGTCAGTGAAGTTATGCTTGTTGGCACAAGTGAAGCCTCTCATTGATCCGTCATTGTACTCCTTGAAGAGCCCCACGTCCTCGGCGCCAGAGAGCAGCCTTTGCCACGTGGACCCCACGAGGAACACGTTTGGGTTTTCTTTCTTCTGATCTCCAGCTCCAGGGCCCAGCTGTTCCACCAGAAGATCAGCACCTGACAGAGGCCAGCCGAAAATGAAGACACCCCAAACGAGAAGGACCAAGTCGCGGTGAGTGCAACGGCTTCGACGGCTATTCCCTCACCTCCATTCTGCTGCTTGTCTCTGATCCTGCTGAGAAGCCATACAATGGCCTCCTCTTTAGTGTTTGATGCCAGCTCTAACGCCACCAGAGGAGTGAACCTGGTGCCGCTAGTGCTGTCCACTGCCTGCTCTGCCATCCTCTCCTCTCCTGGGGCACCTGGAGAAAAGTAAAGAGACGCTGAATGAGGGGGAGCATTCTTGTGCGTTTGTACTCCAGTGATCCTATTTGCCTCCCTATGGGCCATCACTGAATTCTTGTCCAACACGACAAACGAGACTGGTTTTCAATGCTAATTACATCTTCAACACAATCACACCCCTGAGCCATTAGCCAAAGCTTATACTTAGCTTAGACTTCCGCTACCACAAGGACTTTCTAAAACGAGGGTTACACTGGGTACAACATTTTTTTTTTGTCTATTTTGTATTTTTTTTTCCCCTTATGTTCTTTGTCTTTAAGCAGTTAGGAACATAGACATAAGAGCAATCTTCTTTTGTTGCTTTTTGTCATCTCATGTCAGAAGAGAGGACTTAATTCATTATTATTATCATTATTATTATTATTATTATTATTATTATTGTTGTTGTTGTTGTTGTTGTTGTTAAATTTCCTTTTATGTGTTGGTGGTGATATGACAAATAAGATAAAAATTTAATTAAATTACATTTAAAAATCCCCAAAAGGCGGATCCAAAAGACAATGTACTTGTTGATGATAGTGTCGAACAAAAATACTGAAAACAGTCATAAGAAACGCAGTAAATCAAAGCTGCTTTCAAATGTTAGGTTGCCAAATAGTTTTTTGATAAATACCAAACTTAAATCTGGTGCAGGGTGATTATTTTACAATTTAAACACAAAAATTGCACAATCGCCAAAACGCCTTTTTTTGTTTGTTTGTTTGTTTGTTGTTTTGTGTGTTGCCAGTGCCATTGTACAACCAACGGACGAAAATGACTGATGGCAGGATTCCACAAGGTGTGTGAAGAGCTGCCGCGCCTCACTGTGTGTGTGTTTACTTAAAGCAACGTGATCCTGTGATCCTCTTACCTTTAACCACTGATCTAACTACGATCTCCATATTTTCTCCATACTGTACTAGCGGGACTGCAGCCCAGACAGACAGACAACTGACAGAGACAGCTGATCAACTTCGCGCGCACTCGCACAGAGGGAACAAACTTGACAGCGTTTCAATAAACGACAGTGAAGGGTTTTTTTCCCCCCCGAGGTCCAGGAAGCTGCGAAACTAGCCGAGGTTTGTGGGGTGTGGTGTGGTGGTCGGGCCGAGTCGGTCGGTCAGTCAGTCAGTCAGTGCGTCGACTCACCGGGATCTGTCGGGGTCCGTACAGGGAGCGGCGCGGTTCCAGCTCTGAGGGGGCGGGATTCGGCCCCGCGGATCTGCGGACGGTCAGATTTAATTTTAAACCGCAGCTGTGTGAAGCCCGACCGGCCGCTGTACTCGGCGCAGCCCTCGGTTGTGTTCCACGTCACGGAGCGACGCGGCCAATTTCAGCTGTCACACCCTCCCACGTTGCCGTCTTGTTGGTAAGAACACGTACATACAGGCCGGTCTGTCTACTTTATTCTGTATGAACACAACGGCGATGCACTTCTATGCGAAAGTAACTGTAAGTAAACAAACAAGTAGCCTGATATTTAACACAGACCAACCATGCTGACAACTCGAAAGTCATCTATCAACTCCCATGACGCTACTTTAAAGTTATGTTGAACATATTTTGCCTTTGTTATTATTAAAATATTTCTAATTACAAAATGATAATAATAAAATGGCTGAACAAGGGCCCTCAACAGATATATTTCAAAGTGCATAAAGTCCTGAGCAAAGGTCGGGTTAGTTTATAAAAAAAAAAAAAAAAAAAAAAAAATCAATGAAATTCATCCTCCCGCATTAGGTCATACTTAGCCTGCCTGCTAAATAATAATAATAATAATAATAATAATAATAATAATAATAATAAGATAAAATAAAATGTAGGTCCATCAACATAGCTGTATAGCTTAAGTATTTTCCACAAAAACATATGACTAAACCTCTCCAGAATAATCCTATCAGTCATAAAAAAAAAAAAATGTTACATACATACATACATACATACATACATACATACATGTGTGTAAATGTTATTTTATGGTGGATTACATTTAATCACAGCAATCCTCTAAATTAATTAGCTTCAGTCTACACCCTTTCAGTCCATTTTCAAACTAGCTACCTCATTTATTTTGTCAACTGTCAGTCCTTAAAAAAATGGCTAAACAAAAACAAATAAACATGAGCACAACAAGAGGGAAAATATGAGCAGTGGTATAATTAACTTATTAGGCTAACACCGTTTGCCTTTTTGACAGAATCGGGGAAGTTTAAACATTTCCCATTGTGGAATGTTTAAACTTTAAACATTCCAGCACGTGCGTATTGTTGCAAGACTTATGCCAATTACTTTTCAGCTGCGATTAAATGTTTGTGAAGAGTTTTGATTTATAGCTTGAGGGTGTTGTTTAAATAATCGTTCCTTTCATGCGATGCAACTGTGGACACCAAATGCTGTCAAGACAAACCGGAGCATTGAGTTGAGCTTGAGTAGCGTTTGACACGAGAGAATGCGTTTGCAAAGAGACAACCACCACCACAAGTCATGTAATAAACTACTTGCTTACCCAGAGGCTTCCTCTCTGCCGAGTAGCAATGTTTAGGTCTGTGACAGGCGAACTACTTCCGCATTACGTCACACTCAGTGGCTGGATGCGCTCGCATTGTATTACCGAGACTCGAGGAAAGGCGGGGACGGCGGTGCCGAGGGAAGAACCGCTCAAATGAGATGTCTTAAGCAACGAATCAAACACGCAATGACTACCGACCCTACGTCAACCGTTCTGAGGTCACGTGACCGCAGGGGCTCTCGGAGGTGTCTTTTTTTTTTTTTTTTTTAAACAGTATGGCTGAGCTCGAAGTTGGAGCGAGCGGAGGGTGAGTTTTGCCAACGCTCACGGTTGTGTTGTGTTGCTTTGACAGTGCGTACCCCTTGAAAAATGACAACATGTACGCCATTGTACGCCGGATAAACAGCATTTGTAACTTGGTGTCACTTCAGAGACTGTTTGCGTTGTTGCCGCGCCGCAACTCCAGGAATGACAACTTGTCAACATGTCTCGCTTGGCAAACGGTTGCAGCGATGAAGAAAAAACAAAACAAAACACACACGTTGTCTACTCATTTACTTATTTATGTATTTATTTACGTATTTACTTGTCAAATGCCTACCTACTTTACGAACTGTCTTATCAGACACTCTCTGATTCTTTGTCCTCACTCAAGTTTCTGTTCCATTTTTGCTCCAGAGTTGTCCAGAGGGTGATGTCTGTTGTCGGTGTCCCTACTTTGGTCAGCAATGTGCGGGGCTACGTGGACACCACAATAAGGTGTGTTGATTGATTGTAAAACCGTAGGTACCCATTGCAAGACCTTCAGCTCCTGACAGGTTATTACTTATTATTACTTACTTGTTATTTCGTGCTTGCCTGAGCATATGGGTTTACAACAACAACAACAACAACAACAAAACTAACTACTGATTGTGGCACATCAAAAGAGCATTTGTGTTCGTCGTTCTCCATTCTAATAATCTCGCATCTTAATGTGATCGAAGATGAACAGTATAGCTGACTTGGTTAACACGGATATTATGTAAATATCATACTATAAATTGTGTATATTCAGTGTATGCTTGTACATGGAAATGCAAGCATATGCAGAATGTGTTGTCACATTACATTTACTATGTTTATATGTTTTTGTAGTCATACACTGCTTTACTAATATATGACATCAGTGCTTCGAGAGAGACTTGCAAGGGAGCTCGTACTTGTTAATAATGTAATAAATATAGAGACTGCATTACATTACATTACATACACATTACAAGAGTTTTTTGCTTCCTCTTACTCCTTTTCAAATATGCTAAATTTGTTTGCTTTAAGTCACTTCTTATTTGGTTTACTATGTTTTTTTGTGCAGTTTTGTTTGTATTTTTTATTATGATTGCCTTGTTTTTTTTTTTGTTTTTTTTAAAAAGTAAACATTACAGTACGTCAATCAAACCCTTGTGAAGGAAAGGATCAGAATATTAAAAAAAAAAAAAAAAGTTTATTATTTGTGAATTAGCTGCACTTACAACGTCAAATGTTATTCTTTGTTGTTTTTCCTGATCACAAAGTAAATACAGTGTTCTCAAATATACACATATGTACTGTGGATGCTTTGCTTCCTAATTAAACCAACCTTTCCTGAAGGCGATCATGTCGCATTGACGCCGTCTCCACTGTGCTTTCCCGAATACTGATGTTCGTGAAACCTGCTGGTGATTTTCCACGTGTAGGTGGTGTTGGATCCCCAGCTGGCTGCCATCATGGTGTCCCACCTCACAGCTGCAGCTGCAGAATGCAGAGGACATGATGCTGCGATGTGAGAATCAAATAATGTGCTTTGTCGCTTTGCAATTGTAGACTGATAAATAGTGTGTTAACTGAGATCAAGTGCATTTTTTTTTTTTTAAAGCCAGAATGATCTGGCTAATTTCAATTTTGTGCATTTTTGGTCTTAAAACGCACGCATATATTTATCATTTCTTTCGAGGAATGTAACATTTCTTTTGACCTTTTCATACATTTTGTTTTCTGCGTCTCCAGGCGTAGACAGCACCTTCTCTAAGCAGTATGTCCCCATCTCCAATGGCAACCGCCTATGGACCTTGACCTTCAGCAGTGAGCACGTCAAGGACAAAACCCCCATGGTTCTGCTGCACGGGTTTGGGGGTGGCGTGGGCCTCTGGGCCCAGAACCTGGACGCTCTCTCCCAGCAGCGGCCCGTCTTCGCCCTGGACCTGCTGGGCTTTGGACAGAGCAGCAGGCCTCTGTTCTCCACTGACGCCCAGGAGGCGGAGGACCAGTTTGTGGAGTCGATAGAGCAGTGGAGGGCAAAAGTAGGTCTGGAGTCCATGATACTGCTGGGACACAATCTGGGAGGGTACCTGGCAGTTTCATACTCCATCAAATACCCCGACAGGTAGGTGAAAGAAAATATTTATGAACTGATGAGAGTTTTAGTTTTTTTTTTTTTAATCATTATTATTATTAATTTATATTGAATAGACACGGAAATATGGTCCATCACAGCCCATTGGTAGTTTCCCCAAGTTGTCCCATGGCAGCTTGATGTAGTAGTGTAGACACAGAGTGAAGTAGAACTGAGGAGAAATATGATGAAATACTGACATACATCCACGCAGAGACCATGGAAGACAAAACAACAGACTGACTTGAAAGAGAACATGCACACTAAAAGCAATAAAACAGAAACAAAAAAAACAACAAAACAAAACACACAGTGACAAACTGAAGTGAATGGCATTACTAAAGATTATATTAAATAAAAGTACAGTGCAGTATACCTGTGCTTTAGGTGCTGACGGCCTATAGGTACAGCGGCGTCCTCCAAGTCTTAATCCTCGTAGCTCGCTCTATCTCTCCCCCAATCTTTTTCCTCTGGATGTGTCTCCACTGCCAAAGTCTCCCCGAGGGACGTCTGATAAAACGTCCCCGTTCCCTTATCGCACTCCTTCATCACTAATGCTAAATTATCCCTTATCCTGTCCGCTTATTATTATCTCTCTCTTACAAATAGCCATTAAATTCCAACACAGCGTGCTCTTGTTGAGAGACGAGTGTCCTAATTTAAGATACGGCAGTGTTTCTTTTTCTGGCACACATTCAAAATGTGGAGTAATTGATAACACACCGGAGGCCGTGAAGAGATTTGTCTGTGCGTTGTGTTGGACCTCCGGTTGCGGTCGGCAGGTCTTCGTTTTGAAATGTTTTTGTACATATTTGCTCGCTAGCTGGCAACCGGTGCACCAGACCCCTTCTTTGATTTATCAAAATAAAGTTATGATATTAAAAAAAAAAAAAAAAAAGGTTGAACAAAGCAAACTCAAGTGCGTAAGTGCCACCGCTCCTCCAATCGGTGCCGTCTTGAAAATGCACTGTTGCCCAGTGTTGCCCTCTGTCGGATTAAATTAACGCTGGTTGGATTGTGGTGGACACGCCGTGCCCTCTTGTGCAGTGTCCTGTTGCGAGGGGTTGCAGATTCCCTGCAAAATTATGAATTTACAAATGACTACTTGATCAGACAACACTGTTTTATTACCATGTGATTATACATGTGAATATCTTAATATTGATGTCAATTCTGAGCCTTTATTTTAGTTTAGATCATGTTTAGTTTAGATCATGTTCTTATATTTTGTATTTTAAGCTGTTTCCAAAACCAATTTTCACCTGTGGAGTTGTGTCTGAATGCAAAAAAAAAGTCTTTTGTGTTCAAATTCAGCGTTTTGAGTGGATGAAAATTACGCTCACGATTAAATGTGAATTAAAGTGATTTGTGGCATCAGGGCTCCATTAATGTGGGCTTTGTATCGCCATGATGCACGTGTGTAACTCAGTGAACAGACTCAGAGGTCATTTGCTCAACTCAAACCTGCTGTGATGAAACCAGAAACTCAACGTTTCGGAACCCAGAGTTCATCCTCTTGAGGTTTATGACGAAACATGGCATCTTTTTTTCAATACTACGTGCTTCATATTTTGCATACAGGACTCAATTAAGGACTTTAAATATATATTTTATTGGCATTTCTTCTCGTAAAATCACAAAGGACTGATGAATGTTTTTTTTCACTTGTTTGTTTTTGTATTTTTTTCCCCCCTCACAGGGTAAAGCACATACTGCTGGTGGAGCCCTGGGGTTTCCCTCAGCGCCCCGACTCTGATGTGGAAGATCGTCCCATCCCAGTGTGGATCAAACTGTTGGGGGCCCTTTTCAGTCCCTTTAACCCCCTGGCTAGTTTAAGACTAGTGGGACCCATAGGTGGGTAACGCTGCAGGTTTTGCCACTTTCACACCATCTAAAGTGTTCTTTCAACCTTAAACACCAGGTTGATATTTTATTAATTCCTGTAGGGGAAGAAAAGCAGCACGATAGGGCGGCTAAAGTTGGCAGTGATATTTTTTCTCTTTAGATGGAAATGACTCATGGACTAATAGATTTGAATGAGGCATCCAAAAATGAGGCACATAAAAAAAATATGGCAGCCGTAACCGTTGATTATTTAAAAGTGAAAGAAAGACAGACATGAAAATGCATGAAAATGTGCTCAGTCCTCTGTCAAGACGAGGTGAGATTCAGTCCACACCTACTCCGCACTCTCTCAACTTCCCCGCCAGCCCGCATTTGCAAACCAAAGGTCCCACTAAAGCTGAAATATCATCTTCCTTTGGCCCATCGGATGCCAAAAAAATCTATCACTCTTCCTCTCAGAGGTTCTGCTGTTCTGCAAGTTCAAATTTAGGTCAAAATCCTTGACTTTGTAGTGCTTGTCCTAGTGTTTTCACAAGATTGTCACATACATTTACTTTTTACATGTGCAGCCCCCATTTTAATCCCTCCAACTGTCAACCCATCCAGGTCCCGTTCTAGTCCAGACTCTGAGACCAGACTTCAAGCAAAAGTTCTTATCCATGTTCAGCGACAACACAGTGTCGGAGTACATCTACCACATGAACGTGCAGAGCCCCAGGTCTGATTCAGCCACTTCTAAACGGTGTCTTGTCATCAGCGCTTGCTGCACCTCCCGCTGCCGAGTTAATTGTTCCTCTCGATTGTCACAGCGGGGAAACGGCTTTCAAGAACATGACCGTGCCTTATGGCTGGGCCAAGAGGCCCATGCTGGAGAGGGTGGACCAGCTCCGGCAGGGGATCCCAATCACCATCATCTACGGCTCGCGGTCCAGCGTGGACAGCAACTCAGGGAGCACCATCAGAGCGCTGAGGCCACGTTCTCATGTGGGGATAACTGTAAGTACACTGAATTTCCCCCACCCCCCCAAAAAAAATCTGCTAAACATTGGATGCAGAAAGATCAATTTATATTTATGCTATTTGATGAAACAAGCATGCTAGAGAACAGCTATGGACTCAGTCAGTAGAGAAATACTTTTTTTTAATTATTATTATTTTCACTTCCTCACAATTTTGTTGGCTCTGATAGCACAACTTAAAAAAAAAAAAAAAAAAAAAAAAAGATAAACACGCAAACGGGTAGCAGCTATATTTATCTCCGTGAACACAGTGTGCTGCCACGTCTTCTTCTGTACATGCAGGTCGTTTAAAGCCTCATTAAAAAAGATTAAAGCTTCATTCCCACGAGTCTGATGGCACAGATTGCATTTGATTTAGAATGTGATCCACCACACCAATAAAAAAAAAAAAAGCTAAGAAAAACCTGCAGTGACGACCGAGCCTGCGTTTGCTTTTGTCGTCATCTAGGAGGTTCATCAAAAATTTGATTTGAAGACCCTTTTCTGATAGAATTGAGTGATTTCGCAAAATGAAGTAGAGCTCCTTGTGCACCAGTTCACCAGCAAACTCCTGTAGCAAACACAAGTACGGAATTTTGCACTGGAAAATGTATCGTCGCACATCCTATTTTATTGTGAAGCTGCAGTCGTCGCATGTTACGATTCTGCTACGTATTACTGCGATAAACTATGCTTTTGTTTTGCATGTATTTTATTAGCAATATTTGATAGATTTTTATAAGCAAATGTTCTTCGAAGTCCTCGAGATCTTTTATCGGCTACGAAATAAACCCAGGAGTGCTCTGCGATAAAAACGAAACCATTTATGACCTCTGTTTATTGCATCCTGCTTTAATCACACCCCCCCCCCAACCCCCCCACCCTCATTCTGTCTGATGCTCGCTTGCAGACGATCCGTGGAGCCGGACACTATGTCTACGCCGACCAGCCAGAGGACTTTAACAACAAGGTTTTGGAAGCGTGCAGTAAAGTGGACTGAAACCAGACCAGTGGATGGAAAAAAAAAGAGAAGAAAACTCGCAGCCCTTTTGCTCATGTGAGAACTCAAGTGCATCTTCCTCTAAACAGGGGGTAAAAATAGAAGGTGCTTTTCAAAATCACGCTTATAATAATAGTAGGAATAGTAACACGGGAGTGTCTAAGATTTATTTATACATGTTGGTCATTCCACTTGACTACTGATTCAGATTCTGAGTCTGACGTTATGGCTCATGTGCTCATTTTAACACCCTTTCCTACAATTGTGCAATAAGACTCACACGGCTGAATCACATGCCCCGAAATACATGAAGTAAGTGCTGCAGCCTTGGAATCTGTTGATTGAGCCGTTAGTGCGACTGTATTTTCTTTGGATTGCCTCACTTCACTTCAGTTTTCCTTCAGAAGCCAGAAGAACCAAACAAGGCCTCAGTGTTTCAGAATACGTACCACTGACCATACAGTATCTGGCTTGATTGTATAATAAGAGAAACATAGAAGAGGTCATAAGAAAATACTCTTAAATGCACATGATAACATTTCCCGTAAATGATGGGATACAGCAGCAACCCAGTTCCAGCATCACGTGTCTGGCTCGTCCTGCGCGCCATTTAAAGCCGTGGCTTGTGGTTTTCAAACCATATGACGATGACGCCAGCAGGAATTGTGCTCGCCAGTGCATCACTGTATCAGTGCCAGGAATTAGCCACAGATTTCGTCTGAAATCTTCAGTAGTGCCTGTTCTTTGCAAAGCCATTAGCCGTATAAGTCATAAGTGGTTAACAGCCTCTTGACCTTTTTTTTTTTTTTTTTTATACATACTCAGTGTGCTCAGAGTGGTTGATCATAACAGTATCAATGTAAATGTTGACGAATGTAAAATTTTATTTTATTTTTTTTTGTTATGGGATTGTTGCATTTTCTGCCTAAAAATGCAGCACTGTTTATACATAATTATTTTTTAATAAGATTTGGGTTTGACGGTGAACCAAACCACAAGCACTTTTCCACTTTATCATAAAAATCGATTTTTATTGTTCACCACAGAATCAACATTACTTTTAGCACCTTCGCTGTAAAACAGTGACAGACAACGTGAATAGCATCTGGGTTGACGAGTCCCCCAGTGCAGTGTTCCAGTGGAAGTCTGAAGGTTGGCCCACTGGGAGCTTCACTGGTGGAATCTGGCCATGCAAACACACAAATACAGATGTGTTAAGCTGGCGGGTTCTGCCGGTGACGTCAACATGAATTTCAGAGAGAGAGAAATCATCATTGCTAAGTCATTCAACATTGGGGATTTATATGTCATTTCTAATTTAAAATGTGATCAATCCGTTTGATACCTCAGTATTACCCAGTTGTCTACTCTGGAAACCCTATTTTAAGATCAACCTGAACCCAAAGCTTCCTAAAAAAAAAAATCCCTGTCGCAGCTGTGGAATTACTCTCTGACATCCCATAGCTGTTGTTATTTTGATCTTCAGATATAATTTTACCTTTTTTTTTTTTTTTAGAATGCAATTTTCAAATGTGAAGTATTGGATCGACTTCTTTCTTTACTTTCTTTTTTTCCCCCAAAGGCTTCTTGTCCTTGACCCTGTACTTTTGTCGAACAACATATATGCTCAGTTTAAAGAATATAAAACAGATTGATAGGATCAGATGAGATCTTTTTCGTCTCTACCTCCTGCTGGTGCTACTTTGGATGTAATATATCTCAACCTTGCAAATTTTTGCAGTCTGATCTCCCAGTTGAAATGTTGTCACATTGCCGTAGTAAGGATCATGTACCTGATTCACATGCGTGCCTGCACATCATCATCATCATCATCATCATCATCATCATCATCATCATCAGCTGATCCGTAGCAGGGAACCGTGTTTCAATACTGATGCCGAATGTAAAATAAATAAAGTATTTATCAAATAACGCTTTTGATTATGGTTCCAGCTTAAACATGATTACCGCAGGTCCAACCTGAGCTCAACCTGTAAACTCAACTCAGCTCTTTCATTCAACCTCTTCCGTCTCCCTCGTCCTCATCCTATTGGAGCCAGATGAATTAACATGTTTCCCCACAGCTCCCCTTATCATTTCAAAGCTGTCAGATCTGTCACACCGGGAGAAATGATTCCTCTCCCCAAGTCCTCGGCAAATGCCCCCTGCAGTTTCCCTGGTTGCCACGAGAGGGCACTCATATGTAGATTAGGAGACGTGGAGCTCCTCCAGTCATTTGCTTCGCCGAAGCCCGCGCTTCGTCCACGTGCAAAGGGAAGTAGTCCGCAAAAAAAGAAGAAAGAAGCTTACAACGTGATAAATCGACAGGAGTCCAAAGACTTCTGAGGGCACTGAGGACAAGGCAGAACAGGAAGTGATATAAGCATCGAGTGTCATCACCCCCAACCCCACCCCCCACTCTCCCTCCTTCGTCATACCACTTACGTCCTTTGGTCCGGAACCAACATTAACAGAGATATTGATCTAAAAGACATGCAATCTGTTGGCAAATATGCAAGCTCATGTCCGGGGACGTCAGATGGAGCCGGTGAGGGCTGATGTTCCACTCGGCTGCTGGGAGAATGGCTGGGGTAGGTGTGATGAAGCTGGGGGCTGGTTGATTAGCCGCAGAAAGAAAATGAATCTCGTTGATTTCGTCAAGGAATTTCATCAAGCCCTTATATCTGCGTGAATTTATCATTCAGAGTGTCCGTTTCCCGTTGAGGTATCTTTGATGCATTGTGTCATGTGCAATGATGTGTTTAACATGGAAGTGCCAAGAAGAACCAATTGACCGAGCAGGTGTCTTTGTTCTCAGTACCTCATCAGGCATTATGAGCTTTCCTTTTCCCCGGCAGGTTGGATCTTCTAGAATTTAAAAAGAAAGGGAACAAAATACTCCACCTCGTTGTATCTCTTCTGTTTGGGTTTGTTTTTTTTTTTGTTTTTTTTTTTAAAGAAAACTGACAGCATCGCGACTGGCGCAGTCCATCTCAGACTGTCAGTCATGTGAAATGTTGAGTGTAAAAATAATAAACGCGGTGCTCTTTGTGGAAATAATTGGCAGGGGAGACGGGCCAAACAAATCGTCGTCAACACAAGCAGCTTGTGGCGAATGAGTGATGAGAGTTGAGTCTTGACAGGTTTTCCACCGTCATGATGGGGCTTCTACTGGCTAAAGATTCAGCACAGGTGGGGAAAATGAACACAGTGCACCTATTTCATTGGCGTGAACTGTCCCCCATTTGTAGATATGCAAATTCTTAACCAGGGATGCGAATTATCGATTAATTAATGAATCGTTAGTTGATTGACCTTATCGATCGATTAATCAAAGATTAATTCATAAGCAGCGATTTTTCCTGACAACCTAAATTCACAATGAAAAATGTGTAAGGAACACATTGTTTAACCCTTAAATAATGTTGAGGGTCCAATGTGACCCACTTTTACATTAGAGAACAGTAAAAAATACCCTAAACATTTATCCTCTGACTTTAAGTTGACTTCTAATGGGTCACATTTCAACTTTTTGTAAAAAAAAAAGTTGTTTAAAAGTAACTTGTAACAGGTGATTTGCTCGTTCCTGCCACTACACTGTTATAATGATATTAACTACCTGTGTAAAAAAAATACTAATTTAATTCAATCGAATAAATTCTTGATAGACAATTAATCAATAATCGATTCATTGTTAACATCGCTATCCTTAACATCTTTTTTGTCCTTGGAATAAATGCAAATTGTTTTTGCAGACCTGGCCATCGGTCATTAAAGCCCGAGGGATTCCCTGTCACCCACTTTGACAACACTTTATGATTAGCCGTTTTTTTCAAGCTGGCCCTTTTATATGCAATAACTCTCCACACTATGATTTTTGCAGCGTCATGCCTCGAAGCATTAAGCTTCGGAGCTGTAACACAGCTTTTATGACATGCAAATGTGAATCACAGTCTAATCTACGGTGCCGTGACTCACTGTACCGCCAGGCCACTTCCAGCTGATGCAGGCTTTCGCAGACAAATGTGCGCTGGTGCCCCGGTCCTTCCTCTCTTATCTCGACGCAGTAATTACAAACTCCACTTCGTGCAATCATTCTGATTAAAACCAGACATGCGCTGATCTGATTTACGCTGCATTCGCGCAGAGCGGGCCGGCAAGCGGACGCGACACAGTGGGAGTGGACACGGGAAGGCCTGCGCTGATGTCCAGGAATATGCAGTTGTTGGCACTGTTGTAGTTTTTAAGAGATTGTTGACTCAGCATTTCTCAACTGGTGGGTCGTGACCCAAAAGTGCGTTGTAGAGCTGTTTTGATTGGGTTGTGGCTTCGTGGGCGGATTTTTTTATTTCTTGAAAATAAATTATTTTACACACACACACACAAACACACATATATATATATATACATATATATATATATACACAATATATATATGGAAAGAGAGCGAGAGAAATGTTCATTTATTTTTTGACACGCACAATTCAATTCATTCAAATGACGATTATGACCAGATGAAGACATTCCGTGTTGTTGCACTATTTCTATTTCTGTGTAATAAATTTGAGTGCTGTGGCGTAAATTTAAATGACATGGAAAAAATGTGGGTCCTGAGACTCACCTTGAGATGTTCCCTAAATCCACCACCATGCTGGAGTTTGAAGAAGAGAAAAAAAATTCTGTTTGGGTGAACTAAACCTTTGAGATCTCGCACCGTTGCATGGTTGGACTGAATTACATCTAGATATGAGTCATCGAGCAAATACAGAGAGAAAATGTCATTTTGCTATGTTATCATTTAGTGCAGCATTGCTAGTTGGATTATAAATGTGCTTTTTGCTGCTGTCCTCACCTTTTCAAACATGAAAGTAGAACGCAAAGTGAACGATCTGTCTCGATCGTAAATAAGCAGATCTGTTGTTAGGGTTTGTCTTCGCCTCATGTCTACATGCGATTACACTTTCCTGCGCTGTAACCAGGGTATCGAGTTGCTGGAAAATTAACCCTCAGTGGACGGCGGGATTGTCATGGATTAACATTCTATAATCTGGTCACTCTGTTGACCTAATTCAGTGGTTCTCAAACTTTCTCTGTCACGCCCCACCTTGGAGGAAGAAAATTTTTCATGCCCCCCACACCCCCAATTTGGGTCTAGAAGCCCCAAATTTGACATGGCTGTGTCTTGAGGGATCCCGATGAACCTGCAAGTGGCCCCATGTCTCTAGGACAAAGTTGACTTTTGACCCCATAGACTTGCATGGCATTAGGGTTAGCGATAAGGCTGGAATTAGGGTTAGGGTTAGGGTTACTGCTGGAATTAGGGTTAGGGTTTCGGGGTTCCTCATGGGCTAGAAGACCCAAATTTGACGTGGCTGTGTCTTGAGGGATCCCGATGAACCTGCAAGTGGCCCCATGTCTCTAGGACAAAGTTGACTTTTGACCCCATAGACTTGCATGGCATTAGGGTTAGCGATAAGGCTGGAATTAGGGTTAGGGTTAGGGTTACTGCTGGAATTAGGGTTAGGGTTTCGGGGTTCCTCATGGGCTAGAAGACCCAAATTTGACGTGGCTGTGTCTTGAGGGATCCCGATGAACCTGCAAGTGGCCCCATGTCTCTAGGACAAAGTTGACTTTTGACCCCATAGACTTGCATGGCATTAGGGTTAGCGATAAGGCTGGAATTAGGGTTAGGGTTAGGGTTACTGCTGGAATTAGGGTTAGGGTTTCTGGGTTCCTCATGGGCTAGAAGCCCCAAATTTGACGTGGCTGTGTCTTGAGGGATCCCGATGAACCTGCAAGTGGTCCCATGTCTCTAGGACAAAGTCGACTTTTGACCCCATAGACTTGCATGGCATTAGGGTTAGCGATAAGGCTGGAATTAGGGTTAGGGTTAGGGTTACTGCTGGAATTAGGGTTAGGGTTTCAGGGTTCCTCATGGGCTAGAAGCCCCAAATTTGACGTGGCTGTGTCTTGAGGGATCCCGATGAACCTGCAAGTGGCCCCATGTCTCTAAGATAAAGTTGACTTTTGACCCCATAGATTTGCATGGCATTAGGGTTAGCGATAAGGCTGGAATTAGGGTTAGGGTTACTGCTGGAATTAGGGTTAGGGTTTCAGGGTTCCTCATGGGCTAGAAGCCCCAAACTTTACGTGGCTGTGTCTTGAGGGATCCCGATGAACCTGCAAGTGGCCCCATGTCTCTAGGACAAAGTTGACTTTTGACCCCGTAGATTTGCATGGCATTAGGGTTAGCGATAAGGCTGGAATTAGGGTTAGGGTTAGGGTTACTGCTGGAATTAGGGTTAGGGTTTCAGGGTTCCTCATGGGCTAGAAGCCCCAAATTTGACGTGGCTGTGTCTTGAGGGATCCCGATGAACCTGCAAGTGGCCCCATGTCTCTAGGACAAAGTTGACTTTTGAACCCCCAGACTTGCAAGGCATTAATTGATGCTGCCTGACCTAATGGAGACTCTCCCTCTGGAGACTGCATTTTTGTGTTTTTGTTTTGTTTTGTTTTCCTCTTTTACCTCCTTTCGGCAGCTCGGGAAGGAAAGAGATTCTGAGTGGATATATTTGCTTTAAAAGGTCCAGTATGTAAAATTTGCCTTTAATTTATGATTTTTATTTTGGTAAAAACCCTTCATGTGTCTCATAAACATTAATAAAAGTGCATACTCGCAGTACAATAAAAGTGTGGTTTTCCTACCCTTTTCTAGAACAGTTCTCTTATGTATAAAATATACACATAGAGCAATAATAAGCTAGCTCCTAGTTAGCTGCCATTTTGTAACCCTATATATTTTAAGGAGATCCGCCTGCACAGCACGTTTTGTATTTAGTGCACTGTCAGACTGGCTTATTTACAAATTTAACACACTGAACCTTTAAACGTCTGTCACAATTTCAACTATAAATCACTAACATACACTGCTATGGACAAAAAAACAAACAAAAAAAAGAAAACAAAAATGAGCCAAATGATGAATCAAAAGAATGAAAAATGTTTTTGTTATCTATTATTTTTAATCTGGCTACGTGTTCATATTACAATTTGTTTTAATTGTATTTCAAATAGTCCAATAAGTGTAGTATTACTGTTCATAACTTGTAATTGTCCATGTCGTATAGAGCTCTGAGTTTTATGACGCTGCCGGCCTGCTCTCATCGCAGCATCTTTTTCTCCCAAGCTGTCATTTTGAGCGTCACGTTCCCCTCGGTCACAGTGCGGCAAGACGTCGGCCAGCTGACACCTAACGCGCCAAAGAGGGCGTCGGAGCTGGAGATCCATTGTGGAGTAAAGTTTTTTCAAATTCCGCTTCTAAATATAGTTCTCGGCAACGGTGAGTGAATCCAGCGCTGCTGCATCAGGAGGTGGGAGGAGGGCGGGGGTGTGGGGAAAAGGGGGTGGGGTGGTGGACCGGTTGGAAGGCGAAGGGAGGCGGAGGGCAGACCCGGCCAGACCAGGCTCGTCTTGTCTGGGTTGCTAGGAAACCGGCAAGGCGCCTGATCTAATTTATTAAATTCAGCCTCTCGCCTCCTCTGTATCTCCCTCTCCTCTCTCTTCCTGCGTCAGTCGGTCTGTCTGTTTCGAATGCTCACTTTCGGCCCCTGCGCTTTCCCTTTTTTTCCCCTCCTCCACCCCCCTCCCCACTATCTGTTCTTATCTTTCCCACCCTCTAAGGCGCTTATCTCCCACACTCTCCTCAGCCTCTCTCACCCCTCCTCCCCTCCCTCTTTTAGGCACTCCCCAGTTGCCATCCGCCAGACCGTATATGTGTGCAAACATCTTTTTTCGCTCTCTCTTTTTCTCTCTCTTTTCTCCGTCCTCCCTCCGTCTCAGACCTCAGACAGTGTGTCCTCTAGGGCTGCGCGCCACTGCCACCCCCGTATCTCTCGCACCGAGACGTGAGTACCGCCCTCGGGCAGGCCAGACCTTCTGTAACTTACCATGCACACACGTACACACACACACACACACACACACACACACACACACACACACACACACACACACACACGTTAAAAAAAAACACAAATTGCAAAAACACACGCGCACGCACGCACACACAGGCATTTAAACGCGCAGATAGCTCGAATAACCGCATTACCATTCAGACTGTGACAGTCAAGCTTTGCCCTTGGATTTTACATTCATATACGCTGATGACCACAGATGCTTTCACACCTGCTTTGGACCCAGTCGAACTCTGGCGTGTTTTTGAGTTAAGAGCAGGCGTGAACATAAGGTTAATATAAAATCAGGGTGCTGATCAAAAGGGCGGTCTCGCTTCAATTCCGAATGATCTCGGAGGAGGTAAAGGGATAATCCTTCCCTGTCCTTGTTTTGCAGTGAACTGCACGCCTTCTTTTGGCACAATGCGAAACAATACCCACATGTAATGTGTGGTGTACCTGCCCAATGTTTATTTATTGCCTTTTATGACCACTGCAAATATATGTATATATTTTTTTCTGGTCTGTTTTGTGAAAAACACAATCAGAGCAATGATGAAAATTCATTTCAATGAAATCTCTGCTTTGAGCCATTTCTTTGTATCCTGTTTCTTCTGTATTTCTGCTTAGGCAGTGTTTTACACATATTAACAAACACAACAATTATATTATAACATATAGTACCGTTATAGGGTCATGAAAAAGAAACAATGTCACAGTGAAGTCAGCCACAGTCGCCTTCCACACCCCAGCTGCCAGGAAAAAAAAAGGACCAACGCCCTCTGGGAAATGTGCTCCTTCTCATCATCCTCCTCATCATCAAAGGTTTAGTCAATCGTGACCTCAGCACAATGAGATCAGTGGCACCACCACGACATGGAGTCATCATTTGGTGTGTCAGCCACTGTGACACAGCAAACTCGGTAGTAGCGGCTTCGCTCCGAGGCGCCGTTAGCGACTTCCAGCCCCAGATGGGATGTGATGCCTTAAAATATCAAACACCGGGGGACTGAGGCCATTAAAGGGCTTGTTAAAACAGGTTTTTTTTCTTCCCCCCCGCTGTATCCTTACCCATGTCTTCTCACCATGGCCCAGGCCTCTGTGAATCATTGCTATCCTCCTGTGCCAGCACATGTACCACAGAATCACAGGGTGATGAAGAAGAGAAATAAAACCCACCCACTGCTGTAATGTCCCCCTGGAGCTGATTCCTGAAGAAGAAGATGGGGCGCCTTGTGCGCTTTATAGAGGCCCTATTGTGAAAAAAAAAAAAAACACTGACTGTTTCAGCTCTGTAACACATCTTTGTGCGTTACTGGCATGCCAATTAACACACACCAAGTATGAAAAATGACGACTTACGATTCCAGGTGGGCCGACTTTTTACATGTTTTACAGGCGAGGCTTCACTGGCATGACAGCTAGTCTAATCTTCTCCACTAGCTAGCATAGCCAGCCAATCACAAGGTGGTGAGCTGCTCCAAGGAGGAGGATGAAACAGGTAGGGGAGGGGAGGAAGAGGGTTAAACCAGCCTCTTCAGGCTGAGTGAGAAGCTGCGTTTCCATTACCCCTAGCATTGCACAACACCTAAATACTGCAATAAAAAACTAGTAATGGAAACACCTAAACTCCGAAGAAAGAAAAAAAACTCTCAAATATCGCTATCAGGTTTTTACGCTCACATGAGCGGCTCTCATGGACGTATCGATACAGGGGTATATCGCAAAAGTGTCATGGAAACACTTTTTTCGCATTTATACGTCACCGGACGTCACGTCCGGGGTACGGGGTCACGTGACCAGTTCACTTCAAGTGAAAATGGTGCGTTATGTTTGGGCGGAGGAGGCAAAGAATATTTTCTTCTAAGTAATCAAAGAGAAAAATATAACGACCATTCTGCGACGAGATTTTACGAGAATTACGGTTTATGCGCTTCGCACCGTTCAATGGAAATACCTGCAAATCGCAATTGTACTGTGTTGAAATTTCGGAAATACCGCTTTTATTTTGCAAAAAACTGGAATGGAAACGCAGATGGAGAAACCCTTGGTTTGTACAGCTGAAAGTAGGAATTTACGGACCAAACAAACCTTAATTTGTTGTTGGAAGCAGACCACCAGAATTAATTTATTAAATCTTGAAATGTCCGTAATTGGAGCCCTTTAATGATGACATGCTTATATATGTACACAAGGCAAAAAAAACAACAAAAAGGAGTAAGAAGAATGTACCATTCCGTGGTAGCAAAGTGCCGGTCTACTGTTTTGACTTAGGCCTTCCATTTTCGTTCTCGAGCTGCTTTATTTGTATGACAACTGGTCGAGCTTATAAATTGAGCTCGTAAGAGTCGCACACACCTTTTGCACTTGACTGTGTGAAAGGTCCACCGAAGCTGCATGCCCACTGATAACAGCTGAAGGTATTTCAACTGTTTTGTCCTTTCTTTCTCTCGGGAGTGTAAGAACAGTAATCAAAGGCTGTGATTGGCAGTTTGGGTGCTGGCACTGGAATAAAAATGTCTATTTGTTGTCTGCACACCCGCTGTTGACGGGACACATAAGTGAAAAAGTCATTTTTGTTTTTTAGATATTGCACAGAAATGATTCAGTCGGCTTTGATTCAACTTACTTTGGCATTCAGTCAGCAACACAAAGCACATACATAAATGTTGCTTGGCATTTCTGTAAATCAAGCGGGACCTCCTTCCTCCTTCTCATTCCTTGGATCAACTGATTTACATACAAATATCGCAGTAGGAAATTGTATGGTAGCGTATGTTTGTCTTGGTTTTCTTTTCAAAAAGCTGTTAACAGTTGACAGGAGACAATTACTGTGATACAAACGATGTGCAGTTTGTCTTATTGTCATTCCACACTGGCAACCGCAGCGTCATCGCTGTCACCTAGATTAATTAACTGCTTTACTAGAGGCACACACATGCACACAAAAACACAAACGCATATTTTTGGTGCGTCGCAAACGACTTTCGTGCCTTTTGAAAAGCAGACAAAGAAATTCACATTAAGGGTTTTTTTTTAGTGTTGTCTCTCTACATTGGCCCATGAGGGGAAACGTAACATTTATTTCATGCAGACTGGTCGTGTGTGTGTGTGTGTGTGTGTGTGTGTGTGTGTGTGTGTTTGTGACACACTTAGTTCTTTGTCAAGTTAATAAACATTTCAAAAGACATCAAGCACAATGTACAAATGTGAAGAACTCATTATCTCTAAAGACTTTTCAGTCATTTCCCTGATCTAACAGGAAATTATTACTCTTTCTTAAGTTTCGCAGAAGAAAATGTGATTCTGTCTCGGCTGCATCAGTTGTTGCTCGACCTTAAAAAAAAAAATATCAGGGTCTCCGACGAAAGGTTAAATTGTCGATTTTAAAGGTTAAGTGTGTAGCATTTGGAGATTTTGAAGAATAAACGGCGGCGTCAAGTGGTTACATTGCAACGTCTTTCCCTCTCCCTCCTCCTCTTGAACCTGCCAGTGAGCTACGGTGGCCTGCACACCCTGGATACCTTGTCCACTTTCTTCTCCATTGGCTTATTTGAGGATGCGAGCGTTCACCCTGAATACGAAAAGCGCTGTCAGGCAGCTGGATGATCCATGCCATGCTTCCTTAAACTATAGCAGTGCAAGATGGCAGCTAACTGGGAACAAGACCCTTGAACTATTCATATTCTCATATGAGAACTGTTCTAAGGGTGGTAGAACCAAATTACATTCATTAATGTATTTATTGGCGGTATATTAAGCTTTTACCAATATAGAAATAATAAATCAAGCAAAATATTAGTCACTGGACCTTTAAGGAAACACATACGGTAGACCTTGGTTAACTAAGTAAAAACTTTAGTGAGGAAAGAAAAGGACAGTTCTTCTTAAAGCAGACAAACCCAAACTGAAAGAGAATGATTTTTTTCCTCCTGTTTGATTTCCTGAAGCAAGATTAATGTTAAAATGCCTCACTGCATACAACTATTGTATTTCCTCCGTGCATAACCACAAGACCAGGACATGCAACATGTTTTCATATTCAGCACCGTACAACAACGCTTGCTGTACTTGTGTACGATAAAGCAACAGGAACGTGTTTGTGCTTCTTTCAACGTTATGAATGCATCATAGTGAAAGAATGGCCGTATTTGAAAGGCTGGGCCTGGGCTCCGTCCACTACACAACAGAGTCCAAGTGCAGCTGATATAAAAGTCCTCCTGCCAAGATGACAAATGGGGCCAGTCTACTCTCTCAAGTGCCCGAAGGATTGCAGCCCAGCTGGATCATCAGGAGGAACCGATAAAGGTGGAGAAAAAGGACATGGAATGGCTTTCAGGTTTTTGTTTGTTTGTTTTTCTTTTAAATAAAGGCTTTATTGCAAATTGGTGTTGCAGACAGATATTTGCTCAGTCTGAGACGTGAGCGTAAGTAGTTGACAGGTTGTCAACAAGTTGTCAACACGGTCCTGGATTTGATTTACCATAACCTGACATGCAAGGACTAACGGCACTAACACACCATTTAGAAGCTGAATCGTCATTTTCATGAACTTCAAAAGTGATGCGACGGACTGTCTGTCGTTCCAAACATGCTAATTAGGTTGGATTTCATCAGTGGTCATGGTGGTTTCTCACCAAGCTAAACTGTTGCAGATTAACAAGGTCATCACAGTTCTGTCCTTCTTCACAAAGGAAACAACTGCTCTCTCAATTCAGTGAGATTTAAGACCTACCAGCTAACTAGCTTGATTAATCCCTGTGTTTTGTAAAGACTACAGTCCCTCCACTCAGGGCGCTGCTGCAGCTTCTCCCAGCTGTCTTCGCCCTCACGCCTACCATTGGAACCACGAGTGCTATGTTTTATTTTATTCTTCTTTTTTTTTTTGGTAGAAATGATTGCGCGTGAAAATCAGCAGTTTGTGTTTCAATCCAGTCTGTCTGGCTACAACAATAATCATGCCACATTCAAAGTCACGTAAACACCGTTCATACTTAGAACTCGAGCCAGTCACATTACCTCCTCTATATGCTTAAATGCACCAAGTTGCTGCCATGTGATTGACTGACTTGTATCTTTTGTTCGCGTCTGAACTCTCATCTTTGTGTCCCACCTAACGGTGCTGGTTTGATGAGGCCTTCGATGAGATTCTATGACCTCAAACAACTAGCCTGGTGAAATGAGAGTCAAATTCAGACACAAAAAAAATCAATCAAAGCAACTGAACATTTTACACATTAAAGTGGCCATGAAGCAAATACCTGGATAAAAGCGTACGCCACCACTGCGTAGCCGAAGAACAATGACGTGCTTGATTTTCACTCGCAGCTGGTAGAGGAAACAGGGACCTTATAGAAAACTGGAGTGAACATAAACATTATTTGCAATATGCTCTCCTGCCATAAGCTGCTGCTGAACATCGCACGCCAAACACGCCAACGCAGTTGCGCCACAGTGGAAAGAGAGCGAATCATCCGCAGACCGTCCTTGCTTCGGGTCGCCGCCGAGAATCCGGAGATTCGCGTCGGGCAACAAAAGAATTAAAGAGAGGCATAAAACGGGATCTGGAGCAGAGATGTATTTTTAACACCGTCTGGGTCTCTCTTAACTCTCCTCTGCCTCGTCTTTCATCCTCCTCTCTCTCTCTCTCTCTCTCTGTCTCTGTCTCTCTCGCTCTCTCTGGATGGCTGTGTGTTTTAGTGCTGGTGGAAAAATACTGTTTGTTAGCCCGCGGTTGTTTGTGCCTTCACCCCACAGGATACACACACATGCACGCACACACACACACACACACACACACACACACACACACACACACACACACACACACACACACACACAGTCATGCAGGTACCCGCAGATTGTGCTCGTGGCAGGTCTCTGCCGCTGTGACATGGCACAGTGAATATGAAAGCAGCGCGAGCCGAGCGATAGGCACGGCTGAGCAGAGGCAGGGGCGCTGGGTAGACTGCAAAGTGCCAGCAGCAGCAGCAGCAGCAGCGGAGAGAACGAATTTGGAAAGAGAAAAAAAAAGAAAGAAAAGGAGAAGGAGGGAGAGGAAGGAGGGATGGAGGAGAACAGGTGCAGGAGGAGAGCGCTATAGCGCGAAGAAAACGGAGGGGGAGCGCTGGGGGAAGTGCAGGGAGACGTGCGCGAGACAGACGGGGAGGGAGTGGAAGGGGAGGGAAATCAATGTAAAGCCGCGCTGTGTCGGGTTATGTGCAAAACGGAGAGAAAACACGCCCTAAAAATACATCGTGACTGGTGAGGAGTGGCAGTTGGTTGGAGGGGGGGCGCTGAGTCCCAACTGAAAGCAGGGATGCTGGCTGGGTGTTGAAAAGAGGACGGGAAGACAGAGATACGCAGGTAAAAAAGGAAAAAAAAAAAATGGGAAAAAAGTAAGACAGGAAGCAGCCACCAAGTTAGGCGTGCTGTCTGAGGCCGCAATGCATTGCGGGTTGGAGTCACTTGGACCGATCCGATTGGAGAAACCCTGATTTTAAGTCATTTTGAATGTATTCCCCCCCCCCCCCCCACCGCCCTCAACCACTGCGCACTAAGCTGCGTAAGTAAGAGAGCTGAGAGGCTGTCGACAGCATCAAGAGACAATGTTTTTTTTTTTTTTTTACGTGAGTCGGCTGCTCGGGGATGAGAGGTGCAACGTTGCAACGTGAGACAAGACGCATCACACCGGCTTCATTTATCTAATGCAACCTGTACAGCAGAGAAGCAGCAAAGGGGAAATCAGACACCATCCACACCATGACTGTGCAAAATAATCCAGTGGTGTAAAATAACGATGAGCCGCGCACGGCTAACGTGACAGAATACAAGTATACACACAAGTCTATTATCTCTTTAAAGGCCTAAATCTCAATACTGCTACTAGTACTACTACCACTACAACTACTACTAAAAAAAAAATATATATATATATATATATGATTTTTAACATGGAACTAGCCTCAAGATAGTTGACTTTGACAATCATTACCACAAAAAACAGAGGAGTTGGATTTATGGGTTCCTCCCTGATCAGTGCAGTAGCCCTCGGCCTCCGGTGAAAAAAGAAAAGTCAATCTCTATTGAGAAAGATAAATACACACATGCAAGGAGAGAGGACAGGAAAGACCCAAAATGAATTTCTCAAGAACAAAGCTTATTGTGGCTAAGGGACAAGCTAATCTTTGATGTCAGGATAAGAATTTCACCAGATACGTACCATGGAGGCGGACGGCTCCATGCTGATGACATCAACTGCAACTCCTGACTCCAGAGGAGGCTGTGTCCGGCCCCTCTACACCACCCTACTAAGTCCACACTGACTTGACTCTTTGATTTTGGGGAACTTGTTGGAAGTTGGAAACAAGGAAAAAAAACTTCAGTCATATTATTATTTTAAAATCATATCAAAGCGTATTATTTTCGTGAAAACAGTGAACTTTAACAAACAATGTAGCACAGACAGATGGCAAAGAACACAGCTTTTCAACAGATGACTAAATACACATTAGTTCTATGGCTCTTATTTAAAGACCATGCCCACACTACACCGTGGCTGTCTGTTTGATGTGTTTTCTTTGTTTCAATGATATGTACATGTGTAAAAAGTCGGCACTGTGCATGTATTAAACTGGGAAGCAATGTTGACACCAATACTAATACAGCGTCACTTATAAAGTGAAATAGTAATAATGGTTGCCATATCCTCTCCTGGCACCTCTCAATGTTTATCGTGATGAAATATTTTGTTTTTTTCTTGTTCTTTCTTTATTTGTTGTTTGTCTTTGACGGGTGCTATGCAGTGAGTCTTGATCTACGTGAATCTCAGCTGCTGCAGATGACTTGGCATTGCAGTTCTGTGAAGGCATCGTCATACATAGATAGCAGTATGTAGATGTTTTGTATGAATAACTGTAAAAACTTGGAACAAAACCTATCAATGTTGTGACGAATATGGTAAACAAACAAACAAACAAAAAGGAGTGGAATCAGACAGCGAGCAGGTATTTCTCATTGCATATACAGTTTTGCTGTCATCACTGGATCTCGCCAAGGTGCTTTGTAAGGTCAAAGACATCACAAAATACTGATCCATTTCTATCGATTGCATTTGAAAGGCTCTGACAATGAGCAAGGAAGCGGGAAGCAACAGCAATATTATAACCCCTGTCTTGGTGTGTGTGAAAGTCATACGAGCCACATGTGAGTGGGATTCTTTTGTTGCACATATTAAAGTGTTATTAAAGTGAGTTCACCAGAGACCATGAAAGAGTAGGTGCTTGATTTGGCTCTTGTTAACTGGATCAGCCACTGTTATGGGGAGCCTAGCTGGCTAATATGAGGGTTGCAATAATATTTGGGTTGCAGGAATATCTAAAAGAGTATTTCAATGTAACAACATAAATTTGGATTCAAAAGTGCTGCTAGTTTTTGGCTGCCTGCAACCGCCACAGCGTAACAGGCTGCAGCCGACAGCCTACTTCTGTTTGCATAAGATTAAATCAGAGTCAATACCGAGGATCTGGAATGCGTTGCAGTGGTACCGACAATGTGCTGGACTCATTATTGTAGACCGAACGCATACTGCCCGCCTCTGTCGGCAAGACATTGGAGCTAATCACCTGGAAACAAAAGTCTGGCTTGTTGGGATCCAACGCCTGGAAAGAAGGAGACATTTGTCTTCCCTTCGCCTTGCGGACGTCACTGTCAAACTCAGGTGGAATCTCCTGTCGGCTGAGGGCTCAGAGCGGAAGAGACATAAATCAACTATGACAAACATGCAGGTTTGAATTTGTTGTCCTTTTTGCAAGCACTAAAGGCAAAACAACAACAATGAGATGTGTTCAGGAGTCTCTGTTGTGTTGTTGTGTTGTCTCCATTTTTTTGTACTTCCTTTTCTTCCCCAACTCATAAGCAGATGACGGCCCTCTGGAGCCTGGATCTGCTCTGGGTTTCTTCCCACAGGGTTTTTTTTTGTCTGGTAACTGTCGCACCTTTGCCTGCTCCGGGGGCTCAGTTGGTTTTTCCTCTGATTGTAGAAAGTCTGAGGCGCCTTTGGTTGTGATTTAACACTGTACAAATATAAGTTGATTGATTGTGATATAAGAAAGAGCGGGGAAAAACGATGCCAAACCTTGGATTTACATTTAGTTCTGATGGATTCAACGTATTTTGCCTGTTTGCTCTCTGAAAGTTTATAATGAACTTTTACGCAGCTGTAGCTAAAGAATTTCCACACGCTGGCGCACGTTGGAATCATTTTTTTTCACTCAAATGCCTGTGTTTGCTCTTGCCCTTCCACTGAAACTGCAACTCCATTGTTTGGAACAGCCGGGAAACATCTCTCTCAGTGAATTTTCCACTCTGTCGGTTCAGCTGCCGGCAAAGTAAATGCATGCGGCGGTTCAAATGTGCAGCAAGGCGTCGGAGATTCGCGCACGCACAATTTACCTTGCGCGGAAGTCAAATGGAATGACAGAGGACGGCTGTTTTTCCCTTTTTTTTTTTTTTTCTAAAGCGGAAATAGGAGGATTCTGTGGCTCGTGAACTCATCTCTTCACTGAAGTTTAAGTTTTAGTCCTTGTCTAACCCTGCCAACGGCGACTGAGTGCATTGCTGATTTGCCGTACGCCTGGGCCAGTGTCCATATTTAATGGGCGGTGCGCGGGGTCTTCTGTGTGTCTCCCCCACCTGACATGGCATGCGTTGAAATGTGATGCTGACACTGGTTGACACTTTGCGGTGATAGTGAGAGAATTGGACGCGGAGAAACGGCAGAGTCGCTGCTCGAGCTGCAGGCAGCAGCAGAGCCGAGTCTCGCAGGTGCTCGCCGGACCGTGACCGTTTCCAGCCGAAGAAAACAAAGACGCGGTGATGCTGCTTCACATTTCGCTGTCAGGACTTAATTTGGCCCACAGCAGTACAGCAGTCTGCTCTCACGCCAAGCCCATCAAATATAAACGTTTTGTTCCTGCCCCGCGCCTCCGGGCGAGATTTACAAGTTCTATCTGTTAATGCCTGGCACAAACTCCCATGAGGTTAATGCACTGGTGAAATGAAGCCATGTGAGCTTGTTCAGTTTCTGATGACTTGAAGAACGATTAACTTGGGTCGGAGTTGAAGTATGAGTGTTGTTTTCTGATATGGCCAATTGTCATTTCCCAACACAAGTCATGTTGGCATTCCCAAATCACTAAAGTCAAAATTATTCTACTTTAGCAAGAAAAATAGAGGCAAAAATAAAGGTAATTTTGTATGTGTGGGAGCAGATAAATTCCTCCTAGAAATCAGTTACATGTTAAAAAGTGGTTCCTTGGACATTTATATTTTTTTTTACATAAGGCAAAGAGAATGAAACTGGGAAATCCTTATTTGGCAGTTATCTTTTCTCAGATGTGCGCAAATAGGCTGCAATGCAAAATTTGATTTTATGGAGACATGTAAATAAGCCACTGACATTGGGAAAACATGCAAACCTTAAACAAATACATACAAACAGTTCCCGCTTCATGCCATGTTGGATTCCCTGCTGATTTGTGCATTTGTGCTTTCTTGGAGGTGTCTTCTTCCCAATGTTTCTTATGTGTCCTATAGTCAAGAGTTTTCTGTATGTGTACCTTTTAATTTAATGGTATTATTTTTTTTTAGCATATTAGTATACATCAGCTGCCTAGGTCATAGATGTGTTCTCAGTGCCTAAAAGAGTATTTCCCTAATAATGTCTATGCATTATTGGTTGTTGGTCATGGTGTGTTTTTGTATCTGACAATGTGGTTACATTTATCTCATTAAGTCACTACTTAACTGTGCCCTGTTGACACTGTAGGCAAACCAACAAGTCTGAAGTGGGTCAGCATTAAAGGGGAGACGGACTGATCACTGGTAGAAAGCCACTCAAAGGCTCGGTTTAAGCAAAATGAATCAGTTAAATTTGGAAGCCGAGAGCACGCAGACTGTTTATGACGAGAAACAGAGGCTAAAAGGTCCGATCACCCTGAGACAACGCAGAAAAGGATCCATTGAATAATTGAAGATGGACAGAGTGGCTCAATTGAGCCGTTACGGTGGGTCAACAGAGGCGAAATGGACTGGTCTTGGTGGGAGAGTGAGGACTAATGGACTGGTTAGGGTGGGATCCTCAGGCCAGATGGACTGGTCACAGTAATCGAGCAGAGCCAATACCAACCAAGAGCACAACAAGGGGCGAGGTTGATGACAAATGGGAACATTTACTCAGTACATCAGGTCTGTATTACACCACTTTTTTTTTTTTCTGATGCGCGACCGCATCCGAGAAGCTCCAAATTTGTGTGTTTTTACATACATTAGCAAATCATGTATCACCTTTGTTTTTCTGTATGCACTCAAAACACGTCCAAGAACGTCTCGGACGCGACGGACAAAATGAGAAAAAAAAAAAAAAATCAACATGAACTATTTCTGCTGGTGGTGCTGACTGTCAGTGTGCTGTTGGTCTTCTCACTCCTATACTCGGCGATCTAAAGTTGGGCCTGATTGCCCGTACGTGACTCTGAAATTTCAGCCCTCCTCCGCGCTCAGATAAAGTGAATGCATTTAGATGTGTGTCTGTGTATGTGTGCAGAAAGTGAAAGACAGTGAAAGACAGACGGTACAGTGTCTAAATGTGTGTGTGTGTGTGTGTGTGTGTGTGTGTGTGTGCTTGTGCGTTGCTGCCAGTCCTGCACTAATAGTCTTAATGCTTCCTGAGGAGTTGCCCAGAGCTGCATTAGCCTCTGGATGGGCCATTGATTTGACGCAAAGAGCCTCGGCCCTCCGCCCTCCCCATCCTAACACAGAGACACTCCACCCATCCAGCCCCTTAAAGCTCTATATGACCAGGCTTCCTGTCTCGCGCCCACGGGGTTATCTCCCCAATGCAATTAAGGTGCTTTAAAAGTGCATTTTCAGGAAGAAGAAGCATAGGGGTAATGAGGGAGAGTGCTGGCTGGACAGCTCCACCGCTGAGTGCGATGGGAAGCCCCCGCTACTCGCCAGACGCCAAGATGGATGGACACACCCCGACAAAGAGGAGGAGGGGAAAGGAAGGGGGAGGAAATGGATACATTACCAGAGGAGGAAATATATGTGTAATATTAGAAGAGGGGTGGGGCATTACAGTGCAATAACGCTTAGCGGAAAATAGATTCTACTACCGTCTTTTCCCTGCTAGTTAGCTGCAGCTTGATCGTCACTGATTGTGCATCGGAAGTCAATTTCAACATTTGGCGCCGACTTATTTGGTTTCGATGACTCCCAAAGATGACATTTTCCATCTAACACAGACCAAAGCGTGTCAGTTTATCTCGGCGAGGAAAAACGAGCTCAGTGTTATTTTAAGCCAACAACTTTGATAAAAGCTCCGAGGGACGGCTCTGTGGAGAAAGAATCACAGTGACGGGACACAGCGAGCTCAGCCAGATTGCTGTAGTCGCCCCCCCCGTGCTTTTCTTTTTTTTCCAGAGTGCCACCAGCTCTTGTCACAAGTAAAGGAGCTGATTTGTACACCAAAAGGTTGGGAAAGTGTTGGTCAAATATTTCAACAATGCTTTGATGGGAAAGCAGCAGAATTCTACATTCAAATAGAAAATAGGTCCAAGTCAGGTCTGCATGTGTGTATATGTCTGTGTCTCCTGAATGAAAAACTACATTATTTTATGTGTGTGTGTGTGTGTGTGTGTGTGTGTGTGAACCTAACCCTAACCTTTCTACTTTCGTGGTGCATTCACACGTCAGATACAAGACACAGAATAGAATAGAATAGAATAGCTTTGATCCCTAATTGGTGAAATTTGCAAGATTATAACAACAATATAGCGCAAAGAGAAGAAAAATGATATCAATCAAATAAAATAGGATAAGAAAAAACAACCAAACAAGATATTTATGTCTAATGGACAGTTTGACTATTTCTATGTTATTAACTCACATTGCATTGTATCTAACATTAAACATTGAACAACACCACGAGGCAAAATGTTCAAATGCAAAACTCTTCACACTGACTGCTGCATACATTTTAGGACCGGGGATGGGAAAAACAAATTTGCTATACGGTTTCGACACGACTCCTCATCTTGCAACCCACAGGGACCTAACAAAGTTGTTAAAGGGGAAGTTTTGTCAGCTAAATGAAGATTTGAGACTGGGCCACAGCTGGTTCGGGGTGTATTTGAGGACATCAGCGGACAAGGTCACTTTTTCCTGCGTCAAATTTGCATTTTGTGTGCCCACACTCAGCAGTATGACAAACATATTCTTATGCACGTTAAATCTAATCTGCCAGGCAGGCGTTAGAGCTAACATACATTTTCACTCAACTCTCTACTCTTCTTTCTTTTTCCAGTGCCAAAATGTTTCATCGAGAATGAATATGGAAAATCCCAAATCAGACAGAATGGGTTCTTTGTCACGTTTCCATTCTTAATGCAGGATTGTCAAACTCACAAGAACGGTGGTGCATGCTCTTTGTCTCCAGTCTGCCAGTTTCCTGTCCACATGATTTAGACACATTAGGGTTAATGGGCTAATTAGCGCGGCTGCGTTAGCTCTCTTGCTGCATGTTATGCAATATCTGGGAGGACACAGACAATTGGGTTTCAGCATCTGACACTGACAGAGAATGTCTGTCTGACTGCTTCCCTGCTGCGTTTGGCAGCTCTCCACCTAGACTTACAAAACACCACTTACTGACTGAGAGGGACGAAATCAAATAAATAAATAGAATAAAATAAAATAAGAGGGCGATGAACTCGCTCCAGCGGCTCGGGTCAACGCAATGCCTCCAATCTGCGTGCGTCTCTGAGACGTAATGTTACTAGCCAACGGAGGGAGAGGAAGTGAAGAGAGGCTGTGTGTAATAAGATAATATATTTTCAACTGATGCTCAAATTGCTGCTTTAAAGTTTCTGAGGAGAGATAAAGGAAATAGGAAAAGGGGAGGAGAGAGACGTAGAAGGTGGGGGGAAAAGAGCTGGCTGACGTCCCCGGGCTCCAATGAATCACAATGGTTTCGTCAGAAGGGAAATGCTAAAGGAGAAATGTTGTTACTGTGAAACGAAGGTCGGTAGAAAAAAAAAAGGGGGGGGGGGGGGAGCAGTGGCAGGAAGGAAAGAAACGGCAAAATGGTCAACGGAAAGAAAGACGAGAAGGAGGCAGATGAGGGCAGGGAGGTGGTATCGCTAACACATTATAGGCTAATAAAGCTGGAGTACTCTCCTCTCCCAGTCAGGGTCTGGTCCTGCTCTGCTGCTCTCTCTGAAACTGCTCTCTTCCTGCAATCAATAGCCCCATAATTTCCCCAAAACAGCTGCCCCGGCTGCTGTGAAATGGCGACAATTCACGGAGACGCCGGCTTCGCCAGAGTGGCACTGCCGCAGCCTCGCTCAGCCCCACGGCTTTGACGACGAGCCAAATATTCTATTTATCTTCCCCTCAGATCACCGAAATGCAACCCCCGCCCCCTCCCCCCCAACCACCTCCCTCCAACCTCCACGAATAAGATTGGAGAGAAAGCGAGGAGATGCACGGGAGGGATAGGGGCGAGCGTTTGCAGTGGCAGATATTTAGACAGGACTTGGAGGCACCGAGGCAATGAGGCGTTCTATACCAGCTGGCTTTGAAACAAGAAATGGTGTTTTGATTGCATTGTTAGGGCTTGGTCTGAGGTCTAGGCTCATAGCTGCCGCTGAGGAGCGTCGGCGGCGTCGACTATTGCGTGTGTTTTGGAGGGTGAAAGAAGTGGTGGCCACCATTTGAGTCTCACAGTGCTCCAGTCTGGATGACTATGTTGTTTTTGTTTTTTTTAATGAGTCTCAAAGATAATGAAGAGAGGGAACAGCTGTGGAATAATAATAGGGACGCGATGACAGTGCACTGCTAAGTCTTTTCGTTTGTACACGCATGACACCTATATTTTCACCGTGCTGTGTCAAATGCAGAAGCACAAGAATGAAAATCAATTAAAATAAACAAATAAAACAAAAACAAGGTTCTTAATAAATAAATAGGATGGCACTATATGTTGCTGAGTTGCGGCTTGTTCTATATGCCTGATGCGTTACAGAGTTACGGAGACGTGATCGGAGGTGACATTACTGCCATTACAAAAGTGACTTTTTCGGCGTGCGCTCTACATGAGCAACTCCATTGAAATTAATGGGCCACTATATTAGGCCCCGGGCGCCTACAGGTTTCTCTCTTTCAGAACTCATGAAATGCATCCAACACCTCCAACAATGCAATGATAATTTGATATTACTAGACGCAGTTGTTTTCAAGGCAAAACTTCATTCCAAACGTACCGGCTGGGCAAAGTGATTTCAAAAGTATATTTTCAGTCCAGCTTTTCCAGTAATCAAAATTATACATTTGTTGAGAAGAAGCCAATATCTGATCACGGCAGACTTTATGGTGGAGAGTGATAGCGATGTCTTCCCAAGAACTAGGACATTATTATATATATTTGAGCCAAAAAACCAAGTACGTAACTACGGCACTATCTGAGGTTGGAACTGTGTCACTCTGCTCTGTGGTTTACTTAAGAAATGTAAAGAAAATCAATAGTCTTTAAATAGATATGTGCAGTAGACAGCTCACCTTGGTCCTGGGTGTCCACCAGTGGGTATGAGGGTTCCCGCCTCGACTTTGGCCCAACCTGAAGTTCTAGAGACCTTCAGGTTGCAGCTAGCAGCAGCTGCCTCAACAACGGCAGCGTCACAGGGTCACTGGTCACAGGGCTTAAAGTCACATCAAACTGCTGCACCGTGTACAGTACACTGGTTCAGTTCACTTCGATTTATGTACAATGAACTGGTATAGTTATTCAGTGTAAAATATATTTTCAACTAAAAATAATGCCGACTTCATAGACTTTTGATGAGCCCTATCAGAATAAATGGGATGGATTGCAGCCGTCTCTTGAACACATCGGCTGACATCTGTACCTGTTTCCGTTTTTTCAGTGTTCCTATATCGTTGCTCACACACTTTTACCTCCTGAGCCTACGAATATCTCTCTTTTCTCTGAAAACTTTTCTTTTATAATTTCCCTCCTGGGAATTTTGCTCTCCAGCTCCTCGTGCTCTGCGCAACAGGCATCGAGAGTTTCTGAAGACTGAAACAGACTTTCCGACTGGATGTCAAGACACTGCAGTGCTTTTGCATTTGAAATGCTCTGCTGCGTGACTTGACAGACAGTCCCCTGCTGATCTGTTCACCCCGACTCGGTTTTGAGATACAAACGCAGTCAAGCAGGTGATTCATTTTAAATATTACTGTCATGTAAAGTAAAGGAATTAAGATATTATACGAAGATTCCTTGTCTTCCGACCTGCTGATAGCAAAAGAAATGCGGATGTGGGAGGTTAACTAAATGCGTAACTCCAAAGGAAATCATCGGTGCGCAGATATGTTTAATGCCATCATTTTCTCTCTTTTTTTTTAACACCACCACATAATCTCTCTCAATTACTCTAAACTTCCTCGAGTCGTGATGGAACCTGGCAAAAATCCATTTGGGGTGCCTCTTTCTGCTCATCCAGAATCCAGAATCATCCAGCATGATCAAGTTTTGGTCCCCTCCGCTGGGAATAGTTAGCCATCTTAACAGCATCTAGATCACATTAGAGCTGTAACAGTGACCAATAATATGAACATGAAACTGGTCAATATGTCAGCTGGTGCTTGAAGGATGAGTAGAAGTGTTGGTCTGGGGACCATTATGGAGTGAGAATAATCTGATATAGCTGTTAGATGATGGACGGATACAGTCCACAGGATCAGACATGAGATAGACCCCGAGAAGAACAAAAGGCTGATGTTTAAACATATCATTTAATGGAGTTGTAAAATGCTGAATACTCCTAGCACCCATAACCCTTACAGTCAATAGCTGATTTCCCAGTCTTTGGACTGAGTCTTGTAGCAGAGCTCTCAAAGTCTGAGCTCCCGTCTCTTCCTTTATCTGTTAGCACTTTGTGGTCTTTGTTGCCAGTGACCAGTACAATATTTTCTCTGCTGGAGTTGCGATGCTCCATCACCTTTACAGGTCCTCCGACAGAGCGTTTTAGACCCTGGATCTATGACCACAGCCACCTGAACCTGCTGCTTCCAGCAGTACTGAAACCAACTCACTTTTAAATCGGCAAAATTGTTTTTTGCAGATATGCCTGCAAATATGCCTTGAAAATGCAAGTGTCTTAATTTCCGTGCACTTTGGTTCATTTTTTGTGTGTGCCTTGTCTATGCTATCTCTTCTTGCCAATTTTTGCTGCGCTTCCGAACTTGAGAGGAGAACCAATTAGAAACACCAGAATAGTATCAAACTTTCATCTGTGGAAACTATGCAAAGCAACAAAAATAAAACTATATTTGGTCTTTATGTCATATTAAACAATAATAACATAAAGACCAAAACCTTTTTTTTGCAAAAATTGGTCAGTTGTAATTAAATTATAACATTATGAATAATTCCACAAGTAACTATAATTCAATTACATTTTTTCCAGTAATGTAACTGACTACAATTATCTTTATTTTGTAATTGAATTGTGTAACAACGTTGCATTCAACCCGTTACTCTCCAACACTGGCAGCGGTAGCAGTGATTAAGGTTGAGGCAGTGCAAAAAACGGGGGGAAGAGAGGTTGATTGGCTGCAGAGGCAGCAGCAGCAGCAGCAGCAGCAAGAAGGGTGAGCTGAACAAAGCAGCTTAATTACCTCGCCGGGATGAGTCATCAGCTGATGCGGGCTGGCTCCGAGATCAGCTGATTGAGCTGGGCTCGACATGCCTCGCCTGCCTGAACTAACAATCGATCAATAGCCCTAATTTAACTCCTCACCTTAATTGTGCGCGTGCGTACGAATAGCTCACGGTGAAACCCTAATGTGCGAAATAGAGTCGAGAGGGGCCAAGAGCGCAATGTGCTTCGCCTTTCAAATTACAACCCGAACGGGGTACACCATCCTTGAAATTGCATTTTTATACTTTTTTTGAATGGATTTACACACACACACACACACACACACACATACACATGTTTGTGGAGGCAACGTTTCTTTTTTTCAGACCGTGATGCTACCGCACATGAAAAGGCGGCGGGACTGTCTCGACTCACAAAGGTTGTTATTTTATTTTTACGTATATATCTCGGGTATATGATTCCGAGATGACAGGCTGAGGGTGGAGGAGCAGCGAAAAGAAAAAAAGTAGTTAAATAAGAAGAGCGACAGTTATCCCGCATCAGGCTCCTCTCAAAAGAAGCGTGCCGTTTTTGAAGCTTTATAAATAGGACCGGAGCTATTTTAGGAGTTTGGCCTGAATCACAAACAGCAGTTAAAATAGATGGTTTAGGAAAATTGTGTTTTTTTTCCCCCACACTTTTCTTTTCCATACCATTTTTCCTCGAAAGGTATCTGGAAGAGGAAGGTTGTTAATTGGAAGTATGTGTAGGATGTAAATGAACTACAAGTAGTACATGTACATATATTTTCTAAATGTTTCTAAATGTATTGAATTATATTGAACACAATTATATCAGTTGTGATGAATAGTTAAGAGAGAATAAAAGTGTGTTTCTTCGTACTTCTTTTTTTTTTAAACAGGATACACTGTGTTATGTTTATGTTTCTCTTTTTGTTGTCTTTTTTCCGTCTTTGTATCTATGTAAAAATGAACCAATTTATTTTTTGTATATAAAGAAAATCTTTCATTCATTCATTCATTCACAATGGCTCCAACTCGATGCTGTCTGTCGTATCCCTTTGGTTATGACTGCACACTAATGTGCACCCTTTTGTTGATAATGAACAATCATAGAGTGAATAAAGCTCTAGTGATTTGAATAGATCAAATCTTACGCTTAGCATTCGTCACAAGTCACAATGAATTGCCATTCAATGTGTAGGGAAATTCTGATGATTTGGCGGCACAGTGGGAGATCCTTTCAAGTCAGGAAACCAAAAGACGGAAAAGGGCTGAAACTTCAACAAGTGATTCAGATGTAGAAAGCAGACAGGCAAGTCGGAGGAGACCAGTGCCCGCTGATGATAAAGTGATTTCCACACAAGGGGAGCTGCGCTCATTGAGCCGCTTCGACCGCAGTCTTTAGCGTCCGCTAGCTAATTTACCAGGTGGGGGAAGGAAAGGGCGCGGATCGGAAGGAAGGGTTGCTTCAGGTGTTCTTATCCTTCTTCCGCCTTCGGGGAGTAAACTTGCAGCGCCACATCAGGCCTGGCATAGGTACTACACCGTTTTCAGTCTGCAGCCTTTAGCGTCTGCTAGCTAATTTACCAGATGGGGGAAGGAAAGGGCGCGGATCGGAAGGAAGGGTTGCTTCAGGTGTTCTTCTCCTTATTCCGCCTTCAGGGAGTAAACTTGCAGCGCCACACCAGGCCTGGCATAGGTACTACACCGTTTTCAGTCGTTTACAGTGTCTCCGTCATCTCCGTGTCAACGGGGCCTTCAGAAGGCGAAGCTGTGGAAACAAACGACGTGAATGGACGTTAATTAGCATCCGTGCGTGATTGTTAGCGTGCAGGGGGAAGGGTTAGCAGCCACGGAGGGAGGTGGAGGAGGGAGGCTGCGGCGAGCAGCTGTTCTCAGCCAGGCGGGCAGCGCAGAACTGTCCCCCAAACTTGTCAGAGATTCTCAAACCCTCAGCTACTCTGCCCGGCAGAGTCGGTGCGCTGCGGCGCACCGCCGTCACGTACGTGTGCCTGGAAAGGCAGGCACACGAGAGCATGAGAACGAACGAGCGCGGCTCTCTCTCTGGCTTTTGCAGAAAAAGAAAAAGGCAGTTGAAGAGGGCGAGCTGGAGGGTGCCACTGCGGCGGCTTGTGCATGAATGCGCGCGTTTAGAGGATGCATGGAAGTAGTGTGCGTGTGCGTGCGTGTGTGTGTGTGTGTGTGTGTATGTCGGGGGAGCAGCAGCGAGGAGGAGGAGAAGAGACTAACAGCACATTAACGACGCTAAGAGAAGGTGGGAAGAGGAGCTCACTGCCTATTTTACAGCAATTAAACACGGCAGCCAGTTTTAGCCTATAGTCTGCTGCACCTCCCCCACCTCCCTTTGTCTCCCGCTGCCTTCATCTCCTCTCCACCTCTGTCTCTACCTTTCCTCCCCCCCCCCCCCCCACCCCGCTGTGACTCTGTCTCTCTGATGTTTACTGCCAATGATGATTACACTTGTAATTTCCAGCTCGATGATGACAGCATGCTTTTTTTTTTTTCTTTGTCGGATGGTGCGACTGTAACAATGATATACTGTGTGGCAATGCCAGCGATGCGCAGCGATGGCCGCCTCCCCCGACCTTTATTGTACTATGAAAATGGATAGGAGTTGAGATTTATGCAACGTTTTATTAGTTTATTCAGTCTAAATGCTGACTGACATCTGTAGCGTTTGCCTCCAATGTGTCTACTGAATTCATTTGCGCTGCTATAAACGCCGTCTCGGGAATAAGGATGGATGGGTATTGCTGTCGTGTTATACTATTCGGCATGTTTACACATCATTCATGTAAATCTGTGTTTGTCGCGTTAATCAATGTGTGCTGTCCCTACCACGTACAACTGCTGCTGCTGCTACCACTACTACTACTACTACTACTACTACTACTACTACTAAGAATAATGACATTAACAATGACAAAGGAAAGTTGTTTGGTCACTTTTAAAGACATCATCAGTTACTTGTGTGATTTTTTTTTTTTTGTCACCGTTAAACACTGTGAGTTTCGGGATTCACAAAGCCAATAACACAATTTCAACTGCAGGCATCTTCATTTGCCTGCGCATCTCAGGGTTTATATTCACACTCACTGTGTTGCTCCTTTCCCCATTTTGCTTCCGGTTTTCACGCAATGATGAGTTTTCCTGTTGTTTCCCTGAAAGCTTCCGTAGGGGGCAGGTGAGCATTGGCTTCCGACCTGGAAAGAGATAAATTGTAGAAGAAAATATTCACAAAAAAAAAAAAGAAAGAATGATTTGTATTGCAATGCCACTTGGCATGTCTCACATTCATGGTGTGAGTGGCACTGAGGAAAAATTGGACTTGAACTTTGGGTCATTCATTAGACATTTTTTTTTTTTAGAGTAATTTACTTATTGACTCAAATTTGGGATTCTGTGATAGAATAATGACATAATATAATAAAGGAAAGTGAATTGAACTGAAGCGAATTGAATTAAAGTGAAGGAGGCCATATCTGCCTCCAGTGATTGATGCAGCCAATATTTAGGTGACATGTTATAGCATGGGTTATAAAATTGTTGCTCCTAGTTCAGACACACTCATTGACCATAGAAGAAGATATATGTATTTATATATATATATATATATATATATATATATATATATATATATATATATATATATATATATATATATATATATACATATATATATATATATATATACATATATATATATATATATATATACATATATATATATATATATATATATACATATATATATATATATATATATATACATATATATATATATATATATATATATATATCTATGTCTCAGCTGCAAAGATGGGGACAAGTCCGGACAGCGTGAACATCCAGGGAGTGCAGGCTCAGTGAGTTATGGTGCTCCAGACACAGGGACCAGCAAGTCGTGGCTGCTCCAGTGGGAGCTTGCTGATCCAGCTGCTGGCAGCTGCTAACTGGCAGCCTGGAGACGGGACCGGGAGGGAGCAGCTTCATCCATCTGCAGAGACACACATACTGTCCAAGACAGTAGACGGGACTCCGCTTGAAGCGCAGTTCCAAACTTCAGCCGTGCTTGAGCTTGACGGGCGGCCAGCTGGGCAGCTTAGATGCTACATATATATTCTAAAAAAAAAAACTGCATTGTTACCCCCAAACCGCGTAGACTTTTCTTTGAAGCACACCTTAAAGTTACTTATTGCCTCTTGTACACACCTCAATATACAAGATCCATATTGGGTGTGGGACCAGATGACACCTGAGTAATAATGTGCAGAATTATTGCATTTGCAACATACATCTTCACGCTGCGGTTATTATTAATGTTTTTGTTTGCAATGTGTTTTTTTTTTTTTTCTCCCTTCCGCAACGCTTACAGACCGAGGCCACCCAATCTTCAATTTATGTGTTTGTATGTTATAGAGTGGTATGATACAGGAGTGTGATAAGTTTGTGATAACATACATACACGCGTGTAAAGCTTTGGTGTTTTTATATATTTCTTCATTTGTTACTGGAAACCTCTTATGAATCTTTTTTGGGGGGGGGTGGGACGGGGGGGTGATATGAAGACATCTGGAAGACTCGCAGGGAGTGTAAAGTGTCACAAATACATAGAACGCACGTGTTAGTGTGTGTGTGTGTGTGTGTGTGTGTGTGTGTGTGTGTGTGCGCTCCATCACGTTTGGCCTACAGACGCTCCGGTGATTCAGCCGCTTCTCTGCTCTGCGCCAGACCAGCACTGACGCTGCGCTCCCGTCTGTCAGAATCCCACCGAAGACTCCAAAAGAGATGAAAGGTAACGACCAGGGAAATACCTTGATCATAATAATAACAATAATAATAATAATAATAATACTAGTAATAAGAACGAAACGCTCCTACGCTTTTATACGCCACCTTATATTGCAGCGCGAGAGACCCCATCCACACAATGACTCTGCCCTTGATCCCTCTGCTCCGCGTTAAATCAGCTCCCGTGAGCTTCCAGAAGATTTCTCTTGCAGCTGAGCGCGGCGCAGCCCCCTTAATGTTAGAATGATATAAACGTCACCCGCGAGGCTAACTGACGGATTTAACCGTCCACCTCTCTCTGCATTTCTCCAGGAGGTTTATTTGCTTCTGTTAAATCATAATTGATCCGATCCGGCGGCTGAAGTCAACTGACAGTTTGGATCGTGAAAAATACAGACGCAGTCAAACACAGTTCGCATCTCAGTGGGGTAATTTGCCGCCCTGTGTGTTGCTCGACTTGATTGATCGTTTCCATGGTGTCAGGGTTTTTTCTTGTTTTTTTTTTTTATGCACATTGGGGGCACGAGGCAGGACGATGCTCCCTACGTGGAGCCGCTGAATGACATTGATTGCAGCATTTCAAGGCAAAATGATGTGTTTTCCACTCAGCGCCACATATGGGTTAAGGCCGCGCTGAACATTTTAACGGTAGACGTGAATGTATTTGTGATTGGACTGATTATGCACGCTCACACTCTGAAGTGGGATTGTCGAGACCTATGGTCTGATATTTTCTCCGTGCTTTCGAAAAACTCACTTGGAGGTCCTGCGGTTTTCTCCCACTGATCCGCTGAAAGAACGTCTAGTTGTGGTCGCAACGAACTCGTGCAAAACGTGGGATGAAACAAACTTTCATTTGCTTGATTTTTGGAGAGGGATAACCAGGGGGCGCTATGGATGGATTTTGTTGTTGTTGTTGTTTTTTTTTAATCGCTACTCTTTGCAGGATGCGAATGAGCAGCGTGTTTGATTTACTGCACGGCAGAGCTCATTGTGTTCATCCTCGACTGCCTCTTCTGTCTTTTTACGTTTATGCGCATCGAATGGAACAATGGAATACCATGTGACACTTTGTCACGTCAATTAATGAACTGGATGGATATTATTTATGATAAACCTTTGGCAGTTTTATATGTATATATATATTTCTGCTATTTAAGTGTGCTCAAGGTCTTTAAATAGCAACAGTTCCTCAAAAAGAGCAGCAATCAGCAGTTTGTGTCATCTGTTTTATTTAGTTATTTATTTATTTATTTATTTATTTAAAAGTTCTCAACTACCCCTTCTCTGAATTTAACTCCTCCGTACTGAAAGAGATTGATCACGAGGTTCCATGATGACAGACGCAGTCTGACCTGTTTGGATTACCTAAAAATACCATTTGGGAACAAATGCAGTCAGTCAAATGGAAAGGAAAAAAAAAATGAAGCAAATACGTTTACGGCGCGTTTTATCCGATTACGCAAAGCGCGAACTGATCTCGGCGTCTCCGCGGGCCTAATGGTACATCTGCCTCATTCATATGTAATGCTATTTGCGTATTTGGTAATGATAATGGTTCAAAATGACAGAAAACATTTCAATCATCAGAAGCTCGGGAGGCTGAGCGTCACCACAGGACCAGTGATAATGATAATGCATTAAACGGACGGACACGACACTGGAAGAGAGGGAGGGAGAGATAAAAGAATCCAGCCTGAGAGGAGCGGGGAGGCTGACTCACCAGCAGGTGAAGGAGACGACGAGTCGATAGCTGGGGGGGCTGTTGAGTCTGCTTCCCGTCCTCTTAATGACGACGGTCAGTCCGGGATACAGGAGGGATCCGTCTGCAGTCGCCACAGACAGACATTCACCAGTTTTGAAACAAATTTAAATGGAAAATATATATATATATATATTTGTATATATATATACATATATATATATGCAAAAGAGAGAGTGAGAGAGAAAGTATTAGGGATGCACAAATAAAACGAGTAGAGTACGAGTCCTTGCATTTGAGTCTTACCAATACCGATACTGAGTACTTGATAAGGCAATTACACATTACTGTCACAAGTTTTACTGGAATACAAACACAAATTTAACAAAATTCTCATATGCATACATATACAACTGGTATGGGTGTTGTGGCATCGGCACGTTTTTTCACTCAACCCCGAGGTATCAATACAGGTATCGTATTGGCGCATCCCTATATACATATATATATATATATACATATATGTATACACACACAAGAGCACCAGAGGTTCTGCTGATTGTAATTAGTCCATCAACATGACTTAATGACTGGAAGTGATTACATCATGGTGCTAAATACCATAAAAAGAATGTTTCTATACATGGAGTTATTGCACTGGACTGTTATTAACCAGACCCATCAGTGACTTAACAATTAGAGACCATGGAGCTATAGTTGTCTTAGCAACTCCCATCATATAATTACAAAGGTCACTTGCAGAGCCGATGCAAGCGCCGCTGTTGCTCCGGGCGAAAATCAATTATGCTGCCACTCACAGCGCAGTGTGTTGTTGCCATTACAGCAACGACGCACAAATGCTGATTTGTCATACATACGTATCAAAAGCCCAACAGCAAGACAATGCAATACCGCTATTATGATACACAAACCCACAAGTCAACGCTTTGCTTGTTTTCCCTATACCAGTAGTAAAGAAATAATGTTCTGTTAGGGTATTATTTATTTGTATTTTATACAAACCTTTCAAAAGCGTATAGCAGAATAATAACAGGTAGATATTGATTGGTGTTGATTGATTGTTGCGCTTCCTCTACATTTCTTATGCCGAGCGCAGCTTATGTGTTTGTTGTATTATTATCAGCTGTTTCGTAGCTGCACCATGGACATATTGCCAAATAAAGGAGTAAAGGTAAGCTTATTCCCAACGTCAGTCAAAAGAATATATTTTCCTGCGCAGCCAAAAACACGTTAGCAAAACAGGCTAGCGTCAAGTGCATCCCTGTCCTGCAACTTCTTCACATTTTGGAACTTTGGCGAGTTTTTTTCGTAGCAGTGGATGTTTAGTGATAAGAAACTATCATTATCATCTCAATTTGCTTCCATTTCATTAAGAGTTTATGATTTCAATCAAATTAACATTGGAGAAACTGTTCATCTGGAGCAACAGAAAAGCTATAATAAAAGCATCTTAAAAACATCTAGAAAAATAGACGCCTTCCTGCATTTCTGGGCTATTTTAAACTCCTTCGAAAATTGTCTGGACAATCAGATAGTGTGGAAATGACCCACACACAAGATGAGTGAGACATGCTGGTCTTTGTGTTTTATGTTTATTTGCTACCATCAGCGAAATGGAGCAAATGAATGAATGAATTAACGCTGGCTTAACTACCAAAAGACAGGACATTATGCAGTCAGGTTGTGGAGGCTGGGTCATGCAAACAGGAGAGTGTGTTGTAGTGTGTCTAAGCAAACTAGCCAACTCGGTAATGGTGGTCCTTGAAAGCTCTCCGGCAGTGTAAGCCCAACTCTGCAGCAACCTACGTGCAGTACGTATTTTCCGAGACAAATCACATTCATCTCTTGGATTTTTGGGTCCATGCCATGGATGAATATTCTTGATATCTTAAGAGATCTTCGCAAGGGCTGTGGGTAGGGATTAACCTCCAAGCCTCTTCGGTCTTTTCTCCAAAGGACATGCTGGTTGCGACACCAGCAGTTGAACCTGCGCCCCCAGACGCACTCGCGGGCCAATCTCAGTCCTTCCTATCGCAGCTATCAAATGGTTTGCCAGAGATTTCAATCAGCTCAACCTACATTTATAATTCAGTGCTGTGCAAAAACAACGGACAAAATGCTTTCCTGGTGGTGACGTTACGTTTGGAGGGGGACTGTGCCAGAACGTATGTGGAGAGACCACAGAGAGTGCCCATTGACGTAAGGAATGGAGTCACTGAGGTTCTTTGTTTGCCTAATACAAACCAAAAAAAAAAAGAAGCTGCACAGACTGAGGCATTCACCTCAGACTTCATGCATCTTTAATCAGTATGTCAGTGGTCTTGGCCTCTCCAAAACCTCTCTCACAAGCCTTCATTCTGTGTGTCACAAATGACTCAGCAGCTCTGATCAGACTTTGGGAAGAGCCTTCACACTGTTTGTGGTAAACAGCAATGATGAGTCTTATTCATTTCTCTCTTTTTTTTTTTTAACATAGACAAAGTGAATACAAAAGCAGTTCTTTCCTTGATCATAGCTTACTTTCCGGTGCGTGTTGATCATGTCTGAGCGTCTTCGTCTCATAGTGAAAGGAATTCATCATAAGCTAGTATTATTTATGAATGTTTGCTGTGTCTTTTAACAAAATCAATAATATATTTTTTAAGGCAGACCGTGGCAGGAGCGATACAAAGTGGGAGAGGGAATTCAAAAGCTGACGGAACTTAGCGGGGAACAGACGCTGGACGAAATGAACTGGCGCAAAAAAAAAAAGAAGCAAAGACTATATACGGCTAAGATAATTGGAAAGAGGTGGAAATAATCAGTCACAAATCACAGAGCAACACGCACACACCAATAAATAATCAACATAACTTAACAGGATTTCTTGGATGTGACATCCACAGAACACATAATTAAACTGAAACCGTCCATTGAGTTTCTTGTCTGAGTAAATGATCAAAGGTAAGAGCTGAAGGAAGGAATAAAGAACACAAAGTACGAAACTCACGGAAAAACACATGATCAAAAAAAGTCATGCTCTGTCTGATTGCAGGTCTAGTAACCCTGCAGGTAATATTTGCATATTAATAGGCAATGATTTGTGATTTCCCTTCAAAGTAAGATGTGCGAAACTACAACAAGACACGTTTCCGGCAAGGAATCTGTGACCTTTTCATATGGTTTTACACCAAGGTGATTTCTGTTTTCGATGTGGTCAAGGAGGCACGACGGCGAGCAGCTTATGTAAAACGGCACAGTGGGGAAACGCACCCGGGCAAACACGCTAATGTTGGAGGCTCCGCCTGCAGCTGAAAAGGCAGACACTTTGTTTTCAATGATCAACACATCAACTGTTGACCATTTGCAGTGCCGGAAAAAAACTTTTAAAGGGCTCACGGGTAAACACACCACAACGCCTAAGTAAGCAGTTCAACAACACACTTAATCTTATTCAAAAGACCTATTTGTTAAAGAAAAAACACGAAGAGGGGAAAGAAAGAGAAACAGGCAAAAGCGCACAACATGTCCTCTCTGATGAATCCTTGAGTGGGTCGTCGCTCCTCTGTCTGTCCCATTAGCATTGTCGGGCATGTTAATGTAATGCTATCTTATGTAAACACAACAAAAGCCGATGAGTGGGATTGCAGCCACCTAATGGTCTGTATACCACGAGGCAAAATATGATCAAAGGCAGACGCACACACACACACACGCGCACGCACAAACTAGCTGGACACATTCACGACAGCAGTGTTTGTATTTTCATGTTTGCTGCTTCAACCCCAGAAAGCCAAATTTACCGACCCGCGTCTTTGTCTGCATCAATGGCCGTGTGTCCGCGTCTCCATAACTCTTCCCACCACCCGACTTGCCATTGTTAAATATGTCATTTCAGGTTCACCCCCCCCGTCTACAAAATTGCACTGGAATGCTGTTGTGCATTGAATTTAATCATCTTCAAAGAAATCTTCACAACTCGTCACGCATCCGAGTCGAGCACGCAGTGGGAGGCATTTCCAGATAATGGGCGGATGTGTCTAATAGGCTCTATAGGTGTAAAAATAACACCTCTCTTCCCTCCCCGTCTTGTCCTCTCTCCACAGAGCCACTTCAGCTTCGCGCTCTCTGCAGAGCAGCTCGACGACGCCGCTTGAGTCTACGGCGAATGAAACACCATCACTGGCGACACGTTCTCGCGGGACGGTGCGCGAACGGCGCGACCTGTGTGGCACTTGGTGCTTCGAGGGTGTTCTTCGAGCCAGCCCTCATTTCCGGAATTGTACATACGCCACGGTGCCACATTGCAAGTGTGCCGGTCAAACTGGAGTGTCAGTTAATCTGAGGCACTAGCCTTGTATCGTCCGGTTAATAGTCCAGAGTGTAAGATTTAGCCTGATTTATTATTTTTATATTGATAGAAGTGCATATACAATGCCCATAAACACATTCATAAACGTGTATACTCGCAGTACAATGGTTTTCCTACCCTTAGAACGGTTCTCATATATAGATATATACATAGTGAACAGTATAGAGTGAACTCTTTCGTGGTTCACTCGTGATGTGAACACCGTCCGCACCAATAGCAGGAAGCTCACGACGCTCCTCGCCGACCCCGCCTGAAAACCAGTCGTGGTTTTCATTAATGCCCGCCGTCTTGTCTGATACGGCCGTCTGATTGCGTCTGAGATATGCACGTATTAAAACATTATTCGCCAACCCGCAGGCTTTTAGCTTAGCGTCTGCTGATGCTGCAGCCCAGATCGGCACCGACATTAAATAAAATCACCTGGCAGACAGTAATACTCGACGCGACGGTGAGGGATTTTCTTTGTCTACACAGGACAACGTTTGCGGTCATGTGACTGTTCCGAACCGTTTTGAATTGAGCCCTCGTGAACGCAAAACGGAACCGAGTGAAAAGTTGCAACGGCGCTGCTGGTTTTCTGCTGGTTAAGTCGTGAATGCCAACTCAAATATTACATTGTCATTGTCTACTTTTTGAAATATGTCACTGCGGGTCCACAATGTGGCCACGGTGCAATTTGTCATGACCTTGTGACATGACCTTGTGATAGACATATTCAATCCATCCTCTGTGGCTAGTTACTGTTAGTTTATACACCATAACAAATTTTTTTGGCTTATTGTTTGGACCAAAAAAAACATGTCTCCCTCTAGCATGTTATCTCGATTGACTGGAGGGAGGCAAAGAATTCTCATCGCATGCAAACAGGTTTAAACACGTTGATCGCGATCCATATTGACAGTAACAGGTTATTGACTTTTCTGGGCGCTGCCTTGCGTCTTCTGAACAAGAATCATGTCTTGCTTTGAGATGCTTCTATTTTCTCAGACTGTGGTCGTCAGTACTTGGTTTTCTTGTTTTCAAACCCAGCAGCACCAGTCAAACATTTATGACAACACAGGATTCTGACAAGTAACATGCTTCCTCATTATGCACTTATTTTATATATATATATATGTAAGTATGTATAACAGAGTCAGAAATATGTGTACAAATGAAGAATTTAACCTTATAGGTCTCATTTGATTGTACAGTAGTTGCTGTAAAACACCTTTTCGCAAATATGGTATTTTTAGAAAGCACGTATGAAATAGAATGGAACACAAAAACATATTTATTCCATCATATAAGGCAACTGCTATGTTTTAGTGCCATAATAGTACGAATTTACATTGAACAACAGGTTCGGGAGAATGCCTCATTGTCCCTCTTCAAGTCCACATTAGCAAAGAACAAGCGTCCGGCCCAGATTGTAGAATTCCGTCCACAGTCACAGTGGGCGAAGAGGTGAGATCAAGTGGAACATCAGAAAACAGGAAGTGACATCGGAGCAGCCTTTCCCAGATGGGACCGCTAATGAGAGAAAAATGCTTCGACTAATACTGAAGTCATCATCTGTCAAGAGTAAGGGTCACTGTGTCTGCCTATTTATGCATTAGTTATTTAAAGCCAAGTGACAACACACTCAGGGATACAACACAAAAAAAATACAGAAACATATTCCTCCATTCATTTGCTTGCAATGTGATTTGATAGAATGCGAGTTCTTGTGAGGTCTGTGTTGCTCTTTGAACGTCTTCTTCATTACAGGCTGCGCAGAGCGAGGCCAGGCGGTGTCAAGCCAACAAGCCCTCAATGTCGTTCATTAGGAAAACATGGTGTTTAATACGGCTCTTTGTTTTATCGAATTTCTCCTCTGGGTTGTCATGTGACATCATGTGACTGAGTCTGCCGGTTGACGTATGCAGCTGAGCGGCATGGGTGTATCAGAGCATGGTCTGAGCACAAAGAGAAGCACAGAGCCAGACGACGGTCCATCCCCCACTGCTGCAGCAGATGCACAGTCTGCATAATTCCCGCGAAAAAAAAAAAAAAAAAAAAAAAATGCGACCTCTGCGTCGATGGCTGTCACAAGACGAGTCGTTTTTTGTTTTTTGTTTTTTTTTATTGAGGCACAATGTAAACACATTATTACTTCTGTGTGTACGATGTTGTTTGTTCCTCCTACTTTTCCGTAATGGTGTGATTACAGTATATGATACATTATGTTCTAATTTGCATGATTCCCTTCTACCAATCTCAAACAGATTCTGCTGTCGGCCGGCAGGAAGCAGATTAAATGTATGAGCTTTTGTTGTAAAAAAATAAATAAATAATAATAATAATAAAAAGAAGCACATAGTCAACAGAAATATGTGAAACATGCAATGACTAGTGCAAGAGTAGATCTGTGAAAGAGGAACTGGAAAACGCCTCAGTTGCTCTGAAGCCACCACTTGCCAGCTAGCGGTGTACACGTTTTCCTGCACACTGATCAACTGAACACCATAAAGGACATTTTTTTTTTTAAATATACATTTATTCAACGTAGCCCCTCACCTGTTTTTAGGCAGAGACCCTCCCTTTTTTTTTGTCGCCGTCAGCGACACCTCCTTGTGAGGATAAAACGGGTCAGTGATGATAATCGATTTGCGAGACAAGCAAGGCTGTTTATAAAGAAGGAAAAAAAAAAGCTTTCTAAAAGCTGCACATTGCTTCACAAGGCAGGATGTAAATGGCAGCGCACAGAATAGCAGCGGGCTGAGCCTTGACTGCAGGGCGTCTTTGTGCATCTGTCAATCAGGCAGCCTGTCAATATGAGCCGCGGCACCCATTAGCTTCACTGCGTGGTGCTGGGTGCAGCAGGATTCTGCCGCATGTATACTGATGTTTGTGCGCGTTTGTGTGTCGAGGGGTGCAGCGACACCAAAATCTGTCTCGTTTTATTCTGAGACGCAAGATGAAATAGATTTCGAGCGACTAAAATTTGGTTCCCGGATTGCAAATCCATCCATCAATTGTGATGGTATAAAATTCTACATGCTGACAGAGAAAGACAGTGACAACATGTATGCTAATCACAAAAAGTTAGCTTAAGTTAGCTTTGAAAATACTTGCCCATTCCTGGATCAGTGTGTGTGTGTGTGTGTGTGTGTGTGTGTGTGGTTTTGAGCTCAATCACCTCAATCCGTTTCCAATGGAAAATGGACTTTTGAGCAGTATATATTCAAAGGTTTAGAGAAGGGAAGAAATTTCAGTTCACCTGCAAAGGTCATCATGCATTCGAGGTCCATTCTGAAATTTGATTGGAAACATCCCACTTTTTGTGGGCCGCGTTTAAAAATCGTTGCCCTTGTCTGTGATGACGTGGAAGAAGCTTTGAAATTGTAAGGTGAAGTTCGCTGAATCCCTGCAGCAGTACAGAGCACGTCAACACAACTAAACAGAACATTGAGTACAGGTATTTTTTACCAACTCGCAGTGATTGATGTGTATTGTGACCACATGCTCTCAGAGTCTCCTTGGGTGAAAAAAAATATTTTTTTTTTTCATTTTTAAACTTTAACATTTGCTCTTCCTGCCATTGAAACCTTACAAAGTGATGCTGAATCAGACGTGTATCATCTCCCTTCTCTCCGCGCTAATGTCTAAACACAGTCCTATCACAGTTTATGAAAGAAAAGGTGGAAGGCACAAGGTTTGAACGCCGCAAGAGGGCGGACGGGAAATCAATACCTCATCTCGACGGTAACCTATAAAACAATAACCAACGAATTTGCATCAATCTGCTCGCGGAGCCACCGGCTAGATTGGGCGACGGAGCCCTCGTCTTTCACATTCCGGCCACATAAAAGAGAACCTTCACCCCTCTCCTTCACGTTTTTTTGCCTTCGTCAAATCGGTTTCTAGCCGGAAGATTCCGTCTTTGTTTATGGCGGAAAATGGAGGACTCGGGCGGCAACGCTTCGAGCTGCTTTAGTCACCCATTCACGCCTTTTATCACTCACAAAGGCAGCCACCCTGACATGAAAGACTGTTTGGCTTGTGTGTTTCGCAGCGCCGTATCCTACCATACATCCTTCCCTCCTGAGTGCCCTGTACGCTCTTGCCTCCCATTTTGTATCTCACGGAAGCACGCACGTTTAATCCAGCGGCCACTTGACAGCTTTACTTTTAATAAGAAAGAGATCGTCGTCTGAATGGTGTTGCCACGGAGAGAACTCAAAAGTTTTAGTAACGCGAGAGATATAGCTCAATGTGCACTGCCCGACGTCATGGTGATTTTTGTTTGTAACATATTTGAATTTGTTTATTCAAATGGGGACATTTTCCCGCCCTTTATTTTGAAGTACAACAGCTTGTAAAACTTGTAGAATGTACACTGACGGAGTTTCACTGTCTGATCTTTTTTAAGACGGCCTGACCATGACCCCATATTCATTCATACCATCCCTGTATTGTTGAAACACCTTCACACACACACTCTCTCTCTCTCTCTCTCTCTCTCTCTCTCTTTTTCACTCTGTGTGTGTGTGTGTGTGTCACCTTCCTTCATGGTTCAGTAGTAATTCATTCAATCATACTTGGCTCTTAAACACACACACACACACACACACACACACACACACAGGTATACATTGACACAGAAACTTTAGCACCACACCAGCTTTTAAAAGCCTTCTACAGTAACTACCACTACAGCTAATTAAAAAAAAGTGCATACATCTGTTGAAGCAGTGGTTCTCAAGCTTCTCAAAGACTCTCTGTCACGCCCCACCTTGGAGGAAGAAAATTTTTCATGGCTAGAAGCCCCAAATTTGACGTGGCTGTGTCTTGAGGGATCCCGATGAACCTGCAAGTGGCCCCATGTCTCTAGGACAAAGTTGACTTTTGACCCCATAGACTTGCATGGCATTAGGGCAGTGTTTCTCAAACTTTCTCTGTCACGCCCCACCTTGGAGGAAGAAAATTTTTCATGCGCCCCCCCAAAGGCCAAAATGGTGAAATTCACTGAAACAACTTAAATGTGCAAATAATGTTTTACCTTTGGCACACCACTTTTTGTGATATCAAAACCAACATCCTTTTTTTTTATCATGAACATTCATTTCACATTCATTCGCTTTTCTCTTCATTTATGAAATCATTTATTTTGTACAAATAAACAACTTTAGCGCGCCACCCACTTTGAGAAACACTGTGTTAAACTGTTCAGTGTGTGATATTTGGAGATTTTGAGTACAATCAGTGACATCAAGCGGTTACATTTTAGATTGCAGCACGCTTTCGCCCTCACCACTCTGCCTCAACTGAGCTTGCCAGTGAACTACAGTGGCCTGTGCACCCAAACCAGCTAACTGGGAGCAAGGAAAGGAAAGTCGGGACAAAAACAGCTTGTTTATTTTTATGGGTGTACCCCGCTTCACGTGGGCAGTTGCTCACTCTGAATACTGTGCATGCTTACACCGAAAACATTTAAGCGTTGATTGTAATATGATCATTACGCAAAACATTCACCATCACTATGTTCTATCATGGTTCATTAGAAAAATGGTTTGAGATGGTTTTTTTTAGCAATGAATGTGAGTCTGCTGTAGAGGTTTCAACAGCAATTAAAAAGCCAGTACGTGAACAATTTAATGTCGGCACATAATCATTTAGTTAAGTGCTGCCTGATTACAGCCAGCAGTTTTGCACATGAAGCTGATTCGTCTGAAACAATAGATTTGACTATTATAGACTGCTGTTGATGAAGAGTTCCGTTGAAAGGATTTAGCTGAGCGCTGGAAAACACAATTAGTTGTTAGTGACATCAATCTAGTTTATAGTAAAAAACATGATCATAATATTATTTTAGTGACAATTATTGTCAATTGTTTTCACTAATAAATCTGTAATTCAAGTATTTTCAATAATATCAAACCTATTTGGATCACGTCCACCTAAAGCAGCAAATCCCACATTAAAATATGTGACCTGCTGCTGTACATGCTTAACTTAAATCTTGCCTAGCACCCAACTCACTCTAGTACCTGCCAAGTGGTAGAACTCGCATTTAGTTTTAACTCTAAAGCGCACCCTTTGTTTAAAGTGTTGAATAGATTAGTATATGTTTAGATTCACAAGGAGATATTTGGATATACATATATTGAGCACTATCATTTCTTACAGCATCGTCACCTATCATATTAGTAATCGCATAGCTAATACGTTATGCATATTTTTAACAACAATATTATTTGAATATTACTTAGATGATATTAGACAGCCGATGTCACAGTTCTGCTCAGATGCATTGTTCCCCAATATCTTTCTCCTCTTGCCAACCAGCCAGCCAGCCACACCCACCGCTTAAAATAGCACCACTGTGGCCAGATGTTAACCTCATTATTTCCTGTCACTGACATTGTCCCACGTGACATCAGATGTCACTGTGACTCTCTCGCTCCTCAAAATACTCTTCTGTTTTCATGGAGAGGTTTTCATTTTCAAGCGTGGATGCACCAACGCATGGTTCCACAGTGTTCTGACTTCACAGTGCTTCACAGTTTCGGACTAATACTTCTTCGCCGATCTAGTCTGTGTCTGAATTACCCGTGTCTAGCTCACTGATCCTCCAGTCAACTTCAATAACCCTTTTGCCTCATCCTGGATTTGCAGTAGGTCGTTGCTGGATCTAAACCAGCGGCTAAACTCCTTTCTGTTTGTGAAGGTCAAAGTAAAGGTAAGTAAAGGTGTCAAATCACAAACACAATGTTTACTGTACCTTTGAGATGGTTGACTAAAAAAATACCTATTTTCATTATGTCCCGCACATTGGTTAAAATACAGATATAAGGTAGTTGTCAGGTCTAGTGCGCTGCTGGATTAGGTTAGGCTCATATTGAAAAGGCTCCATGTGAACTCATATTAAAGCAACATTGGTGACCTTTTTATTAGAACATTCCTCTTCCGAAAAAAAACAAGTTTGAAAAAGATGTAGCTGCAGATGAAACCAAGGAATGTGTGGCAAGGGGCATTATCTTGGTAAAACATCCAGTTTTGACCAGGTCGCCCATCAACAGTGCAACCTTTGCATTGATCTGGCTCTGGAGATCGGCCCCAAAGTGGAAACTCAAGGATCACTGTGTTCAGGCTGTATTTTTGGAGGGAAGAAACCAGGTTACACAGAGACATCATTTTTTGAAACTGACAATTTTCGCAAATGTCCTGGAAAAACGCACAGCCGTCTTCAAAAATGTTCCCGTTTACACGGAGACGCTGGAAACGACTGAAAACAATGTAGTACCTATGCCAGGCCTGGTGTGGTGCTGCAAGTTTACTCCCCGGAGGCAGAAGAAGAAGAACACAGAAGTAGTGTTTCCATTACACTTTTGCAATATGCCTCTAGATCGATACATTTGGAAAAACCACCTCATGAGAGCGTCAAAACCTTTTAGCGACATGTGAGAGGTTTTCCGAAGTTTAGGTTTTTTATTGCGATATTTAGGTTTTGAGCAATTCAGCCGGTAGGGCGCCGTTTTCAAACTGATCCACCCTGGAGAACGTTTCCGAAAATGTGCAGTTTCGGTCTTTGCCGTTCCAGTGACACAACGGCTTTGCATAAACGCAAGGCCGAACTGACAAAATATTTTACTGTTTTCGTCTTCGTGTTAACGAGCCCTCAGTCTCAAGGTGGACACTCTTGCGCCATGGGTCACCCATTAAAGCATCCTCACACTGATTCCTTTTGATTTTGACGATGATGTGCATTTGAATGCCAAAAAAAACCCACAATAAACTCTTCAACTACTTGGAGGAGGCCACTGAGTTGCAGTTCCATCCAGCGTGGCCAGTTTTGGTGACTCCTACCGCCTACAACTCACCATCAGGACGACAGCTCGACGGTCGGCCGCCCTGAGCCTTCAAACCTTCATCCTTCGCTGTCTCTCTCTCTTGCTCCCTCCACTCCTTCGCCCGACCCCGACTGTACACGGCGTCATAAAATTCATGAATCAGCTCTTTTCTTCACTCGCACCGTACACTTCGCCCTCGGAAAAAAATGTTTCCTGATCTGATAGGCTCCATTGATTCCGTCTACGACCCTTCCAGGCACAGTAACCGGCGCTTGCACCCCACCCAAACCCCTATGCTCATCTTCAATTCATACTTCCCCTCGTTCTCATCCCTCTTTCATTGAGACTCTTCCTCCTCAGAGTGCCCCCCCGCCCCGTCACCACGAAAACCTTGGCACGCCTGAAGACCTCCCGTTGTCAGTGGGTGGTGGGGGTGGGTATGGCAGGGAGAGACCATCGGCTTGCAGACGGAGGGATGCGGCGAAGGTGTAGGTTGGGAGGTGAGCGCCATAGGCTCGGCTCTGCCTTCTCTCCCTCCCTTCCTGCGTCCTCGCCTCCCCCCGCCCCTCCCAAACCCACCCCGCACCCCCTCCCGGTTCGCCGGGGTGGTATGACCTGCCGGATTACAAAACAGCCCTCCCATGTGTCTGCCTGTTCTCTGTGCCAGACAGCTGAGAGAGAGAGAGAGAGAGAGAGAGACGGCGATACCGAGCTCCTGGAGCGCCGGAGAAGGAGGAATGAAGAGGGGGGTGGGGGAGGAGGAAGAGGAGGAAAAGGTAGACGATGCAGAGCGAGGAGAGCAGGGGGTGAAAGAGGTAAAGGTAGGGGGGATGCAAAGAAAAAGGACAAAGGCAGAAGGAGCGAGGACATGGCAGGAAGTGGCGGCAGCAGCAGCAGCAGCAGCAGCAGCAGCAGCAGCAGCAGGGAGGCAGAGTAGCGAGAGCAGCCCGAGAGTGCAGAGAGGGAAAGAAGCAGGAGTTTTGAGTGATAGCGAACATACTGCAGATGAAAGCTGTAAGAGGAGCAGGAAGCTGAGAGGCATCGGCGCTGTCAGAGCTTGTTCAGCCCTCAGGGACAGCCGGGGGTAAGTCACACACACACACACACACACACACACACACACACACACACACACACTCTCATTCATGGATTTAGACAGTTTCTGAGTCATCTGCCGGCTGACTTCTTCTTCTTCTTCTTCTTCTTCTTCTTCTTCTTCTTCTTCTTCTTCTTCTTCTCCTTTGCTGCACTGTAATCTCCATAGTCAGTTTACTCGGGTTCCTCCTGTTGGAAAGTTCGAGCTACGCAGGAGATGTGAGTCGAAAAATACGCCGAGTCGAGAGAGATTTCCAAAGTGTTCCACCGACGTCCGTGCACCCCCCCCCCCCCCCCCTCCAAAAAAAAAAATCCCTTTCAGCACAGCCAGGCTTCGGGCGATGATGAGCCTTTTTTTTTGCTTGAGATAGTAAAATGATGAGGAGGACTGGGCTTAGTCATTGGGGGGTGAGGGTGGGGGTGATGGCTCCCGCTGCGTGGAATCGGCTTCATATGATGTCTGACGGGCTGTCATGGAATTATTGCGACCCCCCCCCCCCTCCACCCCCACCCATGTAACAAAGAGACGTTTGCTGTTTGCGTGCGTGTGTGCTTTGCCAATGTGCGCGTTCAGGGGGGTGGTGGGGTTCATCTCGAAGCGCACGCACATTCCTGAAGCGCACAATTCGCCTTCTCATCCTCGCCTCGCCTCCCCCAAAAAAGCTCAGTTTCCAACCCGGACTCCCAGAACCAGAACTGTCCGGGTCCTGAACCAGATGACAGTTTGGCCGTCTGAGGAATCCGAGACCCCCAGTGCTGGATGTTCTTTGGTGGGTGGGGTTTAGATAGAAGCCCTTGTTTTAGCAAAGAGCCAAGCAAAGATCTAATTGATTGGAGGTGCGGGTGGGGGTGGGTCGCTGCTTCTCCACCCGCCCCCCCCCCCCCTCTCCAAGCTGGATCAGTGAGGATGGAGTGGGGGCTTTAATGCCCGAATAAGAGGCACTTTGGGGGCGTTGAGCCGCCTTAACCTTCGCCCACCCCGGTGGTGTCGGCGGTGGAATTACAGCATCAGAGCAGAGCAGGGCGGCCATATTAGCTCTGTTACAGGCCTCTCAGGAGGGCGGCTGGGTGGGGTGGGGGTAGGGTGGGGTGGGGGGTGGGGGTGGGTAGGGGTCGTCATGGTAAGCGGTCGTCATGGAGATTGTGATGGAGCTAAGCTGGTGTGGTGGTGGTGGTGGTGGGAGGGCCCCCCCCCTGTGGATGGGACTCACCTGGTCCGCGGAGAGCGTTCGCGGCGCCACCTGCAGCTGCTTTCTTGTTCTCCTCCGCGCCACGGCGGAGGGCGGAGACGTGGGGGAGTTGATCGCCGCCCGTGAAAAGGAGGAAGTGAACGTTGTGGCGGCGCAGAGGGAGGAGGGGGTTGGGGTCGGTCAGGCAGTCCTGCTTTTTTTTCCTATTGGGTACGTTTCGCTAATTAATCCCGACAGCAACCAAATCCTGCTCAAGGCCCAGCGCTTCGTTCTCGGCTGGGGAAAACCACACCTTTATATATATATATAAAAAAAAAAGAAAATGTTCCCTAATTTTTCTCCTCTGTTTTAGAACCTAAACCAGTACTTAAAGATGCTGGAGGTGCTAAAAGAATGATTTGACACTTTGATTCAAAGTAGAAACTGGAACGCGGCCACGTCAGACATGTCGAAATACATTTTAGTGTGTGTGTGTGTGGGGGGGGGGGGGGCGAAGAGGCGGGGGGGGGGGGTGTATGGAAGCTGCCATTGAGGATTATTGGCCAGCTTGTTAGCAGGGCGGGAGAGAGCAGGTAGGGGACACACTCACACACACACACACACACACACACACACACACACACACACACTACAAATTTCCAGATTCTTTTATGTGCTGATAGTTGCCTGCAGCCTTTACAACAACATCACAGCAGTTTGTGTCACTTTTTTTTTTTTTTTTTTTTACTCCACCGCCCCACAGTCTCGCCCGTCTCGCTCTTCTCTCGCCATTTGAATATCTAAACGCACAGAAGCTGATACGGCGTACGGCCGTGTAATGCAACAAACCCGCCCTCGGCTCTGAGTCATTATCAGCACACACACACACACACACACACACACACACACAAAAACCGGGGAGCGCCTAGTCAACGCCCAGCGTCCCGCCGCCGTCAGATGTCCGTTGATGTTTTTGATTTTTCCCGACGCCGGGAAACTGAAGGCGAGTTGGAAGGAAGAAAAAAAAAAAATGCGGCATAAACGGTTTGCCTACGCTGCTGCTGCTGCCAGGCAGCCACGAGGCAGTGGGGCCATTGTGTTTTTGGGGCTGTGGTCTCTCTGCAGAGAGTAATCTGAAGCTACAGCACAGCAGCATCGTCACACACACACACACACACACACACACACACACACACACACACAGCTGCTGCTCATATTTCATAGAGGTGCACAGGAGTATTTGTGCGGAGCGCGGTGTTAAGCCTGATAAAGCAGATTGAACCAAAAAGCCAATATATATTGTCTTACACACACACACACACACACACACACACACACACACACACACACACACATACATTCATATATACATACATATAAAAACTCAAAACTCAAGGCATGTATTGAATTTGTGAATATGACTGTGATTTGAAACTACATTTTTTTCCCCAGGCCACAGCAAAGAAATTACACATCCTCCATACAAAATTTCCCCAGTTCCAAATGTTCCTCACACATCGTATAAATGGCAGTCAGTGGGAACTATTCATCCCTGCACTGTCACATGAGCATTTCAGCGATATTCAGGCCCTGCAGGAGCTTCTTGAATTTTCCCTTTTGTTGGAATGACAGTGCGGCCTCAGGGAGCAGAAAAGAAACTGAATGTTTTATTCATATTTATATTTGCGGGAATGCGATGCCACTCATATTTTTGGTTCCTATATGTAATTTCCCCCCCCCCCCCTCTATGTTCAGTTATTTCTTAAATTTTTGTCACAAAAATTCAAGAAAATTTATAAAGTGCTATTAACTTTTTCTTTTATTATGAACGATTCATTTATAAATTTAAAAAAAAAGAATGAATTGGATGTAAGTATGGCAACAGTTGCAGCAGTAAAACAGATTAATTCAATTCCCCCTGAAATAGCTCTGAATTAAAGATGAACAGACGTAGAATATAAAGAAAAGTTCCTTCACTACTTTCTTGCGTTGTAATTCGTGCACGTGCGCGCTCCTTACAGGACACTAACATCCATTGTTCTCCGTCTCACCGTCGGGATAACAAAGACAGTCGGCAACACATTTAATTAGATTTTTAATGAGTGTTCAAACGCATCCTCAATCTGACTTTTGTGGAGCAAATTGCTTTAGCGAACAGCGAAACATGCGGTAAAACCGTTTGGGTGTCGCTTCCGCAGCGGTAATCATAATTGCAAATGTGACTCAATTTGTGCTCTTGATTTGATTTAATCACATCACCGTGAGTCCGGTGTAACGCAACCATCAGAGGGAGATATCGGAGGCGGGGGGTGGGGGGGGGGGGGGGGGACATTTTTTTTATAATTAACAGTTGAAAATGGGCATGATGAATTTAAACGGTTGCTGGTTCACATGACAGAAAATTGGTGAGAATATGAAAGGAATTTAAAGAAGAAGAAAAAAAAGGGAGGCGTGCTTTATTGATAGTCTTAAAATGGCAATGGGGAGCGGTGGGGTGCTGCACTGTGTCTTTGTGTACCGCCGTTGCCATCATTTCCTCGCTGACTGGATTCATTTAAAGCGTTAGTCCGCCCATCCCCCCACCCACCCACCCACCTCCCTGCTGTTTAAATCCAGCCAGCTGCGAGACGTACACGCGGCCCGCCGCCACCGCGTCTTCGATATGAACGCCGGCCTCCTCTCTGAGGTTATAAATAGAGGGGGGAGGGGGAGAAAGAAGCCGTAAGCGGTCGACACGTTCATAAAATTCAGAAAAATCGGCAGAAAAATCACCCGGTGGTGAAAAATCACCGCACTCCGCTGGCCTGGCCTGTGCGTAGTGCCGCCGTCGCCGTTATAAAGAGCCGTAATTGACCCCGGTGGACCCGGTGGTCCTCACGCGTCTCCCCCCCCCCTCCCCCCCGTCTGCCCTCCCCCCCCACCCACAGTTGTTAAAACATCCAGCAGGTTGCTGTCTTGTTTTAATGGCGCCATTACAAGGCCATCAATAATGCACGTAGCAGGGGTGGTGGTGGGGGTTGAGGGGTGGGAAATGGCGGTGTGGGGTTGGGAGGGGGGGGGGGCGCTAAGCACTTGTAGCCACACAACGCCCCTCGGGGGGAACCGGAGTGACGCGGGGACGCGAGAGACGAGACGAGAGAGTAGAGTTTCCTTCCCGACCGACGGCCGAGCTAAGGAAGGAGAGAGCGGCTGGAAATGTGTGCGTTTTTTCCCTCCTACTGCCCCTGGCGCCCTTTGGTATAAAATGTAGCCGCTTTCACATGTTTGTCAATATGGATATATGCGCAGGGGAAAAGAATTTTGGGGTAAAATGCCCATTAGTCTGAAAGGCAGCGAGCAGAAGACACACCGGCCGTCTGGGCTGGAGGAAGCGCAATAGTGGAACAGACACCGCATGCATGCATGAGTTGCACATCAAACGCATCACATGATCACACACTCTGAAAAGGGGGTGGGTGGCGGTGGTGGTGGTGGTGGTGGGAGGGGGGGGCGGGGGGGTCTTTGTGTGCTGCACGGGAGTGCGTGCGCATGTGTGCGTGCGCGCAGGTTGAGCGCGCGTGAGTGTGTGCTGGAATGCCGGTAGACGAGGGGAGGGGAGGCTGCATGCAAGGAGGAAGGCTCGCTGATGCCGCGCCGCTCATTTCACGTGCGCGTGCGTGAGAAATGTGTGCGTGTGTGTGGGAAAGAAAGAGAGAGAAAGAGAGAGAGAGAGAGAGAGAGAGAGAGAGAGAGAGACGGAGGCTGCTACACATGTTTCCACCCAGACGTAGCTCGGCGTCGGTGTGGGAGGGGTTAGAAGAACAATGATGATGGGTCCTCGCTTCTCTTCCCCCCACCCACCCCCACACCCCCCCCATTGCACAGTAGTGTGTATGTGTGTGCGCCTGGAAGCACACGTGTGATTGTCTTTTGTGCATGTGTGTCCGGCGCGTGTGTGCATGCAATGTGTACAGCAGTGGCAGTGGATTCCCACATGTGGCAGCAGAACTGAAAGGTAAGCCCTTCTCTTTGTCTCTGTGCTCCACACTTCTTCTATTGATCACAGCACAGCACAGCACGCTCCTGTGATACCACAGCATTTAAAGAAGAATGATCATAATCTGTGATGGAACATTGAAATTGGTTGACCACGGTAAAACCAAAAAAAACAAACAAACAAAGGAACCGATGTTAACTTTATTAGTCGTTAGACTTGTCGTTAACCTTCCTCCCACTTTGAGCGCTCAGCCACTCAGTGGCAACTAAGCGGGTTTGAATACATTAAAGAGCTTATTGCTCATAGTAAGTCCATCATCCACACCCACCATTCATCATGTGTCACGACGATGTGTGTGTGTGTGTGTGTGTGTATTGGCAGCAGGCTTGGGGGTGTTCGGGTGGGGGGTTGGGGGGGGGGGCGAACCCCTCGGAGATAACATACCCTCAGTCCCAATTTGTCAGAGCGGTTTACGACGAGGTTCCCTGAGGATACACCCTCCATTTTTCATTGTCTTCCCACGCTCGGCCGCAGCGAGAGAGCGAGAGAGAGAGGGAGAGAGACAGGGGGGGGGGGGGGGGGAGAGAGTGAGAGAGAGGGAGAGAGAGAGAGAGAGAGAGAGCGTGCGCCGCAGACACGCAGAATCAGATGTAGTGCATATGTATGCTTCCTACACGGCGGCGGCGGCATTTCCATATCAAAGATTGCCTCCCCATCAAACGGGCTGTAATGGGCGGTAAACTCTCCATTATGATTTGTTTAGCGGGCTAGCGTTAGCCTGCAGGGCGTGCAAACCTCTTTTGCGGATGACGGGCAGGAAGTGAAGTGCAGACGGCGGAGGTGGAGAAGGAGAAGGAGGTGAGGAGTGGGGGGCGGGGGGTGGGGGGGGGGCAGGGGAGCAGACAGTAGAAAGGGATGGGGGGGGCGCGAAAAGGTAGAAAGGGGTCGACGGGATGTGTGTGTGTGTGTGTGTGTGTGTGTGTGTGTGTGTGTTGGGCTGGGGGTGAAAGTGAAGAGAGATGACAGCAAAGTGAGGCGGGGGGGGGGAGACAGGAAGAAGTGGAGGATGGGGAGAAAGAGGAGGAGGAGGAGTGGAGGACTTTCACACGCCTGGTTGCTCCCTGCAGACAGCCCCCGTCCCCCCCCCCTCCATCCCCCCACCACCCCCACCACCACCCCCTTCAATCCAAACCGTAGCGCACACGCGCACGTACGTGCACGCCCCGCTGCATCTCAGGCAGAGCAGAGAAGCGGCCCCCCTTTGTTTGACATAGCTGCACACAAAGGCATCCGGACCTGGAATAGCGCTGGAGTGCAGAGGCGCGCACGCAGACACACACACACACACACACACACACACACACACATGCCGACACTCTCATCAGGACCACTTCTGATTGGCTTAAAACCCGGGCCTTCCAGTAAATGCCGCTGCTGGTTTATTCCCCCTCAAAATTGTCAGTGCGGAGAAATCTCTTGATTCCATCAGCGTTTACTTGCAGTGATGATGATGATGATGATGATGATGATAATTAAGCAGCCTTCAAAGCGCAACCCCGCCAGACCTTTGTTTCACTTCAGACAAAAGACGCGCGGCCGACTCGCGCGCGGGGGTGTGTGGGGGGGTGGGGGGCCACCGGCTCGCTCGGTGAATGTGAACTGTGGGCGGAATTCTTGCACGGATTGCGATTTTTTTATTTCTTATTTCAACGCATTGGATTTATTATTTTTGGTGAGATTTAGAAAATCGTAGCGGTGCAAACTCCGCCGCCGGTGGTGGAAAACCAGCAAGAGAGCGACAGTCGGCGGGGAGACCGGAGCGATGGATGCACCGCTGTGCCTTTGATCAGAACCAGTGGCAGGTTAAACGCCCCGAGTCCCACTGCCAGGCCCTGTTGAATTAAAAGAGATGACGGAGCTTCACTTCCTCCTCAGGGGCCTTCTTGGCCGCACTGAGTCTCCTGGCGTAGTTTGTGAAGAGATTAACTGCACGCGCTCGGCGGAAGCGACCTCCTTTGACGGACAAAAAAAAAAAAAAAAAAATGAAGAGGCCAGGCTAGACAAAGAGCAGGGGGGTGTGGGGGGGTATGGCACCTACCTTTTTTTTTTTCATTAAATTTTTTTTTTTTTTTTAAGAAAAAGAGGATTCTTCCATATTTCCCGGGGATCTTTCTTCAATGAGATGACAAGCTTCCTGCAGGATGTGGCGGTAAATGGATTTCACGCTACACTCCTCGCAACAGGGGGATTTAGGGCGCTGGCGGGCAAAGGGAGCAATATCTGCTGCACCGGAGCGTCAGCAGTACCCCCCCACCCCCCCACCCCCACCCCCGCAACCCCCCGCTAACATTTGAACTCCCAAAACGCTGTGGAGGAAAAACACTGAACGAGACGGTTTCGCGGCATCAGACCCGGCGTGGCGGCGCCGCGGCAGCCGAGTGGGAGGCGGGGGAGGGCGAAATAAAGCAGCGGCGCTGCACTTTAGAGCTGAACCCGCAAACGAGGAACACGCTCACTCTCGAATATATGCATATGAGAAAATATACACGCACTGTATGCACACATATGTGTACGTACGGCATGTTTTTTGGGTTTTTTTTTTTTCGTGAAGTGTACAATTATTTGCAGTAACCGAGTACAGAGGGAAACGCAGGGACTCAATCTTGCAGTATGGAAGTTATTACCGCAGTGCTTAATCCCACACACTCACTGCTTAGCTACTTAGAGAGGGAATCGAATGTGTGTGCATGAGTGTGTGTGTGTGAGAGAGAGAGAGAGAGAGAGAGAGAGAAGGGGGGGGGGGATGCTTTAATTCCAGCTGAGGGTGGCAGGTATGTTAAAAGCAGATAAAAGCCGACGTTAATTGAGGGACAGAGTTTGCCAGCGTGTTTGGCGAAGGAGGGGGGGGAGGGGTGAGAGGCTGCAAAGGTCTTCTGCAGAGCTGCCTCGCGTACACACACACACACACACTCCCACCCCCACAAGGCTGTCGAAGGACAATGCAGGTGAACGGCTCCACGGAGATCTGACGGCCTTTGCGATGCTGGAAATTGTAGTGTGCGCATGCGTGCGTGTGTGTGTGTGTGTGTGTGCGTGTGTGTGTGTGTGTGTGTCTTGGATGGGCTTTTAAAAAGTCATTTTTCTCCGTAAGATTTCTGTGATTTCCGTCAAGAGCCTCTCGAATAGTTCACATCAAAAAGAGAAGAGCGAGAGAGAGAGAGAGAGAGAGAGAGAGAAAGAGAGAGAAGAAGAAAAAAACAACTTTCAAAATTTCAAATGGTTTTGTGCAAGAATACGTCGTGGTGCGTCGCCCGGTGGATTCTGAGCTGAGTCTGTGCCTCCGCGTTCTTGTCATCTCGAAGGTGAGAGAGAGAGAGAGAGAGAGAGAGAGAGAGAGAGAGAGGGAGAGCTTTTAGCAGAACCGTGAGCACACTTTCATTTCGGGGGCCGACTGAGGTCATTCCGCCCAGAGCTCGGAGCCTCGGCACTCAACTTTCTATTCCCATCTCGTTTATAGGCCGCCCTGATTTTGCATCCCCCACCCCCGTCTCCAGAGGAGGACGCACGGCACTGTCGTAATGCAACAAAGTGCAGCATTCAGCGGGGGGGCCCTTTAGCAGACACGGTTAACGTAATGCGCGGTAAAGTGCTCTTATTAGGCCTCATTACATTCGGTGGATTTGAGAAAGCTCGGCGTCTTCAGGGGTCAGTGCGCTTGAATGATGAATAATGGGCATATTTTTATTCTTTGCCTATATTTTCAGATGTTTTGGGTATGGCGTGTTCTCATTGGTGAAGAAAGGAGAGAATAGATAAGACACAGCAGATTGAAATAAAAAGCTGCGTTTTTTTAAATGACAGGCTCGGGGGTGGGGGGATTGAATCGATTGATAAAAGTGGTTGTTAATGATATGATGTTGGGTCTTTGTAAAGTAATAATTAATAGGAGTTTGGTCTAAACCAGCTACAATACAAGGAAATATATTTTTGATCATCAATTAAATTCATTTAATATTATTATGATAGATTGAATTATTATATTAATATTTTTAAAATATAGATATTTGATTTTTGCCCACATTTATGAATTTTCTTCCCATAATAAATAATTATGTGTGAATCTATTTAGAGTCTGGGCTAGTGTGTGTGTGTATGTGTGTGTGTGTGTGTGTGTGTGTGTGTGAGTGAGTGAGAGCAGAATCTGCTCTTTCCCAGTCAAATAGAAAGCCCAATGTATACTAACTGTCATAGTAGCAGCTATGTACACTCGAGCCTTCTGCATTTACATCACAATAGATTCTTCTCTATTCACTATTCTCCGTTTTAACATCTCACCCAGTTTGTTAATTCTGCCACAAATGGGATCATTTTTCGACCGTCTCCACAATCGCATTCTGTTTGCAGACATGGGAAAAATCATTATGCCGTAGTGACTGCAATATTTGGCTTTAAAGATGCTCCTTTCATGAAGTGGGTAACGAACAATCAAGTGACAGCGAACTGGAAAATTGACAATCCCATCAAAAATGATATAAAATGTGCTTCTTTGTGAAAAGAACTCATTTTGGCAATATAAAAATAAAAAGCATATATAATCTCACCCATGCTGTTGCAAATTCAAAAGCTCAAAAGCTTTAATTTTGAAAGTTTTCTTAAAAATGTCTTAATCAGTGGACGAAAACGCAAGCAAAAATGTCCGTTGGAAATACTTGCAGGGGAAAATGCATGGAATTTAAAAGTGAGTGAAAACTATTTACCATGAATTATCAGTATGAGTTATGGAAGACTGGTCACATTCCGACATTTGCAATATTTAATTTGACACATACGTGTCTTTGAAAGAATCAAATTAAAATGAAAAGAACCTGAAAGTCTTACACGGCCCATGTATTCAATACCGAGTCGTCAGATTCCATTTCGCCTCTGTATCGGTTGTCATCAGCTCATCCGTAGCGCTCCACAGCGCTCCGCCGGCCTCCATTGGTCCAGAGGAGGCGGCGGCTGCGTCTTCACAGCCAATCAATGCTGATAATCGCGCCGGCGAGCTGCGAGCTGCAGGCCGCACGGACCAATGATTAATGAGCTTATTACAGACGCAGAGTGGAGCTCATCACAGCTCCGTCAATAAGGGAGGCAGCTTGCACTGGAGAGGGAGGACGCGCGCGCGCGCACACACACACACACACACACACACACACACACACAGGATAAACACACGCAGATGTAAACACATCCCTGCCTTGTTTGCATTCATTTCCACATCCTGACTGATTTATCGCAGCGAATCTGATTTTATTAAAGACAAAAACAAATGACTCACGCTGATGTTTTTTTTTTTTTAACCTTCCATCATCTGCAGGGGGCGCTGCCGTCGCCGGCCTCACCGATGGAAAGTTCTCTCAGCGCTGGATGCGGGACTGAGAGGTAGGCAATCAGCCGTAGCCTGCTGCTTCTCTTGAACTCTGCAGCAGGGAAGGAGGAGGAAGGTCAGCCCAGCGGGGGGCGCCGCCGCGCTGATTCAATCACGGGCGAAGCTGGTTTTCACTCCTCGGCGACTCCCCCCCCCCGTTCAGACGGAGGGGCCGGGACGTGTACAAAGCGGTTGAGGCCGCGGCTAAAACGCGTCACCTGCGCGAAACTTCCCAAATGGCCTTTGCGAGAGGCAAGGGGGCGGGACTTCCAACGCCGCCAATCAAAGTGAAGTGACCCGTGATGAAAATTTGACACACTGGACTATTTATTCGTCCACCACATTCACTGCATCTTCAGCGGGGGATGTGTTTCTCTTCCTCTTCCTCTCCAAATCAGTGCCCATTCCCCCCCCCCGGGATTCCGGAAAGCACGCGACATCCCATAAACTCGTAAAAAAATTCTTCCCAATTCAGGGTGATCCAGTCTGCCTGATTGGCCATTTCATTGCCGATAAGATTTGGACGACTTCATCGTTTGCTGTAATTTGTTTTACGGCTTTCCCGTCACCCAGCAGCGTCGGTGACAGTAGCCAGACACAAGCTGCGTTTCCATTGCAGCTTTTTTGCCAAATGAAAGCGATATTTCTAAAATTTCGACAACATACAATTGCGATTTGCAGGTGTGGAGCGCACAAGCCGTAATTCTTGGAAAATCTCGCGCTTTGAGGAGGATGGAGGTACAAAACGTTTGGCAGCAGCTGTTTCTGTTGTCGCTACTGCTGTTGCAACTGTTACCATCAGGAGACCAAGGCAGCGGACACGAAAAAGGGGTTTCTGGGAGAGAAAAAAAACCTTTAGCCATATTGGAGTTTTTTATTGAGATATTTAGGTTTCGCGCAATTCTAGGGGTAATGGAAACACAGCTACAGACTGTCAGAAGTCATGCAACACTGTTGCCTTGTTTCACTTTACGTCCTACCATTCAGTTTATTAAGAGGAACACAAATTTCAAATTATTGTATGATTTAGAAATTTCAATGGAAGCACAATGCCACAAAATATTAAATTCATAATTGAACTGAGTTAAAGCTTCAAGTGAGAGAGTAGGAAATTAAATACAAAAGTGTCTGAACAATAAAAACAAAATGTTGTCTCATGTTGCCCACACACACGCGCACACACACACACACACACACACACACTGAACATTACACTGCCAATTCGCCTCCTGTTGTTGTAAAGAGGAAACAAGCAATCTGCTCACTTTTGAGAAACGCCTTAACAATGTCTGATTTTTTTTTTCTTTCTGCAAAAACAAAAACAAAAAAAACAACAAAAAAAAACAACCCTGCGCTTCTCTTTGCCTTGCATCCCAGAAACTTCTTAACTCCATTGTCTAAATCTCCTCCGAAAACTCGCAACAAACTCACTCTTGGAGACGCGGGGAGGGGAGATAAAGCCACCCTGTCTGAGAGTGTTTTAATTAGTTTGGGATTCAATCTGATAATCCTGCCGAAGCTTCTGCGCACCTGCTCGGTGGCCGTGAGTCACTCTATTCAATTTGCACCCTTTGAAGTATTTAGCCAATTACATAATTGCATAAATGCATCTATATAATTCCGGTTATGCAACTCTTTCTCTCTCTCACACACACACACACACACATCCTCACACACACAGAGCTCCACGTGGGATTAATCATTTAATCACTGACTTCATTTCTTTTTTCCCTCCATCATTTTCACATTAGGATTAATGTGACAAGAGCTCTGTCTCTCTCTCTCTCTCTCTCTCTCTCTCTCTCTCTCTCTCTCACCCTCTCTCTCTCCTTCACCTGGCTCAATCAAATGAGCTCCATTTCACTCCTATTACAGATGCTATCATTTAATGTAGCCTGGAGAGGGAGTGCGGCCACCGAGCGGCCCTGCAGCTACTCACCTCACCTCCCAGTCTGGATGATTTGACCGGCAGGATTACAGGAGTCACGTTCATTTTTTTCCGGTGCTGCCGAGTTCACGCGGGAGTTAATTAGCGGAGGCAAACAAATTAATAGTTGCGGGCGATTCTGCGAGGCCGGTGACGGCTCAATTTTTTTTATCTGGGGAGGTAGATTTAACACTCCATCAGTCAGGACAGTTTGTGTCTCGTTCCTCGGGCCTTTGCGTGCAGCAGTGTGGTTCACCTTCTTTTCCCTCGGTATCCATCCAGTGTGCAAAATGCAGGGGGGTCCGGTAACCCATGAGACCCCTTGAATATAAGGGGGTCTCATATTTTTTTTCAAAAAATAAAATAAAATACGGAAGTGTATATATATATACATATATATATATACATAGACTACCAGTCAAAAGTTTGGGAACACCTGTTTCTTCATCTTTACTACTTTCTACACTGTAGATACAAACTGAAGACATCGAATATATGACCGACATTTGTGGATTAATGTGGCAAAAGAAAAAAATGTTAAATACCATATAAATATGATATGTTATATATATTTCATATGAAGGGTGGTTATTCTAGATCATCCAAAAAATATAGAAATTGTTGGAGTTATTTCACTATTTTCTTTGGTTAAATACATATTCCAATATGTGTTCATTCATAGTTTTGATGCCTTGAGTGACAATCTACGATGGAAATAGTCATGAAAATGACAGAAAAACCATTCAATCAGACATCAATATATATATATACCAAACCGATATATACATTGGCACTAATTGTCACTGATCGGCCTGTCTGTCTCTCTCATATTCAATTCTTAAAAATATGCACGCTACATGTTAAGGGAATTTAAATTGGTATTGAGTGGCAGTCATGGATACAGGAGGATGGATACAGTTTGCACACTGTGTCCATCCTCTCTCACCAGGCCTCACTCTTCCTCCCTTTTCCTCCACCTCCTCTTCCCCCTCATCCTCCTCCTCCTCCTGCTCGGGCCTCTTCATCCGCCGGCTGCTTTGCTCCTGCTGCAGTGTGCCACGCCTGCCTGCCTGCCTGCCTGCCCAAAGAACAAACACACAATCCAGAGCAACAGAAAAAGGAAAACCAGAGTCACCTCCTCCCTCCCAGCTGCTAAAAACAGCCCCCTACTCCATCATGAAATGATGACAATTATGATTTGGCGGCCCTCCCTCGCTGCCTTGCTGCCTCGCTGCTCGGTGCCAGCGAGTCTCTGGGCTGAAGACACAGCGTCTGTGTGTGTGTGTGTGTGTGTGTGTGTGTGTGTGTGTGTGTGTGTGTGTGTGTGAGCGCCTTGAACCCAAAGTGGAAGAGAAAAAGGAAAAGGGAGAGATTTAGATGGAGAAGCGTGTCGGATTGTGCGACGAGTGAAAGGAGACACAAAGGAACGTTGATTGAGATGATGTGTAATTAGCTCTTTTCAAATGTTTTGTGGCTGGTTTGTTCCTGTTGGATACAAATCTTAAGGAACACCTGACAAACTTTTTTTTTTGTGTGAGAAAATGCAACATGTGTTTGACATTGGGCCCTTAAAGTTTCTAAAAACCCATCCAACTTGTCTTTATAATTTTCTGGGAAAAAACAAAAACAAAAACTTTACTCCCTTTTCTTCATCTTTCTTTCCAATGTATTTTTTTTTATTTAAACCTTGGCCAACAGCCCTAACCCACTGATAAGCTTGAACAGATTAAAAATTAAACCGATTGTTATCTTTAACAACAGATTAGTAAATGGATTATTATCTTTGTTAATTGGCATTGTTTGTTTGTCTGCTCATGTTGACACAATTAACGACATAATAATAACAATAATAATTATTATTATTATTTAATAATAATAATAATAATAATAATAATAATAATAATAATAATAATAATAATAATAATAATAGGGATGATAAGAAGAACAGGATGGAATCTTTGTGAGTTTCAAAAAATTTGGGAAAATGAACCTAATTAAAACATACAAACATACAAGTTGCTCCTGCTGGACCCGAGTTGTCTCACGCTTCACCAGGTTGAATTAATGAACAGCTTTTTGGCACAGGGATTATATTTTCCCCTTTTGAAGCCTGTTTGCACTAGCAGATGCACAAACTTGACAATAAACACTCGTTGCAGCAGCAACCTTTAAATCAGGGCGTCAAAGAACCTTCAACACCGCCTTGTTTGAAAAGAAGGGACCCATTTCCGACTTTTCCGTATCATACAAACATCAAATCAAAAATTTGTTCAGAGGGGAAAGACAACATCGATGAGTGGAAGCCAGGCCCGTTAGCTAATGTACTTAAGGAGTTAATTCCATATGAGTAAACTGGGTGTGAGCCACTGCAGTGAATGAATCCCCCCCACTGTTCCTCCAGTAACTCTTTGTTAGTTGATGTCCAATTAAACGGCAGTGCGAGCGCTAATGCTAATGAGCGTCTCCCCGGCGCACTCGGCCCACGCGTTACTGATGTCTTTTAAATAGTTTATGGACGGCAGCAGCAACAGGAGCAGTAGCAGTAGTAGCCGCAGTAGTAGCAGCAGGAGGAGAAGCAAAAGCAGGAGCAGCAGAAGCAGGAGCAGTAGCAGCATGAGGAGCAGTAGCAGGAGGAGCAGCAGCAGGAGCAGGAGCAGGAGCAGGAGCAGGAGCAGTAGCAGTAGCAGCAGCAGCAGCAGCAGGAGCAGCAGGAGCAGTAGCAGCAGCAGGAGCAATAGCAGCAGCGGAAGCAGGAGCAGCAGCAGCAATAGCAGGAGCAGCAGCAGCAGCAGTAGCAGCAGCAGCAGCAGGAGCAGGAGCAGCAGCAGGAGCAATAGCAGCAGCGGAAGCAGGAGCAGCAGCAGCAATAGCAGGAGCAGCAGCAGAAGCAGTAGCAGTGGCAGGAGCAGCAGCAGCAGGACAAGCAGTGGCAAGAGCAGCAGCAGCAATAGCAACATCAGGAGCAGCAGCAGAAGCAGTAGCAGCAGCAGGAGCAGTACAAGTTGTTTGTGTTTAGTTGCCACCAATAGTGTTGTGTGTGTGTGTGTGTGTGTGTGTGTGTGTGTGTGTGTGTGTGTGTGTGTGTGTGTGTGTGTGTGTGTGTGTGCGTGCGTGCGTGCGTGTGTGAGCGTACTGACACAGCATCGGGAGACTTTGACAGCAGCCCATGCGGAGCGACAAGACACAGACCAGTGGCTTCTCCTAATGAGCAGACTGTTGCCGCTCCACCGTGGGGACCCTGCCTCAGGGCCGCCGCTCCCTGCACCGTTTTATGAACTAATTAAGCACTAAAAGTTGCCTTCTTTGTGGAAAAAGTCGATATTTAGACGGAGCTCAAAGAGAGGGAGAGAAAGAGAGAGAGAGAGAGAGAGAGAAGAGAAGAAAGTTGTTTTTTTCAAATCCCTCATTGGTTATTTGCGCTCAGATGCGTTGGGGTCCGGTTGGAATGGTGGTGGTGGTGGTGGTGGTGGTGGGAGGGCGTGAGGAGAGGTGGGGGAGTTCGCTCGTGCTCGGAACATCTTGCAGCCCAGAAAGAAGCTATTTATAGGCATTAATTATTCTTCCTGCTGCTCTGCCACTGTCCCGATGAACCTGGAGATACTGTCATCTTCACTTTGGAGAGGACGGGCCGACTGCTCCCATGCTGATTCACCAGCAGCCAGTGCACACAGACACACAGCCTGCAGGGTGACGAGGCAATATCCTTTATATCATTATTTGTTGCACACACACACACACACACACACACCCACACACACACACACACACACAAGCTGTCAAGTCACATTGTGAGTGTCTTGTATATTTTACATTACACATTTTTACATTACATTGCATTACATTACACCTTTATATAATACATTATTATTATTATTATTATTATTAACGTTATTGTTATTATTATACTTTTAACATTTTAGCGGGAAGCTTTCAGTATTTTTTCTACATTTTTTCCTTTATTGTTTTAAGTACGGTCTGTGTTCATAAATATAAAAGTTCAAGTTAGATTTAACGAGTGTATCACGCATGACAAGACAGAACAAAATATACACAACTATTGAGCGCGACGCTCCCTAAGAAGAACTTGTACATGTACTGGTTGCAAGATGCGACCTCCACGCAAACCAGTAGCCACAATTTGTCAGGTGAACTGTTTGGTCTTTTTTACCATTATAGAATACAGTAGAATACAGTATTGTAATGTTAGGGCTACACAGGAAGCGATTACATGGGGGTTTTTTTCTCAGTATATTTTTTATTCACGTGTATATGTGTGTGTGTGTACATAAGCCTCTCAAACTGTTCCATTTCATTACCCCTCTTAAAGTCGTAAAGATGATATTGGATCTGGGGGCAACTTCGCGGAACTTGCAGCAAATCCGACTCATCCAATCATATGCCTGTGACTTTACGCTGACCGCTGCGTTTGCTGCAGAGCTCCTTTCAAGCGCCTATCAGCGGAGGCCCCCTATCTTCCCCCCACCCTCCAGCGCTTCCAGCCCCCCCACCCCCACCCCCACCCCCTCCCCTCGCGCCGGGGATCTGCAGAGATGCTGGCAGATTGGCAGGCAGCGCCGCTGTCAGCATCATCTCTGTCACCTGTCCTGCTCGGCGGCCGGCTGCTCCGCCTGCGATAAGACTCGGGGTTTATTCTGGGGGCCGAAAATACTCGGACTCAGTCGGTTGTGGCTGGCGGCCGGCCGATCAGCGAGCCTCTCCGCCTGCCGACCGACCACGCAGCCTCCCTCCCACCCACCACCACCACTGCCACCCCATGTTCCGAGCTGTCACTCAGTCAAGGCCAAAGCTGGATGAGCTCGTTTGTAACTTTTTTTTTTTTCCCCGACAAATCTCTCGCAGTTTGTCGGAGTTTAAAAAAAAAAAAAAAACAAAAAAAAAAAACAGCGAACAGCGTGCGGCGAAACATTAAGTCGCATCAAAGCCCGACGAAACGGGGACGGCATCTGTTCAAAGAACCAGGAGGCTTGCGGTGAAACCCGAATCAAAGGGGCTAATGACACCGCGGGTTGCAAATTTCTTTTCTCCTGCCTCAAAAACGAAGAACTTAATGACTGAGTTGACTGAGCGCAGCAGCTCCTCCAGTTCCTCAGAAGTGTCAGCAGCCTTCTTACAGCATGAATGATGCAAAAGCGAGGATGCGGCTGTGACGCAGACTAACTGATTTTAAATAAAATAGGCAGAACTCAATGAGCAACACAAACCATAAGCAGCAGTAGCAGCAGCAGCAGCAGCGAGTCTTCTCTCCAGGCCTCTGCAGGCCTGTGGCACAGCTCTGGGAGCAGAGCGGGGGATGGGCCCGGGGGCTGTGGGGTGCTGTCGGTGGGACGAAGGCCCGGGAGACGGCAGTGTTAACCGGCTGAAGCTCGGCCTGCTTTACCTTCCACTGAGACGCTGTGGAAAAGCTGCTGCACTGCCACTGTTAACGGCTCACGATACAAGAATCCACTCAGACCACACACAATCATACACATTATTTGATATTATATCATATTATTTTATATTATACTACATTACTTTATATTATACTATATTAGGTTACATTACATTGTTATTATATTATATTATATTATATTATATTATATTATATTATATTATATCATATTATATTATTACTGTGAACCATTACAGTCCACATGGACTCTTCTATTACATTGCAACATTTTGGTTTTTTTCTTCACACATTATCTAGCACATTTCTTTTAGCACATTATCTTTATAATACCTAATTTACATAATGTGCACGTCAAACCATGTGCAACACTAACAGCCATAACCGTCAAAGTGTTTGTTGTGTAAGAAGTCAGAAGTATGATACTGCCCCGGTGAATAGTGGAATTTATGATGTAACAACTGCCCAGATTTAATTAAGCCTCGTCTTGGAGCAGATTTTAATTCTCGCCGTCGTAAAGGGACTTCAATAGGAGCCATTTATGCAGTTGGCTATCAAAGCAGATATGCATTATTTATGCATGGCCTTTAGGTTAAATCCCAATTTCCTCTCTGCCCACTTTGCCTTTCCCCTCCATTTTGCCCTTCATATTTTTTGATTGTTGAACAAAGATTTCTTCACCACAGCCACCATAATGTCGTCATTCAGTTTAATGTAGGTCAGAATCATTTTCTTCATGAAGTCCTGAACAGAGGTCGCGCTGGTCATACGTGGCTGCCTTTGAAGCTATCGTGCTCATGGCAGCTGACCTTGAGACACCAGCGGATGTTCGGGTTGACTTGAAATTAATATTTGCAGGTGTCGATTTTAAAAATAGGATTCAAAATTTCTCTGTGTGACTGGGTGGTGGGTTGAAAGTAAGAAATGAGATTGGGACGCCTCACCTTACTAGAATGTAGGCAACAAAAAAAAAAAGAGATCCTAGATATATGAGGTTCATCACTTAAATGAAATAAATACCTCAGTTACTGCAGAGGCAGACTGAATTTTGCTCTTTTTTTTTGTTTTTTGTTTTTTGTTTTTTAAAAAAAAGCACACACAAACTTAAATTTCCAATTTTGTGTACTTTTAAACTTCACTGAAAAATATTCAAGTTCTAATGAAGCCCACCTCGTCACACATTTTCAAAAGCGATATAGGAAGAAAATTACAATATACTTTACAAAAATGTATGTATTCCAAATTCACAAAAGAACAGTATCATGTGCAAGACTGACACCGTCGTCGCCTTGAGATGGCTCAGCGCTGAGACAGTCAAGAATTGTCGAGCTCCTTTGACAAATAAATTCACCCCCCGTTGCTCTGTTTCCGTGGAGGCATCGCGCAGAATATGTTGGCTTAACAAACATCGTAATGAGTGAGACGCGGCGGTAGCCGGCAGAGGAGCTGTCAGGCCTGTCAGACAGCGAGGCAGGAGCGCTTGCGGACAGCCAAGACGGGCAGAGGGACAGATGGACGGACAGACAGACAGGGGTTCAGTGAGGCGGGCGGCAGCGTTTGACACAGAAGACCGAGAAAGTGGACGTGATGAAATGGGAAATGGATTTGTGAAGCGGAACACGGACGTGAAGAAAATTAATCGACACAGAAGACACTCTCACCGGTTATCGGTGTACATTCTTATACCTGAATACATTGATCAAGACATTTGACTTCACGACGTCTTACTTTGTCCTAGTGGAAAAAGGTTTTTAAAAAGATTCTTGTGCTCCTGAGACTGAATGTGAAGGATCACATTGTCTTTGAAGCCTCACAGTGTTTAGCTCTTTATTGAAATGACTCTTAAAACGCTGAAAAATGGCTGTAAAACAGCTATTTTATGACTTAGTTACTACCAATATCATTTCTTCAAGTTGGGCGGGCCGAATTAGAAAGCTTAACGGGCCGCATACGGTCCCAGGGCCGTAGTTTGCCCATGCCTGATCCAGAACATTGATTTAGGCTCAGTGGGGCGGTTACTGCACCCGCATTGCAACATATTGCTACATGAGGGGACCTTATGGCGCGCGTGTGGCATGTTAAGGCTCCGAAAGCATTGTGTCGACCAGCAGGGAAGTAGCAGGAGAATTCAAACAGTGTGGGTGGATGATTCTCCGTGAAAGTTCTTGCTGCGGCAGGTGACGACGCATTTAATCAATCGTCCACCGTGCCCCGTCCCACCGATCGTATCTCGTTCAAATTTTGTCATGCTCCGCTGTAAATGTGCGCAGAGTCCTCTGCAGCTTTAACACAAGGACACACCTCGCCGAGTGAAAAGGAATAAAAAAGGGATCAGCAAGACCTGTCGGTGCATCAAAAACAGTGGAAATCAATGAAAACCTTTAAATAGGCCATTGCCAAAAAGCTGCAAGCTCACATCCGTGACTGCCTTCACCTTTCCAGAGAGTGTGATGCACTTCAAAAAACTGAGCTTTTCTTGCTTTCTCCACTCAGAAAACAGACACACACACATACACACACACACACACACACACTGATCCAGCTCATAATCCCTCTGGCTAGTTTTGATTGTTAGTTAAATCTTTGTGCTCCTTCACCGACAAAAAAAAACTCTGAACCTTTTGGCTCAGAAACAAGCTCCACTGTGAGACGAGCAGCTTTTTTCTCCCCCAGCATTCTGCACCTCTTTTGCTTCCTCCTCGCTGAAGTGCTCCCCTTCCATTATGTGCAGCGACATTCTTTGTCTAAAGGACACTGGCAAAGAGCTTCTGCTTGGCCAGCCCAGCTATTTAATTGAAAGCGTAAAAAGGGACTTTCTTTGGGCACAAAAGCCCTTATGTGGGCTTTGTCGCAATTAGATTGACCAGAAAGGCTAGTGAACCTGATAAAAGAGATTAGGAGGACTGTACAGCCGGGGATATTATGTGGAGTGTGACACGGCTGCTTGTGGAGGAATTAGCGGGCCGCCCTGCGCTGGCCAGGCAGGGGGACAAACCTGTGATTAATTGAGAGGTCAAAAGATACACTTAAATCCCAATTTCCAGCACAAGGGTGGTGGCATACTGGGAGCACTGGTCCAACTCAGCCTCTAGAGTGCTTCTGTAAACAAGTTAACTCTGAGGCACACCAGCACAGCACTTTCAGGCAGCCAGCTGGCCGTCGACTGGCAAAAGGATGTGCCACCTCACCAAGATATACCTCTGACAGTTATTGCTTACAGAAAGGAATAATTCAAAATCAATTTGATTAAAAACACTTGAAGTGGTTAAATGCATCAGACTTTTTAGTATGTTGTCTGACAAAAATACAGTTAAATCCATGATTTAGAATTGAAAAAAGAATGCTGATTAGCTAAGAAATGGCATTTGGATTTGACTCCATTTGATAAAGAGGCATTATTGAAAACTGTACACAAATCAATTTTAGCCATAACTTCCTGTTGATTCTAGATAGATAGATAGATAGATAGATAGATAGATAGAAAGATAGATAGATGGACCTTAATGTCCAGCTAAACTGCAAGCCAACCTCAGTTGTTAGCAAGGCGACAATACAATTTCCACCGAGCAGTTGATTGGTTATGGATTCTAATAATACTGGAATAGCCACTGAAAACAACCTCTGCAGGAAGTGGATGAGCAAAACTTCAGAAATTACATAATTCAACCCCACTACGATTATGGAAACAGTGACATTTTTATAATAAAGATAATGTCTGTTTTTTTTATGTACACTTTAACTCAAACTACAAAATTACACATTTTGATGTAACCTATTTCTAAATGGTATGTGCTCAGTGTATTGGAAATGGAATAATGGCATCATCAGCATTTAGATTGGCTCCAGCCTGTCTCTCCTTGTCTCCATAATTGCGCGCCCCTATAGCGAGGCTGATCCAGCAGTGACGGCAGCCTGTAAGCTCCAGCCTCGGTGCCTCTATTATAAACTTTATAAATGATCAAACTACAACTTTGTCATGTGCACACTGTTTGCAGTGGCAAACCTGTAGAAAATGGATTTCTGTTCATTATCATTTTTATTGTTCATAAAGCTGCTTTTGAGGAAAAATGACAAAAATACTCTACTGTCCAAGGTCAGAAATACTGAGAGGCTGCACCAACAAAATGTGTAGTTTGACTTAGCAAGGATTAAATAACACCCTGAATTATACCATGTTCTAGTTTTTTTTTTATTTTTTTATTATTTTTTTTTTAAACTATTTATGACTTGGAGATTATTGCTAGATATGTGTTTATGTACATTTAAAATGTATTTAATCAACGAGCAAATTCACTTTCCTAAAGCCCTTTTTTTGAAAGAGCAAAATCTATTGATATTTAAATCCATACATTTTCACGTTTTGTTTTTTTTTTTGTTTTTAAATAAATAACATTGCAATTACTCTACGTTACTAATGCACTTACGCCTGCCATCTGAAAGTCATGGCTTACTATTCATCACAGCATCGTTTGACAATGCGGCCAGTTGATACTACAAACAATTCATCTCACAAATCCTGACAGATAACCGTAAGCAAAATCCTTCCATTGATCATGTCGGTCCGGAGGGCTACGATAGTAAATCCACCTGCCACGTGTTCCACTAAGAAGAGACGCCGGCCGGCGGGCGATCATTTGACTGTAAACTGAGTTCACCGTGACATGTTTCAGTTTTGTATACACAGCGGGCTTCTCCAAGGAGGATTTAGGGCCCGCCGCTGTGAAACCAAGGTTATTCTCAGCTCCATCATCACGGCCCTGTCCTCAATAGCAACGCGCTTTTATAAATAGACGAGCAGGATTGAGCTGCGTTACGATCTTGTGTTTCACCGTGTGGTCGCACACTTCCTGTCAAAAAAAAAAAAAAAAAAAAAAAAAAAAGGGGGGGGGGTACAACAAACAAGAACTGCTTCTAACTGAGTGTCATGGGGGCATGTTTGCGCCTCCATGAGAGAGAACGTTGCTCTCTAGCAGTGTTGAACTTCACGTTTTCCGACATTTCTTAATCGAACCGTTGCTCTTCTCTTCTCTTTCTGTGTCCCTTTTCTTTTTTGTAGGTTGCTAACAGTGAGCGTGGACACGAGTGCTGCTGGATCTAAAGTGCCCCCCAGCGGAGGCGGTTTGTAACTGCAGCGGAACGGCTATTCGCCAGTGCAGCCGGCGTTTCTTTCTTCATCGTGTGGCGATCGTGTGGGCGGGGGTAGTAGCGTTGTGTTACAAAAGGGAGGGGAAGATTGTCACTAATGGCACCGACTGGTCCTGGCTGGATCAACATGAAGGCGGTTAACCTCCCGTCTGCTGCCCTCTGAGATCATGAATGGCAGCAGTGGAGGGACGCGCTGTCGGGGATTCCAAAGGCCGAGGATGACACGTTGACTCACTTCGCACGGTTCAGAGTCAGCGTGTCGAAGGAGCGCACGCGAGGGCGGGGAGGGTCAGCTGGTGTTGTGAATCAGGCCGCTGGAATGTCAGAGCCGGCTTCTTCACAACACCAGGGTTCCTCCGCGCCACTGCCTTCTCAGGTACGTTTCAACACAACAGCCCCGGAGGCTTCTGCTCCATGGCTGCATTAAAAAAAAAAAAAAAATCTCTCCCCCAGCATGGGCGCTGTGTTCCCTGCAGCTCCCATGGTAACTGGAATAATGAGTAAGTTGATCCAAGAACATTTATGTATCATAAATGATAACTGATTATCTGATAGAAATAAAATAAAATAAAAATCTATATATTGTGCAAATATGTGTTCATCTTGCTTTCTGACATTAAATACCTTGAAGATTTCAAGTGACTTGGGTGTCTGTCCCCCCCCCCCCCCCACACACACACACACACACACAATCTTACAGACGATTCAATTATTTGAGTTTTGTGTTTGATTGATTGACGGGTGATAAAAATGATTTATATTTCACAAAGTTTTCATCAAATAATGCATAGTGCACATGTGCACAGCTAAGCACCACTATTGCCTGTTTGAGCCTTTGTCCACACGCACCGTGGCACCGAGCAGCGGAGAGCTAGTAAGCGAACATTCCTCAATGGCGAGAACAAGATGTGTGTCTTACAGTACATTGTCCTACTGCGATCGTTAACGTTACTTAGCAACAATGAAATGAACGTGACGATACAAAGGTTGCATTGGTTGCATTGTTCAGCTTTACTGCATGACACGCCTTCACCCACATGTAGCAGTAGTACACATCAATAGATAGATAGATAGATAGATAGATAGATAGATAGATAGGCATTAATACGTAAAGATAAAGAAAGCACGGGCAGCTTGAAATGCAGTGAAAGTCACTGTGAAAACATACAACAGAAGTCGGAGGGGCCAAACTGTTTTAGCCACCAAACATCACACCGTTCTTCTGATCTGGGAGACTTCATTCAGGTAGGCAACAAATAGCTTGGTCCCTTCAATATAGTTGTACCTGGCAAAACAAAAAGAAGAAGAAAATATATACATTTTGTTTAAGACAGTTTACCATCCATTGTTCCTAAAATCTGTTTTCTTCCAAAGAATTTTTACAGTCTATAAGATTGTAGATAAGTAGATGTACTGTATTTTACTACACCGCTGCTCATAAATGAAATATTAAAGTATTTTATATAGCCTAACATGTTATGTACAATTTCCTTTCACCGGGACAAATGACTGGAAGCACGGACGGTGAACTGATTCAACGTCAAACCTGCTGATTTTCTCATTCTGGGAGTGCAGTCCGTCGTCAAAGCCTCCGATGGGCATCATGATGATGCTTTTTCCAGTCACATCCTGGAAGGTTCTGGCAATAGGGATGGTCCCGCCCTCACGAATCAGATCAGGATCCACGCCGAATACTGTATAAAGAAGGTTGAGAGATGTGAGAATTATACCACATTCATCATTTAAAGAAAAGCTTCGTAAAGTACCACTGTATGTGTGTTATGCAGTCAGACACAACTGAGCACTGATAGCCTGTTAAGTTAATTTTATGACATTTTAATAGAGATTCTATACAACTCTTTCAAACCTTTGAATTCTTGACAACCACTGTAAAATGGCCATGTATCTTAACAGATTTAAACTGATCTAAAAAAGAATTTGCTAAAGAGTTTCTACCATTTGCTTTGGTAGGACACTAAGGAGCTTTAATGTAAGACAGTGTTGCATTGAGGCACCTCTGTTGACTGCTGCCTTCCCGGCCTCATACAGTGGGTGCTCAGTGTTGGCCAGCCAAGGCTTGGCCCCAATCACCATCGTGACTTTGAGCTTGTTGGGACTCTTCCTCTTGGCAAATACCGACTGAAGATAATCTGTCACCTAAACATCCAACCAATAATCCAATAATGCCACAGCAGTTTAGGAGGGTAAAAGTACAGAATATGCTTATAGTAAGTCTGAGTGCCAAGCTTGGGTGTCCTTCCCGATGTACCTGTTTTTTGACCATAGCAGGGTCCATGTCGGGAACCTGTCTGATGGAAAACTTGGCGGTAACCTTGGCAGGGATGACAGTCTTTGTGCCAGAATCAGAGAAGGCCCCCTCAATACCATGAATGGACACTGTAGGGTAGCGCCACATGTGGGCCAACAAGTCCACCTTACAGAAATCATCGGACACCAACGTCATTCATCCTCATTATCTGCAAGGGAGCATGAAGACCAGTAGGGAATACGCAACGGTTTACCTTGTTGTTGTACATGAGCTGGTTGAGCCCTATCTTGTTCTTGTAGTTGTCCACGTCAAACTGAATGTCCTGGTACATCCTCCATTCCTCATCTGACAAGGGGGCCACAGCCTCCCTGATCCCAGGGACCAGGATCTTACCACTGGGGCTGATCAGCGTGTCTGCAACAGTGTTTGGATGTTTAATAATGCATATCTATTATGGGTTTATTAATAGTGTAAGCACACTTAAAGATGGATAAACCCTCATTTTAATCCTTCATTTTTAAATTATGAATACACAATCAATAAAAAATTAATAGATGTACTTATATAACAAGTAGCAAAAAGATAATTTTATATCTAATTTTATATATATTAAAGTTTATAAATGTGTACCAACGATAACTATATAAATATTACAATTTTAATGATTTTCTTTATTGTATGTCAATCGGCTGCATTCTTAGTGGTTAAAAGTCTCCAGGCATTCTGGTCAGGCTGCCTCACTTTCAAAGAAATAAATTATGCAAATCATGACTTTAAATTCAACAAAATGGAAACATTACCTGGCATATTTCCAAGGCCAAGCTGCTCTTTAGTCTGTGTTTTACCTTTCTGCGAAGGACTGAGTGATTGCACATTGTCCCTTTTGGAAAAACACTCACCTAGAATGCCAATGAGGTCAGTCATTGGCTCGATCACAGCGCCTCCATAAACACCAGAGTGTAAGTCCTGTTTAGGTCCATCAACCTGAAAAAGAAAGCTCGTCTTAACATTGATTCTGCCAAGTTTTTCTTTGTCATCGTTGATGTTGTTTGTCGTGTGTGCGCGTGTAGTTGAACAACCTCTGCGTAAAAATAGCAGTTTCCTCTGGTGCCGTAGGTGAGGGCCGGCCGCCTGCTGAGCCAGCCACAGTCTGAGATGATGATGTAATCAACGCTGGAGAAGAAGGTGTCCCTCTGGGCCACGATCATGGCATCCAGGCCGTTGGAGCCTGTCTCCTCCATGCCCTCGATGACGAACTTCACGTTTACTGGGAGCTCCTGGCGGACACAAGTGACGACGGTGCTGCTGCGTCAGAGATCTGACTGCTGGAGCAGGAGTCGCAAAATCTTTTTCAACCTGAGAGCTATTTCATAAGTGCTGAGTCATATGGAGGGCAACGAGTTTGCTACACTCTCCTGAAATAAGACATTTTCTCATTTCGCCTTTAGTTATATATTATTATTATTAATGCTACTGATCTATTCGAAGGGGAGCATGGCATTGGTCCGACCTCCCATAACCCTAAGCCTAACCCTACACTAATGGGAGGTCGGACCAATGGGCAGTTTGTCGGACTAATGGGCAGTTTCCTTTTGAACATTTGACACTGATCGCGTTAAAGACTTTTCAATGATTATCAGCAACAACTTAAAATTGGACAAAATGGAATTGTAGACACAGCTAAACGACTTGTACCATTTTTTAGAACGGGCCTGCAGGCAACTCATGTGGCCCTTGGGGGGCGACGTGGCGCCTGCGGGCACCGTGTTGATGACCCCTGTGCTAGAAACTGCACATGGCCGACAAACACCTTTTCTTAACTTGACAGGCTTTTTTTTTTTTTTTGTAACTGTAACGGCGCTGCAGGTCATGAGCAATTTGCGGTGTTTGTGTGTGTGAAACTCATCTTGTCCCACTGTGGCCTTTTGATGTAGCAGCTCTGCCCTTGTCTTTATTTGCTTGTTGAAGAGCAGCATTGAGTTGGCAAATTGGTTTGGCCGCAGCGCCGCTCTCCTCTTGCACTCGCCTAAGGGCGCCAATTTGCTCCGGCTAAACATGTCTCAAATATTTAATACGCTGTGCCAAATAACGAGGAGTTAGCACGGGGCTCGCGATGCCTGAGGTGCTTCACGGTGTTCCTATTATTAAGATTTTAAGCGAGTTTAAAACAACATTGATTTGCCAATAATAGCTCTAATCCGCTCTGTGCTTGAGGTCAAAGCACCTTAGTACCATCTGCTCCCACAAATGTCTTTTTTATTATGTTTTTGCTTTTTCATTATTGTGCGCTGTTAATCCAGTGGCTTGGGAAGCACCTCTCACCATGTTGAGTGCCTGGTAAGCCTCCACTGCATGGATCCAGGCTAAAACTGGAGCCTTGTTGTCTGATGCTCCTCTTCCGTAAAGGTTACCTGAGGGCAGGATAACCATTTGATTATGATTTGAGTATGTGTGCGTGCTGGGAATCTGTTTTTTTTTTTTTTTTTAATCCTGCTAGCCTGATATGTGGTTTTATTACTGTACTGAATACATAACTAAGGTTGGGCATCGAGCATCAAGCATTGATTGGAACCAGGTCGAAACATTCAGATTCACCTGGAATTGTTAAAAAAATATATATATATTTCACATATTTGCATTTCGACCTTTAAAATGATCAGAATCGAGAATCATTAGGAACTGGAATTGAAATGAGGAATCGGAATTGAAACTAGAATCATTCAAATTCAAGCCATGCCCAAACCTATACATGACTATTTGAAATGTAGCTGGATACCATAGCTTTGGGTTAAGATTTGGATTCAAATCCCAATAGTTGAAGAAAGTGTACAAGATTCAATGGTTAAAGGCAAAATGTCAGAGAATTTTTTTTTTTTTTTTGGTAGCAACCCCAAATACCTGAGCAACTGTTTTCTGTCATTTCCCACCAATTCAATTCGTTCTAGCTTTTTTCGTGTCATGCCATATCACAGTGCAGTGACCTCAGGGAGCTTTATGAGCAGGTCTAGCGCGAGCTCTGATGTGACAGTGACAGACAGATGAAAACTGGATTATAATTGTTGGGACTTTTTGTGACTTGCTCTGTGTCTAAAATTAGGATGTATTATCCAATAAAACAATAAACCGAGTCCTCAATAAACGAGTTCCTGTCAGTCACTTGTTACCGTTGATGTCGGTCAGGTTGTAGGGGTCTGTTCTCCAGCCGTCCTCCAGCTTTGCCGGTTGGACGTCTACGTGACCGTAGACGCACACTGTGAATTTGCTCGGATCGCTGCCAAACTGTGCCGTCACCACTTGAGGCAGAGCCAGTGTCTGGCCGTCAGGGAGCTGCGGATATTGAAGAAGAGGGAAACTCTTTGAAGTACATTTAGCACAAGCAATTTTTTTGTTGTTGTTGTTGTTGTAAAATGGTCCTACAAATACACACTGGTGAGTAAAATATAAGCAAAGCTGTTTGATTTGTCAGCACAGTCATGATCTGAGACTGTTTATTATTGTGTATTTAAATCAATAAATTGTAGGTGATGGATTAAGGTTAAGGCAGGCTAATCCTGACCCCAAACCTCAATAACAAATCCTCTATCAAATTCGAATACACAATCAATAAACACATAATAGATGTACTTACAAATCATGTGAAAAAAATATTTATTTTTATAATCAGTTTGGCTTTAATGAAAAATTGGGCTCAGTTCTCTGTTTGAAATGCAAACATTTTTTCAACAGTTCTCATATGTCTTTTTTGTAGCATTTCATCAAAGGTGTGCTCCATCACTGACCTCTTGTTCACCGATATCCACCAGCTCGACTGTGCCGCCCATCTGTCTCAGCTTCTGAGCCACCATCGCCATCATGCGATGAAGCTCTGGCCGCTTCAACACGTTGCTGGAGTCGCTTTCGATTGCAACCCAATCGCGCAGAGCCTGAAAGCAAACAAGCACGTTGCCCTGAGCCCTGCATTCCTTACTTGTAAACTCCCTGTTGTAACTTGGTGAAATCGTGTCTGATATAATAGCACAAAGCGTTGCAGTGTTGTCGTGTGTTCCCTCTTGAGAAAACAGAGATTAAATTTTTTCTTGGGGGCGTGGAGCTTTGGAGGGGCTACAGTGGTGACATTCAGAACCTGTGATGGCACTTATTCAAAAGTAATTTCATTTAATTTTGTATGTGGCGTACATGAAAACATCAAGGAAAGTATTAAAAGGAACTTAATCACTATGACGTACAAGTATCCGAAAAAAGTGGAACATATTAATTTGAGTTTCCAGAGGGAACATTCACTTCTGTGAAAACATAAGTGCGTCTTTTTTTATGAGAAAAAACATAATTATAAAATGAACAATAATCTAATTTAAAGAAAAATTCAGCCTCCGCAGCGGCTCATAAAGGAATCTCAAGACAAGATATTGTACCTCCACATATTCCTCTTGATGACTGTCAATATGTTGTACCAGCTCTGTGTACTGGAATGCATGGACAGCAGAAATGACCAGCAGGATGAAGGGTAGAACTCTCGGATCCATCTGTGCAAAACATGTTGTTTTGTCAGAACAGACGTCACAATAGAAGAAAAAAATGACAAAATGTACATTCGGCCAAGTATGTGATTGTTTAAAAAACTAGATATCCATTGTAATAATAAAAAAAAACAAAAAAAAACACCCTCACAGGACCACCACACCATAACTTGAAAAATATTTTCACATTTATTTATTTATTTTAGGTTTGTTTCCTTAAATTCTTACTTTTAAAGGCAGAATGGCAGAGTTTCCCCTTCATCTAAGAAGCCCGACTGTTTTATTTCAGTCTGCAATTTCAAAATTTTAATGTTGAACGATATGCTTACAAAAATAGATGTTTCCCTTCAAGCAATAAATCAAGAGCCAGATTCATTTTCCGGGACACATTTCCCAAAACATCACCTTCAATCCTATCGACAATACATCACGCTCGTTTTGGTTCTTACCTTTCTTCCCCGCGGAGGTTTTCCGTGACAGTCTTCTCAGACGGCTAGACTGTGATCCCGATTCACTGCCTGCCCATTTATTTAGCCTCTCCTCAGAGGTCTGCTGGGCCCCAGGGTCACGCAGTCAAACATTTTCCTGACACAAAGCCAAGAGAGCTGACAAATTAAATTTTTCTTGCTGACACGCACAGGAATTACTTCCAATCTATTGATCCAGCTCCGGGAGCGCACACCAGGGTTCAGCAGGAACAAAGCAGCGTGATGAAATCAACAGAAGCTCCTGTTGCTTCTGTGTTGGAATCACTAAGCAACCCCTTCCTACAGCTTCGGCAGAGTATAGCCGTAAAGCAGCTTTTCTTGTTCCATATCAGGCAGGGGTCCCATTGTACAGAACCTGACATCTAGCTACAGGTATGCATTCCTTCTGGGGGAATGCAGCTGTGCCGCTGTATTAAATGATTAGCCGGTGACAAGAATGCCTGGAATTATTTAATCCCATCACCTCCTTATGGTTATTGGGTAAATTGTCCAGGGTCAAAGCTTCCTGTCTCGTCCTGCGTGTCGCAGTGTGAGACAGGACAAGAGGCTGAAGGTTTGGCACGCTCACGTGAAAATAAACCTACAGGGGAGCGAACACAAAACACCCGCACGCACGCACACACGTGCATGTGTTACACTTTAGGCATTTTCACCAACTATATGTTCTATTTAGCATTTTCTTCTTTCGTACTTCCCCTTGGTACATTTTCTCTGACATCAGGCACAAGTTTTTGTTTCCACTCTACATGCACAGTTATTGCTTTCTCACTTGCACAAATAGATATGAAAGGGCATATGAAGTGAGCATTTAAGGGATTTAAGTCCTTGATCACTTAAAAACCAGGGCATTATGCACACCAAGTTTTTTGTTGTCTCATGGTAATGCTTTGGTTCTCAAACTTTCTCTGTCACGCCCCACCTTGGAGGAAGAAAAATTTTCATTTTCATTTGACGTGGCTGTGTCTTGAGGGATCCCGATGAACCTGCAAGTGGTCCCATGTCTCTAGGGCAAAGTTGACTTTTGACCCCATAGACTTGCATGGCATTAGGGTTAGCGATAAGGCTGGAATTAGGGTTAGGGTTAGGGTTACTGCTGGAATTAAGGTTAGGGTTTCTGGGATCCTCATGGGCTAGAAGCCCCAAATTTGATGTGGCTGTGTCTTGAGGGATCCCGATGAACCTGCAAGTGGCCCCATGTCTCGAGGACAAAGTTGACTTTTGACCCCATAGACTTGCATGGCAATAGGGCCGTGGTTCTCAAACTTTCCCTGTCACGCCCCACCTTGGAGGAAGAAAATTTTTTATGCCCCCTCCCCAAAAAAAAACAAAAAAACAAAATGGTGACAAAATAAGTTTTTCAAATTCACTGAAACAACATAAAAGTGCAAATAATGTTTTACCTTTGGCACACCACTTTTTGTGAAATCAAAACCAACATTTTTTTTTTTTTTAACATGAACATTCATTTCACATTCATTTCACTTTTCTCTTCATTTATGAAATCATTTATTTTGTACAAATAAACAACTTTAGCAAATCACTCTTTGTGACATTAAATCCTGAACATTACTTTTTTAAACAAGAATACTCCTTTCACTTTTCTGCTGTGCAAATAACTTTTTTTTGCCAAACCGCTTTTGTAACATCCACCATCCTGGCTTCCCTGTGAAACAACACAGCTTTATGTTGTGCTCCCATCTCCTCACAAAGTGCATAGAATAGCTGCGCTTTCAGGGGTCTTGTTTTAATGAAATTGACCTCATCAACAACATCAGTCATGCGACAACATCACATTTTCTACCTGCCACGCGGGATGACGTTGAGCGTGGCGTGCGCTAAGTCATAATATCGCGCGAGTCGCGGCGTAGATCACTTACTGAGGCAAAGGTGCCACCCACTTTGAGAAACACTGCGGTAATGCAACATACTGTAATTGACTAAACAGCATAAACACATTTGTCTCACTGGGCAAACCGTCTGTATTCCAATAAGTCTGTAATTGGATGTATTGGATATATATATAAATATACTTTCAACTAAATGTGTTAAGCCAGTATCAAGTCTACGTGCGTAAACATGTCCTCGTGTTTTATTGTGACATAACAGTTATCAGTCTCCAATTGTCCTGAGAGAGTAATTATTCTTACTGCAAAAAAACAACATTCCCAGAATTACATTCGGGTTTTTTTTTTTTTTTTTTTTTTTTTTTTTAAACATGCGCTGAGATAATTTTTACTTTCTGTTACAATTTTACGAACCCCGTTCATGAACGGAAATTGTCTGCCTAGTCCACGCGAGAAATTCATCATCTCGCGAGATTTGCGACAGTTGCGCGCGGGAGGTCAAAGGTTACCAACAAAATGGCTGAACACAGCGAGACTGCAGTCACAACACTCTTGGCAGTCTACTAGAGAGGATCTTTTAAGACATTTTAAATTCGGCAATAGGTACACGGATCCCCTCCTACTGCACACGGCCCAGCCTGTTTTTTTGTTGTTGTTTTTTTGCATGGTGAATGAACAAAGCAAATTGTTTTTTCGCCTCCCGTTGGTGTGGAAACCACAGTGCACGGGGTTCTCACCACCAGTGAGAAACTTGGGAGGAATTAGTAACGTTACAGTGCTGCCGCCCCTGTGCATTTTACCTAGTTTTACTGTTTACCACGACATACTTGTGTCGGTTTGTTTTGTTTTTTCCTTTAAAGTGCAGCCTGCTGCATGTCGAGCTGGCTGAACAGCAGACATAACTGTTTTGTAGCATGTTAAAACTCCATTCAAGGAGCAACAGCGCAAGACGACGATGAACAGGAAGAAGGATAAAGGATTCGAGAGCCCGCGCCCTTTTAAATTATAAGTATAATTTTTGTGTTTCTTCACTAACGGAAAAATGAATGGTATCCTAAAAAGTGTGGCTATCGACAGCGAGGGGGGTAATGGAATTGCTATGATGATGCGTGTTTCTCACAACGCCACTACTAATGACGATTATAAATGGAGTCGAATGCGACGAATTTTGCTTAATACATGGAGGGAGTATCGAATCTGGTTTGTATTCAAAACTCGCCTCGTATTGACAGTGTTTTCTTGTTATTCCCTTCACGACCCACCAGGTGGTGTGCATCAACAACATCAACTTTCAGAGGAAGTCGGTCATCGTGAGTAAAATACTATAACAACGGTTATTATTATTATTATTATTATTATTATTATTATTATTATTATTATTATTATTATTATCATTAATAATAATAATAATAATAATAAAAACACACACAACTGTTGAACTGCTCAGTATTGATATTTAACTTTCTCATACACATTGTAAATCAATTATTACTTAATATTTATGTGAAATAACTGTACCAAAATAAAGTAAACATTTTAACTTGTGACGTTTTCTTCTCGCCGTTAGTGCAATGATTGTAGTAATTTGTTGTTGTTGTTTTGTTATGTTTTTTTTGTTTAGTTTTTTTTTGTTGGGGGGGGGGGGCCTTCTGCAATTAAAAGAAAAGTCTTTTCATTGTTATAATGCTCCGTTGCAGCTAACCTACATTTTCTTGCTTTTTTCATTGCCGCAGGGATTTGTTGAGCTGACCATCTTCCCCACGGTGGTCAACCTGAACAGGATCAAGCTCAACAGTAAACAGTGTCGCATCTACAGGGTCCGAGTCAATGACCTGGAAGCACCGTTCATTTACAATGACCCCACGCTGGAGGTGTGCCACCACGAGTCCAAGCAGTGAGTGGATCAGTGCATCATTTTCCGTCTCTATTCTCACTTGAGCGTTCTCTGAAGTCGTGACTGTGTCACAGCCGCCGTGTGTCTGCAGCCAAAAGCAATCGCTCGCTGTAAAACAGATTTAGTGTTTGTTTCCGCAATGTCTGTCAATTGATTTGTTTGCTAAAGTTTTTTTTTTTTTAAGTGAAATGATTTGTACCTTCTTTTTTTTCCGATGATTTGTCCCTTTTTTTATTCTCAGAGAATTGAATTTTCTCAGTTTTTTCATATATATATTTGTTTTTAATATTGTGTCTGCAGGAGGAACTTGAACTATTTTTCCAGTGCTTACACCGCAGCAGTCAGTGCTGTGGATCCTGACGCAGGACATGGAGAACTTGTCATCAAAGTTCCCTCTGAACTCTGGAAACAAGGGGACGGTAAAGTTCAAGAACACAGTGTTTTTGTATATGTGTAATAACGCCTTACTTACAGTAAATGTATGATGTTGCAGTACCTGTATTCACCATAACTGACAGATGCACTGCCCTCTGTTGCATGTGTGACCAGACTTGAAGGTTTTGAAGGTCTACATTGAATTTTCCCTGGACCAGCCCAAAGGAGGTCTCCATTTTGTTGTTCCTGATGTGGAAGGCAGTATGGCAGAGAGAGGAGCCCATGTGTTCTCCTTTGGATACCAGAACTCCTCCAGGTCCTTAAACAAAGATTTTGTTTTTGTTTGTTTTTTGTTTTTTTGGGGGATGAAGGGCATTTTTTTGATGTATGTGCACTGATAGTTACAGCATCTGATGAACTCCTCCCTCAGATTCTGGTTCCCCTGCGTGGACTCCTACTCCGAGCTCTGCACGTGGAAACTGGAGTTCACCGTTGATGCGTCCATGGTGGCCGTTTCCTGTGGCGATCTGGTGGAGACCATCTACACTCACGACATGAGGAAGAAGACCTATCACTATGTCCTCCCCATCCCCACCGCAGCGCCCAATATCTCCCTGGCAGTCGGGCCCTTCGAGATTCTTGTGGACCCCTACATGCATGAGGTGGGTTCGCTGCTTTGGTTTTGGTTTTCTCAAATGATTGAGGATGGTAAGCAGACGACATCACCACTTGCTCTGAACACACCTGACGCACGTTAAAAACTCGGATGTGCAGCACATAACGGTGTCAACTTTTAACAGCCTTCACCTGGAATAGATGTCACTGTTGAAACCAACATGTCGTCACCTTTATATTTTTCTTCGAGATTATGATTGAAAAATACAATAAAATAGTATTTTATTGTCATTGCAAAGCACAAGTTTTAAACTGCAAGGGAATATTAATATTTTTAGCTCTGTCCAATGGCAACGCTCAGCTGTTGTAAATCTGAATGTCAATGACAGTTCGTCTGGAGAGTGTACAGATTCAGTTTGCAAATTTATGTTTGTTAGATGGTTACCACACTGCTCAGTTTCTGTATTAAGTATCATTAGGTATTAAATGACATATTTAAGTTCAAAAGCATCACAAAATCAGTCAAGTTATTAACAATCTTTCTATCTTTGCATTAGCTCATGATGACCACTAGGTAGTGCTATATACAAGTTAAAAGATCTTTTAGTTTCCATCTCAATTAAATAGAAGAACTGGCTCTAAAATATGAACCTGAGATGACGTCACTGATCTCCTCGGAACCTGGTTGAACTTAGTAGAACCCGGTTGTGATTGTCTGCGACTTTGCTTTATGACCATTGTGTGATGTTGTGCTCCGTCCTGTCTCTCCTTCAGGTCACACATTTCTGCCTCCCTCAGCTGCTGCCGCTGCTCAAGCACTCCATGTCGTACCTTCATGAGATTTTCGAGTTCTACGAGGAGATCCTGACCTGTCGCTACCCTTACTCCTGCTTCAAGACGGTGTTTGTGGACGAAGCCTATATGCAAGTGTCCACATTTGCTTCCATGAGCATCTTCAGGTAAGCAGTGAGATGTCCGCGGTGAGATCCATTATGGTCCATTGTGGTTGAGAACTTTTTTTTGTGTCATTCAATTCAATTCTTTATTTTGTCATTGTCAAAACAACATAGCTATAAATAACGAGATGTCGTTTGTGAGCATCCAACGCAACATCAAGTGCAGTCAGTGCAAAAAGTCCATAGTTGCATCAGAGTCCTCAGAAGCCCAACACCGTAGTCATTATTCAGTACATTGAACGCGTGTGACAATAATGGCAATGACAATTTTTTTTTTCTTGTTTTTCGGCAGCACAAACCTGCTTCACAGCGCAATGATCATTGACCAGACCCCAATGACTCGCCGCTGTCTGGCCCAGGCCTTGGCACAGCAGTTCTTTGGCTGCTTCATTTCCAGGATGTCATGGTAAGGCTTCACGTAGAAAGAAGCATCCTATTTGTCCCTAAAGGGGTGCGGCAATACATCATCTGCACATCCGTCAGAGCGCTTGCCACCACTTAGCCTCGCTCCCTGTATGTAAAATGATCAGATTTCGATTCATTTCAAAATATTTTCTTTTGTAACTATAATGAGCTTCATATCACCGCAATGACGACTGACCCTTTTTTTTTTTGCTTCATTATCTGCATTATTTTCATGTTTAATTCATATGGTGAGCCTTTCATTCAGAAATAAGGAAAATGCAGAACAATAATACTTGATACTAATACACGATTAACTTTACATTAGGCTAAAAGATGCTGAGAATGTAACAGACAGTTAAGCTTTTTAGTTAAAGTGAATGAAAGCTTGTGTTTTTTCACCATTATTTTTAGTTAAAATCAGTCAGGCTTGTGGAACGGCCTCAAGTTGGAGTGAAAGCGTTGGATGTCTATTTTATTTATGAACGTCATAATCAAGTAAAAATAGACCTTTGAGTGTTCATGGAAACCAGAGGCTCAGTGTGGTCGGTCGATCCAGAACCTCTCCTGCCGTCAGACGCGATCAAACGCGAGCTTTACGACGGATTTGTCCTGTTTTGCCAGTTTGAATCATCTCTGATGGACCTCAGAGGCTCGATGGCCGTGTAATGGAAAAATTGATGTCATTATTGTTTGGAGCCGCGCTCACACGGGACCGCACTCGATAGAGCCCCAGTAATTCTCTGGTCTCTTTAAGCTGTGTGGTAACTCTGGAGTTTTTTTCATATGAAGCCAGCGAGGAGAGATTTATAACAGAAGAAAGCTGTGCTGTCGGTGCGAGGAGCCAGAGATTGGGTGGTGGGGGTCGGGGGGGCAACTTGGCCTGGTGTTTGTTCTCCAGAGTGACGGATCACTGAGTGGTCACTGGTGGTCCATCACCGGGAAGACGTAGGACAATGTACGTCCCACCTCCTCCCTGTCTTTGCTTTATGTTTGTCAGGCTGCGTTCAGACTGCAGGCGAATCTGATTCAAATCAGATTCCCTCTCAAATCCGAATCTTAGGGCTGAATGTCCACACTGGTTTTAAGCAAGTGTCCAAATGGGATCTGGCTCTGTTTTGACTGGGCCACATTATTGACCCATCTGACAGCTTTGGGGTATCGTGAAGCTGCTGGAAAAGTGCTCTATAAGTGCAGTCCATTTACAAGTTTTTTTTTTACCATATGATTGCGACAGCGGCACTTGTTGCCATACATGCCCTGGAGCTTGGCTTGAGTGGAGCTACAGTATCTCCCCACAGACTGATGAGCCAGTGAGTTTCCTCCTCTGTCCAGGGACGGCTGTTTTCTGCTTCTTCTGTCCGCTCCATCACGTTACAGCGCCGCACCTGGACTGGCGCTCTCTGGTCTGGCGCTCTCTGGACTGGCGCTCTCTGGTCTGGCGCATTGGGTTTTGCATCGCCTACTGTAGAGTGACGTCACGGACGGTCGAAACCGATCGGTGTGCTTTTGGAGCTGTTCAGACGAAGACGCATCATCTGCCCAAATGCGTTTTGAAACTTCCTCCCCAAGGCGGTTTCAGACCGTTTTGCAAAAATCGGATTTTGTGTGATTTGTAGCTGTTCAGACTACAAAGGAGCCATCCGGTTTCAATCTGGATGGGTTAAAAAAAACCTTGGTTTTCCTGTCCCCATTTTTTCCCCCATCCCCTTCCATATTTACATTTTCTGCCTGCCGTCACTTCTCTCCTCTTCCCTCTCTCTCTTCTCATCTTTCCTCTTCTCTCGTGTCCTCTGTCCTCCTCACCCTTTGCGCCTCACCTTGCCTCCTCTCCGTCTCCTCCCCGTCTCCTCCCCTGACCTCTAAACAGGCATCAGATGTGAGGTCTTGGCTTGCTGGGGTCGTCCAACTGGCAGTTGTTGTGTAAGAAAAGGCTTCAGAAAAGTCAAGTCTCTTTGATTTGCCCCCCCCCCCCCAAAAAAAAAAAGCCTGGCACTGCCTGTTAGTAATTAATCAGCATGGGGGGTCAGCCGGGGCCTGTAATGGAAAACAGACCTCGCTCTGTAGTCTGTCAGTCTTATAAAAGTGCCGAAGTGAAAGCGAGGAATTCATCAAATCGTTGACAAATAGGGAATCTGGTGACTTGGTAGACAAACGGCAACATTTTTGAACAGTAAGCTGGTGACATGAGGGAGGATGAGCTAACCGCTACCTCTCCCTGTGAGACGTTACCTTCAGGCCCCAGATTTGTTCGTCATTAATTATCTTGATCCCAGCAGATTAAGCCTTCTTCAAGACTTCAGCAGCCCCATTGGATTCAGTTCAGCCGCAAGTGGCAAAACCACCAAGGTTGAATCGACGCGTTGTCCCAGTGTTTTTACAAGCTCATAAATTCAGGCGGATAGATTTAGGAGAAATGTGTTGTTTTTTTTTCCCCTATACAGTTTCTTCTGAAAAGCAAGCATGCATGAAGCTCTTTCAGTTAAGATTTGGGACCAAACAAATGAAGTTGAAAGACTTCCACAGTGAAGAAGGAGGCAGTAAAAACGATCTAATGCTTCGTAAGAATCATCAAAATCGAGTCAGTCAGGGCAGCTGTTGGCTCATAAAACGACCCAATATCATAAATATAGTTTGTGATCCTCAGATTGTTCAGAAGTTGGACGTCAAGCTCAAAGTAATCAGTGGAAATGCTACTTTTTCACGCTGAAATCTCTGATGGAAGCAACGTGTCTTTCCTCCGCAGGGCTGATGAGTGGGTGCTGAAGGGAATCTCAGGCTACATCTACGGCCTGTACCTGAAGAAGACCTTCGGAGTCAATGATTACCGCCACTGGATCAAAGAGGTGAAAGATTTTGTGTCAACAGCAGGGCTCGGTGACGTTTTAAAGTTTTTTCATACGAGGCCAATTTCGATGCCTTGGTTTCGATATCAGTTCCGGAACGATACACAACAGATTGTTTTTAGATACCATTTGTTTTGAATTCAATTTCAATTATAATTTTCCGTTTTGCCGTTGACTCCAATCAGGTTTTCCTCCAAATCAAGTTTGTTGTATTCCCATCCTTTTTCCTTGAACAGAAATGTTCTGTTTTGCTTCATTTTGATCCACCTCGATAAAGTGGAGCTGCAATTAAGAATTCTTTGGCCTGACGCAAATTTTTACTCTGATGTCTAAAAAAAAAAAAGTTTGAGTGACTTTAGCACAGGCCTCTACATTGTGAAAGCCAATTGGCTGCGACTTTACATCTTGACACATGTACCACTACCAGTCAAAGGTTTGGACACCTTCTCATGCATTTTTCTTTCTTTCTACACTGCAGATAGATACTGAAGACATCAAATATATGAGCAGGATATATGTAATTATGCAGCACAGAAAAACAGGTTCAATAACTCTAGATATGCTTTTTATGAAAGGTGGCTATTTTGAAGAATTTAAATATAGAACATGTTCGCGTTATTTTACACTTGTATTGTTTCCTACATAATTCCATGTGTGTTCATACGCAGTTTTGATGCCTTCCGTGAGAAACTGCAATGTCAATAGTCATGAGAATGAAAGAAAAGACATTGAATTTATAGGGTGTGTCCAAACTTCTGACTGGTCGTGTGTGCTTTGAATCACGATTGGCTCGAAGGCGCTAAGATTTACTTTCTTGAATGTCGGAATTTGGCGAAAGATAAAAAAATATTCAAAGTTGGGTACCCAGCCCTAGTCGAAGTTCACACCACGGACGAGATGTGGTGAAATCTACCTCATCATAGACGGAACGGTGCCGATAACCTTGAAATGACCCCTCCAGGAGTTGGACAAGATCGTGGAGTACGAGCTGAAGATCGGAGGAGTTCTGTTGCACCCAACCTTCAGTGGAGGCAAAGAGAAGGACAAGTACGTAAACACCCAGTTCCAGTGTAATGGCTGCCACTGGATGACACCCTGACTGACTGTTTCCCTTCCTTTAGTCCAACCCCACACCTTCACTTCTCCATCAAGCACCCTCACACGCTGTCCTGGGAGTACTACAAGATGTTCCAGTGCAAGGCCCACCTGGTGATGAGGCTGATAGAGAACAGAATCAGCATGGAGTTCATGCTGCAGGTCAACAAGCTTGTCTTCTTTTTTTTTTCTCTGCAGTTAACATTTTTTCAAGTGTGTTTCATTCCACGGAAAACTCAATTTGCCTCTTCCAACAAATGTTTTCTCCGCTTTCTCTGCAGGTCTTCAACAAGCTCCTGAGTCTCGCCAGCACTGCCTCTTCCCAGAAATACCAGAGTCAAATGTGGAGTCAGATGCTGCTGTCCACTCACGCCTTCCTTAAATCCATCTCCAACGTCTCGGGCAAAGACATCAGCCCCCTGATTAAACAATGGGTGTATCCTTGCTCACTTGAATGCTGTGCTTTGACTCTCGCTCCAAAATGAAATTGACATTCCAAAACAAAGTCTTTGCCGTCTCACTTTCACTTTGGATTCAGCAAATGTCACGGATGCAGCAAACAACGAGTCATTTTCAGGGTTCTTAAGATCCAAAGCATTTGTTGTTTTCGGCATGGTGAAGCACCGCTGTGGCGCCGATCAATAGCCTTTGTGCTCAGCTGTTTGGGTTCTGTGCAGCTGTTTCAGGTTACCTGCATCTGCTTTGAGTCTTTAACGTTCCGTGCCCAGAGACCAGAGCGCCGTGGTGAAGTTCTTTGGCAGCTTTGCCTTCAACAGGAAGAGGAATGTGCTGGAGTTGGAGATCCGTCAGGACTACACATCGTCTGGAACCCAGAAATATGTGGTGAGCCTTTGAGATGCTGCGGCGAGAACGAGCGCGCTCGCGTCTGCGTCCAGGTTGGAAGAAAAAAAAAGAAGAAGAAAATAATAATCATTTGAATTTATTTCTGGAAATTCGTCATATGAAACTTGGAGCTTTTTTTTTCTCCTTCATGCCAAAAAGCTGTGAATGGACGTATTCATTTAGTTTTTCTTTTTTTCTTCTTTGTTTAACTGAGAATCACATTTTCCTATCTGGCTCTTTTTTTTTTCTCTCTCTCTCTTAGGGTCCCATCAAGGTGACGGTGCAGGAGTTAGACGGCTCCTTCAAGCACACGCTGCAGATAGAAGAGAACAGCCTCAAGCATGACATCCCCTGTCATTCCAAAAGTAGACGGTAAGAACAGCGGACCAGCCCACTTCTTCACACTGCATGTCCAAGAGGCGTTTGAATGACTGGTTAAAGGTTCAGTGTGTAATGTTTGGCTTGATTTATGATTTTTTTTTATTAGGGATGCAAACTATCGATTAAGTCATTAATCGATAGTTGATTGGCCTTGTCGATCGATTAACGATTAATTGATCAGCGGCGATTTTTCCTGAGAACCTAAATCTCGCAATGAAAAATGTGTAAGGAACACATTATGTAACCCTTAAATAATGTTGGGGGTCCATTGTGACCCATTTTTACATTAGAGAACAGTAAAAACACCCTCAACATTTATCCTCTTTGTTATTGATGTTGTTTAAAAATAACTTGTTCAAGGTATATTATGACCATCACAGTATCTACAGGTGAATTTCTCTTTCCAACTACCCACATAAAAAATATTCAATTAATTGCGACTAATTTAATTTAAGCGATTAAATTCTTAATCGACAATTAAACGATAATCAATTAATTGTTAACATCCCTAATTTGTATATTGATAAAAGCACTATATACTGCCCATAAATATATTAATAAAGTTGTATAATCCCAGTACAATATATGTAATTTGGTTTTCCTACCTATAAAACAGCTCTGATTTATATATAGAACATACATACAGTGAGGTTCTTGCTCCCAGTTAGCTGCCATCCTGCGCCACCACATTTTCAAGGAAGCCGCTGCGGACAATACGCTGTTTCTTCTTCAAAATCTCCAAACATTACACACCAAACCTTTTAGGTGACCTGACTTCTGCTCATGTTCCCTCATGTTTCCCACCCCAGAAACAAGAAGAAGAAGATTCCGCTGATGAATGGCGAGGAGGTTGACATGGATTTATCAGCGATGGAGTAAGACATCACTTCTGTCCTGCATGTGTCATCGTCGTGAGGGAGTTATGTTGTTTTTACCCTGCAGGTGAAGCTGCATTTCTCACCGCCAACCGCCACTTAACTTAGATCAACAGTTGGGTGGTGAGAAATGCAGCTAAAAAGAGGAAAGTTTTAGTGCACGTCAACATACAAACAGGCTCTTACACCCACGTTATTAATGTCAACGACACCCTATTAAGAAGTGACGCGTGAAACCACAAAAACAAGCATCTGTGAGTCTCCCACTTTGGTTTGTCAACAACGTTATATTTCACCCAAGTATCAAACACAGATCGATTGAGAAGTCTCGTGTCGGAATCTGACGCCAACTGTTGTAGCCAGAGCCCCCCCAAAAAAATCAACATGCTGCAGCAGTTAGCTGCAAGCTATGAAGCGGAAAATATTCTTCATCTGCTTACTGTTACAGGCCTCGGTACCGAGCTTCCATACATGTGTAGCACCGATTGAAACGCTCCGGTCCTATTGAATACCCAAAAACGAATCAGCATTTGGAGCACATGTGTCGGCAGTCGCTGGCGATTGGCTTTCACATGACATAGGCGTGAACTGAAGACACTCGGGTTGATACGGGACAGGGTTTGTCCCGTGTTTCTGAGTTGTCTTGAAATTAAATTGATTTGTTTCCGTCCATCCTGCACTTTGATTCTTGTGTAAAAATTTGTTCAATTGAAAGATTTCAATACAATTTAAACGTTCAGCTCATTTCTAATGTCTATTAGGAACAATGTAGTTCAAACTATGTGAACCATATATTTTTCTGAAAGCCTATTTTAAGTTATGATTCAGCACAACAGGGCGAGCCACTGGCCTGTGATGCTCATGGCACCAAGCCCTGCGGGAGGCCTCCTTTATTTCTCTGGATGAAAGTTGGGCAACGCTGGCTGTGTGCCCAGTTTATCCGCTCAATCCTTTTTTTCTCTCCCCCCCTCACTGTCTTTCATTACACCTGCAGTGCCGACTCCCCTCTCCTGTGGATCCGGATCGACCCCGACATGTCCATCCTGAGAAAAGTGGAGTTTGAACAGGCCGACTTCATGTGGCAGTATCAGCTGCGCTATGAGCGGGATGTCGTCGCTCAGGTGGGCTCATTGCCTTCAGCATTTACTGCACACCACGATGAAAATAAATCTGCCTTTTACTCTGACGGACTTAACGCGTCCAAGTGTGGTTCACACTCTGACTTTTGTGTTTTTTGCTCACCAAATGTGCATTGTTTAGAAATATACAGGTACTACCCAGAAAATTAGAATATCCTGAAAAGGTTGCTGTATTTCTGCAATTCAACTTAAAAGGTGAATTTGACGTATTATATAAACGAAGAATATGCAAATCAATATATTTCAAGTTTTCATTTCTTTGGATTTTGTTGATCAGGTCTTGCAGCTTAAAAAAAACCCTCAAATTTTACAATAATTTTATGAGTTTTTGGGTTTGTGGTTTTAATAAGCTGAAAATCAGCAAAGTTTCAACAAGGAACTGCTTAAGAGATGTCAATTTGCGTGTAATAGCTCAATAAAATTTGTTGGTTTCATCTTTTATGTTAAATTGCCAAAATATTTTTCGGGTAGTACCTGTATGTGGTGTGTTAGATAGAGGAACAAATATAGAGATTTATACGTTTGTCACATTGTATCGCTTCAGGAAGAAGCGATCTTGGCGCTGGAAAAGTTTCCAACTCCCGCCTCCAGATTGGCTCTGACGGACATCCTGGAGCAAGAGCAGTGCTTCTATAAGGTTCGCATGCAGGCCTGCTTCTGTTTGGCAAAGGTACGTGGCGCACAAAGACACACAATCGCACTGAACTGGTCCAGTACATTCTAAAAGTTAGGATGGTCTGTCTTAAGTAGTTGCAGTGGATGGTGGACAAACAAGCCCTCCCCTCACTGCTTGATATGAATTTGTTGTTTTTTATTTATGCTTGTTGCAAAACTTTTTGTTGCTCAGAAACGCATTCCAAAGGCACTATCGTATTTCACACTCAAACCGGCTGCTTCAACTCTGCGTATCAGCATGAATGGCTGTAGGCCCGCATAACCTTATTGTTATGCATATTTTGAACTGTTACGTAAGCAATGTTGAATGAAAACTAAACAATTCAGAAATTGAAAGTCAGTTTTCTGAAAAAAACAACAAACAAAAAAAACACTTCACAAGTATGTCTACAATTCACGTGCACATGCTGCATTGCATGCAACTCTGCTTTAAAAGTGCAGTCAGGGTTAAACTATGCACTAATATTGTAATGGTGAAAATCACTCGTCAATAATCACAAACGCCTTGAAACGGTGTCTCAACCTTGTTTCTTATTCTGTATCTTCTCTGCACCTTTATTCCTGCTATAATGCACCTACATCTCTCGATTGGTGCAGTTATTCTTCATTTATTATTAAGACACTGCCATGGGTTTTTTCCTTTATCTTCTGCTTTTTTTTATGAGCCACACATTTCTGAATATTTTTGACATTAAATCAGTTATCAAATGAGGAGTTTTTGAGACTCGTAGGTTAACCAAACACTTTGACTCATCAGAAGTGTCACAGAGGTCCAAGCCAAACCAAAGAAGAAGGTGTTTTTTTTTGTTTGTTTTTTAAACCAATCATGTAGATTCTTTTTTTTTTTTTTTTGCCTTGATCTGTTGTATTTGCTCAGGAGTAATTGAGCGGTGTTTATACCAAGATGGAAACCTTTGGTTCATGTTAGTTTGTTGTCCCTCTTTGGTTCCATTTCATCTGCGTTCATTTATTGTCAGGGCAAACATTTCTTCAATGTCTTTAGTTTGGAAAGTATTGTTTTAAGGGTCCCAATATGAGAACAACACATAAACAGAGCCAGCGAGGCCACCCACTGGTTGATCCCCAGCAGCTTTAGCACAGTCGACTCAATAATCCTATTCTGCGACTCCAGGAAATTCTCGATTCTCTGGGTTCGCTCTATTCAAGCTTTAAAACCTCGGTGGATTTCCGCTCGTCAGGGTTTCCACCTGAACCAATATTTTCCCAACATGATAAACTGAGTGGAGGTTGAAATGGCAGCACTCGGCTTTTTTTTTTTTTCCCTTCTCGCCAAGTTGCTGTGTTTGGCAACATTGCACCCAGCAGACTATAGCATAATGGCCGTTGGTGTGAGCTCACGCGCGGATACACAAACTCTCCGACACACACATAAACACGTTGGCTCACGGTGAACCACAGAGTGAAATATGGACGGCGGCCGCGCGATGATTGGCTCGCGACGGCGTTAACACGCTTGTTATTGATGGAGAATGCAGGGGCGGGAGGCTGGGGGGGGGGGGGCAGCCTGGGGGCTCAACATTTGACTCTCATCACGTGAAAAAAAAGAAAAACTCCAAGATGTAGTCAAGAATGTGCACGCACGCGTGCATAAATATGAAAAACATTCCAGCGCTCTTTATTTGTCTTACCAAATGACAACATCCTGTGCCAGTGACCCTTGACCCTGTTTTACTGCAGCACCTTGAACCCCTGTTGGAACCCAAACACCACTTGAGCTGCTAGTCTTTCATACCTGTTATGCTTCTACGCTGTCCATAGCTTTTTTCCCCATTACCCGTAGAATTGCGCCAAAATTTACATATGGCAAAAAAAAAAAAAATGGTAATGGAAAAACACCTAAACCTGGGAAAACCTCTCAAATGTGGCTAAGAGGTTTTTACGCTCTCATGAGGTGGGTTTTTTAGACAAATTGATACAGAGGTATATTGCAAAAGTGCAATGGAGACACTTTTTTTTCACATTTACACGTCAGCGGACGTGACATACAGGGTCATGTGACCAGTTTACTTCCAGTGAAAATGGCGCGTTATGTTTGGACGGAGGAGACAGAATTTTTTTTTTAACACGTAATCAAAGAGAAAAATATAACAACCATTCTTGACCGCAAACAATATCGAAATGCCGAAACTAGAAAAGTAGAACTAGAAAAAGGAAATGAGCTTTTTTTAGGCCCTTGAAATATGCCCGTTCTTATGTGCACGTTTCCTTTTTCCCCCAGATTGCAAACTCCATGGTGAGCACATGGCAGGGCCCGCCCGCCATGAAGTCCCTGTTCACGCGGATGTTCTGCTGCAAGAGCTGCCCCAACATCGTCAAGACCAACAACTTCATCAGTTTCCAGAGTTATTTCCTGCAGAAGGTAGCTGGAGACCTGCACACGTCTTCTAGCCCAGAGTTTTTGTTATTTTTTTTTACATTTTGTTTGTTGAAAAAAAAAAAAAAAAAAACATTAAACACCTTCATGACGTAACAAGAATAAAAAAAAATTGAAAAATTTATTTTTTTTTTTTCCATCCTATGAGGATTTTATCATTGTCATAGTCTGAAGGTATCTCAGGTAAACGTGACTTGATCATCTTTACGGTCACTATTTGTCAATTTCAGACGATGCCGGTTGCTATGGCGCTACTGAGGGACGTTCAGAACTTGTGTCCGAAAGACGTCCTCAACTTCATCCTCGACCTCATCAAGTATAACGACAACAGAAAAAACAAGGTAAAAAAAAGAGAGGGGGGGGGGTGCTGGGGGAGGGGGGGTCACTAGCGATACTTGATCGATATGTCGACATTTTTGACAACACTAGTTTCCCCATTCCTCCACACAGTAGGTAATATATGGCACTATGAGAAAACAGTACAGTGTATATATAGTGACTTTTGATTCAAGATATGTTTGGTTCTGTTCAATATTGCAGTGGATTTGGACATTTTTGTTTTAACATTATTAATATGCGGTTTCCAACATAATGTGATCAATTGTCACACCAAGAAATTTGTCTTCATGCGCTCGTTCAATTTCAACATCATTGACTCCAGTGTTGGCGTCAGCACAACGCTGGCGGTAAACTGGCCTTCGTGAAAACCTTCATTGAATGCCTAATGTGCCTTCTTCCTTGTCTGTCCCTCCCCAGTTCTCAGACAACTACTACCGTGCAGATCTGATCCGAGCGCTCACCAACTCTCTGACTCCGGCCATCAGCATTAACAACGAGGTGCGCACGGTGGACAATTTGAACGCGGACGTGCGACTCATCCTGGAGGAGATCACGCGCTTCCTCAACATGGAGAAACTTCTCCCGAGCTTCAGAAACACCATCACCGTCAGGTGAGGACCGCAGTCGGGCCTCTGTGACCGAGAACCAACCAAGAACCAACCAAGAACTGCTCACTTTGAAACGAGATTCAGTCTCTCATCCTGATTTTGACCCGAAAAGAAAATGACCTAAAATTCTGCATGACACCGGTTTGAATTTTATGTTTTTGTTGATTCATTTTGAGATTTTAGTTGAATGTTGAAAATTTTTTTTGCTTTAAATCACACATCTTTCTTTGTGCATAATTTCGTCGTTTTTTTGTTTTTCTTCTTTATTTCTTCTTTACGTTCCCGCCTCCACAGCTGCTTGCGAGCGATACGTCAGCTCCAGAAAAACGGTCACATTCCCAGCGACGCGTCCCTCTTCAAGTCCTACGCCAATTACGGACACTTTGTGGACGTTCGCGTTGCTGCGCTGGACGCTCTAGTGGACTACACCAGAGGTGGGGAGAAAATGAGCGTCTCAGCGAATATCATCGTTGCGTTTCATCAGCGTTGATCGGTAGAGCTTGTTGCGCAGTAACTGTGAACCATTTCCCTGTTTGTTCTCTCAGCGAGGAAACATCAGGGAGACTTGACTGTCACTGAAATGATCCCTTTTCGCAAGGAAAATTCTTTGAATTAATGGATAAATGGAGTATTACTTTATCATCCTCTCCTCGTCTGCTACTTACGATTGACCCAAAGGTGATTTGAACCACAGGGATAGGAAATCTGTTCAAATTGTTCATTGGAACAGAGTTGACCTCGTAAAGTAGTTCCGCACTTGCAACTCTCATGGTGTCAAATATCCAGAATCTGTTCAAAGCAGTTTGAAACGATGCCAGCTCCGTCTCTTTCGTTGGCTTACATCTTTATTTGTTGTTTGTTATTCAGTCGAAAGGTGTTCCACGGAGCTCCAGTGGCTGCTCAACATGGTCCAGAGTGACCCGTCTCATTACGTCAGGTGAGCAAACTGCCTCTGGAGACGGTGGCAGAGAACAGGTTTTACTGGACTTCATCATTTTATGGCAACCCAACCTAAATTTTCATCTTGTTTTCTTGCTCTTATTTCTTGTTTGTTCCCAATCAGACACAAGATCCTTGGATTGCTTTGCAAGAATCCACCCTTTACCAAGAACACCGACTCCACCCTCTGTAATGAAGCGCTGGTCGACCAGCTGTGGAAGCTCATGAACTCAGGTAGGGGGTTTGAACTGCTGACCGCCAAGATCAAATGTACTTTCCTGTTTTAAGGTTGATCATATTTTAACTTCTTATGGCTTTAATTAAATTAAATTTTAATGAAGACTTCAGATTGCTGGCTTGGTTGTTGACTCTTGGCTGTCGTGATGCCTGTACTGTAGGCTTTGTCAGGCTGGTTACGTACACAGTGGTGGTGGGGGGGGGGGGAGTGTTCGGACACCGTTGTACATTTTTGATGTCTTTATATTGCGCTGAGAATTACTCTCAAGTCTTTAAGTACAGTTTATTTCTGTGCAGTCACCAACATTTACCCACATTCCTTGCAACACATCCAGATTCCAACAAGTGCAAAAAAAATATTTTAAAATATAAAATATTTGATGATAAATAATTGGGATTGAGTAAAATTTTAAGGATGCCCAATAACTTTTTCCACTACTGTTTGTCTCATTGTGTGCAGTGGCAGCTTCATCATGCTGCTAAGTGAGGGATGTCAAGAATGCGTCCAAAAGATATCCTGCGCAATAATTATGCTACTTACAATCACAGTTGTGCAGCTTCCCTTGAGAAGACAAACACTGTGAAAGTGGAGCGCGAGCAAGTTTAACTAGAGCAAAATTGAGTTATTTGTAAAGACTCGTTTTTATGATCCAGAAGATTTATGCAGCCATCAGAAAGCAACTGCTGTCATGTCTATTTAGGGGATATAACATTACTAAGTATCCCGCTGCTCTCAAATGCAGCAGATAATAATAAAGTGGATTTTGGCTCACTCGCTTTGGTTTTTCACTCCAGAACAAATTACAGGCTGGGTTTCCCTCCTCACTGATGCTGTCGGTTCTGGCCGCAAGCGCACTGATCCAACCACAAGCGCAGGGAATTCAGTGTTGACAGGTCATTTAATAGCTGTTCATTTTTTTTTCTTTCACGCAAGGACAACCCTCGCAGCGCTCCAATCACAAACAGCGGCACTTTTAACCGAGCCCGTATCTTCTTTGTTTTGATTTGGCCCGAGCTCGCACTTAATTCCACTCATACAGTTAATGTTCTTTCCATGGAAAGCAGCACTGCAGGGACCTGAATATGTTTAAGGGTAAGACGATAATGTCAGTTTGTCATTCATGGGTTTGTGCTGAAACCCAACCAACTTTGGTTGAAATAAAAAGTTACTGTAGGAGTTTGCGACCCACATCGGTCTGCGCTTTGGCTGGTCTGATGTCAGTAATCCACTTTTAACGTGATAATTTTTTGTTGTCCCCAACTAAGCCCAAACCACCTACTGGGACGCCAACCAATGAAGTGCACAGTTTCATGGGGCTCTTTAATTTAGTTTGCCTAAACAAGAGCAATTAATGATAACTCATTGAGCTACATCACATGAGAAGGAGTGTGGCTAAAGTCCCTAAGTATGTCACGATCTGCATTCCATCCGTCTTCTGAGGGAGTGGTGGGCAGCAGCGGCTCTCGGGAATCCTTTGGTGATCTCCCAACCGAACCCTCCAGAGCCAGCATTGTAGGAAGAAAGCAGATGGAGCAGATCATCAGCTGCTTTGACCACTTGGGGTGAAAAGGAAAGACAAAACAACTACAACAACAACAACTACAAATCCGGGCAAATTGCTGTCACAAGTTGGCCGACTCCCAAGTAATGTGACCACAGTTCAAGCAACTGCAAAGATGTAAATGTGAAAAGATCCATAGTGCTTCATGAATCGGAGAAGAGCCGCAGGTTACTGGCCAAGAACACGAGGAAATTCAAAATTCAAATTCAAAAGATGCAGCAGAACAACGATGAATGTGTCCGCTGTGTTAAGGGATATTGTTTTGATTTGGACAGTGTTGTCTTAGTTTCCGTTTCCATTAAATCCATTCACTCCAGTGGGTCATTTGGCAGGGTCCTTTGGCTGCAGAGGTCAGACATTTTCCCCACCGCGCGCCCGGCCAAAGTTTCTTGGAGCTCGATCCGCCGCGCCACGTCATTAGGGAAAGTTCGGTCGCCGCCACGCTGCAGTATAAACACATCCGCGACCTGTGGAAATAGAACAGGGCCCATCCTAATCCCTGAGTGAGCGCTGGAAGTGTAAAATGCATTCCACAAGGGTCTTGGCTTCAGTCTCTCAGCTATGGTGGACTCGCGGCGCCCCCACAATATGGCCACTAAACGCGTGGCTGTGTGTTTTTCAAGAGGAATTTCAGATGAATTTCCGTCCTACCTGTAATCTTGGACCATAATTGTGTGGCTGCTTCTTGTCAGTGTGACCTATTGAAGGTCGCAGTTTTGCTTTTTTTTGGTGCTGTGCCACCACCACCAGCACCACTGGAACGCGCCTTCTATTGTTTCCTCGGGTTTTATTAGCTCGGCCTCTTCCAGGGGGTACTGTGTGTCTTTGCGGCAGCTCGGTTTGCCAACCCAAATACACACCGCCTCAGGGCCCGAGCGCGGGTCCACCATAGGGCAGCATTCCATATATCTATGGAACATTTAGCCTTCACCGTTACACGCTATCAAGTTATTTGTTAGTTCCAGCGGAGTCTTATTTGCCGGTCAGTCGGTGTGTGGGTGGCCGCTGGACGGCTTCGCCGCGCTGCCAATTTAAATACGAAGTGACCAGCGAAGCAGTAACTTTATAGTCTGCGTTATCCAAATGCATTGTTTGTTTTATTCTTCCACCAACCCCCCGTAACCCGCAACCCCCCACAATGTGTGAAACGCACACGACTTGCAGGATGCCGTTTCACTGGCTGAAGGTCGCCGGCCCGAGTGCCTGGACAAAGCGCTTTTACAGTCGGCTTCTCCCATTTCAGTCTTTTTCTAAAACCACGGCTCTCTTTCATAGCGGACGCCCGTGGCCTTACAGATTGGCTGCTTCAGCAATATTAAACCCCCCCCCCCCAATGAGAGATTGTGCTCTCATTATATCTTAAAACTGCTGCTCAGGATAAATTGCTGGTGGATATATTCATAAAGATAATGACCACTTTTCTGTACTTTTCTGGGTGGCTGCTCTTAGTTATGGGCTGTCAAAGAGAGCAGCAAGATGTAGAAGTCATCCCAGTGGAGATGCACTGCGAACAAGAAGTCTTGGATAATCTGCTTTCGGGTGAATTTTCAGATTGCAAATAAAATGCGCTGTAAATGCACAATATGCCAATTTGACTTTCACTTAACTTTTCAATGCCACGTCCAAGTGTTTCAGTACTTGAATTGACTGAATTGGCCGCTAAATCTTCCAGTTCAGTGACTTCACATTTTGACTTCTGAAGACCAAGGCGCACCTCATGAAACGGTCGCATGACAAGTCATTGCGACGTTTACACTTTTTGCAGTGGTCATCACATCGCTGTTGTTACCGTTGCTTTCAATACATGGTTTGAGAAGCTTAAATTGCCATTACTGAAATGCCCAACTTTTTAGTTTAAGAATTTCTTTCCATTCTCTTTTCCATCTTCCTCCTGCCCCGCCCTCCCCCACCCACCTCTTGCTTCTCCTGCACACCTTCATCTTCGACGTTCCAGGTACCTCCCATGACTGGCGGCTACGCTGTGACGCTGTGAACCTCTACTACACCTTGTTCGGCTTGACTCGGCCCTCCTGCCTCCCGCTGCCGGAGTTGGGCCTCGTTCTGAACCTGAAGGAAAAGAAAGCCGTCCTCAACCCGACCATCAAGCCCGAGCTGGGAGCCAGCAACGTGGTGGACACGGCCGCCAGCATCGGGATCCACGGCGTCGGGATGAGCTTCACTGCCGTGAGTGTCGTGGGGTGGTGGTGCAGTAAATTCAGTAGTAGAACACTGAGCATTCTCATGCTACAACAAAGCATTGAACTGATGAGTACCAGTACTATTTTGGTCTGTTTTTTTTACATGTACCAGGTGGATGAAGAGCCAGATCCTATTTCCTTGGGCGTGTGCGGCGTGGGCCAGCCTCCGCAGGGCCTGAAGAGGAAGGTCGAGACCCCACTGGGCTCACCTCCAGAGCCTGGGCAGGTTCTGCAGCAGCAAGAGGACGATGGCAGACCAGGGCGCTACAAGATCCGGGTAAAGCAGTGCACTTTACTGAAAGATTACTTCAAGGGCTGTCAAACGATTGATTTTTTTTTTTTTTTTTTTAATTGCGATTAAACTCTAAATATCCATAGTTAATCACGATTAATCGCGTTTTGATTTGCATTGTTAAACTTCTGTTATTTTTCCTTTTTATGTCATTATTTACGTGAAGCAATTCTTACCGGAGTGTCTTAATTGGGAACCTTAATGAACACAAAGAAGACTCGCGCTAATGCTGACACCCATAGTTATTTCACAATAAAATGCTGCTGTCGCGTTTGGACCTGATCTGGTAATAATACAGATATTTCTATTTTCCTCTTTTCCAGTTCAACACAATGGAGGACGAAGACATCGACATGGAGACCGTCCATGACAGTCAGGCTTTCATCCACCATCAACTCAACCTGCTCGACAGACCCTCCACACCCGGTAAGCACATCCAAACGACGACTACCGCCCGAACGCAAAACACGACCACCGGCGCAAAACCCCGCAACACGGTGCCGTGCTTTTTCCTCCTCCTCCTCTCAGGTAAAGAGCCGCCGTCGGTCGAGCAGTCCATGCTGTCCATGCCCGCCACGCCGGTGCCCTCTTTCGCCAAGGAGTCCGCGTCCTCGATGTCCTCCAAACACGGCGGCGGCGGCGGCAGCAGCGGAGGGGGCGAGCACGGCGGCCACCACCACCACCACCACGAGCACAAGAAGAAGAAGAAGAAGCACAAGCACAAACACAAGCACAAGCACAAGCACGAGAGCAAGGACAAGGACAAGGACCGGGAGCGCGACAACGCCCACGCCTTCAGCAACAGTCCAGCCAGCGGCAGGTCGCTGCGCTCGCCGTCCCTGTCCGACTAGAACCGTCTCCCCAGGTTCTGTTCCTCGCTCAGCCGCCACGGGAGGCGCGAGACGGAGAGGCGAAGGGAAGTAATCGATGTCGTTCAATCATGTCAGATACTGTACCACCTAATCTCGTTTTGGCTGACTGTTCAGGAATCATCAGCTCACGAAATGACGAACTGAACCCCCGAGAAGAGGCGTTCTCGAGTTACACACACACACACACACACACACACACACACACACTGCACAGTCTGAGGAAGCCAATGTTGCTTCCAAGCTGACTGAGGTATGCAACCACACACACACCTCTGTCCACAAGCAGGCAAACAAGGCGGCCCCGGCCAAGCCCCCCCCCCAGTGAAGACACCACCACCACCACTCCGGTGTGCCTCACACCTCCGGCTCGGTCCCAACGTTCCGAGAGATCAGACTCCCACAGGAAACTCGGTGGGGGGGTGGGGTGGGGTGGCGCGGATCCAACTGTTCCTGCCCGCCGGGCTGAGCCTCCGCTGTCGTAGACATCATGTACACGACCATGGATGGATGTTGACAATTGTAACGCAAATACTTGTGACCTTGTTTCTACAACTATTGTCATTGATTAAAGATGTTTTTTTTTGTAATTGTGCTTTTTATTTGTTCCCCCCCCACTGGATTGATTTCCACCTCACCAGGTGAATTATGGCTCGCTTTGCTCTGGCGCTGCTTCAAGGTGTTTTCAAACAATGAAAATAAATGTGCTATTCATGTGAGGAGACAAAAGGCCAAATTGTGCGTATTTTGACAGCCCCTGGCTTCAATACTGACTAGTTTTAAAACTAAAAAATAGTTTTAAAACTAGTCAGTTTATAAAAATAAAAAAATAAAATAATATGTATGTATATATATATATATATATATATATATATATATATATATATAGTGAGAATTACTGAAAAAGCATCTATTTTCAGCTTGAGTCAATTTAGACTTGTATCAGCTTGAAGAATAAAGCACTTTCTAACCAGATTACTTACCTCCCATTTTAAAGTGCACCCCAAGACAAAGACATCAATGTAGATTTTTGAACTGTTGGAGCAATGCAGTTGGTGCGCTTCAACACAAAAGAACTCAGTGGACATGGGACTCATTTGTTCTGTGTTCATGGGTAGTTGGAAGTATTTCCCTTAGTCCTCGAAAAAAAATTAAAAACCTTCTTTGTAATTCACATTTTTCTCTCTTGAGCCCTGGGATGTGTTTTCCAAATGAAATCATAGATGAGCAAGAGCGATAAGGACATTTAAAGTGAGGGAACCACTAAAAAAAAAAAAAAAAAAAATCTTCCTCCTCCTCGTGTACCTGTGTAGCTGTAACCTCTGGCGGAAGGAGGTGGAGGAGCCCCTCCCCGACCCAAAACCAATAAGACTCCTGTCTGCACCTCATAGTCGCCTCCCCCCTGCTGCCTCCTGTCACGGTCCCTCCCTGGTGGTCCTCTGGTTCTCTCTCTCTCTCTCTCTCTCTCTCTCTCTCTCTCTCTCTCTCTCTCTCTCTCTCTCTCTCTCTCTCTCTCTCAGTCAGCATCACCCACCAACCACTCTCCGACCTACTGCACAGCACAGCACAGGACAGAAGACGGAGGAACATGTTGCTGCACAAACTGGTACGGTAAGAGCCACTGAATGCTACTGCGTTGGGGGGTGAGGGTTCGGGGGAGGGGGGTTGGAACTTTCTAGAATGACTTATTTTGAGATTTTTTTTTTGTTTGTTTGTTTTTCCCCCAAAATTATTATCATTATTGTTATTAGAATACGTCTTAGCCCCCTTTCCTTTCCACTCACGGGCTCACTTGGAGAGCAATAATAGCGCTGGTTTGTCACTCGGACGGGACAGCGGCCACTACAGGCTAGCTAACGGGGGAAGGTAACGGGGAGGAGGCGGGGTGTCGTTGTCATGCGGATGCGGGACACCGTTTCTCCTGTTTGATGTGAGCGCTACGCCGCTCTTGACAGGTCAAAGAGGAATTTGGTTCAACAATGACCTCCTCGCTTCAGCCTCTTCAAGCAGGGAGTCCTGGAAAGATGTTCATGCTTTATGTAAAGCGGCAACTTTTTCTTTTTTTGGGGGGGGACCAACAAAATGAAGCGTTTAGGGGCTGTGTAGCAAAACAGACAGGGGTGTCAGAAGTGTTGACATTCTGCACTTCCGTAAATATACGGACGTTTGTGTAAAAGAAATACTATTGTAAAAGTGAAAGTGCTGATTCAACCCCCACTATTTGTATCTTTTAAACATTTTTAAACACAAAAGTAACGAGCATGTTTATTTTTCCAATGTGAGAAGTAGAAAGTACAGATGTTTGTGTACAAATGTATAGGGAGTAAAAGTAACAAAATAAATTGTCAGAAGAAGAAATACCTGGAAAAAAGTATTTGTACTTTGTTACTTCCCACTTATGGTAGCAGATATACTGTAGAAACAGATGCCCGCATCCACAAGAATAAAAACAAAGTTGTCGAAGCATCTTTGGATTTTCACGAATATTTGTTTTAAAATAATAATAATAAAGTAAAAAATAAAATAAAAAAATGTCTAACTTGCTTTATCTGCAAGGTAGCACTGAACTGTTTTCCTTGGCGGAATTTAGTTCGTTTGAAGCAAGCTGTAAGTTAAAAATCTGTGCTGAAACGTGAAGAAAATGGGTACGTAGAGTGTGGGGATTTTCTAATATCTACTTTGGTTATACTTAAAGACATACATCTCATGTCTCCCTGTGAAACGAGAGGAGGTGAAAACGTGTGTTTTCCTGCTTGCGACCTGTGATTATTCTCTGCTATGGAATCATCATGTCTGAAAGCTGCCGGCTGGCTGTGTTGTTGTTTTCCCCCAGTTTGTGTGGATCCTGTCTGTCCTGTGTGGCGCTGGGGTGGGCTCTGGATTCATCTATGACCGGCCTAAACGCTCAGAGGCTCAGGACGGGACCTCGGCCAGGACAGAGTGTGAGTAGGCTCGTCTCGTCCCTGGCAAACATCTTTGAACTGCTTGAACCGCAGCGAGGAAAAACTCCCAGAGCCAAGGTGGCTTCCAGCTGATTGCAGAGATTTCCCTGAGTATTGTCCTCCCCATTTTTAGTGGAGCAACAAAATGACAATTTTTCTTCATAGTCTAGTCTTAGTCTAAATAAAAATCAGAGTATGCATCTCCATTCTACATAAGCACATATGTTGATGGTTGCCAGTAAGGATGCTGCAGCAAACTGCTCAGATTGCAAGCAAATCTTAGAAACAGTCTGGGGTTTCACTGCCAAGCTTTCTAGCACAGGGCTGCACTGAGTGTGTTTTGGACCTGCATCAACATCCTGGCCAAGTGCGCAGACGATATGTGTGAAGACGTGACCCTGGTCCAAACTAGGAAACAACTTATTTTTTGTAGACCTGAGTAAATCTTGAACCTGCTAGCTTGCTAGCATGCTAGCGTAAAGAGCAGTCACTCCTCCCAAGACTTAATAGAACAACAAATCTCCAAAATCTCAGAAGTGACTCATTCAATTCTGCTCGTTGAATATGAAAGTTTGTTTTCTGTGTGAAGTATTTGCCGGCACAAATAAAATGAGTGAGCCAAGTTCAGTGGGCTGCAGTGGTACTGCGGTACTGATTGGAGGACGGACATCAGATCCCTTTGGCCCTGCAGCTCATGCAGGTTTTGCTTTGTGTTAGAATTGCCTTTATGTAACTTCTTTGGCTTATTAATTAATTAAACTAGCAACAGATTCCCTTTTACATTATGTAGATTCTCAGTAAGTAGCCAACTATCTTTGTTATATTTGACGTTGGTAGAGCTCGAATCCTATTCTGTAGATAATGTATATTGTAACATGTTAAACTTAAAAATGTATTTGCATATATACTTCTTACATATTATCTCCCTCGATGCAATGGCATAACTCAATGATGAGGTTTTTAATTTTCCCTAAACCAGACGGCCAGGTTTACAGACCTAACCAGATTTGTTTGGACACCACCGCACATCACTGCCCACACACCAATATAGAACATTATAATTAAAATCTTAAATTCCAAAAAAGACCACAGATAGGTTATTAACCCCAGCCTCTTGGAGTGCACATTTTGACACAACCATCATTACTGTGAGAAACTGCAGGATCAACTTCGCTCTTTCCTGCTGAGCCGAACCTGCGCCTTTACTGTATGCTTTGCTTCATTTGGAATCTTGTGCAGTGTCATGCAGTCACAATATCACACTGCCAAACTGTGGCAATGTGAAAGCAAAAGTTATAATTGAAATGTATTATTATTATTATTATTATTATTATTATTATTATTATTATTATTATTATTATTATTATCATCATTATTATTATTATTATTATTATTATTATTATTATTATTATTATTATTATTATGTTGTAGTAGTGGTAGTAATAGTAGTAGTCGTGGTAGTATTAAGAGTGTACAATATTGATACCAGTGTCGGTATCGGTACCGATAGCATTATTGACTGCTGATACCACGCCACCAATACCAGTTGTTTAGGTATCTATCTATATGATGATTTTGTTATTTGTGTTTGTATGCACTGAAACCTCTGACAGTCACAGATAAACATGCTGAGGACTGCTGTTAAAATAACAGAAAAAAAAAATCAAAGCAATTTATTGATTGGTATTGGTATTGGTATCGGTGAGTACTGAAGCAAGTACTCATACACTAATCGCTATTGTGCATCCCTTTTGATAATAATAATACTACTGCTTCTACTGCTACTACTAATAATAGTGAAACGACTGGTAGCCTCAGTCCCCAGTCTAGAGTAGCCTGACTGCTTAAACCAAGGAGACAGTGTATGACTGCCGGCTCGGGACTGATGCTACAGCCTGCTGTTCCACTGCGCCAACCATGCGGGCTGCAGCATACTTCAAGTATCACATTAAAACATTTGCACACGGTACACAGGCACATACACATGTGCTGTTGACATACTGTTGATTTCCCAGCTTGCCTAGCTCAGCTTTTTTTTCTTCTTCTTTTTTTTTTTTTTTCTTCGCGCTTACATGGACAGGGAGCGAGTTGTTTGGAGGACTAGCGCTGCCGCTCGCTGCTGCGCCTCACTCCCGTCCTTGTCTCTCTCCAGGATGTGTTCGGTTCACACTGAGCCGCGGCGAAAAACCTGACACTGTCCTTTGGGTCCGGGCCATGGACAAGAACATGATTGTTTTAATGCGGGAACCATGCGTGTCCCCGTAGTGAGGTTGAATTACCACAGTGCAGGATTTTGGGTTTATGACTTAAGGGACGTGGCTTTCACACTATTCATCACACCTAGAACAGTTATTGTCAACGAGAAGAATAATGAATTGCTGACATTCCTGCCTTGCCAGGTATGTCGTATGCTCTATTTATATAGTGTTCATGACGGGAGATCAGTATAACCTAAGACGTCTCATTTCCTTGAGAGAACAGTGCAGTCACTCATGCATTCTTCTCTTTTTTTTTGCACCGCGTTCTGTTTTTAAAGATACTGTCTCTGATTTTATTTCTCCACCTACGGCACAGATGTGAAAACAGCTGTCTTGGGTAATTTCGCAGCGTTTTATATCGGGGGGTGCGGGGGGACCCCTTGGTTTGGCACTAGAGTTCAACCCCCTTGGTTGAAAGCATGAGGGTATCATAGAACTGCTCCAAGCAGTTTTCCTTCCAGGATTTTCTCAATAGCCCTTTAGAATTGTTGCCACTGATTCCTATGTGGCAAGAAAAGATTACTTCTGCAGACTCCCAATATATGAGACACATGGAAAGCATTACAGAACACCTTGCGAGGGCCAACACACTCCGTCGCTATTTCTTTTACCACAGATCTTTGATCAAGGGAATTCAGCTGTCTGATAGATGAACCGCAGTTTCAGTTCAACAAACACATTAAACTTCCCCGACAGCTGAGTTGCGTCCGTAATAAATCTTGTGTCTGCAAGTGTCTGCAGGCTGGACCAGTCAGTGTCATTTATAAAACAAAGCTGTTCTCTGAGCTCACAGTGGTGACAAAGGTGAATGGCTTTCAAAGGGAGGCAGTGTGTTGATACACAACTTAATTCTAATGAAGTGCACGTTTGCTTCGGATGCAACTCAACCTTTCCACGTCTTGACCTTGTGCTGTTTTCCTAAACAGATAGAAATAATGGAAGGTTTTGGACAGAACCATTTTAACCAATCAGTTAACTGATGACATGCCATCAAATACATTTTCATGCCAAAAAAACCCCCCAACACTTTCACCGTGACACATCAGACTGCGCGCTTCCTGATTTTACATTGCTGTGCGTCGCTGCTCCAGTGAACAGCATGAGCTCAGGAAGTCTCTTGTCTTTGATGATATTATGGGCCCCTCTGATGACGCCCTCCCCCAGTGTAAATATTCTGTTCTTTATTACACACTTGATAGCCTTCCTGTCTTGTACAGTTGAAGTTTCTGCATCTTTTCTTTTTTACATGTATGTGTATATATATATATATGTATATATGTATATATATATATATATATATATATGTATATATATATATATATATATATATATATATATATATATATATATATAATTTCTTTTTTTAATATTCAGCACTAAGAAAGCAAACGTTAGAGAGCTGTTGTTGAGTGTGTGTTTGTGTGTGTGTGTGTGTGTGTGTGTGTGTGTGTGTGTGTGCGTGTGGTCCTCAGCCCGCTCGGCGTCCCCGTACGTGCCCACCTCCGGCTCCTGCAGGAACAGGTGCTTTGAGCTGGCGGAGCAGGAGCCACCAAACTGTCGCTGCGACAACCTGTGTAAGACCTACCACAGCTGCTGCTCCGACTTTGACCAGCTGTGCCTCAGGACAGGTAGTCGACCCCCCCTCCCCGCCTTGGAAAATGCTTTGAGTTTTGCCCGTCGCGGTGGTGAATGTGCATATGTGCATTGGCCTCGGTCATTATTGCTGTTCTGCAGAACTGCAGCAATTGATGTGGTTGTTGTTGTTCTAATCTAAACGTGACCGATATTAAAACCAGCGTTTCTCAACTGGTGGGTCGGGACCCAAAAGTGGATCATGGAGCCGTTTTGATTGGGTTTTTAAATGTTGGCCATTTATTTTTGCAGGACACACAATTCGATTCAATCATCTCAGTCATTTATTTGCTAGACATGGTAGAAAGTGGGATACTTGTGTGGAAAAAAATTTGAGTGCTGTGGAATAAATTTGGGTCGCGACTTCATGAAAGAAAAAAAAAAAAAAGTGGGTCCTAAGACTCCTCCAGTTGAGAACCGCTGCTACTGAACCTCTTCATCAAAAGCTCTCAATTGTCACGATAAGATTAGATTTTATTTTTTTTCTTCTGGAGCCTGAGGTTTCCATAAATGAGCCGTTGTTGATGTTGACTTTCCCTCTGTTGTTGCGTCAACTCTCGCCCTCACGCTGTTCCCAGTGTTGGTGGTCCTATTTGATGTTCCCTCCGCCAGCCTGGCGGTCTTCGGCTCGGCACGGCCATAAACCACCCTAACCGCGCTTGTGCATGCAATGGATTGACTGGCAGTCAACAGATGAACTTGACTCAGTGTTGTGACTGTCATCTTTTCCGCAGCACATAAAAAAAAAAAAAAAATCCCCTCAAACTGCATGCGGCCCAAAATAAATCACCTCTCTTGCGGTTTCAGCAATCAAAGTTTTGTTCCAAAGTGAGACCGAATCTTCACTTCCCCGCTGCTACTGATATTAGAATTTTTTTCCAAATCTTTTCCTTGGATGTCCCCCCTGCGTTTGGGGGAGTGCAGACGGAGGTTATGAGTGCAGGAAAGATCGTTGCGGGGAGGCGAGGAACGAGCAGCACGCCTGCCACTGCTCGGAGGACTGCCTGGCCAGAGGAGACTGTTGCACCAACTACAAGACCCTGTGCAAAGGTTTGGCAAGTCCGCACGTCCGCATTTCACAGTTCTACATGCACGGTGACGCAAGTCACGCATACATATGTGTAACAGGATCATAAATGGAAGGCAAAAAAAAAAAGTGTTTGAAGGCTTCAAGTTTGTTTTGTTTTGTTTTACCATTATTATGAGCCACACAATTAGCTGACATGCCATTGGCTGCGGCTTGTCCTCGGCTTCTTTTTATTGCATTCTCCTGAACTTTCAGGAGAGCCGTCCTGGCTGCAGGATGACTGTGAAGAGATCAAGACGGCTGAATGTCCTGCTGGGTAGGTCCATTACCGCAATGACGTAGTCGGGGGATTTAACACTGGCGCGGTTAACGTACGGCCTTTCTTCTTGTCTCTGTACCGTGTGGGTGCAGGTTCGTGCGGCCGCCGCTCATCATCCTCTCGGTGGACGGATTCCGAGCTTCATACGTGAAAAGGGGGAGCGCCGTTATGCCTCACATTGAGAAGCTGCGTAAGGCCCTTGTGGGAAATGAGTCACGCAAAGAAATGGGATGGAGCTCAGATCGCATTGCGTCCAGTTTGATTTTACAGTCTGAAACGGCCTCCACATATGTATTCCGGCCCTCTGCTAATGTGCTTGCCACCTGCCCTCATCATTTCTCCCCGACTTCACACAACCTTATTCCTCAAACGTCCACAGCAGCAAATGTTTTCTAACCTTTTGTAGGAACGTGTGGAACCCACGCTCCATACATGAGACCCGTGTACCCCACCAAGACTTTCCCGAACCTCTACTCTTTAGCTACGGTAAGAAATAGCCTTTAATGTCGTCCCAAAAAATCTAGTGTTTACCCGTGTCTAACAATAAGTATTATTTTTCTGTGAAAGAAGATCATTGTAGTGGAAAAAAGTTTTCAGATGGCATTCTCATTGTCCTCCAGAATGATTTTTTCCATGTGTGTTTCAAAGGGTTTGGCTGCATCAGAGGCACACAAACAAATGGAAATTATTGTGTTGTTTATTGGTAATAAGACAAAATAAGAAAAGTAAATTCTTGCAGTTCTTGTACTCTTGTACAGTGGACGTGTTGCAAAGGGACGTCACCTTGCTGAAACATCCAGGTGTGAGCTGGACGTGCAGCAGGAGGGTAAATGTCCGTACAATAAACTGCACTTGGAGACTGAAGACTGATTCTCAGCGCAATAGCATACATGCACGAGATGTCCAAAAACTTTTTTCCACCAGTACAGATCAGCTCATTTTAATTATGGTTTCCACGTAAAAGTACCTTCAATTGCAACATTTATTTTTTTATGGTACAATTTGGTTTCAGTCCTTGGATGCTGTCACACGTAGCTCATTGTTCCAGTACTGCAAGGGTTTGACCATGTGAATTTTTGTCAGTTTTATTTGGGTATATGTGAATGCTGTAATCACCCCTGGTTCCAGAATGAATCAACCTGGCTTTGGCTTGTGTAACTAAACTGGAGATGATCACGAGTCTTCTGAGGAGATAATGTTGGGTGAATGGCTTGTTGTTGCCTCCAGAGAGCATCTTCTCAGGCGCTGACATGGTGCTTGCTCAAACCAACTATTTCCCGAGTACACTATAAACTGAGAAATGTCACCAGTTGAAATGGTCTATTTAAGTCAGCCACAGTCAATAATCTATAGTAGCCACTGTTGGAATTTCCTCTAGGGCCTCTACCCAGAGTCTCATGGTATTGTGGGGAACTCCATGTATGACCCAGTTTTTGATGCTACGTTCACCCTGAGAAGCCGGGAGAAACTCAACCATCGCTGGTGGGGAGGGCAGCCCGTAAGTCTCCTTCCACTCTCCTGTCTTCCTCTATTCATCCTGCTCAGACTTCCACTTGACTTGTCGTCCGTTGCTGTGTCATTACGTGTTCATTCACAATCTGAGTGCAATTTGTTTTTCCCATTTTGTGATGATGGATATCCCAGTCAGTGCTTTACAAAACGCTTGGATGACAGATCACAGGCCAGCAAAAGCTGGAAACACTTTTCTTTTGAAAGCAACTGCACTGTGAATGACATGACTCAGACCCAGAATTAAAAAAAAAAAAAAAAAAAAAAAAAAAGTTCCCGAACTTCTGAACTGCAGATGTTTGTTATAAAAGCTCCGGATTCCTGATTTGTTGTAATATCAATAACAATAATACAAAATGTTGCTTTTTTTTAACTGCAAAAACTGGTTTGCATTGATTTTCATCAATTGTATTAATTGTATTAACATACATATATAAACAAATGAAGTGAATATGAAAATAGGAAAAAAAAGTCCTAAATTAAAAACAAAGGAATCTTGCTTCTCAAAGCGCTTTGCACAATCAAATATCGAAAATAAGCAAAGATATGAAAATAATATGATGAACTATTTTTATGAGGCTGATGAAACAATGGGTTCATAATGTTTTTTCTCCTAGATCTGGATAACGGCACAGAAACAAGGGGTGAAAGCAGCCACGTTCTTCTGGCCAGTGTAAGTTCACATTGTCACTTGCATGCAATTGAAAAAAAAACCCAACTAATTTCTGGTCCTGTGCAGCAGTAGTAATACGCCTGGTAATAGCGAACCCTTTATTCTAAACTGCTCCGTGATGTTTTTTCAGTCGTCATTTTAAATCAAATTAAATTCAACCTTGGATGCTAACAAGGGTTTTTGCTAAAATATATCAAATATTTTGGATGCAATTTTCACTTGTCACTCTCTGCTTGGGTCATGTTGCAACATAGTCATTAAAAAAAAAACAACTGATTACTGTCACTGTTACCTTTTGCTGTATTGGACTTTTGTCTTGTCATGCAGTCATTCGGCACTATGATTGTGCTAAGAACCATGTAACTTATGTATCTTCAGAATGTTCGTTGTTGTGGCGTTGGACCGTGCCCACTTTAACCCTACAGAGGTTAAATAAACACACTTGGCGCCCCCCCCGAAGGCCGCTGCGTACATGCCTCCTTGCAGCTAACGATTTAGGAATCAATCGGTGGCAGGAGTCACCGGAACGCATCCAAACTCGTGTTCCTGCCCCGCGGGCCAACCTGAGCACAAAGGAGCCCACATCTATCGGCACAGAGCGGCCTTTGATGGGGGCGCGAGGGCAGATCTCAGCGGAGGGACGCAGCCCGGGCCTGTTTTTACAGCAATTTGTGCAAATGGGCCTGTTTACACTGTGCAGGATTCCTCTGTGAAGCGAGGTCGCAGACGGACCACTCAGTGGGACCGCGGGGGCCGAGAGCGTGTGGCTCCCAGCGCCTTTATTTCACTTGGCACGGGCGAGAGGGTAGCCAGAATCTGGGGGTGGGGGTGGGGGTGGGGGGGGTGGGGGTAGAGAGAGTGAGGAATGTGCACACGAGGGGAGGCATTTTTGAGAAAAAAAGCTTTGATTTGTTACACATATCAGTCTCGGGGCCGGGGATTATTGTTGAATGATTGATTGGTTGGAGGTCTGTTTAAATACACCCCCGCCCGCCCCCCCGACTCCCATCACTGCCACCACCACCACACATTTTCAACCACAAGCAGATGAACCAGAGGCAGGGGAGCGCTTCTTCCGAGTGTAGGTTCAATCTGGCAACCGAGATTTTGGTATCTGTCACTCCCCTGGTTGTTGTGTTGTCTGTGGTGAGTTTTACTTTCGTCTCCGTTTTTTCCTGTACAATTTATTCCAGTGCCATCCAGCTGGAGAGGCGGATTCTTACCATGCTGCAGTGGCTCCACCTCCCCGAGGGAGAGAGGTGAAGACCTTTTTTTTTGTTTCCTTTTCCTTTTGCAGCCCCGTCTCGATGAATTAAGTCAGCGCTGTTTCACACTTTCAACTGTTCCAAACCGATTACGCTGACTTCAAGTTGATGTTTACTTTCCACTTCAAATATTAAAGTCTCTCTCTCTTTTTTTTTTTTAAGAAATTACTCTTAGAAATAAATAACTAAATGTTACATTATGTTACTAATGTTATATAAAAACCCAGTAGGTGCCCCAAGAAGGCTGCCAGACCGGCAGTTATCAGGCATGTGTAGAGTGTGACGACATATAGGAAACACTTTTAAGTAGGTTGATGGTCTTTCTGTGGTACTTGATATTCCCACAGGAAGATATTTGCAGCCACCACAATATCCTCTTAGGCTCCAGTGCAAACCTCAGCTTCCAGTGAATTTTGGCAAACATTAATTCAAGCTGTGTTTTGAATTGTTACATATCATATTCACTGGGTTAGGGACTGCATTTGATGTAAATATCCAGATTTGTAACAAAGCTGTTTGTAAAATGAAATATAAGAAATATGAAATTTTGATATTTGTGACATGAAAATATCAGCTTGAGTCAAAAATGTGTATGTGATACTGACGGCGTAGTATTTGTCTTGATCCAGGCCTTATGTTTACGCCATGCACTCTGAACAGCCAGACACGTATGGACACAAAATGGGACCCATGAACACAGATGTGAGTCATATTTTCTTCTGGTGTACTGTGTGTATGCAGGCTTTTATATGTCTTTTATATGTATCATGGAAGCACAGAATAAGTGGTCCTGGACTCCTCTTGTGTGTTTCAGTTGAACAATCCGCTGAGGCTGATTGACAGAGTCGTCGGCCAGTTGATGGACGGACTTAAGCAGATGAAACTGCACCGCTGCGTCAACATCATCTTAGTGGGGGACCATGGTATGATGGACACTTTGCTAACTCAAACACATACGTTGGCCCTATTGCTGAAAGTTCTAATATGTCTTTTAAGAGTTGGATTGAAAAAATGCAAAGAGTAGCATTTTCATTTTTTATTTTTTGCCAATTTTTATTGACACGTGATAACTAGCAAGAACTGCAGTTGTCCTAAGCACTGTGTAGTTTTTGTTACTTGAAAGAATAGAGAATTAAGAACATTTCATTGTCTGGCTATCAGAAGATAGCATTAGCTTTTGCATGTAGCTACGTAAGATACTTCTGTAAGACCTGAAGATGAAAGAAAGGGAAGAGGGGTGGCAAACTAAACAAGTGTGCGTCAGTGTTTCTTAGGTCACGCTAGCACGGTACAGCCCCGAAAGGTCTGTTTTTACGAGCAGCCAAGCAGTGCTTTTGTTCCTATTTTCAGTCGAGCAGAGATAATTGTTTTCAGAATTGCATGACGCCATTTGTATATTAAACGAACCTCCGTACCAAATTATTTTTGTAAGAGCAAGAAACTTCAGTCCCACATGAGTTTGTTAAGGTCAAACAATTCCCCAATTTCATGGGTCATATTTTTGTCAAGTGACTGGAAAGTTTTAGACAATGAATTTTCTTTTGAGCGAGTAACTCGTTCACTCTGTACAAAACACATTCTTTGACATCCTCCCATTCAAACCCTGACCACAGGTATGGAAGAGGCTCACTGTGATCGCACGGAGTTCCTCAGTAACTACATGACCAACGTTGATGACATCATCCTCATTCCCGGGTCTCTTGGCAGGATTCGTTCACGATACCCCAACAACCCCAAATGTGAGAGCAAGAGAAAACATTATAGTTCCACAGACTAAAACCTCTTGGTGCCTTTTTTCCTCTGGAAATTATTAGGATTTTTTTTTTTTTTGCACTTCTATGCCTGCAGACTTGAACGTATCCGTTGGACCTTCAGATAAACCTGTGTCCGTTATTTGCAATCATTCCCTTTGGTGTGACGCACTTTCTTTTTCTTTTTACAGATGACGCTAAGGCTGTCGTAGCGAACTTAACAGTAAGTACTGGGCTTCTGCAAAATACATCATAATTACAATAAAGTAGGTAATAATATCCAAGTGTGCCTGATGCTGCTATTGTCCCTTTTCCCTGCTGCAGTGCAGGAGGACAGAGCAGCACTTCAAGCCTTACATGAAGCAACATCTGCCCAAAAGGCTGCACTACGCCAACAACCGCCGTATTGAGGAAATTCACCTATTGGTGGACAGGAAATGGCACGTTGCCAGGTACTATAAACTACAAAGGGAGCGTGATCGTACATGACTTAAGCCCAGTATGTTTTATTCATCAGGTTGGAAGTCCTGTGAGACACGTCCGTCATTATGTCTAACAGCTAAAGTGTCCATTCTAAACACATATGGCCTGCGGACTTTTGTTTTTTTGTTAAGAACATTTTGCGTCTCATATTTTAAATCGACGTAAACGACGTAGGCAAGTTGCTTTAGTCGCTGTGGGGTGGGCAACACTGGGGATTTTGGTCTTGAGGGCTAGTATCACCGATACCGACGCTTTTTTACGTGAAATGTCGCGAGCATTGCATAACTTTGTGATTTTGTGAGGGAGAGTGCTGAGACAGACTTGGCCGTGAAGCTGTGAGTAGGTTGGACTCATTGGCCTGATGCCCAGAAAGGAAACTGCAACAAAAATATTGATCTCGTCACCGTATGATATTACGATACTCACCTCGATGTTGATACTATCAATATTTAGATCAATACGCCCTGGCCTATCAGTCACACTTTTTGCAATTCTGCTTCACTAGAATGCCAAAAATGCAGCTGCTTGCTCTATAATAATAATAATAAACTTTCATTTGTACAGCGCTAAATCACAACCAATGGCGTCTCAAAGCACTTTATACAATCAAACAGTTTTCTTCTTTTTACAACCCAATGCACAAGGCAACTCTCGGACCGAACGGATCAATGTTTTTCAGTCAAACAGCAGTGAGAGCAGCAAAACTGAGTGACACAATATAATCAGCATTTGTCTTGAAAAAAATGAATTGAGCAAAACTTGAGTAAGAGCTTAAGCTGAGGGGACCGTGGCACAGGGATTACTGAGTGTAATCTCTGCTTGGCTTCACACTGCAAGCCACACAAGCCGCCAGGAAGTGCGCTGATGCCTCTGCGTGACCGCTGTTGATGTGGCACGCTCAGCCCACCCATCACTAGGGGGGGCGGGGGGGTTTATTGCACATCTTGCTTTACTTAAGGCACATTTTTATGTAAACACGGGGCCGCTATCAACACGCCATTAACACGCGTCGTGCCGAAAGGCCTTAAGATGTGCCAGCCGCGCACCACACGCCGCACAGGCGCGCTTCGGGAAAAAAAAAACAGCCGCGCGGTTCTCCAGGGCGCCGCCGCCGAAACATCTCTGACGCGCTGAACTGCCAACGCTGACAGGAGTTTGATTGAAAACACGGTGGAAATGTTATGCTGGTTGTTCAGTGACAGACGGGGTGAAGCATGAAGTCGTCGGGACTGAGAGTGAAAACAAACAGTCGCGCAAGCCAGTGATGCTGTGTGTGTGTGTGTGTGTGTGTGTGTGTGTGTGTATGTGTGTGTGTGTGTGTATATGAGAGAGAGAGTGAGAACTTTCACTCCACATAAACACCAATCCTTTTTCGACCAGTAGCCCTCGGGGGAATCATCGTCGTACTGCATTGCTGTAAAACCCTCACTTCTGCCGGTGCAAAGTCAAAACCCAGTAACCCAGTGAGGTTTGCAGTCCTCCTTTTATGCGGTCACCATGTTATGGCTTTGTGCTGGAGGTTGGCTTGTGGTAGACCCTCGTTGCAGCAATCATTTTCTTTTTCCGGGCCTGAACGCAAACAGCCATTGTACCGACCGAATCACTAAACAAACTTCAGTCCAGTGCACCATCCCAACCAAAACATAATCAACCTGCGGCGCAGTCTAAAGTTAGAAGGGAAACATGGAAATGATCCTCCTGTCCCGAAAGCACTCAATACCTTGCCAATGCAATATCAACCAATCTGTCAATCAACTTCAATTTGTAAAACTCGTACTCACGTGTAGCATTTTGCACAAAGATAGACAGATTTATAGATAAGTTCACAGAGACATTCTGGCATAATGTTGTTGTGTGATAAACGAAACCCACCTGGCCGCAGCTGAGTAGCAAGAGAGGGAACTTTGATGTTTCTCTGCCGCTCAGATGGACAGACGGGCTAATTGTAGGCTGTGGAGCTGGAATCAGAGTGTCAGAACGTTTACACGCGCGCACACACGCACACACACACACACACACACACACACATGCGCAAGCACACAGGGATATGTGTATTAGTTAATGTCTGCATAAATCCCAGAACAGCTCACTGCTGACGCCGAATAAAACGAGTTCATCTCATTTCCCCGCCAGCCGCTCATTCTACATTTTTCACATATTTGTGGCCTTGCCCCCTCAGACACACACACACACACACACACACACCTTTACGTACACACTGGTGTGTAGATGTATAGCGGTACGCCGTGTTTTCATGGACTCTTTAGAATAAGAAGTGGTTGTTTTTCAGTTGGGGGACCTCGGCCTTGAGTAAAGGAGAGGTGGTTTGGGGTCGAGGGCCGAGGTAGGCGAATACTGACTGAGGTGACGAGGTTTGGAAAGGTGGTTGTTTGGGAAAATCTTGTTTTCTTGTCATGTGGAACCTACAGTTTTTGCTTCATGCAGCGTGACGTCACTGGAAATCAAACTTAGCACAGTGTTGATTTGTGAACCAAACACTGATGCCGTGCTTATGCTATGGATTTCAGGAAGGTACCTGAAGGGAGGAGGCACTGTGGCTTCTCTGGCGACCACGGCTATGACAACAAAATCAACAGCATGCAGGTAGCAATCTCAGTGTTACCGACGTATTATTAAAGACAACAGCCATAACCCACCTGTCTTCTGTCTGCGAAGGTTCTCACTCATCCACGTCATCATACTCTTTAAGAGTTGAGTTGTCTGCAACTGGAGTCTTGGTTCTTGGTCAAATCCCCAAGAATGGAGTAGTTGCCTGCAATCATCCCTAGAATAGAATAGAATAGAATAGAATAAATTTACTTTATTGATCCCAAATTGGGAAACTACACTGTTGCAGCACTAAAAACAACACAAAAAAATACAGTATACAGTAATTAAAAGAAACATTCAGTTCAAGTCAATCTATATACAACAAACAACAGATGTGCAAAAGACAAATCGTGCAGAGGCTGGGATAAGCAACGTTTTATAAACCATTAGTGCATTATTTGCCATTGAATCCAGAAGAAGTCCAGAATATTATGTCTCTAAAAACAAACAAAAGTTCACAACCATAACTCCCAAAAAAAATCAACTGCCTTGTTCCATTTTCTCTCATTCAGACTATTTTCCTGGGCTACGGCCCTGCGTTTAAATTCAAGACTAAAGTTCCAGCCTTTGAAAACATAGAGCTGTACAACGTCATGTGTGGTAAGGTTGTTTTCTTTTCTTCTCAATGCCCTGGAGACCATCGAAACTGATATTCAATTCAATATCAATGGAACCGGCTCATTGAAACTGATATTCAATGAGCCAGTTCAACTAATATTCCATGAGTGCTTTATAATATGCAAATTAATCTAACCCAACAAACACCATGCACTCCCAGATCTACTGGGACTGAAACCAGCCCCCAATAATGGAACCCATGGCAGTCTGAACCACCTGCTGAGAGCGCCCACCCACCGACCCACCATCCCGGAGGAGGTCTCCAGGCCAATGGGTTCGGGTGTTGGGTCTCTGGGCACGGACGACCTTGGCTGCAGTTGCGAGGACAAGGTCAGCCACATTGATTCAACATCAGAGGGATCTTATACCATGAATATTGATAAAGCATAAAAAAAAAATTTAATAGGCAGTGTTTTAGTCATTGTAGTAGAGCCGCTTTATCGTGTTGGTGTGCTTTGAATGATACGTAGCCATCTTGCTGTCAAGGACCCAATCAATCATGCATACTGATGTGTTCCTGTGTATGTTTGTGAGTGCATGAATTACATTGTAATATTGTGGATAATTCCAATCTTTCCATAATCCAATTCAAAAAAAAGTGTCCAAAAAGATTCAATCTTTTCTAGATTTAAGTACACACAGCGTGAAATATTTCAAGGCTTTTGCGCTGACCTACAACATTCAGCGTCCTGAAAGGAGCTTTAGCATTAGCGACGATGGAGGGACGGACTGGTGACTTGATGGTCGTCCACTAGACAGTCACAGTCACCCTGCAGGACTGGAGTTGAGAAAACACGAATGGAATGTTGACAGGGAGGGAAAAGTGTGGCGGGAGAAGTTGCACACTTCAGAGGACTGCCAAGCAAGGCCAGTTTAAGAACTTGGCAAAGCGTCACAAAGAGAGGACTGAGGCCGGGGTCAGTGCATGAAGAGCTCCCGTGCATGTGGCATGTCCAGGAAATGGGCTACAGGTGAGACATTCCTTGTGTCAAGTCCCCCCTGAAGCAGGGACGGCATCAGAAGTGTCGCAGATGGGCCGAGGAGAAAAAGAACCAGTGTGGCGCCAAAGTGGTTCCATTTGGAAAAATCAAGTCTCCCAAGTGTTGAAAGAGAGAGCAGAGGTACACAACCCAAGCTGCTTGGATGATTTGGGGCGCCGTGTCACCTGCTGGTTGACTGTCCACTGTATCCACAGTCAACGCAACCATCTACCAGGAGCGCTCCGTGTGTTTGCGTCCGCTCACCAGCTTCACGGAGACGTTCGTTCTCATTTTCCAGCAGGCCTTTGCACCTGCTTCACAGTGCCAAAGCCATTGCCAATCTGGGAGGTGACCACAGTATCAATGTACTGGATCAGTACATCAGACAGTGCAAAACATTAAGGCAAAAAGGAAAAAAAAAAAGTCTTGAAATATTTCATTTTACGCAGTGTGTACAAGAATTCAGGTGGGCACAGGCTGTTTTTACACTATGTTCATTTTTTTTTTTTTTTTTCTCTAAATGTGCTTTTGTCCTTTTGTCTCTGTGCTTTCTGAAGAGTTTGGGTCAATTTAACTTCACACCAGCCACTGCGTTTGAATGCAACCTTCAGTTCATTGGCTCTTTAAATTACTAACCGTAACTGAACAGCGTGGACTGGAAGTTCAGGTTGACCCGGCTCTTCACGACAATGTGTCACCTCATCTGTGCTCTGTTTGTGCTTCCAGTGTAGATCTCTGGCATGAGATTGTTTCAATCTCCGATCTTTTTGCAGTTTCGTGTAAAAAGTAGGGGCCAGAGAGGTTTGAAAGTGACCCTTGTACGCGGCTATAACCTGGATACACTCTGGCTCTGTCTCTTACAGAACAAAGTTGAGGAGCTAAACCAGCGTCTGAGGCAAGCATTGGATGGTCAGTGTTTAAGGATGTTAGCCTGTGTGGTGGTGGTGGTGGTGTGTTTTTTCTTCTTCTTTGAAACACTGTGTGACAGAGTTGGTCTTTCACAGAGTTTGTCAAGTAAAAGGAAAAATATATATGAATCTTTAGGATCATGTGAATCTTTTTGAAAATAAGCTCACGCTAGCTAGATCTTAGCGAGCAAAGCTTTAAAAAAAAAAAAGACATTAATAGACATATTTAATGCTGGCCAGCTTTCTTTACGTTGCACTCTTTCTTCGGCCATCTCGGCAAAAGCGGCGCTTTTACACGTTTACTCTTGTGAGAGCAGCTGATTGTTGAGCATCATATTCAGGATGAGCCTGCATCACGATTCCGCGTTTAGCCACAATGGTTGCGTGCGAGTCTGACTGACGTGCAGTTACATTTCGAGGTGTCCAGTTACAACCCACTTGTCCTCTGCGCTGCGTTTCCTCCCCCCCCTCCCCACCCCTCCCCCCTCCAGACAGCAGGAACCTACCACATGGTCGCCCTGCAGTACTCTTTCGTACTAAGTACTCCGTCCTCCACCACAGTGACTACATCAGCGGTTACTGTGAGGCTCTCTCCATGCCTCTCTGGACGTCGTACACTCTCAGCAGACAGGTACTTTTCTCTTAATGATTAGCAGAGCTCCTTCAACTGAATCCCTAACTTGAAAATATATCAAATATGGTTAAATTGCGGATGCACAATCTAATCACATTATTGTGACTCTTTGAAGTGAGCAACTTTTTCAAACCATGAACGACATCCCCGAATGAATACATTTTGACATAATCGATCCTGATCACGTGAAACTCTGTTCTTCCCCGAGTAACTCTCCTTTGTTTGCTTCTGTAGGTGGACGCGTCTCCTCTGCCAGACGCACTTTCCAACTGTGTGAAGCCTGACCACAGAGTGCCACCAGCCTTCAGTCAGTCTTGCACCAATTACAGAGCAGACAAGCACGTAACCTACAGCTTTCTCTATCCACCACGTGAGTAGTAATCCACAAATTCACATCCCTCCCGTCCGCAGTCACAGTCTCAAGCTTGTGACGAGAAAGGATTCAAGTAATAGTTTTTTCGTTCGGAAGACTCAGCTATGAATGTAAATGGACAGATACAAACTGACTCAGATATTGAAAAAGAGATTTTCATTTAAAGATTTTTTTTTGTTGCCTTATTGCCAGTTATGAAATAACAATTTTGACATTAAAGAAACAATGAGAGTATTTATCTATTTTTTTGTGCATGCATCACAAAGCATGAAAACATGCATTGTGAGCTACCGAGAACTCAAAACTCAACATTTAGAACTGAAGAGAGTGAAATAATGTAAATGATGTCTCTTTGTCTGTCGATTTTCAGAATATTCCCTAAACATAGAGAAGAGATATGATGCTCTGCTCATCACCAACACTGTTCCCATGTATCCAGCATTCAGGAGTAAGTCAGTCAGTCACTGTGAATACGCTGACGGATGTCATTTTCGTGTCCTCACACCCCTCGGCTTTCACCTTTGTCTCACGTCCGCTCTGTATTCCCTCTCTGTCAGGAATATGGACCTACTTCCAGAGGGTGCTGGTGAAGAAATATGCCAATGAGCGAAATGGAGTGAACGTACTTGTTGGGCCCATATTCGACTATGATTTCGATGGTGTCAGGGACTCCACTGAGAAGATACGAGAGTAAGAAAATGCGTAGAAACTTCTGCTCTAATGCAAACTGTGCTCGCTATGTTCTTTCTCCCCATCGCCGACCCTGCCAAGCTCCAAGCTTATTTGTTGATCACAAACATTAATGTGGTGGAGAAATTGGAATCGATACGGCCAAGAGGAGCGATGTCATCACTTGTGTGTGTCACCGCAGGAATGCCAGTGGGATGACGCCCGTCCCCACGCACTACTTTGTGGTTCTGACCAGCTGCCTGGACTTCCGGCAGCCTGCAGACACGTGCGCCGGCCCACTCAGCAGCGCTGCCTTCATACTGCCGCACAGACCCAGCAATGCCGAGACCTGCAGAGTGAGAACCTTCATGTCTTTAAGCAACAAGCGATAGAGCAATATTATAACCGCAGTATTCGACGGCTACTACAGCTTCGCTAAATTCCTCCGGACGCCTGCCTTTCTCCCCTGCAGAGCGCGGAGGAGGAGTCCCGCTGGGTGGAGAACCTGATGAAGATGCACACAGCACGAGTGAGGGATGTGGAACTCCTGACAGGCCTGGACCTGTACCGAAGAACGAGCCGTAGCTACGCTGAAATCCTCTCGCTCAAGACCTACATGCACACCTACGAGAGTGAGATCTGATGATTCCCAGTGGTTCTTGGTTGAGTCCATGAGTCATGGTTCCTTTCAAACTGTGGTGGACACGCGTGTGGTGCGAGGAGAAGATGCTATCGTCTCTTTTACGCCGACCTGTGCCAGCTTAAGCTCCCGCCGGAAGCTCAAGGCTGCGCTGCAGGAGCTCTGCAGCGCAGCCATGCTGTGGTCCAATCACTGAGCATGTTGTGTCATTGCATTCATTCCATCTCTGCTGAGAGACAGCTTTATCACCACTAAGCTACTAGCTGTGTTAGAACTGAAGGAACCTCCAGATTCCCAACTGCAGGACTGCCATGCAATATTATACCGAATTATTAGTCTTATTGTAGCATTCACTTTTCTCAAGGGCTCATATTACATGTGACGTTATATTATGTCAGAATAAGGGCGGCATGGTTCAAATCATCATCGTCATCTATCTGCCTTGTATGATTTATCCTGCTGGCAAGATCTACATGGTCATCCGTTATTAAAGTCAAAGCCAACTTGCTCCGTCTACATATAAATACACTGTTTCTGATTTTTTTTTTTTTTTTAAATGTACGAATGTTAAAAATCATGCAAGTAATGTCGAAAACAGGTTAAAACATTCCTACAAATGCAAACTGTACTTTTGAGAAAACACACAGCAAACGTGCCAAATGTGTCAAAGAGCTCATTTAAAAAAAAAAAAATTCAAAGTGTCTTAAAGTTGGACGTCATGACATTTGAGGACGAAAAATGTTTGATTGCACTAAAGTTGTGAATTGAATCAATCTTGTGACCCACATGCCTTATTTACTTCATTCATTACGCAGCCTGTGTGTGTGTTCAAAATGCTTTTTGTTTGTCATTGTGATGTAATGTAATGTTGGGTGTTTTTTGTTTTTTTTCCCAGTTTGTGTGTTTTATGATTAGCTTTTGTCCTGTGCACAATCTGAAAATTGTTGATAATGCTGATTTGTTAATGTTTTCTATACAACATCTACCACCTGTGAGATTGATTTTATTTATGCTTAATGTACATTTTATTACATTAAACAAGGTTGTTTTTTTTATTGAATAAAGTTTAGTGAGTTTTCATGAATTTCAACTGCTATATGTGTACAACTCTTCCGGGGTTATGTCTGGGCAGCTCCCAATTGTCCAGTCAGCACAAAACTGTATGGCAGGTTAAGCGCTGCTCAAAGTCGTTGCACTGCCCTCTGCAGGTAGGAGTAGGGAGAGTTTCCTGCCTATGTAAGACCAGGGTATTTATCATGGTCGGGGTCCTGATTGACCCTGTCTATCCCTTGTAGGCCCAAAGTGGAGGAGAGTGGCTATATGTAGTTGTTAAATGTTGTTTTGTTTTGTAGGCCTTATTATTATTATTTTTTTAATTATTAATTATTGTCAGAAATTCAGCTTGAAATCTATCTTGAATGACCCAGATGCAGCCAGCTGCCAACCTCTCTGTGTCTCCCTGAACCAGCTCAGGAACTCAGGCTGAGTTTAGCTTATAGTGTATCAATCGCAGAGTGCTCACTTGATGGTGTTTAAAGGCCAAGAGCATCTTCCTGGGAAAGGTCCTACCTTCCTAGTACTATGACTTGATCACATGAACTATTATGAGATTATTTGTGAGCTGCTGTTTTATGAAAGTCAGCCCTGTTTCCTTCCTGGTTTTCCATTGTGGAAATTTCTTGAATAAATATCTAATTGTTAAAATAAAAATAAAATAAAACATAATGAGAAACCAACAGTGTATCCCTTGCTCTGTAAATTCGTTTTGTGCCAACACAATGTGTTGGGCCTAATATGACCCCAAAGTGGAGCATTTAATAATGTATTTTACCAGCTTTGCAAAATAATACGCAAAGAGTACCATCGTCACGACCCTATTGCTTCCCATGTCCAATGCCCTCAGTAAAACTACCCTGTTTCTGTGGGATTCGTTGGTCTCAACAAAGTTTTCGTACTTTCCACTTTGTGTGCTGGCACGTAAACGCAGCGCGAGCAGAAAGGAGAAACGCCTCCTCTCGGCGCTAACCGGCGCTCCCACTTCCTATTAGGAACCGAAAGTATACAGTCAGTAAACTGTTTTGTTTCCCCCCCCACCCCCCTCCCCCTCACTTGGACCTCCACTCCCACATATGTCGGTTAACACCATTCTGCGTTAAAGTGTCCACGGCGCTCCAGCACGGTCAAGACTATGGTAAGGCTCATCTGTCATTAACTTGCCCATACGTACGGACGAGTTTGCTTGCGTGACAGTTCAGCTGTGTGGTGTAGAGATGAGGCAACTGGAATTTCCAAGCTGAGGCAAGTGAAGACTTCTTCAGGTCTTAAAGATTGTGTTTGTTTGTTTATTTGTTTGTTTGTTTGTTTGTTTGTTTAGCGAGTCCCATGTATTTAATCATGGTGATTAAACACATGGGAATGTAAACACTTTTTTTTTTTTTAATTGATCTAAACAACACAAATATTAAATATGTTTTCATGGTATAGTATTTATTGTAAGCTAATTGACTGGCGCCACAGAACTTTTAAGTACTCATCACTTTGTGTCACGTTCCTGTAAATACATGTACTGTAGCTTGGGGGAAAATGTTTGTGCGGGCATGTGTGTGCTCGCTCACAAAAGTCACACGTTGCTCCTGTTGGCCTCCCCTGTCTTGTGGTTACTCACAGAGCTGACCACTGCGCTGTAATCATGGGTCAGCTGGAGCGAGTGTCCTACAGGAGCGTCCTCACCCACCACAGGGAGCTGCTGGTGTCCAGGCTGAGGAGCATCCAGTGCATCGTGGACAATCTGTCTGCAAGCGGCTTCTTCTGCCAAGAGGAGGCTGAGATCGTGCTGCAGGCAGTCACCAAGACGGATCAGGTGCGTACGTTAGACCGGAAATATCATCAAGAGTTGGCAATAGATTGCCAACTCTTGATGATATTTCCGGCCTAGTTAGAAAAATCCATGTGATTCCCTTGCAGGTGCGCAAAATCTTGGAGCTGGTCCAATGCAAAGGGGAGGAGGCGTGTGAATATTTCATCTACATCATACATCACGTGTACGACGCATACATAGACCTCCAGCCGTGGTTGAAAGAGATCAACTACGTTCCCAGCGAGGAAGTGAAGGGGCTAGAAGTGGTCAACACAGATCCCAGTGAGTAGTGCAAACCATTAACGCTGCTCAACGAAAAAAGAAAAGAGAAACCTAAACGTGCGTAACAGAAAACATGTTGTTGTTTTTTTTTGCGTAGGAGTGCCTTACAAACATTTTACAAGGACACTTACTTCTTTAACACTCGTGTTTGTTTTGAAGTTTTTAAAGAAAGAGTATAGAAAATAAATTGACAATGAATTTTTGTGAGCTAAAAGCCACTGTTGTTTTCTTACGCGGATCTCTGCGGCTGGATCTCTCAGATCTGAAATCTGAAGTCTTGCTTCACTGTCTTGCCAAGCTGCAGTGCATTTTCAGTGGACCTTACAGTGTCACGTCATGGCGTACCACTCCCTTTGTTTAAGTAAAAGGAACGAGAGAGAAGAAGGGGCAAGATGATCGGATATGTCAAGCAGCGGCTGTGACCAACAGATTATTGTGGCTGCTGCTTTGCTGGCAGTTACAATGTGAAATCTTAGCTTCTTGAAAACGAATGTAACTTGATTAATCCAGAGCTGTAATTTCGTCTTCCTCATTCCTTGCGTGTGCACATCTGTGTGGTAATTCACAAAAAAGCCACAAATACGAATGCGCCTCCTCCCACTTCTTAGTCAGCAGGTACTGCGAGAAGCTCAGGCACGACTTGAACCGCGACACCTCCTTCATCATGTCGTACGGCCAGCGGGAGGAGACCCGTCTGGACGAGCTCTACATCGACACGCTGATGGAGCTGCTGAACGAGGGAAAGGAAAGTCTGGGCTTCCTGGAGACGCTGGACCAACTCCTGGGAGACCAAGGGGTCTTTAACTCCGACGGGGAGATCATCTACGTCATGGGGGACGCCGGCGTGGGCAAGTCCATTCTCCTGCAGAAACTCCAGAACCTCTGGTCCAAGAAGGAGCTGCAGACGGACGCTGTCTTCTTCTTCAAGTTCCGCTGCAGGATGTTCAGCATGTTCAGGGACGCCGAGCAGATCTCCCTCCGAGACCTCCTGTTCAAATACAACTGCTACCCCGACCGCGACGCCGACGACGAGGTGTTCGACTACATCCTGCGCTTCCCTGGCAGGGTGATCTTCACGTTCGACGGCTACGATGAAGTCCAGGAGGACCTGGACGGGATGGACGTGCCTGAGGTGGTGTCTCCGGAGGACCTGGCCCACCCCCTGCAGCTGCTCCTCAGCTTGCTCAGCGGCAAACTGCTCAAAGGCTCCCAGAAGGTGCTGACGGCCCGCACGGGCGTCGACTTCCAGAGCAAGGTGCTCAAAAAGAAGGTGGCCCTGCGCGGGTTCTCGCCGGCCCACCTGAGGAGCTACGTGGGGATGCATTTCCGAGAGCGGGAGCACCGGGAGCTGGTGTGGGTCCAGCTGGACGCCAGCCCCCACCTGTGTGGCCTCTGCTCCACCCCACTCTTCTGCTGGATCATCCTGAAGAGCTTCAGGCACCTGCACACGGTGCACGACAGCTTCCAACTGCCCCAAACTTGCGTCACGCTCACGGACATCTTCCTCCTGCTGTGCGAGGTCTTCCTCAGCCGCACCGCCGCCCCCTCCTCGGCCCTGCACAAGAAGAGCGCCCGGTGTGCCTCGGAGACCTTCAGCGGGAGGCTCGGTACGCTTGAGGCCTTTGCGAAACTGGCCCTCTGGGGCACGGAGAGGGGGACCTTCATGTTCAGCCGAGAGGAGGTGGCGGCTTGCGGCCTGACGGAGGACGAGCTCTCGCTGGGCTTCCTGAGAGCCAGCGGAGGCGACTGCCAAGACCACGACGGCGGCGGCGCCGTGTTGGAGTTCCTCCACGTCACCCTGCAGTCCTTCTTGGCGGCGTTCGCCCTCATATTGAACACGGAGGCCGCCGCCAGCTCCATCCTGAGGTTTTTCACAGAGTGCAGCCGGAAGAGAAGCTCCTCTTGTTTGCCTTTCGATTTCCTCACCTGCAGCTCCTCGCAGCCGAGCAGGAAGAGCCCATTCGCGCCCACCGAGCACCTTCAGTTTACCAATCTGTTCCTGTGCGGGCTGCTGGCCAAAGCTCACACGGGCCTGATGGACCACCTCGTGTCCCCGCCGTCGCTGAAGAAGAAACGCTCGGTGCTGAAGTCCTACCTTTCTACCAGCGTCAAGTCGCACCTGCACGGCTTGCCCTTGTGCAAGACCGAGGAGGGCAAGAAACTGCACGTGTTGCCCAACCTCCTGTGGATGCTGCGGTGCATCTTCGAAGCCGGGAGTAAGGAGATCGCCCTGCTGACGGCCAAAGGGATCACAGCCAACTTCATCAAGCTGGGCTACTGCAACATGTTCTCCGGGGACTGCACGGCGCTGAACTTTGTTCTCCAGCACCGCCAGAAGCTCCTGGGCGTCGACATGGACAACAACAACATCAGTGACTACGGGGTCAAGCAGCTGAGGCCATCCTTCTCTGTAATGACCGTCGTGAGGTGAGCAACTCCATGAACTCCTGCACTTTGTAATGTTTATTCAGGGAAGTCTGAAGTCTTGCTTCACTGTCTTGCCAAGCTCCAGTACATTTTCAGTGGACCTCACAATGGCATGTCATGGCATACCACTCCCTTTGTTTAAGTAAAAAGAACGACAGGAAGGAGTAGCAGATGATCAGATATGTCACGCAGTGACTGTGACCAACAGTTTTTGTGGGTGCTGCTATGCTTGCAGTTTCAGACCAACGGGATTCTCGCATTCACGTTGTGAGCTGACAAACCAGGTGTCATATTTAGTCAACCCAGCGGGTTTTCCCCTAGATTTTCCGCTCTTACTTGATTGTATATCAGACGTATTAGATTGACAGATGCGATCCTTGGTCCAATATTTTAGGCCCTTTAATTCCAGTTCTTTCTGGAGAATTGACAGGCTGTAATGTCTGATTTCACAAGAATGCCAGTGTCAGTCAATCAATCATTCAATCAATCAATTCACACTCTTGTAAGGCACTTTGGTCAACTCTGGTTGATTTGAAATGTTCTCTGTAAATAAACGTGGACCTGGCTTGACTTGACAATCAAAAGATCGATCAGCTTAAATTTATATGGCGCTAAATCCTGTCCAAAGGCATCCTGAAACGCTTTGCACACTCAAGAGAAAACCAACAATTGAACAACTCCTCCATGGGAAGAAACCTGGAGCAGAACCTGTCTGTGGAGGGCGGCCAGCTGCTTTGACCGGTTGATGTGGGAGGAAGTCCAAAAAATGAAGAGACAGAGAAAGAAATAGAGAGAGAACGAGAGAACGTCCAAGAAAACAGAACTGTATGTCTCTTAAAAATGTCTCTTATTTTGACAGGTTGTGTGTTAATAACCTGACGGACAGCAGCATGGAGGTTCTTGCAGAAGAGCTGTGTAAGCACAAAGTTGTAGAGATCTTAGGGTAAGTGAAAATGTCACTGTGACGCATAGCAGTACTCTGCTCCGCAGTACTCTACTCCGCAGTACTCTAGTGGTGCATGCCAGCTGTTTTCTTTCTCACTTTAAGATACATTTGCACCTTCTGGTTAGCGTTTAAAGGGACAATATTATTTTTTAGATTCACTGCTGTTACATGTTGCACAGCTCAGTGGCAACTATGCCACAAAAACCAACATATATTCTAACTGGACAAATCAATAATAATGATCTGCATGTTGGGTGTTATAATATATATAATTATATTGATAATTCTCTTCTAAGTTCTTTTTTTTTGCCCTCAGGCTTTACAACAATCACATCACAGACGTTGGCGCTAAGCTGGTCGCCAAGATAATTGAGGAATGTCCAAAGCTGCGGATTGTAAAGTATGTTTGTTTCCCAAAGACAGTGTTTTTGATAAGATGTTGTTAAGTTTTCATAAATGTTACTAATGTGTCCTGATCTTACGCCTGATCGTAATAAGGCTGCTGTGATTTATTTTTTTTTAATCCCCAGGCTTGGTAAAAACAAAATCACTGCTATTGGTGGAAAGTATTTGGCCCGCGCAGTTCAGAAGAGCACTTCCGTGTTTGACGTGGGGTAAGACTTTGACTATGTGACATACAATAAAGCAACATATCTAACGTCGCCGTGTCTCATGTAGATGTTAGAACAGTCTCTTAATTTGAACGCGGTCTGTTGGGTTTTTCTCTATTGAGACATTTGTTTTGTCTTTTTATATTCTATTTCCCCCTCATGGACAAAGATTCACTGATGGCTGATGCGAGGTCGCTGTTGGACAAACTTAAAAATAAAAAGTTAAGACATTTCGATACGCAATAAAAATGTCCTTCAGCATTGTAGCACTTCGATGTTCTGCTCTTGTACAGGACCTAAGCAAAGAAAATAGAAACGGTGCAGTCTGGGTCCCACACACACACAAACACACACACAAACACACACACACACGATGCCACAGTGATGGAATTGAGGATGTGCTTTCAGCATGTGGGGCAACAGTATCGGTGATGAGGGAGCAGAGGCCTTCGCTGAAGCTCTGAGGAGCCACCCAAGCATGACTAACCTGAGGTGAGAGAGCACCCACACTCTCTCAAAGCAACTGAAAAAAAAAAAAAAAAAAAAAATGCTTGGCTTGGTGACCATCTTCTGCAGCACTTTTTCAGTTTAACCATCAGTTTCAGTCTGTGTGAGCATCCCCAAGTCTTGACTCTGGTGTCGCTGTTCCAGCCTGTCGGCCAACAACATCACATCTCGAGGTGGGAAGTGCCTGGCAGAAGCGCTGAAGGAAAACGACAAACTCCGGATATTCTGGTGGGCCGGCCGCTTTGTTTTTCCCGCCGACACGCCTCTTCGCAGCACCAGCTCACGTCCGTCCCTTTCCCGCCTGCAGGTTGGTCCAGAACGAGATGACCGACGAAGCGGCGCCGCACTTGGCCGACCTGGTGCGAGCAAACACCGGGCTAATCCACCTCTGGTAGGGAGGACTCCGCATTCCCCTGTTCGGTTTCCCGAACTTGTCTGAGACTCAGCGGCTGTGTTTGTCTGCAGGTTAATCAATAACCGGTTCACTGCAGATGGACTGCGGCTGCTGGCAGAGGCTCTGCCCCACAACACGGTACTCAAAGAGATCTGGTGAGGAAGGACCGCCCTCCGCTCACATTCACATTCCAGCCGTATCAAATGCTCTCAAAGCTTGTGATTGCTGTGCAGCAAAATAGGAAGAGAAGTTTTCACCCTGTTTTTGTTTTCTCCTGTTGCCGATATTAGATTGATAGTGGGTCTTTTTTTTTACATGAAGAAGAAAGAGTGACAGAGAGTCAGAGAATTAAACCACGTTTTGCTTTGTGGGCAGCTTCCCTTTTTTCTTTGTTATCGGTAGATCTACACTAGTGACTTAATATGGGCAATTCCTGTTGAAATTAGGGTCAGTGTTTATGGTGTGTTACTACCAGGTGGCTCTCAGATGGTCCGTTCCAGGTTAGTCCAACAACCTGTAGTCGCACGCAGCGCTGTCGCGAGCACTGCTGGATTCAGGCAGTAGGTCTCTAGTAGGTCTTCACACCGAAAGATCAGGTGTACTGTGGCCTTGCTTGAACCATTTGGTTTCGGTGGCAACAACAAAAAAAAAAGCAGAAGTGACACGACAGTTTGCACTTAGTTTTGTTTTCCCATTAAGCTTTAAAAGACATACAACTGAAAACAAATTGTTTAAAACAGGACTGTCACTGCTTGTGACTTCAAGCCTTCCTAAAATATGAATGTTAGATTAAAGAACAGAAGGGCTTTTTATATGAAAGTAATTGTATAGTATACAATATTATATATACAGTATGTATGTTTGTTTGTTTTTTTTTGCTTTAATCCCTGCATCCTAAATAAGTGTAAACTCCTGGTTGTCTGTTCCCAAAGTGTAAAAAGTAACCAGCTGACTGAGGAGGAAGAGAAGCAGTTTGCTGCGGAAAAGAGGCTGCGCTTCTACTGACGGCTACACGTGGGGATGAGTCCCGCCGCCCAGCCATGTGACCGTGCCTTCATGGGGAAATAGCTTTCTGAGATGTGATGAACACCTCTATGATGTAGCCACAGCAACAGAAACTTTTACTCACTTTCTGTCCTCTTTATATTTAGGCTCTGGGCTTCTATTACTGGCATCTTGCGCTAGCACTAGCACTAACTGGCTGGGTGGTCATACGGTCCAACATTGGCAGCCCATTGCCAAATTTTTACTAGTGTCGAAAAATCATAGTAAAAATACTGACTGTCTTGTGTGAGGAGGACTTCAGTTTAGGCAAACAAGATTGTTTAAACAGGTGTATTTACGTGAACCTGATAATTAGATGAAGAACACAACATGCTTCTTAATGGCCAGTGACCACCATAGCTCGCTGGCAAGCTTGGGAGAGGGAGGGTGAGTGAATAAGCACTGCAATCTAAAAGACAGAATTGTTTGCACCTTGTATGGGACAAAACTGTATTTATTCTTATCACTAAGGATCTCCAATATATCTAATAAATCTTTTTGATCTGATACAATTTTAACAGATGCTAACAAATAAAGGTGCATTTAAAGTTCAGATCATTTGACACTCCAGAAGCATTTTTCACCATAGAAAGACATCACATGTTGAGTCTTAGTTTTAACATTTGTGACACTATGAATGTATGATGTGTTCCCATTTACTTAATTCCAGTAACCAGGCTTGCACATACAGACACCAGCTTGCTTTTACAAGCCATCATTGTAACACTTTCCTCTAGGTGACCTCGTGACTCAACTGAATGATGGGTAATGGACACAGAATTGTGTGTTTAAAGTACTTTATGCTGAAAACGTGCAAACGTTTTGGCTGTTGTACTCATGTATGTCATTTCCATAGAAAATAAACACTCACATTTGTGGTTGTGGTGTCTTTTCTAGAGCATCAAGTCCCCTGGAAGATGGCCTCTTGAACATTTATCAGGGATTCACCAAGCCTGATGTAATCAATTATTGAAAACCTTAAAATTAATTGGGGAAAAAAAAGCTTAAACAGCTTAAAATGAGTGACAGCCACATTATTAATAAAATAATGATCTAGTTTAAATTTCCGCATCTAAACGGTTATTTGGGTGCTTGTTGAAAGAGTCAAACTATACTTGAACCATATTTCAATAATGGCTGCATGAAACAATCACAAACTCTCCTCAGTGCAGATCATTTAAAGGCACAGGATTTAGCAGCATCCGGTGGTGAAACTGTATCGCAAGCGTTAAATGAATCCCTTATTTCAGAAGTCACACTTGATCTCAACAGAAAGTAAAACAGCAAACACTTGACTGATTAGACAGCGGAATTTTTTACTCAAAAATCGGGAATTAGCTTCAAACTCAATATAGCATGGCATAAAAATGCAAGAAGTACAAGAGAATGATTGGTATCCAAAGGACTCACTCTTAATTGCTCTTTGTACAGTCTTTACAGAAAACATTTCAACTCATATGCAGATTTATTTATTATTTTTCTGTCTTTGTGAGTTTCATACTAAACGGCACACATTCTCCGTTACATTTCATCAGGTAAATGTTTTGTTGGGGCTCAGAACTGCCGAGGAATAAATTATGAAAATACTAAAAAAAAAAAAAAAGTGCTTGACTGGTTCTAAAGTAGCTCATGTAAGGCTTACGCATCTCATGCACACCCAGCACAAGTCAAAAACTGGTCATACTCAACTAAACCCCAGTGTATTTCGCACACAAGCCAACAGTCTTCTGTGTTGTTGTTATTTTGTAATTTTTTTTTTTTCCGGACACATAACACAACATAGTATGTGCGCAAGCAGGGAAAAGAACACACTGTATCACACCGAGATGTTTTCCAACCTGGAGATGGTTAACGCTAACAAAGTTAGCGCTATGTGAGTTAACACAGCTAAAACTAACAATTAACTCTAACAGAGTTAACACTGACAAAGTTTAGGTAGGGTAACACAGTTGACGCTAACCGTTAGCACTAAGTGTTAATTCGGTTACTGCTAATGGAATTAGCACCAACGGAGTTAACACCGACAAAGTTAACACTAAAAGAGTTAACGCTAACAGAGTTAGCGCTCTCATCTCCACTAAAGCGTTTAAGTCCAGTCTCAGCGCCTCTACGTGTTGCCACAAAGCTTCAGAGACACCAGGGAAAATGGAGCAATGCCACAATGAGTGACTGGACCTTCTCAGAAAAGGAAAAGAATGTCTCTTGTAAAAGGCGACGGTCGGCCTTGTGTTGCTACTGTAGTTTAGGTGAATCATCAACGTGCCACTGTTGCGTCTTCATGCAGCAATACCTTCTACTCCAGGTTTCACCGTTGGAATGGATGGTTTGCACGACGGGCTGAGAATCACTCGAGAAAGATGGTTGACTGAGGAAGAGACAGAGGTTCTGTTAGAGCCCCTGTGAGAAGTGCATCGGCCTATATTGCTGCCCAGAACACCAGCAGGCTGCTAATCTCTGTGAGGCTAAATCAGAGCGGCTTCCAAAACTCCTGGCAACCTCCATTTTTTTTCTCTTCATCTTTCAACTTTTATTAAATTATTTTAAAAACAAAAACAAAACAGTACAACACGCAGAATGAATGTTGTCAGAGCAGAATGCCGGAAAGTTAAAAAAATAAAAATAAAATTCTAAAAAGTCAAAAAACAGGGACCAAAAATAAAGGGGATGGATTGAGACGGAGCGCTTTCTGTGTCTCAGCCAGCAACCGGCAACCTTAGTTATAATTATATAATTACACTGTTTGAACACAGTGACAAGATTTTGAGTCATGGGGGGGGGGGGGGAGAGAAGAAAAACAGAGGTTACTACCAGTTTGGGAACCACGTTGATGATGCTCTTGTCTCAAGATTGGAATAAAACTGTGACATTAGTGTCTATCCCTGCCAGGGTAGAGATCTTCAGGCCAACCCGACCGCATAAAACTCCCCCTAGAATTCCACTGGTAACTTGGACAGGGGCCGTTTTTCAGTGAAGCTTCACCAGCAACTGAAAGCAGTCGGCTGATATTTGACCAACCAGATGCCAAAATACTGATACAGATCTTACTAGATTGGTCGTAATTTAGAATTAAAGTTCACATTATGGCATCGCTTTTATTTGTAATAAGGCCACTGCGTCAGATTTAGTAGCAGCTGAAAGGAAGACGGGACATTGCACATAATCCCTGTTTCCTGATGCCTTGCTTGTTCTCACGTCTCTTCTAGCAGCGGTGATAACAGGGGGGGGGGGTGAAAATCTCTAAACCCTGAGCAGACCCACGTCCGGGCTACTGGAGATACATGCTGCCTTCCTGTCAACAGATCCCTTTAAAATGTTCCACAGTGGACCTTGAAGTCAAAGTGAGAAGCACCGATGTTCCCTCTGACGTCTTCCTCGCTGACAGTCAATCCGATTCTTGTAAAACACAAACTGAGGGCCAGTTGAAATGTTTCTTATCGGACGTGTGAAAGACCTCTTGATGTAGAAGCAGCAATAAGCAATTCTTATCTTCTCCTACCAAAAAATAATGGGGGGGGGGGGGGGATGACTGAATGTGACATTAAGATCTTTAAGTTTACATCACAGAGGCTGCCAACGCACAGATTTTGTTGATTATCGCTGTGGGGAAGAAAAAAAAAAAAAAACGCCTGTATCTTTTCAGGTCAAAAAACACATCTCCAGAGTCAGGACCCCAAGACTCAACTTCACGGTATCTGTAGCAGCTGCTTGATGTCGCCCTCCGATAAAACAGTACAACAAAAAAAAGATGGAATCTATGTGTTTAGTTCAATGTTTTTCAACCTTTTTTCTTTTTTTTTTTTTAGCCACGACACATTTTTACATTGAAAAAAATCTCATGGCACACCACCAACCAAAAATATCGTAAAGCGACACTTTTTAGCCTAATATTGTCAACATAGTGTCTTCATCTATTGATACTCACTCAGTGTCGAACCTGATGAGCCTGTTTAGATGCAGGAATTGAAGGGGGAAAAGTGGGCTCACATTCCCCTAAAAGCAAAGTCACTCCCTGGTGGAAAGTTTGAAAATTATTTTTTTTGGTCAATTAAGTGAAATTGGATCATTTTTCACGGCACACCTGACATTCTCACGGTGCACTCGTGTGGCCGCCGCGCAGTGGTTGAAAAACACTGGCTTGAGATAATTTAAGATGATTCTGCTTCCCCCATGTGTTTTTCAAGCACAGGTCCACACGGTTGAGCCGCGACGCAGCTGGCTGAGGAGAATCTCAGCAAACGCACTGCTCGCCGTTTATGTCTGTTGTTTAAGGCTGGTCAACCTGGAAGGACTGGAGACAGGTTGTGGACCTGGGGACCTCTAACTCTGTAAGGTCTACATCTTAAAATCACTGATGATCGAGAGAGGGACAGTGTGTGTGTGTGTGTGTGAGATCGTGTCTATTCACAGTTGATTGGCATCGTTTTCTTTTGCAGCAGCTTTTGCTTCAAATGTCCAAGCTGGCCGCAGATGTTCCAGTGGGAGGGGGGTGATGGGGGGTGGGGGGGGTCGGGGCGGTGCCCTCTGGGCTCCACAGTCGCTCCAGCGGGGTTGAGACTCTCTCTCACTCTCTCTCCCTCTCTCTCTGGGACTCTGTCCGACAAGGCACTGGTAGACACGAGGTGCTTCTCAAAGTCTGGAAATGTCAGGATTGTGGAACCGCTGGAAGGAATCTTCCACTTCCAGAAGCTTCCAAGTCACTGTCTGTTATACACAAAGGTTCCACTTTGAGAAACACCGACAATGCCGATGGAGGAGAGATAATCCCTCCGTCCCTCCTCCCCCGGGCCTCCCCCAAACACGCCCCCCCCCCCGCTCCCCTTCCTCCTCTGCGTGATGTGCAATATCAGCTGACGCTCGCTGTCCAATGGCCTCCCTGCACATTCCGAGCCCCGCTAGAGGCCGAGATCAGTCCGTGTGGGATGTGCAAGTCAGACATGAAGAAGAGAGAGGGAGCGAGAGAGAGAGAGAGAGAAAAAAAAGAAAAAAATCCCTGAAGATTATCTGAATGAGATTTGGCACACTGCGGTACTACATTATTCGGTAGGTGGAGGTGGGGGTGGTGGGAGGGTTTCGATGATCACAGTGGTCAGCGTCCGGCGTTTCTCCCCCGCCCCGGCTCCACGTCTCCGTCCGCAGCAGCTGCTGGTTGAAAGGAAAGAAGTGTCAGATAGAAGGAAAGAAAGACAAAGAAAGGAGCGGGAAAGACAGGAGGAGCGAACCTGTGCGGAGAAATGCTTCAATCTGACGGATGTTCTGGACACGATCGGTTCACCTCGAACCACTCGTCGATGCAGCTGGAGGGAGAAAACACAGGGAGGAAACGGTGAAACATAGATAAAAATACATATATAAATATGTCAGCAGAGGTGACAAAAGTATGTATTCATCTTCTGTACTTAAGTAAAAGAAAAAAGTACTGATTCAAGACTTCTGCTCAAGTAACTGTATGAAAATACAAGTTCTGAAATGTACTAAAAAGTACCGGTAATACTTTTCTGCAATGCAGGAAACAATGCATACGTTCTTACATACATATTTACACATGTTATTTTCTACATGATAATTTTTTCTCTGTATTGAAAATTAACTTAACAGTGACCCCAAAGCTGAGGTACTAAATAAAATAATAATTTACTAAGTAAAAAAGGTACTCAAGCACTAAGTAAAAGGGTTCCCTGATCCAATTGTGTATATGACTACACAACAGCATAGTTCAAATGGCTCCACTTCAAGCAACAACAAATATGACAAGTGAATTACTTTGAAGAGAATTTGTATCTTTTAACCGCAAAGGCAACAAGCGTGTTTTTCCGACGCAAGAAGTAGAAAGTACAGACTTGTGTAAAGAAATTTAAAATTATGTGAGAAGAAATACTCAAATAAAGTACAGATACCAGAAAAATCTACTTAAGTGCAGTAACAAAGTATTTGTACTTTGTTCCGTCACGCTGCTGGCCAATTCAGTGTCAAACTGAGCCCTGCCTCAGTTGTGTTGGGGTCTCGAGGTTCGAGCAGGCAGTCAGGGGCTCTGCCTGCTCTGCCTGCCCTGCCTACCAGCAGGTCCAGCAGGTTGTCAGACTCTTCAGCTGTTGATGACAGCTGACGCCCAGTTCAGTCCGTCCTCAGCACCTCCACTAGCTGGAGCACGTCAGCCTGTCTGCCAGTGCTGCTTCGCACTGTGTGTGCGAATGTGTGTGGCTGTGTGTCCTTCGCTCATATGCGGTAAAGCAGCAGACACAGCTAAGGGAGGCTGACTGATGTCGGTACCCTTTGTGGTAGATGCAGAGGCAGGGCAGCCGGGCGATGGTGTCCCCCTGCACCAGCTCCTCCAGGCAGATTGCACATTCTCCCGCATCCTTGGTCAGGACGTCCTCTGGAGGACGAGAAAAGAAAAAGACACGGGACGAATCAACACAATACGTCTAAAGAGAAACTGCTGTTAAGTTTCCCGACTCCCAACTGTTGATCACGTGCGCAAAATACACTTCCACACCGGCCTTTGTCCTTCTCAAGGTTTCTCCCTACGGGAAACAGCAGCTGTGTAGTTTGCTCACATTTTACATTGCCTTTTAATTCACACATATAAACATTATTCTATTATATTCTATTTTTTTTATTTGAAAGGGGACAATACTATTTTATAAAACACATGAATAGACATGGTTTTTTAAAAAAAGAAGAAGCCAGAATTAGCCAAAAGGCTAGTTTTCATCTGCAGTCCCCTGCAGTTACATTGATATTTATATTATCCTCCCAATCAACTTATTTTATTTACTCAGCGGCGCTGCTGCAGTCATTAGAGTCATGTGCGAAGTTCACATTTCATCCTCAAGGTGGAGCTGTGGGAAAGCTAATGAGAAGAACGATGAAGTCGCGCCGCCAACCAACAACACCGCTGTGGACGACGTCCCCGATTCCTGATTATGTGTCCTACTGTTGAGCGAAACAGATATGTTTTTCCTTCCAGGACAAATCCAAGCAGCGAGGAGCTGTTTAGCCGCACGTCGTCTTTTTTCGCCGCTGGTCGTCAGGGCGGTTTCACAATGACTCACTCGGTGGGCTTCGTAGATAACTTGGGAGTCGTTCCAGGGCAAGTCTGGTCTTGTTAGGAGGGGGGGACGGCGTTCAGCCCACCTGGGACGGTGCAGACTTCTTATCTAGTGGTCTAGTTAAAAAATGTTTTAGCTTCCACCCACCCACTCACTCACTCAGGAAACAGAGTCGCAGTTGCTACACTGCAGTGATTCTAACAGCAACTGCGTCTACCTACCACAGCCTAAATCTGGTGTTGGGGCTTTTGAATGGTTATAGTAACATCATGTGGATTAATTGTAATAGAAAGAACATGCGTATGGATTTATAAATATCAGGTTAACGATTTGATGAAGTGAACGTGATGTTGATCTTTTCAGCCGAACAGAAACCTGGTTGCACCAAGATGAATATGTCTCATGTCTTCACGAAGTCTCTCCTCCAGGTCACATTAGTACTCATATACCTCGAGACAGCGGTCGAGGAGATGGCGTGGCAGCTATTTACAATTCCTATAACAGCTAATTAACATTATACCTAAATCTTTTGGAAGTCAAAGCATCAAATAAATTGTTACGTTTTTAATGGTCAATTGTTAAATGTTAATAATTGATCATTTCGATGGATGATGAACTTATTTGTAGATGAATTCTCAGAATTTTTTTGTAATACTTGGCATTGGCCAAAGATGATATTATTCTGGCATGAGACTCAGCTTGACACAGCGAGACAGAGACAGTCTTTGTATTCAATTCAAAACAATTTAGGATTCTCCCAGGAAGTTAATTCTCCTCCTTACAAGAATGACCATGAAGAGGACCTCACTGTTACTCCTGCTCTTTTATCCATTTAGACATCTTTCCCCACAATGACCTTCTGTCCAACCATTTTTTTTTTTTATGTTTTGACCTTGTCTTAGCTGAGAGCTACGCCCAAGGTCAACCCACACTAAGCAGAAACATCTCGCACACTGTCGCGGTTAAATTTATGGAGACTGACACTCCCCCACCGTGTTCGACACAGTAGTGTCCTCCAATAGGAGGCTGGATGACCCCTTTATTCACACGGTCGCCGTAGATATTGACTCTGTGACTTACAGTGTGTCTGGTCTGCTGAAAGTAACCTCAGATGACCTGGCTCGAGAGAAAATGAGAATCAAAAAGCAGGACAAATCAGCTCCTTGGGTTTAATTTTTCAACCTCTGAGCTAAAACAATGCTGACATTGTCTAAAGAAAATTAGCACTCAACAAAAACAGCCATATCTTATATTGCTTGGCAAAGTAGTTTTAGATTGTACAAGAAGGCCCTGTGAAGAGGTACGTACTATACAATGTTAATGGAGGACAATAAGATTTCCGTAGCCAAATCGAGCTGCTAAATATAGCCCGGGATCCATATTAGTTGATGTAGTGACAACTTTATGACTTTTTTTCCCCAGAATAAGATGATAAATATTAGACATGAGATCCATCATACCCTGTCGTTCTCTGGCCCTGGAGGAGAAGAGCTGCTAAAAAAAACAAAAAAAAAACAACAACACCAGTATTTATCTGGAGAGTTTTCAGCAAATCAGAAATTTTTCACACCAACCCCTATTTGTATGAATCTCCTCAGATCAAAATAAAACGTCATACAGGTGTGCGTGATGTGTAGGTTTGTCCACAACATAGAAATAAAACTAAGCAGCTCAATCTGATTTATTTTTTTTTTTACCTGTGTAAAGAAATCACTCACTTTAATGCATCAGAGTGAAAATAAAGAACACAAATAAAAAATAACCCAGTACGCTAGCGCATAGCAACTAACCCATAGTACATAGTAGCACAGAAAATTACTATTGCATTAAGTGTATTCAGAATACATGCGACATGCTACCGTCATTACATCAAAGTGTAAGTTCACTGGATGCTTCTCGTGCTAGCTTGCAGTGGTGGTGTCTCCGCCAGGACCCCGAAGGCAGGATTTCATTCTTGGCTCACTTTAAAGATGCAGATATTGACTCTGAAGACTCACTATCTCAACTACTGAGTCACTGCTCCACATCTTTAAACACACACACACACACACACACACACACACACACAAACACACACACGAGCATTTGCCCCGGTTGCCTTCTTTTGTTTTCACCTCTGCCGACCCCTGTGTACAGTATGTGTGTCAACACTGTGTGTTTGTATGTACACGGCGCCGCCTCCAAAGTGGGAGTCTGAGCGTGCGCCATTCAACCGCCAAATCACCTGCAGCAAAACACAGAGTCATTAGAGGCGGCCGGCCGGTCGGCCTTACGTAACCGTGGATTAACCCACATAGGCCAGTTATTATGGGCTGCAGCGCTCGGATCGCTGAGAGCTCAGCTGACGGGAACATCTTTTTCTTTTTTTCTTCATGCGATGACACAACTGCAGACTGTCATTCATTCATTCATTCATTCGTTTATTCGCCTGGACAGGCAATAAGGGGAAGGTATAAGGATGACTTGATTATTTGCTTTGATTTGGAGGATGTTGGATTTAGTTTCCGGGGATTTCATTCATTCATTCATTCATGCATTCATTGATGTTTTCACCTGCACAGGCAAAAAGGGGAAGGTATGACAAAGACTTGATTATTTGCTTTAATTTGGAGGATGTTTGATTTGGTTTCTGGGGATTTCATTCATTCATTCTTTCATTCATTCATTTGCCCAGACAGGCAGTGAGGGGTATGAAGAATATTAGATTATTTGTTTTGATTATGGGGATGTTGTATTTGGTTTCTGGGGATTTCATTCATTCATTCATTCATTCATTCATTCATTCATTCGCCCAGACAGGCAAAAGGAGGACGGTATGACAAGGACTTGATTATTTGTTTTGATTTAGAGGAATGTTTGATTTGATTTCCGGGGATTTCGATCATTCATTCATTCATTCATTCATTCATTCATTTATACATTCATTCATTCATGTATTCACTATGGACAGGCAAACAGGGGAAGGTATGAAGAATTCTTGATTATTTGCTTTGATTATGAGGACGTTTGGGGATTTCATTCATTCATTCATTCATTCATTTCTTGTGTCCTGCCCACCCCATTGCACAACAGGTGCAGGCTAGCACCTGCTAACGTCACCTACAGCTACACTCACACAAGTGGCCCCAAAACCCTTTCTGATGCCTAAGTCCTGCTGATGTGTTGGCACCGTCTCTCAAAATAACACTGTGTCACGCGGTGATTTCCGAGCACAGTCACGCTCATGGCTCAATGATGGGATTTCCTCCACTCAGAATATCTGGGTGCTTCCCTGAACACGTTTTATTTACGTCCTAGATACAGTTTCCAGTTATAATAACAAGTGTGAAAATCACTTCTAGCATTCGTCTGTGCATCTGTCAAGCCTGAGCGAGAAAAGTTCACCATTTCCTTGTTTCGCTTATTCTACGCAAGTGTTAAGACATGCAGGTCTGCCCTTTGTGATGTCACAAAGAACAAAGATCTGAAAATCCCCCAAAATACTAAACGCATATTTTAATGATCATTTTATTTGCTTTGACACTTTTTGGACACTTTTCGTTTTTTTTAGCCTTGTTTGGTGAGAAATCTACACACATATGATACACGTAATCATGTTACCAAGTCTGCTACCGATCCAGGAAATGATGTGAGTTACGCCACATCATTTAAGAAACGGTATAAGGTGGTTATTCAATGGGTTTAAACTCACTTTAGTTTGAGTAGAACATGAAGATCAGAGCATTAAGATTGACGACGGGTTAAAACTTCAATTTTAAATTAGGGCCGTCTTATCTCTGCAGCACAGAAAATGTGCAGCCTGGATTAAACACGATTTATTAATCTAAAGATCGCCACTGGAAAGTGTTGACATTTCTCCAGCGAGGGAGAGACGTCTGTACACTGGCTAAAAAAAAAAAAAATAAAATAAATATATGAGTCAAACATGCAAAAAGACCAACGGCAGATCAAAAATATGAAAAGCCTGCCAGTGGCTCAGGGTCCTCCCAGTCCGAGTCCCGCATGCTTCCGAATGTGGAATGTGGGTCTTTTTTGTGCGGAAATTTTCAAACGCTGCTACTCGACAGGGTTTACGACTTTTGGCTCTCCAACAAGCCTCAGAAGGATGCTGCTTATTCAAATGAGATGTTTTTGGTGGCTGAAACATTTCACACACACACACACACACACACACACACACACACACACACACACACACACACACACACACACACACACACACACACACCATTTCATATTAACTTGGTTATGTCCTCCGCTGCACCCATAACTCTCGTCTGCTCGAAGCTCCTCTACGTGAATCTAACCAGGACCATATAATCACATTTTGACAGACGTGAAGCAGGAGAAAGAAACTGGAAGGAAGTTTTGCCATAAATAATTCCATATACATACACACACATACACGCCAGTTATGCCAAATTCCAAATGGCAAGTTGCTTGGTACCATTTTCTTCAAATGTGTTGATACCACACTGACCCGAGCAAATGAATGCTCTTAATGTCTGGGCATTATATAGTCCATCACTCGTCTGCGTGTTTTCCCAAAAACTGTTCACCTGTTTTCAGCCCTGAACTTTAGGTAAATAAGGGGCGGGGGGGTTGCCTTGTTTGTACAGCAACAGGTGATATCAGCATTAATCCCCTTGCTCACGTAGGCACCGGCCCACCGGTGGCACGCAACCACCAGCAATTTGGCCCTCCGCGTCTTGCTCAAGAGCGCTCCAGAGCAACGTAACTGCAGGTGGTGGTAACAGAACGGCAATTTGTTCAACGACCAACAGCTGCCGAATTGGTTCTATGACGATCCCCCAGTGTACGGGCAACCTGTCCGTGATCATCGAAAACAATGAGCCCGGAGAGTTTTCTTGAAAGCTGCAGCTAAAGCGGTGGTTTTTAAAGGTGTGTGTGTGTGTGTGTGTGTGTGTGTGGGGGGGGGGGATTAAGGAAAAGAAAAGCTAATAAATGACGAGTAGAATTAAATGACATATATATACAAATATAGTCAAATTACCGTTTAATCATTATTATTAACTATAACCTATCATAATACAGCATATCATTGCCTGCCAGTCAAAACATTGCTCGTGGCGTCGTTGTTCATATCAACGTTGGCCGGGCGACTTTTGTCCCAAGTTTGACATTTTGGCCCCACTGTGAGTTTGAGTTTGACACCCACTCCCAGTCGCTGGCCGAGGGCAACGTATGGTGGCTGCTTTAAAGATGTTGTGACACACATCAGCAGTTGACGAATGCCTCGCCGACCTCTGACCTTTGTGATGACTCCAGCGTGAAGGATCAGGGATTATGGAGGAAGAGACGAAGGGGGAGAGGGCGGTGGGGGTGGGGGTGGGGGGGCGGTTAGCTTTACTGTGGCAGGTGAACCTCTGATGTGTCGTTTCAGCCTTGGCTGTTTACTGGGAGGCGGCAGCGTGTTTCCTGACAGTGAGTGTCATCAGACTGATTCACAGCGGGGGCTGGGGGGGCTGGAGAGGGATCTTAAAACGGGGTCATGAAAAAAAAAACAACTCGTAAACAACACACAGACGAGCCCGTATGTGGCGCTGACACACCGGTTCCCTTCCCGCGAGGGAAGTCCTCTCCTCCAGTCTCTGCGTCGCTGGAGCGCCACCGCGGAAATGGATCATTAACAAGTACTTTGTGTTAAAAAGCAATAAAGTGCGTGCTGACTGGGCTTTTTTTTATTTATTTTTTTTTTATAATCGGTCCGGTTGCTCTGGGTGTTTTTGAGCAAATTGCACCAAGTGAGACAATATGCCTACAATATGTTGCATTTTGCTATAACTCAGATCGTTTGAGTTCATTTGACTTAATGTTCGCCTTCTGATTGTTAGCGTCCTCATTTTGCCCCCTGAGATAGTTGCATTTCAAGTTTCTCCCCCATATCAGTCACTGTTTTTTCACAGTGGGTTTGTTTTCCCTTCAATTTGTTCTTAATGCCCACGTGTCTTGATGGGAATTGTGTGAATGTGTTTGAGGGGCCTTGTCAAAAGGAGAATTTCTGTCAGCCTTTCGGGACAGACAGTAAATCAGATCTTATCTCATTGAGTCGTCTGAAGACCTGCCTGGTTGAACGACAGTGACGAGTTGAGCGACAAGAAAGAAATCTCGATCTTGAAAATAGGTCAACGGCTTTCTGAAGGCTGAGACCGATGCACAGGACCATGCACAATAAACAAGCTATGCAAAAGTTGCTTTCATCGATAGCCTTCACAAAAAAAGTCTCAATAGCGCGCAACAACAACAATTAGCGAAAAAAGAAGATTTGTTTCTTTTAGTTTTACTTATTTATTTATTTATTTGTTTGCCGTTATTTAGAAGTGTAAAAAAAAACAACTTCTTGGTCTTTTAAAGTGAAAACATGTATTTGACCGTCTCTGCTGCTGATAAGACCGCAGAGTCTTTCATTTGTCCTCGTTCCTCAGACGGCTCTCTGGCGCAGCAGGTGGAGCCGTTCATCAGCTCTGCCTCTCCTAGCGAAAGTGCCTTAAAGCGATGCAAAATGCAAATTCTGTGTTTTTTCTCTGGGTTTTTTTGGGTTTGTTTTTTTTGATTGGTTGGCATGTGGGGACTCGAGGTCCACATCCTCTTTGTGCTCCTTCTGTAACAGCACTTGCAATAAATCCCTTTAAAGGTCAAGTGTGTAATATTTTGAGATTTTGCAGAAGAAACCGTGACATCCAGTGCTTTCACTCTCCCGCCCCTTACTAAGCTTGCCGGTGAGCTACGATGGCGTGCGCACCCAAACCTGAATACCGCGACCTTCTAATGGTAGGAAAATCAAATTACTATTATTGCACTGCAATTATACATTTTTATTTATGGGCAGCATATTAAGCTTATACCAATATAAAAATCATAAATCAAGCTACATTTTGCGCACTGGACCTTTAATATCCAATGTGTATTTACAAAACTAATACTTTTTGTAAATACTTACGAAACTCATTTTTCGTTTTTTTCATACTCAATTTCACAAGCAAACTGGTCATGATGGAAGGAGGAGGAGTCCGGCTTTGGTACACAAGCAGCCACCTCATACACCTCCCTAATATACCTAACATGCTGCTTCCGCTATCAGAGTGTCGCATGACATGCAGACGGGAAGTGGGACAGGAATATGCGCCAGCTGAACAGGAAGTCGCTTCTCCTAAAGAGGAACCTGCTGTGCACCCTGTCACACGCTCGGCTGGAGAGGAAATGTTGAGCGTATCTTCGGGGAGACGAGCGGAGCCGCGAGTCAAATTGCACAGATAAATCACACTGGGAGACAAAGCAGCTGCCTGCTGCACTATGTGGTCAATGTCAACTACGCGTCCTGGTCTCTCTTAATAAAAGCGCACTGTTGCGTGTGTTGAGGGGACATTGAGTAAAATATGTACGTGAGATCAGCAAATAAGAGATGTGTATAACGGAGGTATGACTTTAAACCCCACTATTAAAGGTCAAGTGTGTAATATTTGGAGATTTTTAAGAGGAAACAGCGACATCAAGTGGTTACATCTTGGATTGCAGCGCTCACCCTGCCTCTCCCGAGCTTGCCAGGGAACTACAGTGGCCTGTGCACCTAAACCTGGATACCTTGTCAACCTTCTTCTTTGTTGGTTTATTCTAGGACGCAAGCTAGTATATTGTATATTAAGCTTTTACCAATATAAAAATCATAGATTAACATTTAACATAACAGACTGATAAAACTACTATGAATTTGAGCCAATTAAAGATGTTTGTACAACAGTGTCCATGTTTACCAATAAATCCTGTGGAAGTTTTTCCTATATTTTTTTTCCCGTCCACTTCGTGCAGGCGTCCCACATGCTTCGCCGGTTTGTTTTTCAGAGACAATAAGAGCGAAGCTCATTTTAACCAAGCGGAGGAACAATGGTTGCAGTTGGGTTTTCACAGTTTTTTTCTTTTTAGTTTCTGGCTCTGCTGCAAGAAGCCGATAGCCTGGTTGTTAATCCCCACCTGCGAACGCTCTGACTGGCTCAGCTGTCTCCCCAACACTCGTCTGCACATCACGGGAACTGTGGCAAAACGTTAAAAAAAAAAAAGAAAAAAAAAAAGAACTTGGTCTCTCTCCAGACGTCCCTATTGTGCGGGAGCTTGTCTTATCGCTCGCTCTGCCGCTCTCCTTTGCTGCCTGTTTGACGTCCTCTTCCTGCCCTTCTCTGTTGTTTCCCTGCCTGAGGTCGCCTGTCCTCCTAAATCATCTTTATCCCCCCCCCCCCCAAACTTTCTATCAAGGCGATGGCCAAATGTGCGGAGGAAAGAAAACAAGACGCGTCAAGATGGTTTCCACTGCAAAGTGTTCAATGTCAGTCAATTTTGAAAAGCAGAAAAAAAAAAAAACAGCATCAGATTGTTGCACTGAGCACATTGATGAGGTCTTTTTGTTACGAGTTGTTATGACTGATGTTCCGGAACTTTTGTCAATGTGGCGGGGACATCTGCCGGTACAATATTGAAGAAAAGGTCTGCGCTCTTGTGCCACGTGACGCGTCTGAAGCGGAACGGAATGTCTCGTTTTTGAAAAACCGGCGAAAAGCAGAATGAGAACAATTTCCCCTCCTCCGAGACATTTCAAAATATTTGTCCTGCCCATGAGTCCGAGAGCGCCGCGCAGATCGTTTTCAACCCGGAGGAGGATCGCTGCCCTCAGGCATGCACACAGTGCTCGTCTGCACTTTTGGAAAAGTGACAGAGATTACACAAGATTTTGACAGGAAAGCAGACCGTGGACGGGGGATCAAGTTATATAAGCACAAAGCTGTGATTGCCTGCTTTCACTCGTCTTTTTTTTTTTTTGAACGCAACAGGAATGACCCACCTTCTTCTAAAGAATAAAGTGAGCAATTTGGAATGACTTCACACAAGGCCGAGTGGGCATGAAACAGCAGAAAAGCAAAAGCGAAATATCCTTACTTACATATTCGGAATAAGCAGCACAAGCAAAAGCAAACACGAAACAAGGAGGCAAATCAGCAGGTTGCCGTCTAAAACTTTCACACTTTCGGGTTGTTTTTTTTTTTTTTCTTTTACTAATATCACTGTGACTGCTGTTGACACTAACAACACTTTTTTTTCACTGCCTGAGATTTAGCTTCATGCACAAAGGCTTACAAGAATTCAAAACACAGTGACCGAATGAATGAGGGTGTTATGATGTCAAGGGGAAACTGTGACCGAGACATTCACGGGTACGGCAGCGAGACAGCGGCTCCTACCGTTATACGTCACTCTTGGTTTGGTTAAACACAGGACCAGGTGAAGATCCATCTCATCTGAGGAAACAAACTTGGAGCACACGGGGCACTTGAAGCCTGCAACAGAGCAAACACATGATTCTTGGTTGGTCAAATGAGCTGTTTTTTGTAAAGCAGCTCATTTGAAAATTTGTGGATAGCAATGGTAATTGTCGCATTGAAGACAATATATAGGTTTCAGAGCTTCTATGTACTGGTGAGTTCTTACAGAAACATTTTTTTTTAGTCATCATCCAGGCTGTTAATTTAAGGCACCTGTGGCGTAAACCTTAGACTGGGCGATCATATGAAAACATTATCAATGTCATCAAATATTTGCCATTGTTTTATGTGTTCCAGGGAAATATTTTTTTGGATGTGTCGCAAGGGATGCACGTTATCGCGCAGAGACATCCAGTTCTGAGCTGGACGGAACAATGCAGCATGTGGGTGAATGTGGGTGATTGCACTAAAATAAGCCGCATTTGGAGACTGTAGACTGATTCTTAGCACAATAAAGTCCAACACAAATGCACGAGGCACAATTCAAAGACTTATTTCCACTACCGTAGTTGTCGAATTGTGTTCTGGAATGTTGTTTTGCAGTACTTTCATCAAAATACATTGCTGACATTGTTTGTGGCGTGAAATGCTCTGACTGACCTAATCTGTGACACCAACAAGGGTGGAACAACAATTACTCTCACTATTAAATCGAGTTGGCTGCCTGTTTGTGTCGGTGGTGTTACACTGCGATCCTGCAATTAATGGTATAGTCCACAGAGAGGCTTGAACATGAATGGATCCTAACTTCACAACAGCCTCTGCCAGCCTGCCAAATGTGACAGGAAGAGACTGAAGGGGAAGATATTGGGCAGCGGCGGACGACAGGGTGGAAGAGCGAGGTTGTGATCGGGAGCTGGTTTGAATGCCCAAACCAATGGGCGATTTGGGCGGACAAAGTGGCCACTGCTTGTCACCACCCTTATCTATCACCATCACTGAGGGCCCTTGGACAAGACCTCCAAAACCCTGCCTGCTCCCTGGGTACAGCACCGCAGTTCCGAGTGGGTGTAGTTGAGGTGAACTATGAATGGGATGGGAAAAAAGGCAGAGAAAATATTTCCCCATAAAGGAGATCAGTAAATATAATTGTTACATTGAAAATTCAGTGTATGCGTGAAAATATGTCCCATCTTTAATTTTGTCAGTGAAGGTCATCTAGGTCATTTGAATGTAGAAAGGGTTCAGTTGGGGCAAGAACAGGTCCAGTTGCCCAGTTGCCCCAGAATCAGCCTCTGCACAGCTTCCACTGCTATCAGACTGGCCTCCGTTGAGCAACCCCTTCCACAGCAGCTGTTTTGCTCTACGTGAGTTAAGAGAGAGTTCCAGCTTCCCTCGGCGCCGCCGGTCAAGCCTGAAGCCCGGTGCTACCTGTGCAGCAGCGATGACTCATCCGCATCCAAGTGAGCGCGGCGCTCTCTCCAGGAAATGAGTGTCCTGATGCATTCTGTCACTCGCCGCCCCTCTAATAGCGCCGACGCTCCGTCTTTCGGGGCTTTCATTTTCCTAAACTCAATTTCCCAGGCGGGAATATGTTAAGGGAAAATAAACGAGGCAGCCGCTCTAACGTGGGCCTGCGGCAGAGTGTTTGGTTTTGTGCGCTCCGGAGCCCGATCGTTAGGACAATAAAGGCTTGTTACCTAAAGCACCTGCTGCAGCCTGGAGCATTTGCAGAAAATTGGCGTCAGTCTTTGAAACAATGAAGAGAGGTTGAAATGCTTTTTCTTATCCGATAAAACATATAATGGGTTTAAAAACTTTAAAAACTGCCAATGTTGACCCCAAGGTAACTTGTTTCTTTTCCTCGAGTTTCAACAAGAAGAGAAACCAGAGACAAGATACCGACAGTTGCAGATGCAACAAGACTTGATTGACTCCCTTCGTACTTGAAGTCCTGCACCTTCGCTTCGACTTGTCTTTGACTTACAGACTCCTCTAGTTTATTTCTGAGGCCTGGAAGAACATATATGTGTATACACACACGCGCGCGAGCACACACAGACACACACGGCTCACATCAACAATAGCTGAGAACACAGTCATGGTTTTGCCAATACAACACAGCTGGTGTAGGAAAAACGTGAAATGAGGCTGGACAAGAGAAAACGGGGATTAACGTTGATTAATCTCAAAATCAAGACTTTTATTTTCCTCTTGTACAGTGAAGGCACGTCGGAATTCATCTACGTTCGCGTGGAGCCGAGTAAAAAGTTGAAAGCCAGAGTGGAGAAAAAAATACTTGTCAAAAAAGAACGTACGAATGTTGAAAACACTGTAAACGAGTAATAAATGTCACAAATTATTATTATATAATACAAAAAATATAATGATGAGAGTCGGAACGCTGTAGCTGGGGTGTTGAAGCCTTAAATAATAAGGATGTCAATTTAAGTCAAATAAGGACAGGTAGGGTTGGACTCTCAAGACAATAATCACCTGTAATTAACTTAGCTAAACTTGAGAAGGGTATTATGTGCATTCAGAAACTTCACAACAACAACGACAACAACAAAAAAAACACGTGGTGAACGGAGATGAATTCAAGGGTTAAAGTTTGACGTCTTGCCAAGCACAGGGATCAATGTGAGGGGAGTTCACAGTGGCCGAGCTGCCAAAGTAGACAAATGGAATTAAGTGAGTAAGTCAATCCAAATAAACAGTGAGAATGTTGTTAGCAACAAATGACGTCGTGCACCTCATTATCGCGGCTCAGCGTCCCAGTGATCCTCCTGGCGCGCAGTCCAATGTGGGTGAGCGATAATTCACTTGGCTGAGCAGGAGATAATCGCTAGTAGTTACGTGCGACATTGTTTTTAATGGGCCAATGTTGGGAATGAAGAAACGGCCACCGCTGATGTGACACACTCGCAGGCGTTGCAACACTGAAGGACGACGCCTTCAAATTAAAAATAAAACACAGATGGCTAGAAAGACTGGTTTTATTGGGGTTGTAAGAAATATCCTAATAATTAATAACAATAAATAACCTAATAAGTCAACATTTCAACAGATATCTACTTTAACAGTTTAGAGTAAAAAAAAAAAAAAATCCTTCACTCTCATTATCTATGTACGCACACACAGGCATACACAAGGGTTATGTGAAAAAAAAAAAATCTTCCTTTTTTGGCCTTCAAAGGTCTCATGTAACACTAGACCATTGACCAGGAAAGATGAATGATTTAGCAGACTCACTTCATAGAGATCAGCAAAACAATGCATGTGCAGTATATGTCTTTGGATTACATGACACTGGCAATGCACACACTTACCATTCCCTTATTATGTCACTTCATTAAAAATGTACAGATGTGATTCTGGGACTGAACGTGGTGCAAAAGGTGCAAAAATTTGCGTTTGGTGGACTAGTTCAAAGTCAAACAGCTTCTTTTACTGTCACTACTGACTCTTTTGGAAGACACTCAGGTGCCGACACCCAGGTGCCTGATTGTCGTCTGACTGTGTGGATGAATGTTCAGTAAGGAGTCCACGTTCTGTCGGTGGTTGTTGGATCATTGGGTCAAAGTGTGGAGAAGACGTAGACAACATCCAGCTGATTGCTGTGCTGATAGAGTAACATCTTGGAGGAAGTTGTGATAGAGAGAGGCAGCATCTCCCTCACTGGATAAACAATCTTATCATCACTGGATCATATTAGTGCCGAGATTGTGATGAAATTGTGCAACCGGTGGCAGTCCCATATCTCGACAGACTTGTCCTCCAAGATAGCGGGTTTAACTTAAGAATTTTCCCATGGCGGGCCAGCAGTCTGGACCTCAATCCCGTTCAACACTCGTAGAATTAGCTTGGCTGTGTCAACCAAACGGGAGGCCGTCCTAACAGCAGTGATCTGCATCTGATGTTCTTACCCTTTGGCAAGTTTAACTTTTTCTGTTTCCATTTGATTTTCTGCCACAAAATGCATTACACTGAAGTGCATTTTAAAGAAATCCACCTCTCATTTACCGCTGTAATAGTTGTGCTGACGCTTAGCGAAACTGAGGTCTTCTCAAGTTATGGCACAGCTTCAGAACTCTGACAAATACAATCATCAGTACAATTGTACAAGCCTCCACATCAGTGGTCCTCATCAGCAGTTTGAAAAGACTCTCGGTTAACTCTGCTTCCCTCAAGGATCCGAATCAGCACATCTTGGACTCTGGTGCTATTAAGTTGGATTTATGAATCGCCATTATATCGATAGGTTCACTGATTGTGGACATGGCTGGCTGCACCCCACCCCAACCCTCAAGCTCAGCGCAACTCACGCAACGGCGAAGGGAAAAACAATACTGGAAAAACCACTGGAAAAACAATAAGAGGCAAATAAAGAGAGCAGGTAGGGCCTTCAGGGGCCAGACATCAATCACGCCGACCAAACTGCATCCGCTGTGTCTTTCTGCTTTGCTCTCCACTGCCATGCGCGCTGACGTGTCGGAAAATGATTGCTCCACGGGAAGGGTCTGCTGCACGAAGCACAGAGTCATAAACCAGCAGCGAGGCGCATTGGCAAACAATATGATGGATATCAGGATGCAGTTTACAGTTACTGTGATATATGTTAATGAAGATTGGCTGCGATCCAGGACGGCAAGGTCACGGTGCTTCAGTGATCAATTCATCCTCTGTTACACTGCACTATGCTACATGACAATTAGAGCGGCATTGGGTTTCTAGCCTTTTCTTCGTGACATGGTATCCAACCAACCAGCAGTTATACAGTTAAAAAAAACAATATATTTTCATTCCAAAAAAAAAAATCAACATACAAACAAATAAATAAAATATGGAACCGCTGGAAGAAGATGTCCTTACCCCTAGCAAGTCCATTCTGAGAGATTGGGCCCCGAAGTGAATGACTAGTGTTACACGAATAGAAAAATCAATATATTTCCAGCAGTGCATGTGAAAACAGTGTGTAAACAGTCTAACCCTCAGGCTCAGACTTTTGCAGGAGTAATCACTCTGAAGCTAACTTTTGGACTGTTTGGCATAAATGAGACCATCAGTCACCAGAGGCAGGTTGTATGAGATGTTGGTATTGAACAAGTCGGTCAAGGACGTTATCTCACGGCAGGGCATCGCACACACTGGGCAGCTTCTTCCTGACCTTGAAACAAGCCCCACTGCTGTTTGCGTCATATTTTGGAAAACGGACGAATAAAACATTGGTTGCTTAAACCCATGGTCTCATTTTCAATTATAGTTATGCCCGAATTGTAGTCTTCTTTTTTTGGAGGGCAATACAACATGATTACAGTTCGGGATGCACAGCACTTGACAATTGGTATTTTTGCCTTACTGGCAGCTAACTGCCTGTCTGCAAAGAAGCTGACATTACCAGAGTTGGTGGTTATCGATGTTAAGCTAATGTAGGTTTTGAAAATCCTTAATTAACAGGGTGTTGTGTACCAGACTAGAGGATTTAAGTATCTTATGTCACGAGAAGCAACGTTCGAAGAAGAGAACAATACCTCTCATTTGTATTTTTCATTTTCAAATTTTTGCCCACATTTAGCGATTATGTGTCAGTTTAAACTGAGGATTCTTCATGTTCCTTGTTGTTGTTGGCCTGAAATTGTATTTTATCAAATGAACAAAAGATATGTATGACCTCAGTCACTGAGAAACTAACCACTCAAGCGCTGTCTTAGAGGAAGCATGACACATGTCTGTCCCTAGATATGAGGGCTAAGAGACAGTTCTCTTTTATTATTCATAATACTGCCACCTGGGCTCCAGTGCAGTTAGAAAGGGTAAGAAAAAAAAAGACACATGAAAATTGAATGATGAAGGGAAGGGGGGCTAATGTGCTTTTAGTTGCTGGGGAAATGGCCTTAAAGAGGGTAAATGATTATTTCCGTCGGACTAATGTAACAGTGCCTTCTACGTACGTCAGTGGCCCGGACTCTCCACCGCTCACTTAGTAAACATCAGTGTCGCACACAAACACAGAGCACCGCGAGGCGGCAATAAAAGGACCAAAATACCCACCTCGGGTCAGAGTATGGTTATTTGGTACAAAAAGCACTCTCCATCACAGCCAGTGTGGACAAAAATGGCTCTCTGACCATTAAAAAATAAGCAATACCATGAATCTTTCATCTCATTGCGACATTGTGGATTTTGCTAGGACCAAAAAACCAAAACAAAACGCACCGAGGATCAGGAAAAATCCTCAAAACATATTAAAAAAAATTAATTGCAAACTATGAGTGCCGCAACTTCGTGGCTTATGCCTCGCTATCTTCTTCTTTTTCTCCTCCTTTGTGCTTTAGGGATCACCACAGCTAATCACCTGCTTCCATCTGAAGCTGAAAATTTGAATCTCAGCTGCCTCCTACGCTGCCTCCACTCGTCTTTTCCTCAGTGCCACTGTTTCTAAACCAAACAGCGCTGCTGCTCTCACCGCTGTTTTACACGCCCTAACAACCTCTTTCACAAACTCTCCATTGCTTTGGACTGTTGACCCGAAGTACTTGAAGTCCTGCGCCTTCTTTAGCTCCTCCCTCCTGAATATGATTTACTAACATCGGAAAAACATTGGCTTCTACATTACGGTTTTTAATTACAGAATAGATAAAATCAATATCCAATTTGTTCCTGACATGTTGGGTGGCCATCACCAAGAGTTGACTGTAAATACACTTGCTTGCCAATGCCAAAAACGACCACAAGGACACAATTCAAGATGTAATGGGCGTATGGGTGACAGCTTCTAGCACCTGTGGAAAGCAGGGTGACGTTAACAGACACATGTCCTGAAAGATTTTCAGTCACCGCCAAAGACTGGTGGGAGGCAGACTGGTGATATATGACACTGAGATGTAGCTGAGTAATGCATCAGAAATACAGCACTTAATATTCCTGAATTTCATTACTGATTGTTTTTATTAATATAGGATAAGCAGGTCTGAAGCTAAACAGGTCACAAAAAACTCAATTAAAAGAACAATCGAGACCTACTTGTGTAAATGTTATTCTTTTCTTTTCTACCTGCATATGGGGGCCCGCACTGGAATTGTTTTATTTTTTAGGACCGCCTGGATACAGTTGTGTGCTGCATAAATGCCAGTGAAGTTGTCTGTTAATCACAGGCCACGAGACTCGGTCTGGAACACAAACAGTCAGGGCAGAGAATGCCTGCTGATTGGTTGTGAAACGAGCGTGGCTGCATGAGTGTTGCCACAATATACTTACACAGGCGAGTCTTGCCGAGTTACACAAATAAATAAAAAAAATGTATGCTGTCCACAGTGTGTTTACTTTGTGGTCCAGCCGTGTGTAAGGTCAGTCGGGGTCAATCAGCAGGAAAACTTAAACACAATGTTTTGACTGAAAGCAGATGACACCACTCAGAGATTTATGCCACACTTAAATGTCTGGACACGTCAGGCAAAGCACTTTGTGTGTTGTTGTTCTTTGCTCCGAACTACAAACAGAGGAGTTCAAAGTGATGCAAAGCCAAAGCCTGTTGTTCCCTCCACCTGCAGAGAGACACCGGCTAAGTCTCCAAGCAGCACTTAGATAAAGGTTCTCAGGAGCAGAGATTAGGAGTGGACGTTAGGTAGCCACTGGCTTAGCCCATCAGGAGAGATTAGGTAACCTGGCTCGACCAATATCATCACCTTGACTCGGCCGTGCGCAGGGGTTGGTCCGCTCATAGTGTCTCCAGTGACACAGATTATTATTGTTCTCAGTCTGAACAAGTGGGTGGGTGCCACATTGTACGTGCTAATGAATAATCATAGAAAGGAACATTTTTTTTTCTTCCAGTAATTGGAGCAGTGTTCTCTTGCCTGTCTTGCCACTTTGGCAGCTCCGCTGTGAATTCACCAGAAGATGAGCAATAGATCCCTCCTTCGCTGCAGATGGATACTCTCATCGAGGGAGCAGAAGCATTTTGAACGCTGTCAAATGCCAAAAATGTTTTTTTTTTTCTTTATTTTCCCCCAGTGGTGGTCTTCATGACCAGGCTCTGGAAAATCTGATCCTGCATGAGATACCTTGTAGCAATGCCAATGGACCATCAAAGGTTTAATTTTTTATCAGCAGTATAATATCATACTAGTGCAAAAGTTTCAAAAAACAAATAGATACAACCAAGTAATATTGGCTGATCTGTTAATGACGAGTGGACGCGTGTAAACCAAAACAAAACATGCGACCTCCAAATTCAGAGTTTATATATCCAGCATCATTTCAGCTTTTCATGCTATTTACATGAGCATTTGCTTGTCGTCGAGGCGGTTGCCTCTTGCTATTCATAACAACCCACATGCACTAGCATGCACGCAGGACCGTAAGGACTCGATATCACTAGACACAGCCGGTGTGTGATGCGACACTCAATGAAATAACACCACTAGAGCTTCACAATCCAATTTTTATGACCTTATATCTGACAATGACGCAAATCTTTTATTTCCCCAGCATAAAAAAGTGCCGCATTGGATGCAAGTACTTTGGCATAAGCATACCTCTCATCCGTGACGTGGACCACCTTGGTCTTACTACAGAATATAGAATACCAATCACATTCAGTGTTGTAGTTCTTAAATGGGTTGAAAGTGACAGGCCTGTTCTGAAAGTGCTGTTTAAAGGACGACTTTATATTAGTCAGCAGGATACAACACTGCAGTTATGACATTTTGCTTTGGTCATATAACAGTAAGGAGGTTGCAGCATGAATGGACAACGGTTAAAAAAAATGAAATAGCTAATTTAAAAAGTGTCGATATTGCTGTTAAGCTCCAACAACATAGTACAACTGAGACGGACTTATGACCTAGCGGTAATTACTTTTTTTTTTCTTGGCAAGAGGACAAAATCCCCTAAATCTTTATTTCCAGCCCAGGCCCAGATTACTTGGAGCGTCTACGTTAAAGTTGATAGTTGGTGCGACAGAGAACAGAAGCCTTTCAGCAAACCAGGATGCTGAGCTGTACGACTTTGTGAGGCAGATAGAAATCTGTATCTATTCAAATCCCTCAGTGACAATAGAAGCACATTTCCATTCTAGCAGGGAAGGAAACAAGAGTTTGGACTGCACGGCCTGCTTCTACAGGCAGGCAGGGTGACTTTCAAAGAGGCTTCTGTTCTTCTTTGATTAGGATTTACCTGACGTTTAGAGGAGACAAGTTAAACACGCACCCTGTGAGCACAAAGAGGTGCACTTGGAGAGAATGAAGTGCATACCTCTTCACGCAATTCGTCAAGCTGCTATGCGGAATCGATTTAATTCTGGGGGAAACTTAAATTTCTCAGGGGCACTGTGCTATGTCAGCGTTCAGCACACTTGGGTGAGTAGAATGAACAGTGAGTCGGCACTTGCGCTCAATAGTAGTACACTGGCCTGCTGTATTTTTATCGGACTGTTGTGGGTGTTAAATGTGGTGTGGCACTACTGGCAGAGCGAGCGCCGCAACAACTATTTACAACCTCAAGGAATTCTTGGGTTTGAGTGGAAGACTAGTTTTTTTGTGCACACATGGGACTTTGTTAAAGACATTGGTACATAAACGTGTGAAAAAATGTTTTTTCTCTGAACATTTGTATGGCTATTGACATGGATAGTCTTTTGTAATTATTGATCTATGAACCTATAAAATAAGGTAGAAGCAACATATCTGGTGTTGAAGTGCTTCAAGATTTATAACGCTCTACCCAAAGCTGTAAACTGGATGACGTTTATTGAGAAAACTACATTGGTTTTGAGTATGGCAGGTCAGCCTCAGTTTTGCCTCAACTACAAATAAGGAAGTCCACTGACTGATGACCTCATTCAGGGAAGTCGATTAGTCTGTTGGTGTCAAGGTGTTGCTGGTTTATTACTCTTTGCATCATAAATATGAAATGGATGTTTTTTGTAGGTGTTTGTAGTGGAACATACTTCAAACTACTGAAGTGTAAGTCTTGGTTGAGGTAAAAGGAACTGAACAGTTTGCAACTGCAGTACAGACATATTCAATAAAAATGATAATAATTGTGTACAAAACACTTCAGCGTTTATGTCAGAACACTAAAGCTGTGTTAAACCTCAAGCCCTTGTGACACGCCTGCTTTGTTCATTTATTCCCTTTCATTGACTGCTTGAAGAAACTGACCCCAAGGTCTAAAGGGACAGAATGAGCAAAGAATAAAACAGCAGAAGCCATTATGTAAAAATCAATCAGATGCTTTAAGGAATGGGTGAGAGTTTATAGAAATGCACAGTGACAAAATGTAAACTACTTTTGACTTTCCAGGCTTGATTCGGTCAAGGACGTCAGTGTGTGATACGTATGTCTTGAAGAGCAAAACAATTGAGGATTTGATTGATTGGTGTGAATTATTTTCCAATTTATCCTGAGGTGTGTGCCCAGGGGTCAAATCTGCGTTTGACGCTATTGTACAGAAGAGAAGGAGAAGAAGGAAGTCAAAACAGGACAAATCTAGTGCAAGTTTGACCTTCTCTGGCTCAGTCCCTAAAAACACTAAATGTAACTTGCACACCATTTGCAATGGTAACTGTATGAATTTGAATGCGCTTTTCAATGACCATTTCAAGTAAACAGAACATTTCTACTCGTGTGACTCACGACCAGTTCAGATGGTTCAGTTGTTGCGACTCACATGACACAGCCCTCAGCTTACATCACTTCACAAGGAACAAACCAGACTCCCTAAAAGTTCACCTCAGTTATCAGTCGTGCCACTGCTTAATCATTAACTAGAACATGTGTACCTGGAGCCTTCACATCGCTCATTTAAAAACAGTCCACGCTCAAGTCTGTTCACATTTACGGAACTAACTCTCTGCAAAAAGCATACACTGACACAGCCAAGACCTGTGTAGAACAATAGCATGATGTAAAAAACAGGAGAAAACAACACCATTGGAGAGAAATTAAGGAAAAGTGAAGCGTCTATCGGAGTCAGATCCATACTCTACAACAACTGGCATTCCCATGTGCTAATCAAGCAATTAAATACAAATTCCAAAGACAACACAATCAGAACTAGAGGTGCCAAACACAGTGAAAACAACAGAGGGCTGAGGACACACCCCTGCATCTTTAGTAGGGCTGCCAACAATCAATTACAAAAAATAATCGAGGAATTTCATCTGCCTTGAGGCGTCATTTAATTAAATTTGAAGCTCACATTTCGCACAATGTGCTTCCATCACAGGCCATGCGCCCAATGCAAATCGTGAGAAGACGGAACCGGTCTTGTGGCAAGGCTACCAGGTACATCTGGTGTGAACTTGCACACTGACGTTAATGGCCGCGTTCTGCTGGGGGGGGCTTTAATTAAGCAAATATATGTTTTATCCGATTACTCTGAATCGATGGAATATTCGATAGAATAATCGATTACCAAAATGTTCCGTAGCTGCAGCCTGAGTCTTCAGTGGCATCTGTGGAAGGAACAATGTACTCGCTCATCAGGCCTCTTCTTTCTGGCAATAATCACAATATTTAGGTGGGAATACGCAACACACTAATAACTAATCAATCAAACAAACACTCACCTGGTAAAAGTGTGACTTACCAGCACTTACCAGTAAGGTACATGAGTGTAAAGCAGTCGTTTTGGCCTGGAGTGACCTTGTGTATCTAATGTTTGTGAACTAATATTGACGATGATGATGATGATGATGATGATGATGATGATGAAGAAGATGATGATGATGGCAGTGCTAACAAGGGTTTGCACTGGTTGTGAATGAGGTCTTCTTATCTGAATCTTGCTCTGGGCCCCACTGAGGCTGCAGGGCCCATCTGTGTACTCTGCGTCCTGGTGTCGGTGTGTCACTCCGGATCAGTCACTCACGTTCTGTGTCAACAGCACACGCTGTTCCCACCGTCCCGTCCCGTCCCCCTGCCCTCTTACCTCCGAACATATGAGGCGATAGGTGTGCTGGTAGCGATCCGATCATCAGCCGGGGACCTTGCTGCTCCCGGTCCGCAGCCTCCTCCGGGCTGCTGCTGCTGCCGCCGGACTCCTGGGAGCTGTAGGCTCCGCTGCTGTTCGGAATGTTGATGCCGGACTGGGCTCTGGTCCCGGAGCTTCCCGACCCGCCCACCGACCTTGCCCTGGCTCCGAGGTGCTGGCTGGTGCTGGCCGTGCCTGCACCGGACGCACCGGAAGCGCCGTACGCGTGGTACCTCACACCCCCACCGACCCCACCACCACCGCCGCCGGCGTTAGTCCTGCTGACATTGCCGCCGCTGTTGCCGGACGTGCTGGAGGGCAGGTCCGAACCCGAGTAGGCTCTGGTCCGCCCGTTGGCAGCCGGGCTGCTCTGCTTTGCCCCCATGTTAACCTTCCCGCTGACTCTCCGGCTTTAAATGTCAACGACGACGACAAGCCGCCTCTACGGGACAAGTGCGCCAGATTTACGCCGCGAGCAGATGGCCGCGCGTAGCTACATCACAAACGGCAAGAAACTTCGCGGAAAGTTGACGAGGCGAGCCGAGGCGACACGGGGGGTGCTGAGGGTGTGAAAGGGGAAAGTTTGGGAGGCGTCACCATAGTCGCTCGCCGCCTCGTCGCTTGTAGTTGCGGTCGCGCTGCAGGTAACGTGCGGACGTGTCCTTGTGTGAGCCGCTGCCGCTGCCGCCGCCGGGGACCCGCTGCGCTCCGGCCGCCCGGTTTCCCCTCCTCACAGTCCGGCCCGCCATATCCCCCGAGCGGCGTGGAGGGAGGGAGAGCCGCCCTGCTCGTCACGCCTCCCCCGCTGACAAGGCATCGCTCGAAAGAGGGAAGTGGCGGAAGAGAAAGTCCTGCATGTGAAAAAAAAGAAAAAGAAAAAAAAAAAGCGTTTTATCAGCCGCAGCGAGAAGACTCCCGAGGAGAGGGCTGGCCGTCAAGGCAGCGCAACATCACGTGTCTTTCCGCTGCGTGTTTTCAAAATAAAGCCGTCGCGTTGGGTAACGCTGATGTAACCTTTTCCGCGTTACAAGGCGCGACGACGGGACAAAGGGACTTTTCCCCCATAAACAACAAGCTAATTTCCATTTGTTTGTGTGCCCCTGATGGCTAGCTAAACTTTTTGAAACACACACACACACACACACACACACACACACGCACGCACGCACGCACGCACGCACGCACACACACACACACACACAAAGCTGTGGCAAGTATTTAATAACAATAATTGGGATTGAGAAGCATTTAAGGGTGTTTAAAAACATGTTTAAACCACTGTTTATATGATTTAAGAGTCTGCAAGGATTACATAATAACATAATTGATATAACAGTGATAATACCTAACCCTAATACCGTGATGACACCTGCATAATGTCCATTTGTGTTAGACTTATCAGTGTGGCGACAAAAAACTCTTCTTTTCTATCCCAGTACAGCTATGAGGAAACGCCAACAGCAACTGTGCAACCATGTAATTAGAAAGTGTCTGAGTTTCTGTGTGGCTGCAAACTATTTGGACCGAAGCCATATCACGCCATGTGTCATCTGTATAAACAACCTTGAAAACAGCTGGGTCACCCACTGGCCTTACACATCCAGACCATGCTGGTCCCTGTGCTTTGTCTAAACAATGGATATCACTATTTGCAGTGTATTTACAGTTACCGCAAACAAATACACACAAATTAGCGGTGCATTCTGTTCAAGCTGTAATGTAAGCAAATACACACACGGTCAAGTTTAGACTTCCACTTGAAGTTGATAATTACTTTCTTGTGAACAAATCTTTATTTATTAAGATTCGAAAGAATCATTCATACAACATTTTTAATCCATGAACCAATCAACATCCAATATTTCTACTTGAATATTTTATTGTCTTGAGAATGCGATTTTCGAGACGTCTGTCATGCCCTTATACTGAAATCAATATGATTATTTTATGTTCCAAAACTGAACATAAGTGTGGACTTGACGAGATGTAGCTCATCCCGTTGTGTGACGTCAGCGACAACGCACCAACGTCAAACCGCTAAGTCTCACACTACATTTATGGTCTTCACTAAACTCCTCATTTTGATGCGGTGAAGTTCATTTGCTAATAGGCAGCGACTGTCCAGGTGACGTGGTGTTGGTCCAGTATTGAGTCAGTTGTTCCTTTCTGTTTGTGTTTATCCATCAGTGAGTATCATGTGATTGTCTCACCATGAGCCTGTTGCTGAACAGTGTCTGTACCAGTGGAGACAGTGACAATGACTCTGATATTATACAAGGAAAGCAGGCTATTTAAGTAGGGACATGCAATTGTGATTTCTTAATTTTAAATAATGTATTGAAATGAAGGCTATCAACAGGGATGCGTGCAATAAAAAAAAAACATGTCAAAAAGTAAACAGCTTTTATATAGGATCCAAACTGCCACGAAACCATAAGATTTTGTGGTCGATTCAAGGGATCACGTACTTGTTTTGATTTTTGCAGTTGATCAACTTGTTATAGGATATGAACACTGAGACGTTGAACAGCTGGACATGTGCATTCAAGAGCTCAGAGAAGGTCAAATGACGTACAACACGTAAGACCAGCAGTGTGGCTCTGCATACAGTATGCACCTGTGTCAGTCCTGGATATGCTTATTCAGACACATTCTTTCCTCTCAGCAATACAATGGATGACATCAAAGTTTTACTGTGTGTCGTTAAAGTGAGTAAAATATTATGAAGGAAAGTTCAAGCTTACATACATAAATGTCTGCCCACATTTGTCTGAGCAGTATCACTAATGATATTTCCTTCACTATTCTCACAAAACAGTAAAAGCAACGACACCACATGCATCTCAATACTAGTGTTATTTACAAAACGAGTCTATTTTCCATTTGGGCTATACCACTGCCACCAAAACATCTGTGTTTCCAGGGGATGCAAAGCACAACGACTTTCTGTCAGCAACATCAGGCATTTCACACAGTGGGTGTCGAAGGTGAATGGTTTCTCACCCACGACTGGGTTAATCCCTCTAATCTCCCCTGTCTGGAAATAGCTTAGGTTATCTGTCAATTTATGGTTGGGTGGGGTTGAGCAGCGTCTATCGACACCTACATAATGAAGGATAGGATAAGGGCAGCAGCAGCCATGCGGTTAAACCCTGACATTAGCCTTGGCCAGAGATTGTTTTTTTTTAGCAAAATGACATTGTGCAGCGTTGGTTGAGGAAATTCATTGGACTCGGTCGATGCTGTAAAGTCTCTGCAACATGAAATAATCTATCATTTATCTCCAGGGCCGGCTCTTGGCATGGGTGAGATAGACAGTTGCCCAGAGCGCCATCTGCTGTATGTATGGCTCACCAGTGTCTGTGTTCTCAGGGGTGAAACAATGAATAAATAAATAAATAACTAAACAATAATAATTGTAATAACTTGCAATGCCAAATGATGGCCTCCCTTCGCAACAGATAGCAGTGCCACAATACCATCCCGTGACTGGAAATCGGGGCCCGGGGGGGGGGGCTCATCTCGGGGTCAGAGGTCAGGACAAGAGGCAGGCATTACTTATTTATGTTATTGTTCCATAATTATTTAATTTGAATAAGAGTCACCTTACTTAATTTAATGAGCAATCACACATTGGTAATAATAATAATAATAATAATAATAATAATAATAATAATAATAATAATACATTTTTATTTATAAGCACCTTTCTCAGGTGGTAAGAGCCCCATGTGAGAGTCTGATAAAAAGTCTTCTCATGTTCATATTTCTGATCAAGAATGAGAAGGGTCAGTTGAAATTCCCCCTATTTGATTGCGATAACATGAGGAACTTGGAGTCAAAGGCAGAGCACTGCTTACCCCTGGTGGCTGTTAGAGGAAATACAGGTTTTCATTTATTTATTTATTTATTTATTTAATTTTTAAGGAAACTTATATTTTCACACTGTTAATTAGAAACTTGTGCCGTCTAATTACTAATTTATTTGAGTGGTATTTAAAGTTAAGAACACACAGCTTACTCATACAAGTTACGTTAACACTCATACACACACACGCGCGCGCGCGCGCGCGCACACACACACACACACACACACCCACAGTAAATAATAATCTGATATTAGAATAAATCTAAATACACATCAACAGTAAAAGTCTTTACTTTACACATCTACCACTAGGTGGAGGTGCTGCATCAAGTGTCTGCTTTCTTAGGTAAAGGGGTGTTCCTTTCAACCGTAGGGTAAAAAAGCAACAGCAGCATCTGATGAAGACAATATAATAATCACCTGTAAGGAAACGCAGACACGTGAAAAAATAATATTGCAATAAGATAAGATATTTCCTTTTATTAATCTCCCGATGGGGATATTCACAGTGTTACATATATAAATATAAATGTAATAAATATGACTACAAAGCAGTACGGTTGTTGCACACGCATGGTCTAGTTTAGGCTTCCAACAAGTGTATCCAACAACAACGAGGATACACTTGTTGTTGTTGGTCTACGGGGAGCAGACCTGATTGTAATTGTAAGTGTAATTCTATTATTTCAATTTCTATTACTTATTTATTTCTATTCATATCATTACTCAAAGATTTATATAGGCTTTAATATGAGCCACAAAACCCAGAAAAGTTGTGGAATTCCCAGTAAGATTCAGATGAAAACATGGCTCATGTCAACAGTATAAAAGAAAGGATAGTGTAGTTGTTCATTCCATTCATAGTAATTATTTGAGAGCCCATAGCGATGCTCGGAGGTTGCTTTGGTAGTTTGAGACTTAAAGGCGCAGCAAACACCAACCCAGCCTCTTAACATGATTCATAAATCTTTACAGTCAGATGAAACGGTTTGCCTCCTAGCTACCAATGTGTTCTGCTCAGAGTCAAGTGTGCATCTGCAGTCGCAGTCGGTAAACCAGCTCACGCTGAACGAGCCAACAGTTCTGGGGATTATCCCGAGTGAAATGCTGTGGATTGTCTCCAGTGGAGGTGCGATCTTCTGCGTCAGTCACGGAGCGCCAGAACGCAGACGCGCTATCATTATCTGATCACACGAGTGACCAGCGACTGACCTCAGCGACACACCAACGCTGGCTCTTGTGTGTTCTGTGGGACTGCGCCGGCTTTAACTCTGCATTCCAGACAAATACTTGAAAAGGAGGGGGGGTTGAGAGGCGCGGTGGTGGGGGGGGGGGTTCTCTTAATTAATTGCCTGACATATTTTCCAGCCGTTCTCCCGGCGACATTTAGTTGCGAGATGTCAATCAAGTGGATTAGGCTTGTTTTTCTGTTAGGCCCTGAGCTGACAGTGGCAAATGATTAAAAGGGGAGATTATGTGACAGCAAATTTGTGTTGATATCATTAAACTTTCATCATGGGCTGGATTTAAAGCTCTAAATTGCTTATTAACTCGGCTTTTTGTGGCCGTTTGCCTATCAACACTTCAAATAAGCCAGATATCAGAGCTGTACCCCCCCCACCCCCCATCCTCGCCACCCCCCCAAACTCGCCGCACTGTGGTCCCTTATTGGCCTGTAGAAAATATCCTTTGCACGACTTGGGATGAAAACAGGCCCTTTGGTGTAAAATGTGTTGTTGTTTTTTTATTTAGCTGCAGCGTGAATCTGTATTTTGATATGATTGTAAATGACATTATTGTTTACCACCTACCTCCCCTACTAAACTCGGAGACAGGAAGAGGCTATCGGTCAAGGGGACAGCAGGTTCGTACAAGACATCTCTCTGTTTTAAACACGTTAAATCGAATCATCTTTAGTAGAGGCGAAACACCAGATTTAATCAGCACAGGGTGGAACAGAGGGCTCAGAGGCGATGAGACAGTCAAAGTCATTTGAGAACTTGTAACCATCCTCATTGGCAAGGGCGATTATTGGAGCGGTTGGACATGAGGAGGTCCGTTTTTATACAATCATAAGTACTGAGAAGTATTTGTCGAAAAAATCTTTGTGTGTGTTTCAAGATTATGCTACATCAGACAGACACAAAGAAGAAGAGGAAACTTTTTCTTGTAGAAAAAAAAAATGCCCTTTTTACCGCACTTGTCCTCAATGTCTGGCAAGGATCATCATCTTGATGCCTCCATTTTTGCCCTGGACGGAACAGTGCACGGGGGCGAAAGCTAGTATGAAGACTGACTAAAAGAAAAGAAACTCGAGGCGCTCTGTGTTATGTTGAAAATGTTAATGTTGGCTCAAACCAAAACGTGTTTCGCTGTGGTTTTGCGCTCTCTCAAAATGAGTGTTTAAGTAGTCCAACATTAGCAAGTGAAGATCTGAGACAAAGGAACAAAAACGTAAGATCAAAAAATGTGTGCCTGTAACTTCATGGCGAATGGAGTTGCCTGCAGATACTAAACATGTTAAACATGTACATACACGGGCATGGTGGTGACGGGCTCAGTGGCTGCGCTCTGCCACTGTAAACACACTCAACTTTCTTTTATTGTAATCCTACCTTTGCTAACTTACAATTAGCTTTGGCTTGTCTGCATGGGAACACACAGTGCGTAGTGTGTTCTGCCCGGGGGCCCGGCATCTTACACCATGGGAACTTCCCTTTACCTTTGTTTGCTCTGTCAACATATCAAGTTATCATTTAGTTAAGACAAGAGGACTTCAGAAAGAAGCACATCCAGCTTCACACCACGGAGCAGGTGGGACATTGTGCTGCTTCATCCTCAGGTATTACACACACCCACGCACACACACACACACACACACACACACACACACACACACACACACACACACAGACACGCATGCATGCACTCTCACAAAAGTTAACACTTGAGTCAGTGTTGGAAACTTGGCAGTCACAGTGCTTTTGAAACCAGAAACAAAGAGCTTTTGTGCCCCAGCGCCCTGGTCACCATATTAACGTCCGATCACATTTCTTGAAGCTTTATTCTGCCTCCTAAACCTGTATTTCCTGAAATTGGCCGTCGTGTAAGAGAAGCCGGTGTACGTGGCGCCAGAGAAGTAGGGAAACTTTGAAATATCAGTATCGGACTGCTGGTGAGGTTGTTTGTCTCTGTTAGAAGAACACGGAACACATGTTTAAGGTGAACCCTGTCATTTCCTCTCACAGTATAAAAAGTGTAAAAACCTGCGGAAACCTGCAATTTGGTGCTGTGAACATGCTTGTCGGTTCACCAGAAGAAACCAAATCATAACTGATTATTTATCTAAGAATATATATATATGTGTGTATTTCATAATACAGTCTAGATAAAAAGCAGATTAGATTAGAAAAACTAGTTGATTTTAAAGAGGGTGCATTTGACCTATATATATAAGATCCATCCATCTATCTATCTATCTATCTATCTATCCATCTATCTATCTATCTATCTACTGTGTCTAGTAGAAAAATAAGGCAGGGACAAAATCTTGATTAACATCTATAATATTTTTTTTTCTTTATCAATATGCATTTTGACATTTTCTGCGAGATCTAGTTGCATTTTATTTTGCTAAAGTTCCACAGCGCAATACTAGTAGTTCTCATTGGTCCATTCATGTGTCTGGTAGGCATAACAAAAGCTTTCTGGATGGAGCATATTGCATAATGTCAGACAAATAGTCTCTGGTCATCCAGTTGCATTTATTGGTTGGGAATATGTGGGACTAAGCATAGATTAGGAATCAGAAATGACATTGCATCTATTGCGATAGATAGATAGATAGATAGATAGATAGATAGATAGATAGATAGATACTAATAGAAATCTTTTTTAGGATCCAGCGCCCATTGAATATTTTTCCTCTGTGCCTTTTATCTATATAAATAATATAATAGTCGCTGAAAGCGCAGAAACACAGTCACGAGGTGAGATACCTTACAACAGAAGCCTCTGGCTGCAAAGCTGTTCTGTGTTGCTACAACGTATGCAGCAAACATACCTGCCACAGGTAGCGACATTTACATCTGTATGTGTGTGTGTGTGTGTGATGAGGGTGGGAGAAAAGTGCTTTTTCCCTGTGACAGAGACCAAGTGAGGGCAGGAGCCTCTGCCAAGTGTGCCCTGCCTCATTTGCATGCGTAGATGGCATAGTATTAGCATAGTAATAGCAGAGGGGGTGGGTGGGTGGGTGGAGAGGTGGTGTGTGTGTGTGTGTGTGTGTGTGTGTGTGTGCGTGTGTGTGTATGTGTGTGTGTGTGTGTGTGGGGGGGGGGGGGGGGGGTGGGGATGGAGGTGCAGAGAACTAACAGGAGATATTTGGCAGCTGATACTCAGGGCCCAATTACAAGCGTTCGCCTGCATTCTCCTTTACTCAGGGGCTTTCTCATCTCGCAGCCCTCTGCTCGGCTCGGCACACTGGGCCTATCTTCAAACTGTCAGCCTGTTTAGAGCGGGAGTTCGCCGCGTCTGAGCGTGTGTGTGTGTGTGTGCCTGTGTGTGTGTGTGTGTGTGAGAGAGAGAGCGAGTGAGAGAGAGAGAGTGAGCGTGGAAACAGACCAGCTCTGCACTAATGAGGACAGGGACAGAGACAGCCAGAATCCTCTCCACCGCCTCGCCTCTGCAGCTCCTCCCGCAGGATGGAGGAATGTAAATAAGCTCTCCATATTCTGATAGGGGGGAAGGTGGTGGTGGGGGTGGGGGCAGGGGGGGCTGCAGATGTATAAGGTGTTCCGGGGAAGAAACACAAGGCGGAACGCCCGGCCGACTCCGGTCGAGACGAAGCCGAACTTTAGCAGCTTTTTTTACGACTCTGAGCCAAACTGAGACGTCCAATTAAAAGCCGGCAGGATTTAGGCGGGCAGGCGGCGTTCCTTCTTCATTCACGAGTTTCTGCACTGGGTCAGTTTATGAGAGGTTGTCTGAAGGGATCCAATATAATCTGTTTGGCCAGAATCCTCCGTGTGGTGCTAAGAGCGCTATAAAAAAAATGAAACACTTTTTTTTTTTTTTTTTAAGAAAAAGCTGTTTTTGACCTGGTTATGCAAGACATTCGGTCTCATACGCAATATTCAATTTCAAACGAGTGAATCTAATCACAGTTGCTTGCGGGAAACCTGTTTTTATGTACGCGACAGAACAGAAAACACACAGGCTGCAGTTTGAGGAGCAACAATTGGTCTTTGGTTTGAATCCCGGCTTGCTACTGGACTGGCTTACGGGAGTAGGTAGCTGCGCTTCCGTTACAGTTTACTGAAAAACAAAAGCGAATTCAAATTGCGATTTTTCAGCTGTTGCCATTGAATGGTAGGCCATAATTGTCGTAAGATGTTGTCCCGTGAGATTTTACGAGAATTACGTTTGCTTTTGTTTGTTTACGTTTGTCTGCTGTCAAGAATGGTTGTTATAGTTTTCTCTTTGATTACTTGTAGAAAAAAAAAAAAAAAAAGCTGTAATGCATCATTTTCACTTGAAGTGAACTTGTCACATGAACCCATGCGTCACATCCGCTGACGTGTAAATGCGAAAAAAGTGTTTCCATGACAATTTTGCGATATACCTCTATACCGATACGTCTGAAAAAACGCCTCACGAGAACGTAAAAACCTTTTAGCGATGTTTGAGAGTTTTTTTTTTTGTAGTTTAGGTATTTCCGTTACCAATTTTTATTGCGATATTTAGGTTTTGCACAATTCGAGGGGTAATGGAAAGGCAAGCAAGCGGCTCCGTATTTTACAGAAAAGATGAGACCAGCGCAGTCAAGAAGCAACGGTCCGCCATTGGCAGATTTCCAAAACTCAACTCAAACTAAACGTTAAAGAAGTGTTTTCATCTTGACTGGGAGTAAATACTACCAAAAATGCCATGATGGACCTAAACAAGTTACATCTAAATGGATTCTGAGTGGGTGAATGTATAATGTATGCAGTGCCTGCACACTAAATTAGATTTCGATAGTTTGCCTCTGACCTAGAAAGGAATATGCCTGCAAGTTGAACAACTAAGCTAACAGAGCTCATTTCCTGTATAAAACAGGAACATCTACATTAGTAATGTACGACAATGAACTAACCCGGAGATCCGTCGCTACACGATGGCGAGCGTCAAGGTCGTCTCACCAGCTTCAACAAAATTCACACGTAATCCGAGAATGAATGTTGTTTTTGTCGTTGCCCAGCGTTCACCTGCGCTCTCGGCCTGGTTGAAACCCAAAGATGGACCTCGCAGCCGTGTGCTGTGATTCGGATTTTTGAAATATTGATAAGCCGACCGGCGCTAAACACCCTGAGCAGAACCTTTCAACTCCTCAAAGTCAATTTGAAGCTCGCGTCTTGCGGCGTGTGTCTCAAACATCACACATTTGTCTGACCTCGCCGAGCCAAAGGCAAAATATATTGACCGCCTCCAGAATTTCACTTTTTGCACTCCAAATAATAGCTCCCCTCTCACCCCTCTCACTCCTCCAACTCCTGGGCGCTCGGCTTACATCTCTGTCTTTCTTGAAAAAAAAAAAAAAAAAAAAAAATATATATATATATATATATATATATATGTATTACTTAGGCGTGGCTGCACAAAGCAGTGGGGTGGTCTCTTTCAAAGTTGAACTGTGCTATGGGACGTGGGGCCGAGTTGCACGCAGCATCATCCTCACCCCCCTACCTTCCCCAGCCGCCCCCCTGCAGCTCCGTCGAGGAGAAGAAGATGATTGAATCACCTGGGAATCTCCGTACAGAGCAGCGAGAGAAAGCTCCCGCAGGAGCGCAGGTCAATATCAAAACAGACAACTGCTCCTATTTACACACCGACTCCCGGAGGCAACATCAAACTGACCTAGAAAGACGAACGCTGGAACACAACGGCGAGGAAGAGGAAAAAAACACAACCAAACCACAGAGTGGCATTCAGACATACTGCATCGCGCGCAAAGCAACTTCAACGTTCTCGGCTGTGATGAGCGAGAGGCTTTGCTCCAGTCACGACTTTCCGATCCCTCGTAATTGAATTAGAATCGGCGTCTCCTCTCACGTTGCACGTCGCCGGATTGTTATCAACGGCCCGAGCGAGCAAAGTCTGGTGACGTCGGCAGCGACAGCACGAAGAGCTGACACTGCCGTCAGCAGGTCAGCAGCTCTGACTTTCCCCACAGCATCATTGCCTTGCCTTCCTTGCCTTCATTGCCATTATAAAGCTGGAACTTATCAACAACAAGTCATAGAAGAAGCAGGGAAGAGATCACAGAAAACTTTCTCAAAAAAAACGAAGAAAACATGTTTTCGTCTAAGTCAGCTCCTCTTGATACTGAGCAGCTCCAGTAAAATCACCCCTATCCTCAGTTAAAGGGAAAGGGGTCTGTTGTATATCATCGACTTTGTCGTGCAACTGCATTTAAACATACATTCTCACAGAGACAAATGAAACATAATTAGATACTTAGTTTAAACGTAGTTTCCAGTTCTGCTTTTCTGTAGAATTGGACTCCCCTGCCCAACATGTGAATGACCCAAAGAAAACGATCCTTGGTCTTCCACTGCTGTGTGATTGGGGGTGCGTCATATTTTATCCTTTGGTTTGTGAATGTCACATATGTTCATAATTAGTCAGGGGACAAAGGTCCGACTGTGGCTGTCCTGTGGGCAGTGGAATCATGTGTTCATGATCTTTAAGAGATTAAAGCTACATATGTGTGTGTGTGTGTGTGTGTGTGTGTGTGTGTGTGTGTGTGCACGTGTGTGCACGTGTGTGTAAGAGAGAGAGAGACTGAGAGACACAGAGCGAAACAGATAAGGAGGACCTCATTAGTTCCTTCATCACAACATATGCAGAACCTTTTGAGAAGTACCAGGCTGCTCTGCTACTCATCACAACATAATTCCACCATTTTCAGCCCTGCATCATTATTCCAATCAGTGGCGAACAGTGAGCACTGCAGCTGGGCCTTCACCTCGGCCATCACCGCCAACAAGTGATGTCATCCTAGAAATAAGCCAATCGTGTGAGGAATTGAACTCCAATAATCAAATTAGTGTGTGTCGCCAGTAAGATATAGCATGGGTCAGGAACATATGGCTGTGTAAATCACTGCATATGGCTCTCAGAAAATTTGTGATCCTGCGATTAACCTCCAAGTTTGATTATTTATATAGAAGAGAGTTATAAGTGACCATCATCAAAATAAACTCCCATTTCATGCGAACGGTACAACAAAGTTACAAATCGCTACCGCTGTCTGCCGTTTCTCTCTGCTACTCCCCCTATTGGTTTCTGATCACTACTGCAGCTGAGATTGCGAAGTAGGACCTACGGATTGACTGAAAGGTTTGCACGTGGAAAAACGTCAACATTAATTAATGACAAGACCGATCTACTAAGGAGGCTCACGGTGGCGACTGTCACTCGGGCAAAAATAACGCAGAGTCCCTTCAGCGCTTTCGGCTTCATGAATATGTAGATCTGCGTGTTTCTGACAAAACGTGCAAAACATTGGGCTGAAAGGGTGCAAATAAATTATTCAGCGGGCCCAATGTGATTTACCAAAGCTGAAGGTTTTAGTTTTGTAGCTTTGTTTAGCACCTTTGAAAGGCAGACATTATCTTCACTCATCACTAAGGTAGTATAGAGCAGTTATATATTTAAATGCGCAGCTACAGTGCATATGTCATATATACATTGATATTTATTTTTTTAACTACTTTTTATTTTCAGACAACAAGTGTGCAGTTCTCCAGTTACTCTCTGTACTCCCCTGTTTGGCAGCTAGCCTGGGAGGGATCATCAACATGATCAGCTACACCTGCTCCCTTGACACACCTGCCACTGGTCCACCTGATTACCTTCCTACTTTGAAGCTTCCCTGCTTCAAAGTAGGGACCTACTTATAAAGGCCTCCATAAAAAACGGATAAGGTTAAAGTCACACTAATTGTCACATTACTAAACATGAAAAAATGTGTTCTCCGCATTTGACCATAAGGGAGCGATGAGCAGCTGTGGTGCTGGAGAACCACCTGGTGAGCAAACCCTCAAGTCCAACTCGTGGTGCTGAGCGCCAAGCGGGCAGATAATGGGCCCAAATTTTAGTCTTTGGCGTGACCCAGAAAGTCCTGAGATCTGGCACAAAGAATGTCGCCATGGAATGGATGGGCTGCTTAGGTGAAATTATTAGAGGCCTTTTTCAGTTTTACTCTTACTGAACGCAGGATTTGAGTGTCACTGTAACTGTTTTTTTTTTTTAACAAGTAAGAATTCTCTGCATTTTTTTTTTCTTTTTGAAGTGAAGAAGTTTCAGCATCGCTGTAGGGTAGCACTCCTAAAGTCTATTTTTTATTCATAATTAATGTTGAAATCTGATAGCGCTGAGAACATATAGGATTTCGCATTAAAAAAAAATATAACCAGGGTCTTCTTTGTATCACACGTTCCATGAATACTGCTTCTCACAGAAAAGGTTGCCTACATCCACATCAGTTCCTCCTGGAAGTTGTAGTTCAATGCTAAAAGTCAAGTGTTCTGCTCAAGGATGATTACGAAATATCGCGCTTCATACTTGCATGGCATGGCGGAACGTAGGAGTTGCTTTGTTAAGTTGCAACAGATTCGAAAACCTTTCGCAGCGCTCGCAACGCTTGGTTTATGTTGCAACCCCTGAGGTCCGTAACACAAAGCCAAGCTGGAACGAGCAGAGCTCTCTCCAGTCCTGCGGGAATACCGAGCCGAGGAGTCAGCATCTCACGTTGCCAATTCCAAAAGAATGCAGCTGAAATTTCATATACTAGGAAAAAACAAACAAAAAAAACAAACAACTGCGGTTTCTCTATTCACGTCTGTTTCTTCTTCAAGCTTGCTCTCTGTTCCGCCCGGTGTGACGTTCAGAGTAACGTTACTCACCCGACATGCCCGGAACTTGAAGTCGCAGTTTGACATCGTCCAAAGAAACTGTGCTGTTTCACGTTGTTTGGTCACAAATGACATCATGATGCCCTTTGGTAAAGTGGTATTTGAATGTGGTCACAGGACTTGAACAATGATCCCCACCACAGTTGACACAGTTTCTGTTTTGAGTGAGAGGGTTCAGTCTCTTTTTGCAGTTTGAACTTCATACACGGTGCACACAATACAATGTTTTCTGCTCTAAATGTGTATAGAAACTTTAATCTCACCTAAACTCGCCACTTTTTTTCTTGTTTTTTACTGCTGCGCATGTGGAACTTTGACAGGGCAGCTTGAAACTGATGCCTGAATGCCAACCCGAAGATATTGGTGGGACAGTTGGTGAATCTGTGTAAACCATGAGTCAGATTGGTAGAAACCAAAAACTGCAACAATGGTAAGTGTTTTTACTAAATTGAAAGTGAATACAGTCTACTGACATTCTTTCTGTTGGACCAATAGTAATTATGCTCTAAAGTGTGAGATCAGAGATTCAAAAAAGCTTAAAAAAAAACCAAACAAAAACCGGTGTATATGCTTGGAATAATTTTCCATTGTTTCATGTTGAGTCAATTTTGGATAATGAGAACGGCATTTTTTTTTCTCATGTAATTGACCCAGAAATAATAAACTCTGGGTTTAATTGCACTTTACTGGTTGCACGGATTCATCTCAATTATCTGATGTGAACAATTCCAACTCCGACTAATTGCTTGACTCCAATGTGAGGCGTGTGGCAACTTTTCTGTAAACCCACTCACGGAGTATTGACAAGAACATCAGCTGTGGGTCCCTCTCTGTGCATGTAATCACGCAGTTCTTGAAAATCCTCCAATCTTGTTTGTGTGAGAACTCGCCGAGAGTGACCCGACAGCCTGCTAATGAGCAGATGTGGGGATATGGTGCTAATACTGAGTATTAAAAGCAGCCTCATGCTGCTCGTAAGACTAAACTAGAAGACTGAAAATATTTGGAAACCTTGTTTTTCTTCTCATCCTCAAGCCACAAAGCAAAGGTAAGTGTGTTTACACTAGACATTTTCTTACATTGTAACTCCGACATTGCCATTGCTAATAATCTATTATGTTGTGACGGTACAATCAAAAACATTGTACATATTGTTTGCAAAAATACACAGGTCGAAATGAAATGTATGACCACTTTTTACCAAGTGCAATTCATTATAATGACTGACTCTAGCAACGGCAGCTCCAATTATCCAAAAAACTTGAGGCACACAAAGACAAAACCCCCTTCAATGTCTTGAGTTATTTATTTGTGAGCTGTATAAACCTTAGGTGCCATTAATTAAGTTGATCCTGTGTATCAGCAGAGTTGCTGGACTTACTTCTCACGTAAGCCTGCAGGTCGCAAGACTTCCCCCGGCTCCTGAATGTTGGCCACATTCGTTGGCCTGTTTCAGCAAATGGAGCTCAGTGAGGCTGTGATTTAGAGCTGCTCTTACAAGAAGCTCAAGTTATGACTCCAGGGATGACAGGACGCAGCAGGAGCTGAGGAGAGAAGGCAAAGAGCAGATAGTGTCAAGTGTTCAGCAGTAATTTAAGGGGCAACATCTCGCCCCCTTTCTGTGAACAGCTAAACAAGATGTAGTGTTAAAAAGACCAAACTTGGAGTTTGTGAGATTTGGTTCATTATACTGTTTTGCTTGTAGATGTATGTATTTTATGAAAAGTTACTTTAAGAAACACTGATATATAAATTATGTACATAGATTTTTACCATTTCAAGTTAACTTGAATGCAGTCTGTCTGTCTACTCCAGCTCCAACTACATGGTAACATGAAAGAACACGCAACTAAAGCTATGCTTACATTTCTGGAAATGTTAGTTTAAAGTGTTCTACAGCTGCTGATGATGGCACACTGTATTTCACTGGCTTCTGTTTATGGAATATTACCTTGCCACAGTGGCTCTCAAGCTTTCTCTGTCACGCCCCACCTTGGAGGAAGAAACTTTTTCATGCCCCCCCCGCCCCCCCCCCCCAAAAAAAAAAAATAAAAAAAATTGGGGGCTAGAAGCCCCAAATTTGACGTGGCTGTGTCTTGAGGGATCCCAATGAACCTGCAGGTGGTCCCATGTCTCTAGGACAAAGTTGACTTTTGACCCCATAGACTTGCATGGCATTAGGGTTAGCGATAAGGCTGGAATTAGGGTTAGGGTTAGGGTTACTGCTGGAATTAGGGTTAGGGTTTCAGGGTTCCTCATGGGCTAGAAGTCCCAAATTTGACGTGGCTGTGTCTTGAGGGATCCCGATGAACCTGCAAGTGGTCCCATGTCTCTAGGACAAAGTTGACTTTTGACCCCATAGACTTGCATGGTATTAGGGTTAGCGATAAGGCTGGAATTAGGGTTAGGGTTAGGGTTACTGCTGGAATTAGGGTTAGGGTTTCGGGGTTCCTCATGGGCTAGAAGCCCCAAATTTGACGTGGCTGTGTCTTGAGGGATCCCGATGAACCTGCAAGTGGCCCCATGTCTCTAGGACAATGTTGACTTTTGACCCCATAGACTTGCATGGCATTAGGGCAGTGGTTCTCAAACTTTCTCTTTCACGCCCCACCTTGGAGGAAGAACCTTTTTCATCCACCATCCTGGCTTCCCTGTGAAACAACACAGCTTTATGTTGTGCTCCCATCTCCTCACAAAGTGCAGAGAATAGCCGCGCTTTCAGGGGTCTTGTTTTGATGAAATTGACCACATCAACAACATCAGTCATGCGACAACATCGCATTTTCTACCTGCCACACGGGATGACGTTGAGCGTGGCGTGCGCTAGGTCATAATATCGCGCCAGTCGCGGCGTAGATCACGTACTGATGCGAAGGTGTTTGATTACGTTCTATCAGCGCTCGAAAAACTGTTCATTGTCCTCTGGCTTTTTCGCTTGTGGCTCGCACATTAGAAAGACAAAAAGAGACGTGAAAACATTAGTTAGGAACATTAGTTCCCCCTCGCGCCCTGTCCCCCTCCCGCCCCATGTTTCGCACGGAGTCACATCGTTTGGAAACATCATTCCATCCTGGCAGACAGGTCTATGGTCACATCAGCAAGGAACTTGAATCAACAAATCATGAAGCAGTTTTTTCCACAGAGAAAGGCACTGATTCCTAACCACAGTCAATTACACTACAGGGTAAATATCACTGCTGTCAACAGGGCTATCAAAATAATGAATGAAAGAAGACAAATAAAGTAGTTCCCCAAACTGCTGCTAGCTTGTGCTAAGTAACCAGCTCAAATTAAGTAAATTACTCTCATAAATTGTAACAGGTTACATTTCATCATGTCACTTATACATTTCTTCATTCTTTTCCTGGTACACCGAGAGGTTGAGCTAAACCGTCTGGGACAAAATTCTGTCCTGTAGTCGTAAAGACATCTTGTCTCGAGCCAAGAGTGGTTCAGACAGACTGCTGAGTCAACAAACCGAGCGGACAAGCGGTACCTCTCTTTACTTCTCAGCATGAAAAAGTCAATCCTACGTACAAAGATAACACTGTTGTGTACTTCCTTTCACCATTCCGTAATTTGTGGGTTGTCGATGGGGGTCTTTAAGCACAAGCACAGCTCAGCTCAGACCACCCTGCACATGCACACCACATGACTTTAGTGTTACAGTTTAACCTTTCAGGAACCGCACTTAAGTTTCAGCATGTGTAAACCACAAAGTGGGGAAAATGGAGCGGCAAATGCCAAGGACAACTCTACATATCAGCATTCCCTCCACCTTGATAAGTATAAAATGTTAAAATGTTGCAAAAACACCCCAGTTTGTCAGGTAGTGAGAAAGAATCTTACACTTAAACAGCTTTGCTTGGGAAGGTTGAGATTAGAATGTATTTGTTATGCACTTACTGTCACCATGTCATGAGGCAAATGAGGGGTGATGGGAAGGAGAAGACATGACTGCACTTATTAGGAAAAAAAAAAAGGAGAAAAAAACTTGTTGACAATAAATGTCATTTGTTTTTTTTTACCCAAAGAATGGCTCTTATTTACATATAAGAATATACTGTACATGTAGCAGGGGTCTTGCTCCCAGTTAGTTGCCATCTTGCACAGCTATATTTCTAAGGAAGCCTGGTGTGGACAATCCAGTCTACCTGACGGTTTCGTATTTAGCGTTTGGTGAATCCTGGTGTCTTCAAATAAACGAACAAAGAAGAGCGTGGACGAGGTATCCAGGTTTGGGTGTGCAGGCCACAGTAGCTCACTGACAAGTTCAGGAGGGGGAGGGAGCGTGAAAGACGCTGCAATCAAAAATGCAGCCACTTGATGTCGCTTTTTCTTAATCAAAATCTCCAGATATTTGACACTTGACCTTTACCTAGGCAAGGCTGTGTTGATACTGATATCGAATTCCTGCAAACAAAGAAAGTGAAAGTTGGGGTGAAACTACGGGCTCCGAGGATTCAAGTTGTTTTTGTGTGCCTCCATTTTCACGTAACATTTCCTTGGGTACCTTTGACTTCTAACCGGCTCAACGTAAGGCAGGACTTCCTTTCCACTGATCATGTTTTTAGTCGCTCCTGATCCAGTTGTTGGCCTCCATGAGCTTCCAGCTCTGAGGCTAAAAGAAAAGACGCTGTGGCTCATCTCACCTTGACAGGCCAGCCCCAGAGAGGGGATCTAGGTTCAGAGAGCTGGAGAGGTGTGGAAGAACACGGGGGCCAACAGGGTAAAAGAGCTGGTGAGGAGGAGGAGGAGGAGGAGGGATGAAATGGAAGTGGAGAGAATCTTCTGCTCGCGTTTGACAGCTGGAAAGCCGAGGGAACCCAAAAACACCTAAAAAACAATAGGCCAAGGAGACGACCACAGAGGGGAAGGATCATGTGAACGCATGTCTGAGGGTAAAATGCACTTTAATGAGTTCTCGCGGTCGGGGTGTAGGGTATTTTTTCTTTTTTTAGAACACGCCCACAGAGGTTTGGATGCAAACGCTGAGAACTTTCAGGCAGCCAGACTGATAATGAGCTAGCTTGATAGCGAGATACTTGTCATGAAATTTACATGGCCACACACTGGGGCTGGCATCCTTGCGCTGCCCCGACTCACCTTTGAAGTCGTCCCCCCCCCCCACCGCTGGAGAATCACCCCCGTCTGTGTCTCACACAGACACGCGCGCAGAAAATGCAAAAAAGAAAATAATAAAAAGAAAAACCCCCCTAACTGATCTACGCACAGCAGAACACAGCAGCGATCTTTGCGTCTCCCTGCGCAGGCCACGCGCACGCTTGGCGGGAAGCGAAAGAGTGATGAGTGTGGTTGTGCACGTGCGCGAGGCAGAGGGCATTAATCCTGCAGCAGCTCAGTCTGCTGCGCATAGTGTTCAGTGATCAGTCACGGTGGAACACCGTGAACGCCATGAGAGTTTGGGGAGAAATTCCTCTCTCTTGTGTTGTGCAGACATTTCTACAGTGCATATGAACAATTAAAGGGACATTTTACTTTCAAAAACTACTACTTGGGCTCATGTGAACCCAGCAGACAGTTTGGAATTTGTTTGCTTTATTATCTAGATCAGGAGTCACCACCCTTTATGAACCTGAGAGCTCCTTTATAGGTGCTGATTCATATGAAAGGCAACTAGTTTTCTACACTCTCCTAAAATAACTTTTTTTTTTTTCAGTTAGCCTCAAGTTACATGTGCGTATTAATGATACTGATCATGTTAATACGTTCTCAATAATTATCAACAAGGTTGGATAAAATTGGATTTTCGATGCAGCTCAACAAGTTGTGCTATTTTTAGAACAGGCCTGCGGGCGACTCATGTGGTCTTTGGGGGGGTGACCTGGTGCCTGCGGTCACCGTGTTGCTGACCCCTGATCCAGATATCAGTGTAAATATAGACCCCTTCATTGTATACAAAAATTCCGAGCCTACCGAGGATGCGCGTGCAGCCTGGGGTGATAGCAACAGCGATAGTCTGCTTGACCCAGCCTGTTGTCAACGAGAGTGCTAGCTGATGGCTAATTGCAAGCTAGGTAGCCACGTCCACCGCAAAATAACTTTCGGTTTTGTGTGTTTCATATGCGTCCCAGGCTTTTCACACTTTGTCAGGCTCATTTACATTTCAGTCAAAGAACTCGAAGAGGAAGTCATTGTAGGTTTCCAGTTTCAACAGTGCTAAAGTCAAAGCTAAAATCCTCATTAGCCTCATCATGTTTGGTTTGAGTAGCTAGCGCTGAAGACTCGTACTGATATAAGTCACACATAACTGACTGGGTTGGATGCCCTTGGAATATACCTAAACTATTCTAAAAAATATTCCAAAAATACTTATTTTTCTCCCTAAAGGAATCTTTTCCTTGAATTGATAGGAGTTGGTTTTGATTACTGTGGTGAAATTGTTGTTTGTTTATTACAAGTCTTAAAGGAAAACACACTTCTGAAGACCCTGTATTTTTGCTGTTGTCTTTTTTGCTTTTTTAAATCACCAGCGCTGCAAAGTATTATTTTCATCAGAATTAACATCCATCTTCCAAACAATGTTCCCTAAATATGCACAAAAACACTCTGATGAAGCAGAAGACTTTTGCAGAGAAGCCAACCAGCTCTTTCTTTGTGTGTTTTTTTTTTTTAATAAATAGACCTCTCCTGTTTGCAGTGTGGAGGAAAATCAAAGGCTTGTAAAGCAGCTATGGAAGCTCACTGGGGAATTTAAAGCGCACCATCCTGTGCCGAGCCTCACGAAAACTCGTGTCATTCTAATAGCTGGTGTACATTGAACAACTTTAGCGCGGCTGCAGCATCAGAGTGCGAGCCAGCACATCTAACACAGTGTTGAAATTACATGCCTGTCACTCTCTGAGGTATTGCAACGTGTTTGAAGTTGAACAGCTCCAAATTGTAATTCTGCTCTCGCGGTGGGGGGAGGGAAAAAAAAAAAAAAAAATCAAAAAAAAAAAAAATCCTTGTCACTGACACATCTTTAACAGTTAAACAGCTTTATTTAAATAATTCACAGCACGATCAGTGAGCCCTGGGCCCTGCATCTCTCCATCTTCTCCACAAAATAGATCCTACAATTTATCATCTCTCTTCACATATGGCCACCTTTTCACCTTCTCCAGAACTGCCGCAGAGAGTCATTACCCAAAGATATGCAACGCCTACCCACCCCCCACCCCCCACAAACTGCTGCCCGGCGTCAACTGCCTCCACGTTTCAGCCCCGGGGGCGGATAGGGCTATCTATAATTCATCTTTTATCTGGCACTCACAGTCCTGCTCGCTGTTACATACAGCCAATGCCCACTTCACAGGGTAAAGCCACCCGCTGCTGCCGCTGCTGCTGCTGCTGCTGCTGCGGAACGCTTTAATGCAACTCTCACAGGGCACCTCAATATTGATTGTAATCCAAGGTAAACAGCCCGGTTTGCATAATTGTGTGCATCACAAAGCCGTGCTCAGGCTTTTAGTTTCAGCAAAACAAGGTGCCAAACTGGCACCGGTGCCACTGCTTTACGGGGTCTTGATAGCAGCAGGGGGGGGGGGCTGTGACCCCGGATTAAATCAAAGGGTGGGGGAAAAAAATGTTGCGAAAGGACAAACTGTGAAAATGCGTGTTTACTGTGCAGAACTTTGTCAAGGAAGGAGGAAAGTACAAAGCGTGACCCCCTGTGCCGCGCGGTTTACGACTTTTTCCAGTCGAGGGGTACGTGTCCGCGCGCTGATGCCTGGCATTCCAAGCAAGGGCGTCTGATATGAGGTCAAGCTGAGAATGGAGATAGACGGAGGCAACGTCTAATATGCGAGTGTATGTCTGCATCGTTAAAGTAGAAGGAAAAAACGAACTTCTTTCAAATGCAAAATGTCAATTTTATATGTAATGTCCTGCGATCAGCTTACACCTCAGCGTCAGTACTGATAGCAAACAGGTTATTTCACGACGATTTCAGCTGAAAGCTTATTCAGCGCAGTTCTTTCCTGAATCAACCGAAGCAACCTGACAATATGGTTATAGTTACCAATCCCTCGGATATGCCGAACATAAACTTTACAAACTTTAAATGTATGAACTGCATACGTGCAAACTGTATTACTTGTTGTTGTACAATCTTCCAACATCTTACAGTAGGTCTTCAGCTTTAGACTGATGAGGCTGTTTTCCAGGCCTTCATCTGCAATTCAGTCTTTTAAAGTATTTTGCTTTTTAAACTTAAAACCTCAGAACTCATAACATCGTACAGTTGCTTCCCCCTGGCCATCAGATTGTTAAACGCCAGTTAACTCCCCACCTCCCTGCTGCCACTGTCTACACTGTCACCAGCATCAGAGCACTATTCCAGCACTATCTGCACATGTACAGCCTACATACATACATGCATACCCCTCCACTTGGTCACTGTTATTCTGTACATTCTGTTCATACTGTTCATATTGTTTACACTCCACACGTCGCTGTTTACGCTGTTTATACTGTTGATATGTACATTTACTCTATTTATTTATGTACCACCAACATTCTACCTCCAGATTTCCCATATTTCCCATATTTTTATATCCTGTACTTATCTCAGCTTGTATATGGATTTTAGTCAGTACTGTATTTCTGGAACTGGGCAACGACATTTCGTTGTGAATTGAACCACTGCCGTGTTTTCCTTCATGATGACAATAAAGAAAGTCTAAGCCTAAGTCTATAATCTTTCAGTTACAAAGACTTTGCTAGACATTGTTCTTCTTTATACAGTGCATCCAAATAGAGAAGCAGTAAATATGGTAAATTCAATGCCATACGAACAAGATTGTGTATTTGTATTTTTTAACCTGTGTACCCATTGTCTTAAAGAATGTAAATCAAACAGGTATCTACATAGAGGTGGAAACCCATTTGACCGTTGTTGAAATATTTCAGTTGAAGACAATAGTCTGATTAAATGAATCGGCTCATTGTGTTGAAATTGAAGATGACAAGGCTGTCTTCTTCACACCCCGAACAACTTTCTCCACACAACTCTTGATTCATGACCAATCTCGGAATTATAGCAGACAGAAAACTGGAACAGACTTTCCCCAGCTGTTGGGATGAATATTCTGGCACAAATAAATTATGCATTTAATACGCTCAATCTCACAGCTTCACGAAGCCGGAAAAAGAGCATATGTATTATTTAACCGTAAGAGAGAAGTGAATGTATCAACACCTACTTTAATGAAAACTAAACAACAGGGGGTCCACCCGCAATCGCATTTCTATGTATGGCAGATTCCAGAACAAAGAAAACCTAAGGGGATCAAATGGCTAATTCAGGAGGAAGCATTTCAAAATCAGAAAAATTTCCCGTCAGCCATTTTTTTGGACCTTAATAGGAAAGGAGATCATCCAGGCACTTATTAAAATTCGTAGTTAATGGAAACTTTAGAAACCCTAAAGTTCTGTACAAAACCTGATCCACGGTGTTTGTTGCAGCTTAACCTAACTATTCAAATCTTCATTTGGAATTTAAAATTAAAACTGAGCGAAACATTTAATCTGGTCATTCTCAGTGCAAACTGAACTACTCACAAAGGGCTTTATTCCTATTCTCCTTCATAGTGATTTGTCTGCCTCCTTAACTAAATTCTCATTTAACGTTCATCAGAAACGTCTAAGACCTTCAGCTGTTGATAGAAAGTGCACAAAGCTAAAACCTTTCTGACCGGAGGCGTGTTTTGCTCGTAGCGCGCTGTCTCGAAGACAAGCTGGTTTCCTTGTCAGAGTTAAGAGGGCTTGTGGTGCTACAGTGATCCAGGTCCTGTGATCAGTCTCCCTTTGGTGAGCAGGCAGTCTGATAATGAACAGACACAGGTTACCCAAAACCTATCATTAAGTGGAGTTTTGGACCAAAGTGGATATTATGAAAACACTACTTGCATTACAACAATATAATAACTAATATAATAAAATATCTGCCCTCCAAAACACGAACGATGGAAATAGTTGCGGTAAGTATTATGTATTATGTATTTCCCCCCTCCCCCCCCTGCACCAGAACATTAATTCTTCAGCGAGTAAAATTTATGCATTGCCTTTGCCATGTTCCTGATGTGTGCGGAATTCAAGTAGTTGAATCATGGATTGGGTTTTTTAGCTCTTGTCCATTTAAAATGGTGCCAGTGCCTTGTGTTTTAGCACTCTAGCTCTGAAAGACTATGTATTACTGTTAGCATGCGATCACAGGCAGTGCTGTGATTAACGATTGAACTTTCTCAAAGGGATTATTAAGGTATTCTGCTTCTAGCGGCTACCACTTCCACCATGGTTGCGGTCCAAAGTGAAAGAAAGCAAGAAACACACCAATGGCTACAACAAAGTACTGAGTACTAGCCGTGCTGTTGTGGCCGGTGAGAATCGTTGGTTGGCGCTTCACTCGGGTGCAGCTGGAAAGGATCGAGACCGCTGACAGCTATCAGTCATATGTCAACATGCCATCTGTCAGCCCAAGCGCGTGTGCTGTGGTCTGGTCTGCGCCTGGGATACAGATACTTTAGCCAACCGTCAGCCTCGCCTCATCACTAAAAACCCACAGTGAACATCAAAGAAAAGTGAGCAAAGAAATATCTCCTCTCCAGTCAGCCGACCATGGAGAGAGCAGAAGCATGTTACAGAAGGTCCAAGAGTCCAAATCTGAGGATGGCTTTCATTCATTTCCCACACCAGGCACATGGATAAAGGTTTCTTTCAGGGTCTGTACCGTGCAAAATGATGTAAAACTATACTGCTCAGCGTAGTGTCTTTTCCATATGTGTAGTGCGGCTTAGCAGGGGCTGATGCAGTGGTTTCATGACGGACACAGGCTGCAATACTGGCTTTCCCCCGCAGCTGCCTACGAGACATGACCTTGGGTGGGCTAAATTGGTTTCCTTTGGCCTGCTTTGTAGCGGATACTGAGCCTCTCTGAACTTCTGCCAGATCAGTTTGGCACCCTAACCCCTTCACTGGCTCCTCCGCCCCCCCCTCTCTCTCTGCAGCCCTGCAAAGGTCAGAGGAATTAGCACATACCTCTCGGCAGCGCAAGGATACGAGTTATGGCCTCCGGGCTATTTCCAGTAGCGAGCATTGTAAACGTTTGTCACACACATGGTTGTGAATACAAGAGCGCCGACTGTGTGGAACTGTTGTGGTGCATCTCGCACCGCTTTTTGGGTAAAAGTTGCGTATTGTGTATCATTTATCCCATCTTCAACATTGAAATGGGTTTGTTCAGACTGGAAACAAATTAAGGTTTTAATTAACACACTAAAACTATTAAAATAAAGTTACGGTTTGTATTACTATTGTATGCTATTGTAAGCATATCTATTAAGTGTTTATTGATCAGGGATTCATACTTTATAGATGATCAGGGTCAGGAAGGGCTAACCTCAACCCTAGACCTAATATATATATATATATATATACAGATATATCATATGACCATATTGACAAAAACGCTTTGTCGCAACCTGCGATCTACTGTGCACTATGACACTTTGCACCTGCCTTTTAAAAAAAAAAAAAAAAAACATGATTTAAAGTACAGTCATGTAGTGGCAAACATGTTTAATGGACACCACTTTACTGTGCACATTTGACAGACACTTACCTACCTCAGTGCAGTCCGGTTAGCAGCTCAGATTCCACTCATGTCAAGTTTACATATGGTTTTACACGGGCAAACCTCCACTAAATCATGCTCCCCCTGAAAGCAGCGTGTTCCTGTCCGAGTCGGCACTGCGCTTCCTACGAGAGTTGCTGCAAAAGAAAGTCTAGTGTCAGTTCATCTGCTTCAGTTCACCCTTACATTACATAAACCCAAGGGGACTGACAAGTTGAATAACACTAATGAGACCTGAGCAGAGCTAACTGGTAAATAAATCATGGCGCTCTGATGTGTGGTGGAGAATTTTTATGCTCCAGCTGCTGCGTTATTGCCCGCTCCAAAAAAAAAAAGAAAAAAGAAAACAATAAAATGAAAGCCTTCTGTATGAAGCATCAACTGTTTTCAACATCTCTTATAAAATGATAAAATAAGACATTTATTAAAAGTCCTCTATGCTTATAAATGTTGCTGTTGGACCACGGTGAATGCAAGTGATTCTAAGGGCACCGTGAAATAGGAAGTGTATTTTCACACTCATATTATGCATATTATATTCAAACATGAAAAGACATTTTTCTTTAGAATAAATAACAGGCTATCTGCAGCGTGTTTATCTAACGCGGGCTGCCAAGACGTTTTCTGATACCTTCCTGAAACCTTAGCGGCATGTGAGTCTCCTCGCGAGCGAAAAAGACGTATAGAATGTCTTTCACAGAAATGATTTGCACACCCACCCAGAGTTCACACAGAGGACACGCAGATGGCGCCCCGATGAAAAGATAGTAAACTCTTCAGAATTACCAAAGGGAAGAGAAAAGTCACAAAGGGACTTAAAAGAAAAAAACAAACTCATATGTAAACACAGTAGGAAAGTGTGACAGCAATAAGAAAAAAAAAACAACTCATTTTAAATGAGACAAATAGACGAAGAGGAAAGTATGATGAATGCTTTCCACCACTTTTGAACCACTTGTCTGTCTTGTGTGTTGTGTTTCATTGTTGCTGGGATGCTGCTGTGCAGCTTCACCCTCAGGATGTGAAACGGGTTGAAGCGCAATGGGTCAGCTTCGTTTAGAACGCACAAAGATCAAAGTTGCCTTCTCTCGGGAACCTGCGAAATGACAAACAGCTCGCTGGCTGCTCGTCGTTTATTTCAACCAGTAGTTGGCAGCAGGGCAGTGGACCACTGGCGAGTGCTCCTGTAGTCGTCAACCAACAGGACCTTCATTCCGACTCGGGCTGTTGTCTATAGGAATTACAGACACGCCCCTGTGACAGTCCGTGCAGGATGGATCAGCAGTCATCATCATGACCGTGGTCACATGTTTGGAATGCGAGCAATGACAAGCCCAATATCTCGTACAGTTCAATCACCTGACCTAATGCGTTAGATATGAGATTACTTTAAAAGCAGAGTTTTACAGAAACTCGACAGTGCTGTGTTTAAAGCAGGACCACCTCTTTACTTCTAGTTCAAATACATTTCATAATTAATTATGAAATGATTGATTATTAATGACTTATTAATGACTTAATCTGCCCTTGCCGTTTGTCAAATGACATTTTTGCGCCACAGTTGATACGCCCTCAGTTTATAATTAATAACATATTTTGCTAAAAAAAAACTGTTTTGTATTTTGATACATTTGTTATGTGCAGTCCATACAATAAGAAAAATGTTTAAAATAACTTTTGTGAGAAAAAAAAATTAGAAGCAAACAATGTTGAATGTTTTCAAGGGACCTTTGTTATCCTTTCGATATACTCCCTTCCACTTAAACGTCCCTTAATCCTCCTAATTCACCACCGGCTCTATTAAAGCATGTCTGCAATGTGGTTTTCATCCTCAATACGTCATGATATCCAACTTGGGACATTTTAATCAAAGGGTGTTTCACTGTCCTTTTCTCTTACAGTGGGGTTGAGCTGTTGAGTGACTTGCTGATTTTTTTTTGTCTGTCCACTTCACTTTTACCCCAGAATGCCTCGGTAGGATATAATTATGAGGCAGCGCTCTGCTTTAAATTCAGAGGAAATTCATGCAATTCTTTCAGGCTTTTCTATAGGTTTATTTTGGCTTTCCTCAAAAATAGACGCCCCCTGGGGAGCCTCACAGCTTACAGCTTACTGGAGAGAGGTAGAATGTTTTGTTTTGGAAATGGCTGCGGACAAAAATATACTCCATAACAACTATTCCATGGAACACATTAGTAAAGCAATGGAGTCGTGGGCCTATTAGCTTCTTACTTCAGATACTTCCAAAGTATCACCAGCGAAAGTTGACCGCGTTGGTCAGGTTCAAGACGTGAGCAGAGCAACTGGATCTCATAATGTTCTGGATTTTTGACGTGCGCTCACTACCCATAACCCCATGTCACACATTGTATGCATTTTCTCAAATTATAGCGACAATTATCTTCTTATTGAACATGTCCTTCCTGTCCAACGTCAGGGTAAGGTTTCCATCATACCACAGCCGCAGACCCGTAAGCTCTGGGGTAGTTTCCAGATGTCCCGGTGCACATTACACTCGGTCCATACCCAATGAGAGAGGAACAAAGGTGAAGCGGGAAGGAAGCGTGTCATGTGTGCATGTCAGTGTAGCAGCTGAACTAATAGATCAACTAGCAGATAGAAGAGGTCCAGGTCAGTGTTTCATAGGGTTTTTTCGCACGCAGCTGTTGAAGACGAGGAAAACGCAGCAGAACAATAAGTGGTGCTGTCTGTCAGTGCAATTTATCAAGGCTCGTCTGAAAGTGAACAGAAGTGATCTGTTGGGACTTATTGCTGTTCATCCAAAAATGTAAAACATCATATAAAAACCTCCATGCAGCTGCCTAAAGAGGAATGTACAGTTAACTGGCAAGAACTGAAGATGCAAAGAAAACAAAGTTTGGCCCCTTCAAGCTTTTGGAAGTTGAAGGGGGGTACAGGTTGACCATTGTCAACCTGTACCACCTGTACATTTGTTGATGTCACAATCAACTACGCAAAACTGTCCGTTGGAAGTAAATATGGCGGCTTAATGTTGACCCGAGTAGTTCCAGACAGGAGAACTACAGGGTACCAGGTACAGATTAGTTCAAGCACTCCATGAAGTGTATGATGTGCACCTATGTCTTGCTACACTACTTTGTTTGCGCCTTGCCTGTAGGCGGTCAAGTGTTGACAAAATCTTAAATGTAATTAACTCCAGTTAATTTCTTGCAGTTCCTTACAAAGTCCGGAACCCAGTTGCACAGCAAGGTGTTGAGGTTTAAGTCCTGAAGTTTTGGAGATGAGGTTGCTCGGTAGGATTGTGTTGAAAGCAGAGGTGTCGTCGACAAACAGTGTGGAGTTGCACTGTATGTGTTCTTCAACTGCAGGTGCTCCGGTGCAGCATGAAGCAGCAGGGCCGCCGCAGCCTCTGTCGACTGGTTTGTCCTGTCGGGAAACAGTTGTTGGTCGGTGGCTGCAGGTGCTTCTGACATCTTTCATGACCGGTCTCTCCGATTGCAAAAGGTCGGCGCCACTCGTTCTCTCTTCACGGAGGAGGAGAAGCATTGTTTTTGCCGTCTTCTGATCTGTTGACTGATGAGTTCTACAAAGTGTTACCACAGCAACACACCTCAAAAATCCACATGCATGTCAGGCTGATGTGATGATGCGTCTGAATTATAGATTAGAAGCCGAGGCTTCCAACAGTGATTGTTTTGCCCTCATTAGTGGGAACCATAGATTTTAAGCGCGCACTGCACGCACGCCCATTCACGTTCGGTGCAGAAAAAGGATTTTGTACTTTTTGGTCTTCAAAAACACAATAATAGTTGGCAAAAAGGTAAAGATTAGAACACTGACTTTGAATTGACATTGACTTAGTCTTCAGGACCTGATGGTTGAGTCTGCGGTTCAAATGATAAGGACATTGTTGCTATACATAATGCTTAACAAATTCACAAAAACCAATAGTATCTGAGCTCCGCACTTGGGGATAAAACCTTTAAAAGGCCTCACGCGTGAATGCGTGAATTGTTCAAACCCTTCGAGAAAGGATGTGGTTGTATATAATTGATGACGCCGGGTGTAAGAAACAGTTCACTTGTCACGGAGCAGCTTTTTACTGACACATTTTTGGCATTCTAGCAAGTGCGTGAGAAACCAGGCTGAACTTAATCTTTGATTTTCCAGCAGCAGCGGCGCTAGATGTCAACAGATTGGACCTGACAAGAAGGTTCTGCCCGTATAAACAGACCATATAATGACATAGGAGGACTCGCTATTTTTATAGCTTACAAGTCAGGGCAGCAACAGATTTTTTTTTTTTTAAAGGATGGAGTCCATTCACAGCAGACGTCTGCTGAGAGATGAATCAAAGCACCTCAGTACTGAAGATCAGTTTGTCATGACATCTCCTAAAAGGCAATAGGGACAGTGTTATGGAGGATAACAAGTTCCTCTCAGTTCCAGATGGCTTGTTCAGACAAGTTCACTGTTGATTTTTATCAAAGGACATTATTTTACAATCCTTTGAGTGCCGAAACATTTCCTGCCGAATGAGGTTTAAAATTCCCTATAAAGCTGTACAATAACTGCTGATGGCACTGTGGCGTCACCCAGCTGCGTTTCCATTCCCCCTAGAATTGTGCGAAACCTAAACATCGTGATAAAAACCTGGCAATGGAAACACCTAAACTTCGAAAAACCTCACAGATATGGCTAAAAGCTTTTTACGCTCTCATGAGGTGGTTTTCCGGACTTATCGAGACAGAGATATATCGCAAAAGACACTTTCCCCCCCCGCATTTACACGTCACCGGACAAAAGCAAACGTATGCACTTCACACCATTCAATTGAAACACCTGCAAATCTCAATTGTACTTTGTCGAAATGTTTGAAATATCGCTTTTATTTTACGAAAAACTGTACTGGAAACGCAGCTAATGACAAATGGAGTATAGCTTTTACGTCATAACGTAATGTTTTTTGTTGGACGTTAGGATGAGAGGTGGGAGTGGAGGAGGTCACACGGTTAAATGTCCCTTTATATGCATGTGACACATTGTTGTGATATTGAGAAAAAGCCATTGGTCATCCCCTTCATTGACGTCTACATTCAACGAAATGTGACCGTAGCAATTGAAACACCAGTCATGCGGCACTGGGAAACGTTTGGAACTAACCCGTAACCAAAGCGGGGGAAAGTGATCTGAAGCAATAAATCAACAGAAAATTTGCTCATTTTCTCAAAAGCTCATATATACAATGAGCATTCACAAGGAACCCAGTCAATTGCGTTCTGGCTCCAATGTCTCAGCCTTTAATAGCTCCCTTCAAGAATGCCAGGAATTCTTGTGAAAAGAAAAATCTTACGCTAAAAGTAATACAAATATATATATATATAGTTAGTTCCTAAAAAAAAAAAAGGGGATAACTGCAATAGTTTACAGTTGTTATTTTTTGTTGGAACATTACTATTGATTTCTTTTTTCTTTTTCTTTTTTGCCCATTAAGAACATAATTATTTGGTTGACTGCCACGATCTGATAACAGCTTGAACTGACTGGAATTTCCAGGAATTCCTGTTGAGGAGACAGAGAGGAGCCGTGTCTCACTGGGCAGGTCCCTGTCAGTCGCCGGCCACGCTGACAGATGCCATCAGCGCCCCTCCACGCCGCACTCCGCATCCCCGTCAACACGCAGTCTGCACATGTACATACATACTCTCGCACTTAATCCTTCATCGGCCCCTGACTGCTATTGGGCCTTATCTCGCTCAGGTTGCCCACAGGGAAGCCTGTGTGCGCTTTACGTGCGTGACAGCATGTGAATGAATGCGAGGCAAATATGAATAATTAAAAGTAAGCAAATGTGATGAAACAAGGAGAACAGTGCAAATGTTTCTTTCTTTTTTTTTTTTTTTACATTTTCTTTGATAACCAGACGCTCCTGTCTGCTTGTCTGAGCCATTTAGCTTTGCCCTCTCTGTGTGCTGCACCGCTCCCTCTTATCAGTGAATTCCGATCAGGCCATCCAAACATGTCAGAGTTACAGTGATCCAAGACATTTCGCTGCTACTCTGCTTGGTAAGAATGCTGTCTGGCCATTCGACTGTGTTGGTTGCGTCTGCACGTCTGTCACTTGGAGGGCAGAGGGAGATTGTTGTTGCTTTTAGGGGGAGAGTCGATGTTGTGTTCATGAATACAAATGGCAATACTCACAGGACTTGTCATGCTTTGTGTTAGAGAATGGAGACAGTGGAGGGCAGTGTCTAGGCCAGGCATGGGCAAACCATGGCCCGAGGGCCATATGCGGCCCGTTAAGCCTTAACGGGCCGCTTATGTTGTATGCGTAGGAAAACCAAACAACTTTTATTTTCCAGTGATTTTACACATAAACATATTTTGTGTATCATGTTTTGCCTTTAAATTTTACACACTGTACCTTTAAATTTATATTTAATTTGAGTTCAGATTGTTAAGTGTTATACAACATGACAAAAAAAACAAAACAATATGTCTCCTGCTAGGGAGGAGGAAGACAACACCTCTATAAAAACACAATTACAACAAGACTGCAGCAATTACAGCAGATGTTTTCTAATATGTACCATTCAGTTGCAACTCATCAGAGAATTTGAAACAACTCCTTACCTGTTTTGCTGTTGAGGCCCTTGAGAACTGCTGGTCAACTACTCTTATAAGTATGTGGGTATAGAAGATGGATGTTTTTTTGTTTTTTTTTAACACTGTTCTTGTGTCTTTAGAATCTTGACCGCATTATTTTTGGCTTATTCTCCTCAAGATAGTAGTTGAGCTGCTCACAGGTCAATCTTGTTGTATTTTCGCTTCAGAAATCAACTGAATTCCCCAACTTCCTCTCCTTCCAGCTGGCTTTACACTTCACATTTGCTGCTCACTGGGGATTGGTCATTGACAATGTATGTTTGTTCTCTTTAAAATAATCCTGTTGTTGGCTTTCATCTTATTCCAGCGCAGCTGCCCTGGCTATGATCTTCCCCCGAGAACAGATATTGGACGCATCCCATCACATATGGAGGCTCACTTTCCTGTTTTCGTTCTCCTGATTAGCGTTGAACCGCTGATAGTGGTGTCACTCTAGCCCGTTTTCCACCATCTGCCTTGCGAGATCAGATAGACCCATCCCTCTGGTCTTCAAACCAGTTCTGTTCAAGTCAGTTTTAATCTCCCACAAGTCCAAGGTGTTGCACATTTATTTAAAATAAAGGTATTTCAAATAGTCGTGTCTCTTCACGTTTAAAAACCAGTCAATCGGTGTGAGGCTCTAAGGCTTTTGAAAGGTTGTGTTAAATGTGCTTGGGTCTGAATAACAAAACCACAACAACTGCAGTAACAATCTAACAGTGACAGTCCTGAATACTACAGTAAAAAAAAAAAAAATCGCTGGCATCCGTTAGCTAGAAGCAGTTTCAGCAACATGCTAATTTACAAAGTGACCATGAATCTGCAACCTCGTTCATATGCATTTAACCAGTATGTAAATTCCAATTATTTAGGCTGCATCAGAATGGTACTCTGCATAGGTCATTTATTCATGCTTGCACCCAATGAGCCTTCAATCGCAGTAATTACGGGGTTGTGTCGGCAGCACCTCTAAATTGAGCAAAACACTATAATTCTGGCCCAACTTCTTCCTACTCTCACGACATTTGCCGCACACTAAGTTGCACGCATCCACAAATGAACTCACACACGTCTTACACATCATACAACCTCATTAACAGAATGTGTGTGTGTGTGTATGTGTGACGACGAACAATGTACCGCCGTTTTTTTTCCGTCAAGCCATAAATTCGATGTTGCTCCACAAGAAACTGCTTTTGATTGTTTAGGATTGAAACTTCTCACGATCACAAATTCCTACGGGTCCCATAGAAGTTCCATCAAACTCCAAACAATGTAAGCAGAGGTTGAAGGCAATGGAAAGTAGTGGAGCAAAACTACTTTACTTGTCTTTTCATTGTTTGCTGTTCGATTCCACATCCCTAAATTGGTGTTCTTGTGTAATGATAACCCTAAAGACATCATTAGCATTACCAGCTTTGGAAACACACATAGAGACATCAAACAGCTTCATGACTATTAAATTGCAATGTATTTGTACAAGCGGTGGAGACTTGCCCTTTAAAGTGACGGTATACAGTCTTGAAACGATGACGCCGGGGGGTTGCTGCTAAACGAGAACTTGGCGAGATTATGAACACAGCTATCGCTGTGTGTTGTTGTGCAGGTGAGTGGATCAGTTGCTCTTGTGGGTTCAGTCAAGAGCCTCACTTAGTCAGACCGTACTGTGTCATACACAGAATAATAATACTTGTTACACTGGTATTTTTTAGTTAGTTTTGTTGCATTCACATATTTCTCTAACGCGCTGCACTTTTTCCTGTGACGGATTCAAAGGTGATCTGGGAAGCATAAGTAGCAACAGGTCATACCGTACGCTTTCACATTAAGGTTTTGCAAGTGTGGATGGACAGTTTGTACAGAAGAGAGCTGAGCCAAAATGATCCCCCCCCCTCCCCCTTTATTTATTCTACAGAAATATGAGGAAGAGAAACATTGTAACTGAAAGCGCCACCACCTTGTCAGCTCCCAGGGGGAAACAGACAGTGTAAAGGCGTTATTTTGAAACGGCGACATCTGACACTGATCACGCCGCGAGTCTCATTCTCTCAGACGCAATCACTCAGGGCTAATGAGAAAGTGGGAACGTGTCAAAAATGAAATGAAAGAAAAAAAAAGGTTAAAGCTGACACCACAAAAAGTAATGGCAAAACTCATAATTGTTGATAGTGTGAATGTATTGTGGATTTAGTTTTAATTATTGACTAATAAATTTCTCCGATTATCTTTGATCTGGGTTAAAAAATGTGTCAGTGGCAAAGGGCCAAAACATGTATTCTCCCTTCTATCTACCTATCCATCTACGTATCTGTCTGTCAATCAAACTGACTGGGTGAAATAACCGCATTTGAATTGTTTTTTTTCTCTCCTACTGAAGAACTCCAAGTTGATTCCACATTTAGGATGTATAATGTAATTCAGTCTGTGAGAATAAGAACCTGTTGTTTAGATGGACCGGTTCCGTCCAGGAAAATAGGTTTCACGCCTTAACGCTCCCGAGCAGGCCAACCGTTCATGGCAAGTCGCGGTGGCGATGCGCCACGATAAGAATCGCACCAGCTTCGTGAGACAGAGCAAACCCAAAAGTTAACCCTCAAGTTGTCTCGCCAAAGAGAAAGTCTCGCGTCGTGACTCAGGCCCCTGGTGGCTTAAGGCCTTCACTGCGATGAACAATGAAAACAACAACCCAATCCATCACAGTGGCAGCTCTCAGGAGCTTCCTCAACAAAGGCATCAATCATTTCATCACTGACACCCCTCACCGCATTAACATTTGTTTCCCCCCCCTTTCCACTACGACATTTGTCAAGAATCATAAATTCAAAACAAACGAGACGGCTTGACAGACATGTGTGGGAAGAAATGAGAAAATGTGTCGCGCGTTAAACACAACCAGCCAGAAAGGCTGGATTCCTGACAGGCAAGATTCATATCATAGAGGATGGCAAGGGCGGTGTGAGATATACAGCGGATACTGGCCAAGACCAGACTGGAGTGGTTCAGCTTAGCTGATTAGATTCAAACTTTTTAACATGCAGTCTTTTATTCAGGCCTTTGGGTATTTTCAGTCCAAACGGAAATCTCTCCGATTGTTCCATGATATCATTGCTTACTAAATTTTGCTGAAGCGTTGTCCTACTTAAAAGCAAGCCTGAAATATTGATGCCAAATTCATCTCTGTTGTGATCAAGCAGGCACTGAAGGAACGAGATGTGCTGACAAACACACACAGATAAAGATAGAGATCTGCAAAACAGTTATTTATGACCACCTACTTAGAATGACCCGTGGTGTGCATACATATTTACAATGCCTAGAGTCACTTTTATCATTTTATCCATTTCTATGCCATTATGAAAATGACACACAAATGAGAAAATTCAAGGGTTTTCTAAAATCATGAACTGGCATTTCAATATATGAGTAACAACTTTGACCACTGTTTCATTAAATGTATTGATTTTTGGGTTAATTGGTTAGACATAGGAACTATATCCACATAAATAAAAATAAAAACCTCCACTGTACCTGTAAGTGGCTTAAAGAAACACACGATCCCTTTATCGTTCATGTGCGGGAAGTTGCAACTTTAAATGAGTTAAAACAACAACAACAACAGCTGCACTCTCACACTTACTTCGGATCGGAGCCTTTCTGTTTTTGTTTGGGCTGCTCACATGATGCTTTTTCTGTCTACCCCATGCCTCCATGCGCTCAGTTTGGGCCTCTTGATCACCTACAGAGAGCCACGGAGCGGGATGAGCAAACAAACAATTCAAACGCCCCAGTGCTCCTCACTCTCACTTTCAGCTCTCGCTTGCAAACGCATCTGTGATTTTCATCTGGGGTTTGGTTTTTTTTTGAGCCGCTGTCTTTGAGCTCTCAAACTTCAGCTATTCTTTGAACGCGCGTTTGTGATGTATAACAATCATTTACCCACGCATCAGGTGCGCACGACGGGATGAGAAGCTGTCTGTGATCCAAAAACAGCGTGTTGAGACCGGAGAGCTCAGAGCATAAGTTATTCAGCGCGCAAATCAAGCTGCGCGTTGCGTTTCACCTAATGACAGATTTCATAGCATGCTGTTTGTACTCTAACTGTTTTTGTTGTATTATTCTGGTCATCACCTGAAAGACAAAGTTGGACTTAAGCAGACTGAATTATTGCAAGACTTCTAATATCACTCTGTGGACAGCTGCACTGTGAACCTTGCGAGAGGGGGCAATTGATAGAAAAAGAGAACAAAATTAAAATTCGATCTTGGCTCTCAAACGACAACGCCTGGGGCTTTAGTCGACTACCTTCGAGCTCGCCGACATGTTTAAACATCACGGCAGAATTCCCCCAAGCGTGGCGAGATTGAAATTGGGGGTTGGCAACTTTGGCTTGAGAAGACTTCTCCGCATAAATCATAATTCACATGATGGCAGGGCAGGCAAAAGGGGCGCCCCCCGGTGGGTCATCAGAGTAATGAGCCACATGGGTTTCATCCTAAATTTGCCAATAAAAGATACTAAAGCCTTTAGGCCAATCTACAACCTCCTCCTGGTGGTTAAGTACCACCTGGAGGAGCCTTTTGGACGAGAGGCGAAACGTCTTCAAGACAGCAAAACCAGTCCAGTCGCCCACTTCTGCACTTTTTCATGTGCTATTAATACCACTCTTCATCTCCAGAGCTATTTTTTGTCTAGTGCGCCAGATATTGGCTTTTGTTACAAACTGACGGGCATCGAGAACGGGCATCGAGAACTGCTGTCTCAGTTGAGCAGCTTCAACGGCAAAATCTAAAGACTCCACATCGATCAAACTCTGTCCCCAGCCAAGAGTATCTGTTCATAGGCAGAGGTGGCAAAAGTAATCACCTTCCGTACTTCAGTAAAAGTCCAGATACTTGTGTAAAAGAAAAAAAAATAGAGTAGTGAAAGTATTTGTACTTTGTTACTTCGCACCACTGCTCGTGGGTTCGACAGGTTAGCCAGCTGCTTCGCCGCGTGTCAAAGTTGCGACGCACGCGCTAGCGAAGAGTCGTGCGCAGTGCGCTCAGAGGAAGTTCGAGGTGGTTTATAGACGGAGACGGAGCGTGACGTACTTTAGCTCCGTCTTTCCGCTTTGACAGAATGACAGATTGCCGCGTTGTCACATGGGAGGGTTTGGCCCCGAGGGCAGGCAGCTAGGCAGGCAGCGCAGCCGCGCTGGATAAATCACAGTCGACACTTTTCCTGCTTCTGCCGCATTCACCTCCAGCGGCTCGGCGCTTCGCCGTCTTACACCCCACTCCGCCGCCCCAACCCCACCCAGCCAGCTAGACAGCTGTGCTGGCGCGCATGTGAACATACGAAGGGACACTCTGATGTGTAATTAAACGTGTTCACACACGCGGATGACGCGGCGTAATTAGAGTGCAATTACAGTAGGGGGAAGTCACTTATCTCCAGCCTACATCTATAAGCTCTTAACACAACATCCGGCTCGCGGTTTCGTCTCCGGATTCCGCCAGGGCGGTGAGAGACACCCTTGGCCTTTCGCACACGGCCTCCGCCCTCCCCCGCCCACCCCCACGCCCCTCAGCGCTCGGGAGCCCATTGCACCGGAGCATCCGGCATTCTGCTACGCGATACTCGGGATACTTGTCACTGCCGCGAAGAACCGGGAAAGGCAAGATGAAAGATAGCAGCAGTTGGAAGGCCGTCCGTCCCGAGGCGACTGCCGGAGGTCGGTGAGAGGAAGGAGGGGGAAAAGACGCGAGTGAGGCAGAGTGCCAGGTCAGTGAGAGGTGTGGGTAGGCGGGCGCGCGGAGCTGGAGCAGTTAGCGTGTCAGTCAACGGAACAGTCGGTTGCAATAGCCAATCGGATCCCGAGTCTGAGAGGCCGAGGAGGTCTTACGCTAAATTTTATACATACGCGTCCTGTGATTGGATGAGCACTGAGAGACGGAACTCAACCCGGAGATCCGGTTTGCCGTCACCATAAAGCCAGAAGGAGAAGAGAAAGATTTTGTTTCCGAAGGATCTGGAATTTACATGTGGCCCATTGGCGGAGCAGCTGCATCAACCTTTTCAATTGTTTAATGATTTAATTAGTTTTTCTGTTAGTGTCTCGTTGGTGCCTCTTTACCAAACGTAGCCAATGTGCAGTTTATTGGACAAGTTTGGACAAGGGTTTAAGCCAGGCATGGGAAAACTATGGCCCAGGGGCCATATGTGGTCCATTAAGCTTTTTAATATGGCCCGCTGAACTTGAAGAAATTATATTAATACTAAGTAAGTCATAAAATAGCTGTATTTCATCCATTACTTCAGTGTTTTAAGAGTCATCTCAACAAAGAGCAAATTATTGTGGGGCTTCAAAGACACATATTTGGCTAAAGTAAGTTTTCTAGATATTCCATGATATATTTTTTCCTCCTATGAGGTGGCTCACCAAAACACTCCATTCAAATCAACCTTTAATCTGGAAGTTTTGACAGTTTCAGCCGCCTTGGTTTCCTACTTGCGAGGCAGAGCGCCAGGTCACAGTGAGTGGTGTGGGAAGACGGCTGTGAAAGCTGGGAGCTTGGCCTGGTGCAGCAGACGGGAAGCCCTCTCCTAGAAACGCAAATGGTCAGATTGAAGCCGGACGAGCCACCAGAGGCTGCTGCCCACCTGCTCACGCTCTTGCGTACGCATTCCTTCGATTCTCCGAGGGGACGGCCGGGTTCCGCATTTAGTCATGGGTGCTTCAATCTGTGTTTTTTTTTTTTTTTCTTTCTTGGTCACGTCTCAGAAATTCCAAATGGCCCAGAAATGACTGCGAGGTACACGGACCTTCCAAAGGCAACGTGATTGTAATAGAGGTGACAGAGATCTCTTGGTTTGCTACAAGTCCAGACTCCCTCTGCTTGGAATAAAGCAGCAATTTTGCCTCGTTGCATCAATCCAGCTAAAGCAGAAGAAAGAAATGAAAAATATTGGCTGAAAATTCTACCTGAAATCTTTCCTACACTAATGACTGAGCCTATTTTGGAGTGCAGCAGTGGACTGGTGGTGGAGTGGTGAAGAGATTGGTACTATTGCCTGAATTTGTCTGTTTCCCTGCCAAGAACGTTCGTGAGCCCCTGCTTTCTGTGGGTTTCCTGTGGGTGCTCTACTTCCTCCCACAATTCAAACGCTTTGCAAGCAAAGTTAATTGGGAAATGAACCCTGTGCACTGGTGGCGTAAACTTGGAACTGGTAATTGAGATGACAAACCAACGTAGGGCACAAGCTTAAAAGAAACGCTTAAAAAAAAATAGCTTGGTGCAGGTTTGAGCGTGTGAAAATAATGCGGTCGCTGCACGATAATTTTAAAATATTGAAGCCAAAGTTGTGTGAGGGGAGTGATTCTGCAGGACAGAACAACTAACAATCAAAAGCAAACAAAACAATCAGTCCTAAGGTGAATTATGTCATTTTAAATGTTTTACATCGATAAAATCATAATGCTAGAATGTTGCTCCAATACATAGTTCCTCCTGTGGCATGAAATGTCACCATTATGAACATAAGAAGAAAAGATGAAAGGAAAGATGAAGATAAAACACAAGACAGAAGGAAATGAATGTTAGCATAGAAACTTGGTGATCCCGGTGACATGCAGTGTCTTCATTAACAAATAAAAGCATCTCAAAAAATAAGGCATTTTTATGCATTTCTTGGTCATATGTGTTTTCCAGATACAAAGATCCTGAGTTATGTGCTGTCTTCGAATCACTTTCGGTAAAACAATTTAAAAAGAATTAAGTTACACAAATGAAATTCCAGCTTTAGAATTTCAGGGCTCAACATTGGATTTTCGTCAACCTGTACATTAGATTTCAACCAATTTGGCGGCTCCACAGAGGTCTGCAATACCAGTGCAAGTTTTTGTACGTGCAATTTGTAGGACATTTCGGCTGTGACACTGCCGCCGCTGTTGCAGCAGTGTTACACGGCTGAGAAGATAGACGATGCTGCTGCTCACGAAACATTTCATAAGCCCCACTACAAACCCTGTTTCACCATAAATATATTAGTCCTCTCCTTTAAGCTGTTTTCATCCTGAAAGGGCTACCGAAGACATGCCGTGAATTCCAAACATTCCACAACACTCCAAGTCAATTTGTATCCATTTTTCATTATTGTAAAAATAAAACAATACATTTCTTGGACCGGCATTTTCCCTCCCCCCCCCCCCCCACCCACATATCTTCACTTATTGACAACTCTGATTTAATTATAAGTCAAAGATTGCTTAAGTGGCATAAACTCACCCAGCCATGTTTTCGTCAAGTTATTTTTAATTGAGGAAAACACTCAGTACTTCTGGTATTCACATTTGACAAGTATTTTAATCAGGTGTTTAACACTGATCTATCGATCTATCTATCTATCTATCTATCTATCTAGGTGTGTGTGTGTACGTGTATTATTTTTTACCTGATGAAACTGAGAAAAGTACAAACACATTTTCCTATTAAATACCATTATCAACTTAAAGCTTTTGTTTCCATCCCCAACAGTCATGAAACATTTATACACTCAAGATATATTTACTGCTCAAAAAAAAGCAGGAAGAGAAAAGGTGAATAGGAATATACTTTTTTTTTTTTGGTTTCTTCAGTTTTTTGCTTCAGAAGGTAACATGAGAAATCTCTCTCTCTCTCTCTCTATGCTCTGCTATGTGAATCAGGCTCACTTTACATTAAAAATAAAGACAGGTGCCTCCACGTGCTTCCTCCGTGTCAATCACACGACTGCGGGTTTCCCGTGCCTACGCGGAGACGGGTGCCTTTGAACTGAGCAGGGGACAGTGGGGGAGGGGAGGTGGTGGTGGGTGGGGGTGGGTGGTGTGTCTTCACCTATTACCAGCAGAGGAGGAAACAGGGCAGCGGGAGGAAAGGTGGGATAAAGGAGAGGTGAAGGAAGGAGAGGCTCGGATGGTGCATATCAGATGACAGGGCAACCTCCAGCAGGAGATGACCTGTCCAAGAAACTGCTCATTTCTACTCAGACGGAGGGGAGTTGGTGGGGGGGGGCTCCTCGCTGCACTGAGCGCCCGACTGACTCCACCACCTGTTGGTTCAGACTGCGGAACAGACGTCAACAGACAAGCACAGACTAGCGCTGGCTGCTAGCAGGCACCTCGTACTAATATGAGGGTACGGCACACTGGTGGTCTGCGCTCGGCTTCCTCTTTTTGACAACACCACTTATTTACTGTCTGCGCCACCGCTAATGATAATGTGAATGCGAGGCTAGCATGCTCTATTGGTAGCTTTCCTAGAAAACACAGCCATGGTTGTACTCAGACCTCGGACCTGATGTCAGCGTTGTCGTGAGGAGGACAGAGCCGGACAGCGTGCAAAGGCCAAGCGTTCACCCCGACGAGCTCCATGCGAAGAACTTAAAGACTCGCTGCTTCCTCTGTAGTTGTTCTATCCAGAATATTCCGCGATCATTCCTCCCTGACGACCCAGATTTCAACTCCAAGGACTTGCTCGTCCAGTTTGCCAACTACCCACAGAAAGCATTTCAATGTAATGTTATCTATCAGCTTTATTTTTGTTAGTTGTGACCAAACAAGGGAGCCGGTGCGTCAAGCTTCGCTTAAGATTTACCAAAGAAGAAGAAATACAGGAAGTAAGTGCGACATTAGGCTGCTACTGACACTGGATGACATTTTAAAAGAACGAGGCGAGAAAACTGTGAATTCAGTGAACGACACTTGAAGTATTTCATGTGGCACTTTTGCGGCTAAATAGCGTCAATCCAGTCAATATCATCAGATACACCATATACCATATCATAGAAAACACCATATGACCTGAAGCAAAGACCACCAAAGACAGACGGACGATATTTTCAAGGATGGCTGATGGACGTCCTCGGTCCTTGTCACTTCTCTCTTGCTGATAGGATTCTGACAATCAGCAGACTGGAACTCCTGAAGTGTTTCCAGCTGCACTGACATTCCCAACATGCACTCCCTGCGTGACAGTGATCCTGAGCAGGAACTTGTCGTATCCTTGATCAGTCTGTGGATTGTATCAAACAAAGGATCTGGGCAGCCATGTGAGACCCTGTTTGATTCGTTTGGCCTAAAACTAAACCAAACTCTGAAAAGATCTGCACGTCAGACTAACAATTTGGGTAGATTGATCAGGGAGACAAGGACATGATAGTACAAAGCACACGAGTAGAGAGATAAGTATTCCTCAGTATTCAATAGTCAAGGTCCATCAAACTTTTGAGATGTTAACAGATACTGAGGCGCTTCGGGGATGCACCGATACCACTTTTTTTCAGAACGAGCAGAGCCAGTAGAGTATGAGTACTTGCATTTGGGAACTCACCCGTACCGATACCGAGTACTTAATAATAATGGTGTCGAGTTATCGGCGCATATTTTACGATACTGGAGTTGAGTACTCAACTCCAGTATCGGTGCCGATACCAGTATTTGATATCGGTATCTGTGCATCGCTGCTTATACTGTTACATACAATGATAATATATTATAGTTCAGCATACAGTGTGGTGAAGGTTTTCCTCCTGCATCGGCCCACTATTTTTTAAGGGACGCAGCAGACGCGGCGCGCAGACGTCTCCCGCGCCGCGTCTGCCACAGCCGCATCTCCGCTGATCCAGCGATAGTGGAGGCTGCTGAGGGGGAAGAAAGCAGTTTGTGTGTTTTTCCTGACAGGCTGCCATTACTGCTGCTGTCAGACGATCAGATACTCCGGCTGGTCCTCAGACGGCGGCGGAGACTGACCTCCGCGCCTTCAAGCTCCTCGCCGTCCTGCAGGGCTAATGACACAGTCCCATTAACCTCTGACGGACACACAAACACAGCTCTGCGGGGGTTGAGCGGTGGTGGTGGGGAGGGTTGTGAATTTACTAGATAGACATAAACTGGATGAGCCCCGTCGAGCCCGTCTGGTAACTGTCACTGTCTCTTTTTCGCCCTTTTCCACTTTGTTTTTCAGCAAATTCCTGTGGTGAAGTACAAACGGTCGGACAACTGACGGTTTTTCATGGACTTGAGCATCCAGGGTTTGATATGTTTTGGTTGTTTGTGCTTGTCGTAAACGTCAGGTCCCAACACAGACTCCTGGAAAAGCCCCTGTTCAGGTTTTGAGTGACCCAGTTTGCCACGAGTTCGCATGTAAACGCCCCCAGATTCCTGCTGCCGTCTCCCTGTATTGGTGCTGAATTCAACCCTTTGGTAGTAGCCACTTGTTTATATTCAACAATGCTGAGCTCACAATGAGCCTCTGTAGTCAGATTTTAAAAAAATCATCTTCCAATAATATGTCATGAACAACGTCACCTTTAAATTCAAAACGGCTTTGAATTCCATTCCAAATACATTCCAGCCAGAAAATGGCACATAAAGTGTTCAATGTTGATTTAAAAAAAAACATTCTAGACTTCAACTTCTCATGATGTCAAGACTTTCTAATAATGGCTTCAGGCGCACATACTTTAGAAATGTCCCTTTCCTTCAGTGAGAAGATGGCAGTGCTTTTACAGCTCACAAATCAACAACAAGCATTGTTTTTACTTGAGTCATACACAAACATACAAATTAACATGCAGTATGTGGTGTTTTCAAACTGCAGGACGTTGGATTTTTTATGTAGAGCTGCAACATCTGAAGAGATCTGTTGGTGACAAGATAAATATATGTTACTGCTTATATCATGGTCAGGTTACATCATTTGACGTGTACTTCTGGAATGCATACTTCTGATTATTTTTAAATTTGAATTCTGTAAAGTTTTTTTTTTTTTGGTAGCTTTCCATAAGCTAATCCCTGTGTTTTTAGCCTTGTGTCACTGTAGGAAAAACACTTAACTGATTAAAAAAAAAAAAAGGAAAAAAAAAAAAGTTTGGTGGATTTTGTTTAAAATGAGAAGATTTTGTGTTTGTGTTTTTAACTGCGCTCTTCTTGAAAAACAATTTCGCTCTTTGCCAACATGCATTCAAAAATAGACAATTTCACCTTTAGCTAGTTTCGGCGCTAATGAGGTTGTTTTCCGTCATTTGACCTCCCACGCCTGACCGCAGAAGAACGCAACATTAAAGTGTCTTTTAAACTGTGATGTCATGCCCTTTAACAGTAATTTGTCCGTGAGGAAATCGTGAGGATCAAAGAAGGTGAATTTCAAAAAAAAAAAAAAAAATCCTTGATGTTTTTCTGGATTTTGAATCTCATTAAAAAAAAAAAAAAAAAAACCTTGATAACCTGTTTACTCCGGAACATTTTCATAGGTAAACACTGATAACACTGATTTGATTTGACCCCTGCAAACCTGCTCGTGCACAATACGCATACGTGCGCGACATACACACGGACGCACACCCAAAGGTGTGCGCACGCAAAAAAAAATATATATATATATAATAATAATATCAGTTAGCTTTGGGGAACTTGTGAGGGATTATCGACATCAAAGTCAATAGAAATGTCAGCCTGGCTATCTTTGGAAATGCCAGCAACCCTTTGCATATCCGTGCCACACAACCAACACCACACACACACACACACACACACACACACACACACACACACACACACACACACACTCACAATCACACACACCTGCCCCTAGCAGAGGAGGTGATTAAAGCTGCTCTGGCAAGTGTGGCTTTTGATCTCCAAACACAGTGGAAAGCACTTAAAGGCAAAGACCAGTTAAGTAGCGGGAACAGATGACATCACACCCAATCAGGGTCTCTCTCCCGCAGCACCTCCGGGCCCGGCCGGGGCCCCTTCCCTGCAGCACAATCAAGTATATTAACAGGATTAAGCAAATAGACCCAGCGCAGGTTTGGTTGCCCGGGCTGAATGTATTTTTGATATTGAGCCGTTTTCAGGTCATCTGAATTGGACACAGAGTGGCTATTAGACTCAGAAATGTGAGGATGGACTCCAGTCGGATAGCGTACGATTTTTTAGTATTTTCAAGTAATGAAATAGTATGGAAGAGGATTAGGGCAACATATATATATTTTTGTCACGCCTCCAATCAATTCGAGAATAAAGTTGACGTTAAAAAGACAGAATTTCGTGAATAAAATTGAAATTTTGCAGTTGATGTCAACGTGAAGTAAGTCAAAATGTCGAGAATAAGTCAAAAGGCTCTGCACGCAAGTCTAGTGGAGTCCTTCCGTTTTCGCCAGTTTCCTGATTACTGTGGGTGAACCTTGTGGGAGACACCTGTTTTCAGCAGTTTACTTTTAACTGTGGGTAACTGGGTTAATCCACCATCCATCCAGTCTGCTCGCCGATGTCCACTTTATTTGTGTCTGCTTCAGTCATGAAATTTCTACATTATTTGCGAAATGTTGTCTTTTTTAACGTCGACTTTACTCACAAAATTTCGACTTTATTCACAAAATGTTGTCTTTTTTTTTTATTTTTTTTTACATAAACTTTATTCACAAAATTTCGTCTTTTTTACGTCGACTTTTTTCAAGAAATTTTGAAAACTCAAAATGAAAACTTACACAAAACTCTCCTTCCTGGAATATTTTTTTCCCCACTTCTTGAGGCATTAATCGTCTTTCGTAAAAACGGATGACACGAAATACCAGTAGAGAAAAAGAAACAAAACAAATTTCATACACTAAAACAAAGAGGTCAAGCTCACGACAACGTCCGCCACCAACAGCATGTACTGATTAGATTGTGCGGGGGGAAAAACTAAACAAAACATCAGAGGATGTTACGTCTTCGTTGATGAACCTTTTTCCAGACTACTTGGTCTCTGGCTGAGGTTTGATGACGACTGACAGCTCTAACTGAACCTTGGAATTGTGGCCGTGGTTATGCTCACTGATCAGCACATTGCTCATGGGAGAAATCAAAGCTCACATCATTCCCATTTTTGTTAGGAAAACATAACAAGAGTCCAAAGTTGTTTATTTTGAGCAAAGTCTCGTTCAGGGACGCAGTTACTGTAGGTCTCGGGGGAGGGAGGGGATAAGGGTTAGGGTTTCATCTCACGCATTTGTTGCAGGCTGACTCAACAAAGACAAACACGGATGACCTTATTTCAACAAATTGCATCGAATTTCAGGATCTCACTGGAAAAAGTCCAGTGTACAGCTGCCCTGTGCCCTCTCAACACTGCTGGCTGTTAAATGTACACTACTATTTATTGGTAGACTCCAAAAAAGTGAAAATAAACACGATGGCCTCATTTAAAATGAAAGTAAAGGAATTGAGCTGAGTCATATATTTTACAGTCCTACATCCATTCCCCCCGAAAATGATCTTTTTTTTCATCCTAATTCAGAGCAAGGCTCCAGAATGATTCCCAGTATATTTCTCAGACTGTAGGTGCTGTAGCTGTCCAGTGATTGGCTGAAAGCTGGTGGCTTTGGTTGGTTTTGAAGTCTACGGGGCTGGATTCTCACCACGTAATTCAACACTCTTGGTACATTGTTTAAGCTATTTGTGTTAACTGAACATTATTCTAAGTCTTTAAGTTCCGAGGTCTTAGACCGTCGTCATTCACAAAAATCCGCTGCAACTTTTACCGCTGACCGCTGACCAGTTTTAACATTCACAAAAGTGAGTGAAACTCCCGCTGCCCCGAGTCGGGCTGAAGCACCATGAAAAGCTTCCATACATACAATAACAAAAGCTGAAATGGATCCCCCTCCTGACCTCTCCCTCTCCTCCCGCTTTCATGCACGCTGTGAAGGAAGCCGTCCTCACCTTTGACCTCGACTCACTCATCTCCATCCACACGCTGGTAACAGGAGAATGCCGGGCTCATCGGTCCGTCCGGGGGCCGTGCAGCGCCCCGGGGCAGCCAGCCACAACACAACTCATCGTCGGCATCCCGCCGCAGCTGACCTCCTGACCCCTCCCCCGACCTTTCGTCTCTCCCTGGGCGGGACGAGGAAACGGCCCTTTTCTTGGATGACTTCTTTCTGCTCCGCAACACACCGAGTCCCGTCCAGGAAACTCGAGCTGGTCTCCTTAATTAAATCTCGCTCTGTCCGCCTGTCGCTCTCCCTCGCACCTTAACTTGCATGTACGTACACATGCGGACTCAACACACTTGACTGCATGGCTGTGGTGTAACAAATGTGACTCGTTTTCGACACAAAAAGCTTATATAACTTAAATAAGACTTTTGTCTTGCAATAGCTGCATTTCCATTACAGTTTTTCGCAAAATAAGTAAAGTACAATTGCGATTTGCACTATCAGACTCTAATGAGTCCATTTTAATCCAATGTACATAATTACATACTGTACTTAGCAATTTGTATACCAATAACGATACAACAATAATGAATCTGAATCTGCACATTTAAAAATATTTCATAGATAGTGATTAATGCACCAGCACTGAAAATGGATATGGGTCATACGGACATATTGACATGTTAAAGTAGAATTTTTATGACATTTCATTGCTTCAAACTGCAAGACTTGATTCTAATGGACCACAGGCACTCATGGACAAACAAACAAAACCACACAAAAAAAAACTAATGCCAGTAGTTTCCAAGTCCTGACCAACACAATGCGCTGCAGCCGCAGTGGCTTAACTGTTTCCACATGCCGCCCAGGGTTTGACGCGTGACTCCGCTGTGACAGTTTTTGGAGAGCATAATTGAATCCAGGAAACTGGGAAACCCAAATCTTTCCACTGGGGTTTAAAGTGCAAGCTGCTTTGCCATAACAATGCGGGCGACGGAGGCCCAACTGGTAGGCTAATTAAAATGGACGATGAGAAATCTCTGTATCTGTCAGCATTAGACTGCATTGCAAGCAAGCTTTGTAGTTGGAACTTGACCTTTGGTCCTGTGAGTTTAGCTAATTCAGTTAATATTTGCAAATTTCCATCAACAGGTGTTCTTCCTGCTGGATGGTTTATGCTGATTCAACAGTTTTGATATTGTTCTCTATATCTGACTCTAGAGCCTGTTCTTTCTTTTCCTTGTGGCATTAATAAGACATCACTCCCAGAGTGCACGGGCGTTGGTTCCTGGCAAGTCTTTACTTTGGAAGAACACTGGCCACTTCCTGTTCAAGAATTTTTCATCATCTGATTCTATGAGGAATGTCAAATTAAGGTTCCAGTTCATACAAAGTGATTTCGGTGTTTTTGTGGAGACGTGTGAGTGGATGCGGTTATCGAAGATGTCGACTGAGGGTGATAGGCTGGTGATGAAATAGCCTCTGCGTGAGTGAGAGTGGTGGACTGGTGAGAAAGCCGTGTTTTGAGTGCTGTGTTTTGCATGTGTGCAGAACAAGAAGAACGCGTGATAGAAGGAGAGGTCATCAGCATTTGCACCTCAGTCACTGAAACACTATCTACAGTGTGTGATCGTCTCGGGAGGCAAGCAACTGTCCTCAAACGGTCCTCACTGTGTATTTTCCGTCCTGAGCCCAATGAAAAAGTCAAACTTATTTATCCGGAGGAGGTTGCTGAACTCTTGAGCCTCATTAACATTTACAGTATTTGGCATCCGCTCTTTAAACACTCTGACACAACACGTGCAAACACAACAGTATAAAAAGTACAAGTAAACCAAACATGAAATTTCCTGGGAAAGCGCAGCAGAGCGCTCTGTTTCTGGTTTAATCACTTTAGAACTAATGAAAGATTCTGTTTGATGTTTTAGTCTTGATGTACGTATTGCTAAAGACACTTCCGTAATTATTATTGCCTTGAATTTGGTTGCGACTCGGCGTGCTTGTATATCTCCAATCCAATCGCCCATTGCTATAATTATAATCACCTGGATCAGTCAAAGGTCATAGGAAAGGGAGCAGAGACATTAATACGAAACAGACATAACATGTAAAACTGCACATACTATCTATACTATCTCCCCCTTTCGAACGTGGGAAACACTATTTTTTTTGTACTCTTCTGTTGTCTGTTTGTTTCTTTTGCTATTTGCTTGTCTATGTTCTTTGTTTTTTTTTTAATTGTATTGTTTTATTGTTGTTTACAATAAAGATACTATGAAGAAACACAAAAGTGATTTCATTGCATTCTAATGAGTCTTTATCTTTTCCTGTGTGTGATGGTGGAAAGGAAAATGAGGGAAGAAATGGTCAGCGGGGCTGCCAGGCATTTTATGAAAAGTATAAACCCTTTTTAAAAAAGAAATCTACCAGGGGCAATAATTTAGATGCGGTTTGTGTCGTTTAAATGGTGGGCAAGCTAAAAGCAACTTAGAGTTCCTGCGGGGGCCAGAACAGCGGAAAACTCTGCTCCATTTTTGTGCTTGGAGAGTAACGGATGGGTTCGCTTTGAGGTCTCATTGTGAGGAGCGACCACGTCCATACATCAGCGCTAGCAGGCTGGAAAGATCCGCTGACCCTCGGGCCATAGAAATATCAAATGAGCGGGCTCATTTTGCAACAGGATATTGGGAGGAAACTGTTCTGGCGCAGTTTGATTTAGACTTCCTTCTCTTTGGGGGGGGGGGCTAATCTAGATATATGGGTAATTGGCTGGGTGAGTAAATGTGCCAGCGGCCCAGGTGTCAAGTTTCAGCGGGAGGAGAATGAATGAGTTTTCTGTCATTGTGAGGCTCCGGAGCCTCGAGGGCAGCGCGGTCCAAACAAACAGGCACCCATTCATGATAACTCACACAGAGAGAGAGAGAGAGAGAGAGAGAGAGAGAGAGAGAGAGAGAGAGAGAGAGAGAGACAGAGAGAGACAGAGAGAGAGAGAGAGAGAGAGAGAGGCTTGATCCGCAGGGCGCAAATCCCAAATGAGACGTCGGAAGAAAATGATTGAGTAAAGAGAGTGAATATGTTGGTAAATCTTTTAGTCATTGACTAATTGCAGGGGAATTGTTTTAACCGACCAGGAAATTCGAGAACATGTGTTTCAGTGTGGATGACCCCCCCCCCCCCCCCCCCACACACACACACACACACACAGAGGTGGTTGTTTCCTCTTATGGTTCCTCAGTGCACTCCCATGTTATTACACAAACTGTTTCTGCGGTGTGGGTGGGTGGATGGACGGGTTAGGGGTGTGGCCGGGTTTCTGTGTTTGGAAGGAGTGGGTGTTGCATTTTCTTTGGATGATAAGTGCTTTATAAATAAAGTTTGATTTGATTTGAATTAACTCTGGCTTTTTTCCCCCACAAAATAAAAGTACAATTGCGATCTTTTTTTCCCGTGAGATTTTACGAGATTACGTTTGTTTGCTGTCAAGAACGGTTCTTATATTTTTCTTTTCGATTACTTGTAAACAAAAAAAAAAAAAAAAAAAAAAAGTATTCCGTCTCCTCCTCCGTCCAAACATTTTCACTTGCGAACTGGTCACGTGACCCTGTATGTCACGTCCGGTGACTGATATGTCTGACAAACCACCTCATGAGAGCGTAAAAACCTTTTAGCGACATTTGAGAGGTTTTTGAGAAGTTTCGGTGATTCCATGACCAGTTTTTTATTGCGATATTTCGGTTTTGCACAATGCTAGGGGTAATGGAAACGCAGCTACTGACAACATTCAAAGCTCTGAAACATGTCCTGGTTTGTGACCACAGCTACATGACTGTGTGGTTCCTGTTACCGCCTTTTGTAAAACTCGTGCTTGATGGAGGGTGTGTGTGTGTGTGTGATTGACTGGGGGGGTATAAGTCACCTGATACCCTCACTGGTTGTGTTTAACTTGAATCTTTTCAAGTGAGAAAAGAATAAATAACTGTGTTTGCCACGATAGTTTTCACTGAAGAGAAAAAAATAATCGCTAATAAAAGACAAACCTCCAATTACCACTGCATGTACCAAACATCTGTTCCTTCTCTCTCCCGCTTTGTGAGCTCCTTCCAAATGATGTATCTGAACTGGTGACCTTCGAGGGCCAGTATATTTTTTCAGTAAGTCTGTCATCAGACGTATCATTCCATCGATGTTGTCATCACATGGCCTGTCCAGATTCCCGTGGTCGCCAGCCAGTCTAATGTGGGAGATGTTTCCTTGAAGCAAGTCAAGCTGCTTGGTCGTCCGCGAGTTTATCCCAACACGCATCGAGAGAAGAGGCAGAGCTGGAGGTGGCAGAGATGACAATGTTGAGGTCGTCTCTGGGAGTGACCAGCGTGGGTCGGACCGGGAGTGAGTACATCAGAGGGAGACCAAAGAGAAATGAGGATGAAACGATTATTTATTCATATTCACATGCAGACAAACATGTCAGTAACGTAGTTTCCATATAATACTGTGTACTGGGATGTTTGTGCACAAGGACATGGTGCTGGTCACTGAGAGCTAAAATGATTTAAATGAATTACTGCTGGCTCCTCTGGGCTCTACCATAAGATCCCACTATTGTGGCCTTTCCATGGAGTTCCTCTGCAGTTCCGAATGGGTTCTGGATCGGTGCTTCTTCGCCGCTTGACTGAAGAGTCTGCGGCTAGATGATGACGTCTTGCATGGATTATTAAAAACCAGTGAGGCATGGTCTTAAATGTTGGGTTAAATGGCTATAACTCAGTCAATATTAACTCAACTAGTTTTACTGTGTGGAGAAAAAAAAGACCTCAACATTCAATATCCAGTGAATGGCATGGCTAAATTGCTGCTGAGCTGAATGTTTGTTGAGGAAAGCTGTGTAGTGTTGTCCTTGAGAACAAGGAGTAACCTACGAGGAAAATTGAGCATCTTTGTGGACTTTTTGTTTCTATTTGACAGATTTCGCTTCACCATCCAAATAATTCATATGCATAGCCAACTCTTAAAGGAAGCAAAAGCATATTTCTAAAGTGGGAAAACCTGTTCTGTCTAATTTCAGAATAATCAGACGAGTTTCTGCAGTTTTAGTTGCATCTATCTAGACGTTGAGCTTTCCTATTAGTCCAGCGACGAACAGCGCTCTTGCCAAATTCAGTTGAGAGTGAAGTTAAATCATGTTCACTGAAATGCCTTCCGAGTTGCTTTGATTCTTTCAATGTGAACATACTGTCCAGTTCTCCTAAAACAAAACCTCTCTGGTACGTCTTCCCTTTGAAAAACTGCAATTGCGTTTTATTGTATTGGGTGGGGATTGGTGAGTTGGTCGAGCTAGACTTCAGACTCCTGTGGTTGCAGGGGTTCCCTGTTTTGGCAAACTTGCCAGACAGGCATAATAACTAGATTGCAGGATTAGAACTAAGGTTGTCTGCCTAGCAAATATGTGTGGTTTCTATCTAATTACAGGTAATTTGTTGGGTGAAGTGGGCTTTTCTGAAGGTGCCTTTTTTTTTTTTTTTTTTTAATAGGCTTCCAGAAGTTAATTTCAAAATTATGGTCTGGATTCTCACTGTATTTTCTTACCATTTAAAGGTCAAGTGTGTAAAATTTGGCTTGATTTATGGTTTTTATATTGGTAAAAGCTTAATATACTGCCCACAATTACAGTAATAAAAGTGTACACTCGCAGCACAATAAAAGTAATTGGGCTTTCCAACCCTTAGAACAGTTCTCATGTATATGAATAAACATAAAGCAAGGGTTTTCCTCCCAATTAGCTGCCATCTTGCGCCGCCATGTTTTTTTAAGGAAGCCCGCCTGATGGTGACCTAAATATGGAAGTTGATGTCAGGCAGGCTTCCTTATAATTTTACACACTGAACATTTAACCAACATACAGCAGAATGTCTGGCCTGCCTCCCTCCCGTTTCAGTGACACCTTGATGCGTCTGGCGCGGACCTGGATGGATGGGAAGACTCTTCAACTGGCCGTCTGAGTGGTTAAATGTCTGCGCGCACCAGCGGAATGACGGTTTGGGACACGAGGCAGACTGAAGCGTCGGAGATTTGGACGAGAGACGAAGATGTCGCGCGGGAAAAAAAAGTAAAATGGAAGACTGTGGGGGTATAAATAAAAGTGTGGACGTGCTCTGCGGCGCTGCCGGGCTTCAGCCTGGCTCGCTCCCTGTTTTCCTCTCTCTCTCTCTCTCTCTCTCTCTCTCTCTCTCTCTCTCTCTCCCTCTCTGTGGCAGAGCTCCTCCTTAACAGAGGTAACGATGGCCTCATTCTTGGCCGAGATTTGGAAGGAACAGGAAACTCTCTGGCTCTCCTCTGAGAGGTGGTTATATTACTGGGACACCACTAATAAAGGCTGGTGCCTGCCTAAGATTCCATGTCTTGCTCTCTCTCTCTCTCTCTCTCTCGCTCTCTCTCTCTCTCTCTCTCTCTCTCTCTCTTGTCTTTCCCTCTGAGGCCCCTTCGGAATGCCTCTCCCTTCCGAGGGTGAGGGATGTATTCTTATGAATTCGTCCGAAAATACATAAAAATGTATAATAATATTGGAAATAAATAATAATTAATTAAATTCAATTGAATTAAAGCAATTTATTAATACATAAAGAACAAATAAAATAATACATTAAATAAAAACTGAATTAAAAAAAATAAACAGGGCTTTGTTTCCTCGAGAAGCAAAAAAATTTGCTGACTTCTACTTTGCGCCGTGGTTTTCTAATCCCTCCCCCTCGCCGACAGCTGTTCTGTGTAGATCACAACAGTCACACATGCAGGCTGTTCACTCCCCGAGCCTGTGATGAGGCTGCCAGGTTCGCGCTGGCACACTCTCCCCACTCAGGCCTCACACGGTGTTAATGCTCAGACAATGCAGCTCCCTCCGTCCAAGTTCCTTCTCTGCCCAGCTACAAAATCATCTCCGAGAGACAGAGGGCTTTTTGAAGCTGTCGGCGCCTGGCCTCATCTCATCTGAGGTTTTAAAAAACGCAAGGCGCCCAGAATCCACAAAGCGATCGCTCGGCTTTCGTGGCGGGGGGAAAAAAAAACCCCGTGCCAGCGTGCCAAAGAAAAGAAAAATAGCGTTTTCTCCACAGACTCTCCGCAAAGGTAGAAAAAGTGGCACAAAATGCGATGGGGGCCAGGTAGTAGCGATAGTAGCTGCAGTAGACTCATGTGAACATATTCTAATTGATCATTTGCATACATTTCATGCAAAAAGACACCCTCTTTATGCAAATAAGTCTAATTAGGAATAACGCGCTACTTTGCGCTACGTTTGCTTTTGTTTGTTTACGTTTGTTTGCTGTCAAGAATGGTTGTTATATTTTTCCCTTTGATTACTTGTAAAAAATATTCCCTCTCCACCTTTGTTTAAACATAACATGCCATTTTCACTCGAAGTGAACTGGTCACGTGACCCCGTGCGTCACGTCCAGTGACGAGTCCGGTGTTCCTCTCCATGACACTTTTGCGATATACCTCTATATTGATACCATGTCATGAGAGCGTCAAAACCTTTTTTCGATATTTGAGAGGTTTTGCAAAGTTTCTGTGTTTCCATTACCAATTTTTTAGGTTTTGCGCAATTGTAGGGGGGACAAAAATGCAGCTAGTAACAAAAATGTGCACAGAGGTAGAAGCATGTAGGGGCCTCTGTGGTAAGGAGTGTCTTCTGTATGGAGGGGCCACTATGCCAGTGGTTCTCAAACTTTCTCTGTCACGCCCCACCTAGGAGGATGAAAACTTTACATGTGCCCCCCCCCCCGCCCCCAATTTGGGGCTAGAAGCCCCAAATTTGACGTGGCTGTGTCTTGAGGGATCCCGATGAACCTGCAAGTGGTCCCATGTCTCTAGGACAAAGTTGACTTTTGACCCCATAGACTTGCATGGCATTAGGGTTAGCGATAAGGCTGGAATTAGGGTTAGGGTTAGGGTTACTGCTGGAATTAGGGTTAGGGTTTCGGGGTTCCTCATGGGCTAGAAGCCCCAAATTTGACATGGCTGTGTCTTGAGGGATCCCGATGAACCTGCAAGTGGTCCCATGTCTCTAGGACAAAGTTGACTTTTGACCCCATAGACTTGCATGGCATTAGGGTTAGCGATAAGGCTGGAATTAGGGTTAGGGTTAGGGTTACTGCTGGAATTAGGGTTAGGGTTTCGGGGTTCCTCATGGCCTAGAAGCCCCAAATTTGAAGTGGCTGTGTCTTGAGGGATCCCGATGAACCTGCAAGTGGTCCCATGTCTCTAGGACAAAGTTGACTTTTGACCCCATAGACTTGCATGGCATTAGGGTTAGCGATAAGGCTGGAATTAGGGTTAGGGTTACTGCTGGAATTAGGGTTAGGGTTTCGGGGTTCCTCATGGCCTAGAAGCCCCAAATTTGACGTGGCTGTGTCATTGAGGGATCCCGATGAACCTGCACGTGGCCCCATGTCTCTAGGACAAAGTTGACTTTTGACCCCATAGACTTGCATGGTATTAGGGTTAGCGATAAGGCTGGAATTAGGGTTAGGGTTAGGGTTACTGCTGGAATTAGGGTTAGGGTTTCGGGGTTCCTCATGGGCTAGAAGCCCCAAATTTGACGTGGCTGTGTCTTGAGGGATCCCGATGAACCTGCAAGTGGTCCCATGTCTCTTGGACAAAGTTGACTTTTGACCCCATAGACTTGCATGGCATTAGGGCAGTGTTTCTCAAACTTTCTCTGTCACGCCCCACCTTGGAGGAAGAAAATCTTTCATCATGACGTTGAGCGTGGCGTGTGCTAAGTCATAATGTCACGCCAGTCGCGGCGTAGATCACGTACTGATGCAAAGGTGTTTGATTACGTTCTGTCGGCGCTCGAAAACTGTTCATTGTCCTCTGGCTTTTTCGCTCGCGGCTCGCGCATTAGAAAGAAAATAGACCAGACGCCGAAACGATCGCTGCGCGGCGCGAGCCGGCCGCGGAGGTGGAGCCCACTTCAAGTCTGGCGTGAGCGACGCCATCGTTCCGCAGCTACTCGCGGAACGATTCTACAGCCAAAAGTGCCCAACAACACAGAACACTGGCCACCGCCGGACTCCTGAATTCTTCTTTTCGTCCCTGTCAAATGTCCCTGTGTACCTGAGCAGCGTTTGTCTTAGCTACAACCCACTGAACACTTTTTGTTAATTGTTCCGCCGTTTGAGGGGGCTGATCTCGGGGTTAGAGAAGTCAGAGGTCAGAGGTCAGGAGACAAGTCACAGTATGGGCAACATACATCTTATCACATTTTTGTGACGTTTTGGTTAAATATTTAATCCTTGTGGTTCCTTATCATGGTTATTTTCTTTTTAACTCTTGTAATGTTTCAGACGGCAGTTGTCACTAAAAAAATGCTTGTTATAAATGGCCAGTTCCACCAATTAGAAGCCCACAACTGTGCACCAGTGCAGACAAAACCAGCTGATGTCACCATTTCCATCCGTTCACAAACAAACTCAGTAAATTCCCAATAGGTATCAATGCAAAACATATAGAAAAGTCAAGAGACATATTTCAAGGGTGGTAGTGGTATAAGGACAGTGTGAAGACATTTATAAGGGGCAGACTATTCTTATCTAGTTGATATGAGGGAAGGAAAATTCCAGCTTACCAACTTTTCTCTGTGTTTGACATTAAACAGAAACCCTCCCTCTTATTTCCTCAGGTCCCAGTCGCTCTCTGGATGGACAGCACGTTCTGAGCTATGGTGGTTTGAAACACAACGCAAGAAAAACATGTTTAACCGTGCAGGGCCGTGTTGGCCGAGTCTAAATGAATCAATGTGCATCCCATTTTCTGAGGAGGAGACTAACCTGAACAGCATGGTTTTGTGCTGACGCAGGGTCGTAAAAGCCAAACGCTAACATAAAAAAAAACTTTGGGCATTAGCCATGCTAACTTTGCCAAATAACATCACAGGCTTGTTACCTCGCCCTCTTACCGCTGAGTGTTTCAGGGCTTTTGGGATGTGTAAGACCCAGAGAGCCTTCTGGGGTTTAAGGGCAAACTAAAGACGAAAGTGGAAAACGTGTAAAATCGCAGAGGGAACAATCGGAGAAATCGTGTTTACTTGTGTTCACATAGAGTGCACAAGCAATTTTGTTTGGAGTTGGAAAAGTGCAAAAATGTTTGCCATCTTGAAACCCCTCTTTACTTCCCTTGTGCTCTCTGCTACCAGAGGATCTGCCAATATTTAGATCCTGAAGTCGCCTCTGAAGTCATCATTACGCCTCTGAACTGCAGCGCACAACCATTTCAACAATGTCTTGAGGGCTGCGTTTGAAATTGTTCATGAAAGTAACACCGTCAGAACCTTTCAAGGAAGCCGAGTTGCGGAGACTTTCGATTTGGGTTTCTGTAGAGCCGTCTCAAACAAGGTCCCGACTTGAACTTTTTTTCCCAGCCACTGAAAATTCTGGCATTCTAGAAGGGAAAGAGCGGCTGTAAGTAGTGGGATCTACTTTGGAGACACACACACAAAACCTATAATGCAGGCATATAAACAACGGCGGATCTTTGTGGATTTTTAGTCGATGGCCCATATTCCTTGACTGGAAGGAAAGAAAAGGACGCCGCTAGTCGTGACTCGTTTTGTGTTGTTTTTTTTGTTTTTTTGTTAAACTATTGTGGCATGTCTTAGCTCGCCGAAGGGCTGTGACATGTCAGATGCCGTAACTAGTACTTTCACCAACTGAGTCAACAGGCGGTGAAGAAATCTAACTGGCCCAGTTTTGGTGTAACGGCATCGATCTGAGTCTTTTTGAACCTTTCCAAACGCTGTCCATGGAGCAGATATGCAAATCCAATTAAGATCGAGATTCAGAGTCCTCTCTAATGGAAAAAAAAAAGGTGACGGCGAGCTTCGCTCGTGTCAGGAATACAACTGTCCTTTACACAGGAATTAGACAGTTGGATCAGGCAAACGTCACCGACTTCCTTTGATTCCAGCCCGTCTTTCTGCTCGCGCTCAAAGACAAAAAGCTCACCAGGCACGGGTGGACTTTTTTTGCGAGATTTCAAGATTAATTCCGCACACCTTTTTTGGGTATGGAGCATTGTTAAGGAATGAGTCATTTAGCGAGGCCTAACCCCCACCAACATGGTTCTCATTACACCGGAGCCTTGAGTGAGCTGGATTAACCCTCCCGTTGGGCCCTTTGGCAGCGCAGGCAGCCACACATGCACGCACACACACACACACACACACACACACACACACGCGTGGATATTTATACTCAGGTCTGTGTTTCCCATTAGGACTGCCGTGCCGCTGTCTCTTCACCTCTCTGAGCTCGCTGGGGAAAACGGAGCGGCGGGGCTCAATCCTCACACACAGACAGTCGCCTGCAGTCACTGCTCTTGTCATAAGGCACTGACGTGGGAAATCCTCAACGATAACAAGGGATCAAGGGTAGTGGAAGGGATGAGGAAACTGTTGCCACTTGATTTTTCGCCGGCTCGATCCAACCCAGGGCTCTGCATTAGTTAGCATACAAAGTGCAATGAGAGTCACATGCGGGGAGTTTCAAGGCACGCTGAGGAGAGGGTAAACACCGCCTGTGTCCGTGCACTGAAGTGATGTTTTTGTTGCCTGTTTTATTTTTATTTCTCTCTCTCTCTCTCTCTCTCTCTCTCTCTCTCTCTCTCTCTCTCTCTCTCTCTCTCGCACCTGCAAACATTGTGAAAACATTTGAGAAATACCAACATGTGAAACTGGCTTGTATTGAGCTTTATTACGTTCATCTATTTACCACCTATGACTAAATGTTTTCTCACAGTGCACTGTAACAGCTCAATTACCTCCCTGTTGATAATTAAAGTATTATCTTATCATAACTCAGATAGAAATACAAACATTGATGACTAATACCAGTGAGTCAATTGCCCAGTAGAGTAGCTTACAATAGAACAACTGGTTTCTACTGATTATTAATCTCCAAGTCTCTTCAGTCCATAGGAATAGATTAACCCTCTTGCCGACATTTATTTTTTATGTATTTCAGAATTGCATATTTCCACTTGCTAGTCTTGAGTCGTCAAGTGCAACGACGCGCAAAAAAAGACGATTCCCAGTGTCTGTTGGTGGTGCTTTGAATGGTGAAACTTTGCATTTGTTAATTGTGCAACGATGACAAAACCAGACCTGTGACTTTAATCATGAAAACAAGGGTTTCAGGTATAAATAAAACATGTTTTAAGGTCTGACTGGTCAGGCAATTTTACAGTGATTTTATATTTTCTCCCTCCACCTTAACTATTGCTGTCCACCTGTATTATTAACGCTAATGCGTCGGATGAGCTCTACACATAATCAATAACTCTTTCAGAATTTTAGACGATTATCGTCACATTCTGCGTTCCATAATAAGTCCAAATCAGTAAGTCTAAATATCCCAAAGATAATTAGTTTTCTTCCACTACAGTGGCTATGGCACGGGTGAACTCTCCCTCTGAAGGCTATTTCAAAGTGAAGTCTATGAAACTCCAAAAATAAAAGAGGTATTTTAACAGGCTTCGAGCCCTCACGACATCCAAGGTTACTGTGCAGCCATAAAGTCTTTATGTAACCGCCGCGATACGTGTCAGCACTCGCTGAATTTGAACTAGTAAAACCATGTGGCTCTTCCGCTCGTCGCAGTGACAGTTTCCTTTCTAGCCCCCCGTAGCTCTTTAAAGCGGAGAACCTTTCTCCTTCGCCTCTTATCTTTGCCTCTTTAAGAAACAGTCAAGGTTGAAAACAGACGGGTTCCATTAGGGAATTTCATGCTCGCATAGTTTCATTCACTTCAGCCGCAGACATGAAGAGAACGGGCGCACAGAAACCTGATTTTGATGGATTTCCTCACTTTAGCTCCTCTCCCCCTCTCTGGGGAGCAGTTAAGTCGCTGTGACGCTCGGCATTAATCACAGGCGGAGCTGAATGTGTCGCTGATCAGCATCTTTGTGTGTTTTTGTGCCCTTTTTTTGTTGTTTTGAAAAAAGAAAAAAGAGAAAAGAACTGAAAATAGCCCAAAGTTAAACCCCCGCTTGAACACCCTGTGCATGTATCTGGTCCTTCTAATGCACATTTTATAAAGCAACATAGATTGCAAAATACATACTTGTGCCTGTATAACACTGTATTAAACTGAAGTCTGAACAATGTATTTTATTATCTCATACTGAATACAATGGTGTTTTTTTGTTTTTTTAATGGTTTGATTTAGATTAAAATTGTCAAGCAGACAGTGAACGGTCACCAGAAGGGCGTGCATGAAATACTGTTCAGTTATTGGTTAGACTGTGGAAAAGGTGAAACGGCGACCAATTTTGCCATTTTTACTCTTGCCTGGAGGAACATTCAGGCCTTGATGTGGGCTGCGTGTCAGTGAGTTCTAATACATGGCGCATCGGACCTACATGCATTTCAGAAAAAGTGACCTAACGCAAGGCGCACAGGAAAGGTTGGTTCCGGATCCACACTGTTCCCCCGTCACTCATTAACCATAATGCACGAACTCCTCCAGGTTTGAGTTGTTGTGAGCGCTACTTGAAAATCCTCCCGAGCTGCTTCCTCAAGATTTAGCCCGCAGGACTGCGACGGATCACTGGAGGCAGCGCTGCGAGGTTCTGGATGCCTGCCGGAACGAAATAAACTGTTTGGAACTTTGGCGTTGATTAAAAGCGGCAAATTTTAAAATGAAAAATAAAATCCCGTGATGCCCTCACTGCTTGAACGACTGCTGGTCCCAAAGACTCGTCACCCAACGTGTTAAACTGTCCTTTGAAACGACACTCTGTCCACGCCACAGTGTTATTTATTCATTCATTATTTTTGCCTGCTCTCCTTTCAGCGTCATCTTCAAGAGACATCATTGCGATGGAAGTACTCTATTTTGGGCATTTTGTCACTACTGCTGTTATTACGTCTGGCTTTGTGTCAGATGAGAAAAAAGATAAAAATAAACCTGCCGGAGAGGAGTAGTTAACACGTCTCGAGTTTTACCCAGTGGCTCTTTTGGTCTGTGTGGCTTTTACAATATATTTTAAAGACAGGCTTTGAACTGGACGTGGACTTTAACTGCCGTGTTATCCAAACGCAGCTCATTCATATTTGACACCGAGACGTGAAAGTGGGCAAGACAGTTGCATGGTGCTGTTGTTGTGAAAAACGGCTTGGCTGAAGGCCGGCACGGCTGGACCGCTTCACAGGTCAGAAGTGAGAATTAGTCCAGTAGTCAATTCATAGCTGATAAAACCGCCTCTGCATCAGTTGGACAGACGCACGGCCGTTCAGAGGGGACAAATAACGTGAAGTAGGCACCAGGATGAGCCGTCCCATATGAAACACAGGGCTGCTACTGGCTTTAGGCCCTGAAAACTACGTCACCGAAGAGGGTCGAGCACAGTGCCACACACCAACTAGCGCTGAATCACACCAGAACTACTCATAGCTGGGTTTCCATTTGCTCAGAGTCACAGGTCAGTTCTTCACTGTTTCCACAAAGCCACTTTGCAAATTGAATTTATCCAGTTTGTTTTGCTGCGGTGCTTTCAGACGGTCAACGGCAGTCATTCCCAGTAGCTTGAAACAAGCTGCGGCGCGCCAATCCAGAAACATTGTCCCCCCCTCTTGAGCTCAGGTTTGACTCCGAAACCGTTCTGAAATTCTCGGTAAACCTCGCGTAAGACTCAAGGAGAGACTGGCGTCATGTGTCTGCATTAAGTGGGATGTGGTGAGATTAGTACAAAGACTGGGAGCCAGAGGCGCTGCCTTATACCAAAGATATAATAAAGGATCTGTTAACTGTTCCTCAGATCACTAATTAACACTCGCGTCGCATTTGTTTGATTAGCACACAAACAGAGACACTTTGTGGTTTTAGTGGAGTTGGTTGTGGGAACTACCACTTGACGGCTGAGTGGCTGCATGGGCAGCACAGTGATTCTGTGGAATTTCTCTGTCTTGCCATTACAGTTAATTTGTCAGGTCTGGTGAGAGACACAAAGCACCACTCCTCCTGCCAGACTCTGTGTCTGCCGGAAGGGAGCGAATCCCACGTGGCACTGGTACACCAAGATCCCTTGAAGTCCTCAGTCTGTACTGTGTTGCCAGCTTCTAGGTTGAACACGTACCGACGATGAAATAAAAATCAGCGACATGAACAGAATGAAAAACATTTGTATTGCCCCCTAGCTGCTGGCAGAATTAGAGGTCCTAATAGCCATTTTTGGTCAGTAATGGGGCAGTAGAAGTCACTTGCCATCGTGCCTCTGTAACTTACGCGATCAGCCAATTAGAATGAGCCATGACACAGCACAGAGAAGCCATGATGTCACACTCGGACTAAACACATTTTTGGAGATTTTTTGACTTGTAGAAAATCCTTTGAAAGATTTTAAGTCTGTGACTCAAAAAAAAAAACCCACAATGTTTCCCTTCAGAGGCATACAGTCAACTGTTTTCCAGGTGTCTATTTTTGTATTGCAATCAATGGGCAAAATAATTTTTGGCACCCATTCTTGCAATAAAACGGGTGGCCACCAGAAAAAATTGTCATGTTAGCAGAGCAATGGTACTGTGTCCATGTCTTGCAATACATCCTATGGGTAGTGAAGGCCGTGGAGCCTGGTCGTCTAACGCTAGCGGTTGTAAAATGAATGTAAAATTCGACATTAATTTACTATTCATCTATTACCTGCTATGGATTCACCGTTGCTATCATTTATAGCAAGTTAATTGTGAACTTTATACATTTCAAATATGCTTATTTTCTGCAAAAAACAAAACAAAAAAATAAACTTAAGTCACACAAAAAAAAATCATCAGAATTTGGAAGGTAGAATGACATGTAATACATGGTGTCACTTCCTGCTACGTAAAGCATTGTGTATATGCAGCATATTCAGTGTTATCACACTAACCTAGGACCAGGAATTCTCCAGGGCATTTTTCAAAATCACCAAAAATGCTGGATTTTTACATTTGTGGCCATTTACACTCGGGTATATTGAAGTGCCTGTAAGTTTCCTGCTTCTTTTGCAAAGTGAAAACAGGGTTTTAGACAGCCAATCAAATGTTCTGTAACCAAACTGGGTATCCGCTATCCGCTGTTCCCCGCTATGCATTGATCTCCGCCGCGGAACTTGTGCAGAAGCAACAGCGTGTGTGTTCTCAGGGATTCAGCAAACCTTGTCTGAATTTGAATGCAAATAACATGAACAACACGGGTAAGCATCGTGTGTCAGCTGAGCGAAGCCGTGGCTGAAGTTAAAAAGGCACAACAAGTGAAAGGCGGTGATCTGACTTGCACAGCATCGGCAGTGACACCTGTGGGTGTATCAGCGAGCGACAGCTTAAGAAGTATAGAAAACAACAACACATTAGTCAACCGCAGGTGGAGACGAGCAGGTGGAGTTCACAGTGTCAGGCAGCGTGGTGCCTCCTCATTTGGCGAAAAGACGCTGCTGCTGCCTCCTCCTCAGCAGAGCGAGATGAGCGGCGGAATGATGCCGCTGATCCGGAGACAGTTTTGAATCCCACAATGAGGAGAGAAGGAGGGAAGGGGGGAGGGAGGGGGGGAGCAGGAACAGCGGCAGTCCATTTTCATGAGGTCTTCGGGTTTGTATTTATAGAAAATCGCCGCACTGCATTCAAAATTCATCTTCTTATACGTAGAAAAAAAAAAAGTTGTGCGCACATCAAGTGAAAAGCGAAACCTTGTTAGACTCCACAGTCCATGTGTCAGGAAGCTGGTCCACAGCACATTAGGAACATTTTATATCAACTGTTACCCTTGCCACTAGTTTAGCAATGAGTTGCTTTAATTTTTCTCCACAGTTTCCTCCCCTAAATTCTTCCTTGACCAAATCCTACACTAAAGACACCTTGGAAAATCATGACAGCTTATTCTATAAAAATCTAATTTGCACTCACAAATTCCTTTATTTTCGTCATTTATTGTTACTGCTAATCCTATTGAAGCCCTGATGACTGATGAGCAGTTTCTCCTGCACTCAGGCTATCCCAGCTGTCATAGGGTTACACCCTGGACAGGTCGCCAAAGACAAATAACCATTCACACTTAAACACACACACACACACACACACACACACCAACACACACACACGCACACACCTACAGACAATTTAGAGTCCCTACTTTGTCTCACGGGCATGTTATTAGACTGTGGTACCAAGCCGGAGTCAGAAAGGGAAGCATACCCAGACCTTCCTGCGGTGAGGTGATAGTGCCAACTACTGCACCACTGTGGCAATCAATCAATCAATCAATCAATCAATCAATCAATCAATCAATCAATCAAATTATATTGTATAGCCCAGCTTTTCAACAACAGTCTGCTTCAAAGGGCTTCAACAGTCTCTGCAGATTCAACTCCCTGCACCGTAAAGGCTCCCTCCCACCCCACTGGAAGTGTGAGTTCCAGTCAATGTGAGTGTCTCCAGGATGCAAGATGTAAAGATGCGCCCAATGGAACAGGGTGCTGCGCCACGGCAAAGGTGGTGACCGCATATGCTTACAGTTACCGACTGTAACTGTAGGTCGGGGTAAGACCCTCAAGCAAACTGTAGAAACCTCAGAGAACCACGGAGGAGGGATCCTTCTCACCAGGGCGTGTAGACGTAGAGTAGGTGACAACGGACCAGCCAGTGCCGGCCTGCCAACCCTAACTGTGACTGTAACTACGACAGAATTCCAAAGAATTGTCTTTGACCGAGGGAGGCCCTATTACAGATTGTAATAATTAAGAACACTAGGGAAGGATGATCAAAATTAAGTTGGTTTACAAGGCAGCTGGTTCGCTTTAGATGCAACTCTTAAAGTTTGTCCATTTGTCTTCAATCAGTCTGAAAGTTGGACTGAAGGTCCTGGAAAAACAGGAGAAGAGGAAGAAAAATAGAGAACAGCTTTTTTTTTTATATATATATAGTTTACAAAACCTTTGTCACTTCTGATTTGATAAGCAGAAGCAGCAGCAGCATCTAACAACACAATTGTAGATTCAGACGCAGGCTTCGGAGAGAAAAGACAACTTTTTTATTTATTTTTTTTTACCCCGTTTTCAGTTGTGAGAGCGTCTTGTGGTTACAGCCATTTTGTTAAAAACAAAAACACGTGCAGTAGCAGTAAACAGCTCTGGGACCAACGCTGCCTCTTATTTTAGAAGAGAGAGAGAGGGAGAGAGAGAGAGAGAGAGAGAGAGAGAAATGTGCAAAAATGGATGTGCAGACAGACAGCAGAATACATCAATACCGAGTGGTACTACATGACTACATTACTGACCATGGCAAGATAATATCTGAGTACATACAGAACAATGACCTCAGATGCCTCAGCGCTGATTTTTCTGGTGCCCCGGTAGGAGAAAATCAGTAATTGAGGAATTTTGTTTTACAGGCATTGCCAGATATGTATCTTAAGGAGATAAATTCAATACCGCAGTATTTTCAAATTGTCAGATTTATCGCCAGTGAGCTCCAGACTCGTCCGGTGTTGACTCACACATTGCTTTGTTGCGGGGCTGGAAAATTTGCAAAGCACAGAAATTGCAGCGCACCTAAAAAAAAAACACGAGCAGGTGCTTGGATGAAGAACAGATGCTTTTGCAGCTGTAAGATTTATCAGTAAAACTCAGACCAAATGTTCAGGATGGGGAAGGAAAAATTCCTTGATTATGTGCGGGTCACGAATAAAAAAATATTTTCAAGTATGTTCTCGGGCACAAGTTTTAAAAGTTTGTTTTTTTTTCCTATATCAACACAACTTTCACTGACTGCAATTACACAGAACACCATTGGCAGGTTTTTCTGCGGTGACTCACCAGAGGACAAATGACCGAACTACACTCAAGCCTAATGTACATTTGGTGTACAGTTGGTTGCACTGTTTTGTCACATCAGTAGCTGCGTTTCCATTACAGTTTGTAGCGGAGCACGTCTCTCCAAACCTATGTAAAATGTTTTAGTGTTGGGCGCCAGACAGAATTCACACTGTCAGAAGATACATTTAAATCTTTAGATTACATTTTTTTTTTTTTATATTGTTGGAAAGGTGGAGAGAATACCCGACTATTGTCTCCCTACAAAATTAGCACAACAAGGAAACCAAAATGAGTTTGCAATGTAAGGGTAATTTCAGGGTCCAACAAAATTCATTACAACTTAAACAGTGAGCTTCATAGTCACTTTCTCATCAAATACACACATCAACAAACAAACATTTATGCAAACCTAAATTTCCTGAAAAACACAATCACAACCAGAATCTCAAAGATCAATATTCACATTAGTCCTTTCAATGTGTAAGCCAGCGTGTGTGGTCAGGTAGAGTTCAGTTCAGTTCAGTTCATGAATGTGTGGTGTGTGTGTGCATGTGTGTAGTCCTGTCCAGTTCAGTTCATGAGGGTGAATATAGGTGTGTGTGTGTGTGTGAGTGTCGCGCGTTACATTTGCTCTCGTTTGTTTACGTTTCTTTGCTGTCAAGAATGGTTGTTATATTTTTCTCTTTGATTACTTGTAAAAAAAAAATTAAAAAAAATATTCCGTCTCTGCCTCCGTCCAAACGTAACGCGCCATTTTCACCTGAAGTGAACTGGTCGCGTGACCCCGTACGTCACGTCCGCTGACGCATAAATACGGGAGAAAAAAAGTGTTTCCATGACACTTTTGCGATACACCTCTATATCGATACGTCTGAAAAACCACCTCATGAGAGCGTCAAAACCTTTTAGAGATATTTGAGAGGTTTTTCAAAGTGTTTCCATTACCGATTTTTTTTTTTTATTGCGATATTTAGTTTTTGCGCAATTCTATGGGTAATGTAACGCAGATCCTAAGTATGTAAAATCTGTCGTCCGCATTTGACCTTTCGACCTTAGGGAGCGGTTAGCAGCGGCTTGGGACTCATTGGTTGATCCAACGCCCCAAAGTCCAAACTCCTGAATACTGAGTGCCGAGCAGGGCGTCAATGAGTATCATTTTAATAGTCTTTGGTCCGACCCGGCCGGGAAATCGGAGCCACAGCCTCCCAGTCTCAGGGTGGGGGAACTCTGCACCGCCCTGCCTCCCATTTGAAGATGACAAACAGCCAAGTCGTCTCGTCTTATCGCCTAACGCCTCTCTGCGGCCTTGAAGCATCCTAATGAAGACATAAGGAAATGCAAGGCGGCGTAGGGAGACTAAAGACATTGTGTCATTTCGAGCACTCGTCAACGGGAAAAAAAAAACAGGCCTTCTTGGGGTTGGGGAAGCTACTGCTTGTAGTCCTGCTCGATGGGACCTCTAGCTTCACCCCCCCTCTCTCAAATAAAAAAGTAAAACATGTGTAAAACAATACAGCTGGCGCTTGAATCCAGATGACACGGAGCAAACCAGATGCAAGCCCCCCCCCCCCCCCCCCCCCCCCCCCTACCAAACTTTGGCTCCGGTCGTAATGAAGACAAGCTTCGCCGAGGGTCGGCATCCCGACCGCCGACCCTGAGCGGCGGATGCCGCTCGACTGCTCTGGCGGCGGGCCGGAGAGTCTTTGACAAACTCCCCATGAGGAACACGCCGCCTATTCACTGTAACTGTATGGGGAATGTGCTCCCGGTGCGTCCAACAATGGAGGGCCGCTCTTCACACTTGTCATGTGCGTATGACCGTCAGCGTCAGGGCCGCGGCGGGAGCAGCGAGGGCCGTGGAGGAATAAAAGAGGGAAGCAGCGTGGGGGCGAGGAGTGACGGCTGCAACTGCGGACCACAGAGAGCCGACCGGTGGGGGGTGGGGGGTGGGGGGTCAATAAAAAAAAATAGGCAGTGCGTTTCTCAAGAGCCGTGGGCGATCATGTCAGTCCGTTGGCGGCGAGTGTCAACTTCACGGACGCTGAAGCAGGTGAAAGGTCCAGCGAACCACTCAGCGGGTCAGAGGAACGGCTGGCCAGCCGACCGACACTCTTATATATCATATATATTTACTTGAGTCAAGTCAAAACCTTAACTCACTTTTCCTCCCCCCCTAATGTGTTACATTGGAGTGCTTTTCACCATTCCACTTTGTTGAAAAAAAAAAATCTGCAAGAGCATTTGAGTGATGTGGAATTTTTTCAAAAGCTCTCCGGGCACAATTCATTGCTCTGGAAATGTAGTTTTTACGTACAATTTTTTTTTATAAATTGGTTTTGGATCAAGCTGCAACCATAGAAAAACACATTTGTGTCAAACAAAAAATATAGTTACAAAGTGATAATGTGTGAGGAGTGTTTAAGTGAAATGTTTTCTGTATTCTCTTTTAAGATGTAGAAAATAATCCTGCCATATAAACACACTGACTGCTTGGACAACATCAATAATTGAATAAAAAATAAAAATAAAAAAAAGATCCAATTCCAATTCCAAGGCCTTTGAAATGGTGATTTCTTCTCGAAAGCTCTCAATTAATTGGTACTGAAGATATATTAGTATCAATAAAATGTCACCAATGGTAGCGTCAGACGTAAATAGAAATAATTTTGCAGTTACGCCCATAAGAATGGCCCAAAACCGACCATTAAGCTTGTTTTGCCTGCTTCCTGCGTGAAGCTAGAAATCTTTCAACATTTAGAATTCAACCAAATTAAACTGGACTCCAGTGGATGGCAGGGCTGCTTTATATTTTCAGGCACCTATTGGACCATTTCGGGTATTAATACGTTATCTAAGGGAGCATTTAAAATTCTTTTTTATGTTTGAGAGAAAAAAAAATATGCCGTTGAGAACTGAACAAAAGCTAAGAGTCACTAATGCAGAATGTGAAAATGCCACTGCAAGTGGCAATAACAACACCGTGGAAAAAAAAAAAAATACTGAGAAAGAAAAAAAAAATATTTTCCTCTGAATTCGACCAAGGTTTGAATTCCGTGTAGCGGCGTCTGTGTTCGGGAAGCGACGGCGTGCATGGGAAGTGAATTCACGGAAGGCTCTTCGTGTTTTCTCACAAAGACAGATGAAAGACGAGCTGAATGGGAGATTGCACCGAGTTACAGGAGCTGGCGGAACAGACGTGACGTCGCAACCTCAGCTCCTCTTCCAAGGTAAAATTGACTGTTTTCAGTCGCACTGAAAAAAAACAACAACAACAACCAACAAACCAACAAAATTAAAAAACAAATGAACAACAACAAACAAATAAACAAAACATAATAACACAGTTTTATGAAGAGCTGAGGAAGAAATATTTCATTTATGCCTGCTAAAATAAAAAAAATATGACACTGACTGTATTGGAAGCATGCCATTAAAATACTATGAACTGAAAAGTAAGGGATGATTACCATGTAGGAAGTCATTTAAAGTGTTTGCATATGATGACATACACCAATTACTTGGAAATTGGTACATTTCCATGAAAGCTGATTTATATCATGTTATTTCATTGTATTTCTAGATTCTTTCACTAAAGAATGTAAGTGAAATGAAAATGTGGTTCTCTCTGTCTTACGCAAATAGCCAAGTTGACAGTAACCATGGTGGTGTTGACATTGCTTAAATTGATTAAATTCTTAGTTAGGGTGGAGACCATTAGAAGCAATACCAACAACAAATGTTACTTATAAATCAACCTGGGGGGAAAAAGAATACTTATTCACATAAAAAATATATTGTTGATTTTTTTGGAGTAACAACTTCCCAACATTTTATGATGACACTAATAAATAATAATAAAAATAAATTCTAATTTGATTCAGCAGATATTTACACTTATGACGATGTTTAAAATGTTTGAGACGATTCAAAAAAGGCCAGAAAAAACTGCCAATTAAATAATAAGAATAAAAGATCTACCTAATTCATTAGTTTTGATGCTTCACTTGTGAAACAACATATTTCATTATCACTTTATCTTAACATAATGCCAATCTTGCCAGATGGTTGGAAGCAAGAAAGGGGAAACATCTAAAAGTATATTAGAATAATTTGTAATAATAATACATTTATAAACATGTGTATGTTTGTACTTTAGTTCAGTACACGATACGAACTAGTGAGACTTTGTGTCCACACGACTGACGGAATTGACAGATATTCACGTTGGTCTAAGGTGGGTCCAACTTGTTCCTCAGCGTCACTGGACACTGCAGGACAGTTTAATCAAGCCTAACAAGAGGATACCTCAAGCTGTCTTCCTCTCTTGCCGGTGATTGGTCATGAGGATGAAAGACCTAGTGGTGCTCAGCTTTTGGACATATATGAACCTCCTTCAGGGCAGAAACAATGCAAAGAGGTCTAAGCAAATTATAGTAGCAGGTCCCATTATTATTGGCAGTGGACAAACATTTGTAAGACAAAAATGATGAGCGCGTTTCATATCAAGTAAAAGTCAAACTCTTAAATTTAGCTTTTGAAGTTTTTCAGTAAAGCTGCATTTTCCAGGATGGCTCTGTGTTGCACATTTTTTTATGACCTTCGAAATATGTTGCATCATTTATTATGTCTTTTATTAAAATGCTGTTTTATAACGTTTGATGTTTCTCTTGTTTGAAAACGTATTCGGAATAACAAAGCGTAATGGCTTCACTCGTGGAAATGACTGGCCTGGAGGATTAATTACAGTCTTCCCTCGCCGCTCTTTGCATTTAAAAAGGGTCATAATCAAGTGCAGATGATGACTGTTGGTAAAGAAAATATTTTGGACTCCAAATATATATGTATTTCACAAAGTACTTGGGCATTAAATAAAGTGTCTAAACTTGGAGGTTGATTTTTTTTTTTTTTTTGTATTTTGTCTTGGTGGCATTTCAGCAATTCCACTCTTTGACAATAAAAGAGGAGAAAAAGCACAGAAATGTTGCTTCTTAAAAACAAAACAAAACAAAAAAAAAAACGTGACAAAGCATTGACAGTTGCAGTGTGAGATCAATTTTTTTTTTTATTCTCATAAAGCAATCGATGTAGTGTACATATAAGATTCTTTTTTTTTCTATAAATATAAAGGTTTCTCTTCATAGCAAATGCAAAGGAAATTACTTCAAAGCTGTGACTATTGTAGAGCCGTCAACACAAGGAGAGGATTATTATGAACCGGAAGCACCGAGTGGAGGAGCATTTGACAGAAACACAAGTCATCCTGTGTGTGTGTGTGTGTGTGTGTGTGTGTGTGTGTGTGAGAGAGAGCTGTGCTGACAGCAGCCGCTCCGTGCTCCAGCACAACGCTTCCTTTCTCCGGCAGTGGAAGCCAACGCAGGCTGCTGGCTGCTCCTCCGTGCCACAGCGCAGACACGCAGCCACCGTCTCATCAGCACCGAGGCTCCTCCGAAACAAGTCAACGCATTCAAAGTCCAGATTAAGGGGGGGGGGAGAAAAAAAAAATACATATGTCGGTGGTGGCGGTGAGGCGGGGGGGCTGTAAGCGTCTTCTTTCCCCTCTCTAATCTCTTTGTGCATCCATGGTTACAGTGTTTTATTCAAGGTTTTAGCACCCGTTTAGCTCTTTTTTTTCCCCTGCTCCCCCTTAACTGCAAATTCTCAAATTCTAATGAGAGCATCTTCTTTAGTGTGTATGTACATCTGTAGCCATCCTCTTGTCATTTTACACTTCTCGCATGAAGCTGAATTCGATTTCCACAAGGTCCACGTCTCAGAAAGTGGACCCATGCAAAACCCTCGCGAAAAACGCACGGGGATAAAAGCACTTCTGAAAGAGCAATAGCGTGAAATAAATTACTTGAATTGTAAAAAAAAAAAAAAAAGCCTTGTTGTATAAGTAAAACATAGGGGTATGGAGAGAGCATTCTTCTTTACATTACATCATATTAACATGCAAACGAGTGCTGCAGTGCCGCAGGGAGCCGCCAAGCGCTAAACAATACATTCAAAACAGTCCTGATGGGCGAGAGATCGGGCGGACGTCCAATTTGGAGAATTTCACGTGAGCGCCACATCGCAGGGAAGATCACAAGAAACACCTTTGTCCTTTCGCTGCTTACTGCGAGGCGAGACGGGAGTCTCTAAAGCTGAGCCGAGGGTCCGCGGGCTGAAGTGCACAGAGCCCACTGATCCCAACCAGACATCTTGCATATTCTTATCATTTACCTGCACGTTATTTCTTTCAGGCATTTCAGACTGGGACCAACGTCATGGCTGACTCTGAGCTGCAAGTCTTGAATCTCCAAATACTGTTTAATGTTATGTATATTTATATATATAGATGTGGAATTGCTTGTATTTTTTTTTTTGACATTTTCTTGCTCGATTGGCTATCAGGGGTTTGCTGATTATTGCTATAGATTTTACGCTGTTAAGAAGGGAACATTTGAAATCAAATGAATACGAGTGCATGGGACGTTTCGCTTCTTCTTTTCTCCCCCTGCTGACATTAGACATAGCAGACAGTGGTGTAAATCAAAGGCTCAATGGGTGTCCAACGGTCTTCGTTGGTACCGTTTATGTGAAACTGGCCTCGGCGCTTGTCTCGTTTTCCTCGGTGCTGCTGCTCTGACTGTATGTACTGTATGTACTGTGTGTACTTTCCTGCATGTTTGACCGGAGGTGCAAACAGGCCATTGTTGGCTCTATTTTTTTTGTGCTGTACACAAGTTGTTGAGAACAATAAACCTGCCTTCTTCTTTCCGTCCGAGCGCGTGAATCCAACGCTCTGCACTTAACAACAGCATGAGGTAAAATAGTCGCCTTGAACAAAGACAGCCGCAATGCTCTCTGCAGAGAGATCGTTGCTCTGCGATTTTAGAGCCTCACCCTAAAAATGCAAAAATGTCCAAACTGCCAGAGAAAAAGGTCCAACTGTAAAATACTTTTTTGTTTTTTTTTTAGGATGAAAACATGCAACAACAAAAAAAACAAAAAGAACAACAACAACAACAAAAAAACAAAACAAAAACAAAACAATGGTCTGGCTCTTCAACCTGGTTAGTTGTGTTTTTTTTTTTTTTTTTTTTCATGTGCTTTATTTGGAAAGGAATGTTGTTGCTGTCGGGGCCTGAGCTGCAGGCCGCAACCATCTGTCACAATGACTCACATTCACAACCTGTGCGCCGCCGCTTCTCGTCCCAGACTGCTGACATTTTCCCTTCAGACCCAGGCAACTGCTGCTCCACTGTGCAACACACACACACACACACACACACACACACACACACACACACACACACACACACACACCTGACACACTCACACGCGCGCACGCAGCGACTGCAGCTGGTTAATCGGGATAAGAGGGAGCCATGAGGAAGCACTTGGGTTTCACGGGACTCTGCTTAGAATAGAGGCGACCGCCGCTCGGTGGCACTTCACAGACCTGCTACACAAACACTGCGTGCGAAACGCCTCCACTTCTTGGCGTCCACAGTAATTCAGGTCATGGGATCCTCCACGGTTCGGGATGGCTCGTCGCGATGATTGAGTACAATTCCACTATGTCCAAAGTGTGAAAAAAAGGTGTTGTGTTTTTTTTTTGTTTTTTTTTGTAAAGAATTTTTTTTTCTTAAAAAAAGTCGTTTAAATACAAATATATAGTTACAAAAAAAATCTCACAAATGCGTATGTACATTTAAAAAAAAAAAAAACAGAGCAGGTTTCTCCTGCAAGTTCCAAGAGCAATTTGAAAGAGAGAAGAAAAAAAAAGGGAGGATTATCATTCAGTCCGTCGCTGAGCTGTCTGTCTGTCTGTGTGTGTGTGCGCGCGCGTGCGTGCGTGTGTGTCCGCGTCTCACACCGTCGTCTCGCCCTGTTTGCTGCTGGCCAGTCTCGTGTAGAACCTCCTCCAGGAGTTGAGCGTCTTGCCCGACCAGATCCAGAAGCCCGAGGTGATGCCCACGATGAGCGTCATGAGGTACTTGATCATGAAGACGGTGAAGTCGGGGCTGACGTTGGGGTGGCCGTGCGGCGGGCACGGCACGGCGTACGCCTTGCACGTGCGGCCCGCCCACGTGCGCTCCCACTGCTCGCGGAAGGCCTGCTCGTAGAAGTAGCAGGCGATGACCACGGTGGCGGGCACCGTGTAGAGCACGCTGAAGACGCCGATGCGCACCATCAGCTTCTCCAGCTTCTCCGTCTTGGTGCCGTCGTGCTTCATGATGGTGCGGATGCGGAAGAGCGACACGAAGCCCGCCAGCAGGAAGGACGTGCCCACCAGCAGGTAGACGAAGAGCGGCGCCAGCACGAAGCCGCGCAGCGCGTCCACGCTGCGCACGCCCACGAAGCACACGCCGCTCAGCACGTCGCCGTCCACCTGGCCCGCCGCCAGCACGGCGATGGTCTTGACCGCCGGCACGGCCCAGGCGGCCAGGTGGAAGTACTGCGAGTGGGCCTCGATGGCCTCGTGGCCCCACTTCATGCCGGCCGCCAGGAACCAGGTGAGCGCCAGCACCACCCACCAGATGGACGAGGCCATGCCGAAGAAGTAGAGGGTCATGAAGAGGATGGTGCAGCCCTCCTTCTTGGTGCCCTGCACCACCGTGCGCATCTCGTCGGCGCCGAAGAAGCGCTCGTTGCAGGCGGCCCGGTCCTCCAGCAGGAAGCCGGCGATGTAGGCCACCGACACCATGGCGTAGCAGCCCGACAGGAAGACGATGGGCCGCTCCGGGTAGCTGAAGCGCTTCATGTCCACCAGGTAGGTGAGCACGGTGAAGAGGGTGGAGGCGCAGCACAGCGCCGACCAGATGGCGATCCAGACGCGGGCGAACTTGAGCTCGTCCTCGCTGAAGTACATGACGCCGTGGGAGCGCTGGAGCTCGCACGGAGCGCCGCAGTTCTCCTGGCCCAGGAAGCGGTAGTTCAGGTAAGGGGGCACCCGCAGCGAGGCCGGGCACCGGAAGTAGTGAGAGGCGCCGGAACTGCCGCTGCCGCCGCCGCCGCCGCCGCCGCCAGGCTCGGCGAGGGCTCCGCGCTCCGTCGGGTACGGCGGCGGCGCCACGGCGGGACCGTCGTGCTCGGCGCGGTCCGACATGTTCTGGCCGACGCACAGCTCGCCGGCGCCGTGCACCGGGAACGACTCGCAGGCGAGGCTGTCGGGCCACTGGAAGCCGAACTTGTTCATGAGCGCCTCGCAGCCCTGGCGCGCGCGCTCGCACAGCGAGCGGCACGGCGGCAGCGCCTGCTCGAGCACGGTGCACACGGGCGCGTACATGGAGCAGAGGAAGAACTTGAGGTCCGCGGAGCACTGCACCTTGACCAGCGGGTAGAACTGGTGCACCTCCAGGCCGGCGTCCTCCTGGTTGGTGTGGCCCAGCAGGTTGGGCATGATGGTCTCGTTGTAGGCGATGTCGGTGCACAGCGGGATGGAGATGGGCTGGCAGAAGCCGTGCTCCGGGATCGACATGCCGCGGTCGCCGTACTGGCCGCGGACCCGCCGCACCATGCCCGCGCTCAGCCACAGGGTGAGCACGAGCGCCACGGGCAGAGCCGCGCGGGAGGGTCTGCCGCGAGCCATGGCGGAATGTTTGATTTTATATTATTATTATTGTTCGTATTTGATTAGATTTTTTTTCCTCCCCTTTTTTTTTAAATCCACACTTTCCCTCCCCACTGCGGCGTTAACTTGCGTTACCTTCACCAGGCAGCGGGCTACTTCCTTCAATTCGTCCTTTTGCCGCCTTCTTTTCTTATACAAAAAAAGAAAATAATACAAAATCTGCCTCTTCCTATGGAATTCCACAGTCCCTGTCCAAGTTGGTGGTTGGCAAAACAGCCGCAGGAGAAGACGAGATAACGTGGGAGGCTGGGGAGGAACCAAAACAGTAACAACAACCCAAAAAATAATAATAATAGTAATATCCAGGATTTTTCGCAAAACAACCGGGTCCTCGGAAGTTGAAAACCGCAGCAGACGAAGAAGAAGCGCACTCCTCCGGCGGAGGGACTGTTCCTGTGCTGCCGGCCGACACCGTGTCACTCTCTGCGGTTCAAACCCGTTTCTGCGCTCCCTCAACGTGCCGCTGACGTCAAGGTAGGGTCCATTCCGCAGCACATCCGGCGAGACATTTCAAAATAAAGGCTCTTAGCTCGCGAACGCGTCGAAGCCCCGTCGGTCTTTACCGAGGCCTTTTGTACGTTTCACACTTGAACGTGAACGAACTGAAAACCTGCAGTTCGCCGAATGATGTTGATCTAGATAAATGGACGGGGGCAAGTTTCATAGTTATCTTTAGAGAAGCACGTTTCACCTTTGGAATGACAAGTAAAACACATTGCATGTGTTACGTTTCTTTAAAATATACTTGTGAATGTATTGCGTCCCCTCTCAGCTACAGACCTCAATACTATAAATATACATCAATATTTTTGCTATGCGGCGCCGAAAAAAAGACCCTCAGCTTGCTACTGCAAAAACAACCCAGTTTAACGACGTTTTACTTTGTTAATTTCCTGTTTGCCTCTGCTGTATTTCGGCAACCTCAACCCCCCCCCCCCCCCCCCCTCTCTCTCTCTCTCTCTCGCTCGCTCGCTCTCTCACCACCCTCCCCCTCTCTCCTCGGTGTTTCGCTGGATTACTGCAAAGGTTCACTTCAGTTCATCTAAACCGTGTTTCTGGTTTGAATGCAGGGTGCACGGTGACGCTCACCGATTTAAAGGGCCATTTCACCCCGTTAGGTTTGGCGAACAACCTCTTGATTTTTATGACTGTTGAATGTGAGTTTACATGTTGTTTCTAAATCAAAACAAATGAATCAGAGAGACACCTGACGAGAGTTGATACATTTGTCAGGTTGCGTAGAGGTTACTCAATGCAGGCAGTTCTTTTCTTCTTCTTCTTCTTCTTCTTCTTCTTCTTCTTCTTCTTCTCTAAATGTAAATCTGAGTTGAAGAGATTCATTTGCAAGTATTGCCGCCCGTTTTGCTGATAAAACACATTTCAAAGGTAACTTATCCCCAATATAACCAACATTTGCTTTGATACTATCTTAACTGTTCAAAGAGAATGGGGAGATACCTCATTCAAAAATGTAAATAAATTAAAACAAGCAAAACAAAAAACAAATATGCTTGCTATTGGCTATCATGCAAATAGGCCGTTATCTCCACCTCCGCTACACGGCAAAACATTTCTTTTTAAACCAGCAGTGTCTCTTTGGCCAAAAATGTGTGCACTTCACAGCCCTCCTAATTCTACTTTTACCAAATGTATCCCAAAGCTACCTCACAACAGCACTGTGATTTAAACCTTGTTCACAAAAGGGATGATTCTGTTTTGTTTTTTTTTCCTTTTTCTTAGAGCAGCTAAATATGGCAGTTTAAAAGGGTTCACGCAACGTCTTTATCCTTTCAGAAGCTGGAGACATCTGGGGTGTACATTACAGTGGTCCTAGGCTTGCTTAGAGGAGATATAGAGCAGACCTTAAAGGCAAATCTTTTGATTTAGCGGTCAATCTATACATCCCCATGGGTTGGGATGAGATTGTGCACTTCCTCTGATGGATGGCTGCGCTGGGTTTTTAAATCCAGGGCGAACAGCTGAGACATCCAGAGGGAGCTGAGGTTCACAACGTTGGAGAGACTCAATTGAGTTGGTTGACCTTTTGATCAGGAAGTCTCCTGTGCACCTTCTTCTGGAGGTATGTTTGGGGCACATCCATCCAGACCCGCAAATCGTTTGCGGTCCTCAAGTGGTTAGCTAAGCTAAGCTAGCTAGGCTAACCTTGGCCATAACCAGGGATGACAAAGCAATCACATTCTCATTTTTGCATCATGCAAAGTGTTCCTTTACGTGAACTACGTACAGAAAACTCAGGCAGAAATACTATTGTCTGCAGGCATTTGGTGCCATTACCTAATCATGAGATGAATTCTAGGTATTTAGTATTGTGCATGTAGGAATATTAAGTCTGTGCCACTGCTATTAAAAAAAACAAAAAACAAAAACAAAAAACAAATTCTACCTAATTTAACGTAATTTATTGGTCAAAACTTTTTGCTGATACACACATACACACACACACACACACACACACACACACTTTTCTGAAGCATTAATAAATTTTATTTCAGATAAAACAACATTGAACAACATTTACAGAAGGACATTACATCTTCCATAATAACATTACATACAGGTTGTAACAAATAATGCAACAGCTATTCTACTGTATACTAGATTGTTTTACTTGGTGAAGTGACTGACAACACTTCTGCTCTCCAAACTACTTGTGAAAATTATGTATTTTCAGTGCAGCATACAAAAAGAAAATCAATCAAACAAACAAACAAAACTAAACAAATGCGAGAAGCTTTGTTGAAAAAAACAAAAACAAAATGCAATCACAGGTTCATTGTTGAATGCAGCAAGGATGGCAAGGACCCAACCTGTATGCTGTCCAACTGATATCATCTCTGTCCACAAGATAAAGGATGCCAAAAAATAGATGCCTTCTATTTATATTCATCACACATGTCTACTCATATATGATTTCTCTTTAATAAGCATAAATGGGTAATTTGCAACCCTGTTTACTTCACACAAAGGGGTCCCATCACTTTTGCAATTTTTGTTCGACATTTCTTCCGATATTATCCCTCCCTCTCCCTCTCCCTCTCTCTCTGTTTTTTTGTCCTGTCACAGTGCTAAATGTGCAATTCCCCATCTTCTCTGGACCGCATTTGAAAGATATGAAGAACATTCAAGTTTATGCAGAGCGCCTCTGGGAACTCTGTCCCACGCAGCACCCCAGAAATTATATACGTCTTTCTACAAGGCTGCAGGCTGCCAAAGCTCCATGTACAGTATGTCTAGTGTGTTGAGGTGGGTGGGTGGGTGGGTGGGTGGGGGGGTGTCGGCAAAAAGACAGTGTGTGCCATGGCAAAGAGTGTGCACAAGGAAAAACATCCCAAAAATAATTATTCAGCTGCTAATACTGCCTGCAATCCCTTAAAGCCACGCGAGGCTGGGCATTCTTAGCACGGCTCGATGGTATTAACCCTCTTCTGTCACGCCGCTTACTGGCATTACCCACATCCTCTCCTCCCCCCTTTCTCTGCGCCTCGCAGTCGCAGCTTGGGGAGGACACTGGAAAGCGGCGCGATAACTTCAAGTGCAGCGTTTGCGCGAGCATTTCCTCTTCAATCTGCGGCGAGCATTGAACACCAGGGACGTATTTACATTTGTTGGGGGGGAGGAGGGGGGGGGGGGTCCGGTCTGCTATCTTTCGGCCAAAGCGAGGATATACACACACATGTACATTTAAATATTTATCATTAAGGTCAAAGCAAGTGCATTAAACGTGAGCGCAAAGGTTGGAATGGAGGGCAAAATTGAGTTGTTCTCTAAAGTGCATTTCTCGAAACGCATTTGGGGAGATTCGAGCCCACAGCTGAGTCAGTCCGCCTCAGAGCCACCTGTCAATGGTCAAAAAGTGGATCCTGAACGTGATTAGAGTCAAAGCACCGTAAATCTCTCTTTATTCGTTTTGCTCCTCAAAAGAATAGGTCTGGATACGTTCAAGTCTATCTTAAATCACGACGTCATCGACATCACTTGCGCAGTGGAAAGAGGTATCAGACGCAACCGTCATCGCTCGCTTTTGCAACAGATGTGAAGAAATAACAAAGCTGGCAGTCCTCTTCCTCTTTTTCTTTCTAAATACACTCTTTTTTTTTTTTTTTTTAAAACAGAAACAAATGTCCAGAAGTGTGGACGTGAATTTCAACTTCTCTTACAACAAAAAAAAAACAAAACTGTATGTGCAGGCCGGGCTGCTGTCCGATTCAATTGCTAATCAAACACAGAAATATGTTGTTAACACTGCTTTGGTTGGACATGTTGGTGATGATTTTGTCCAACCGACAACGTGACTGGCCAACTCATTTTACTGCGTCTTGTACCCTGACTTGACTGGCTATTGCACTTCACGTTGGCCCATTTGCCATGTACCATGTAGCTTTTGGTCTTCCAGCCATTTTCCCAACGTTCCCAAGTGCAATTTTCCAAAACGGACGACAGGGTTTGATGGAAATGCAGTTGGAGTACCATTGTAGAGTAACAGGTGGCAGTTGATGACAATTGTATGACATTTAGCGTCGAGTATTGCTTGTGTTTGTAGCTCTGCTTTGGTCCAATAGCTCTTTGTTGCACTTGCTGTCAATTAACTGGCCCAAAGGTTGGAACAAAACAGTTTGGCAGAGTCAGCCTAGTGAAAGTCTCAAACACATTTCCGCTAAGCACTGGGACTTTTTGGTACAGAATCTTTCCCGAAACTCAACTAATGAACATCTTGCGTGGGAGAGGGCAGGCGTGGTCACATTACCCATTAAGATAGACATGAAATAATCCCGACAAATTCTCAGACGAGCTGTCGAGCAAAAGATTGGACAGCTCATGTAGACGAAGGGGTAGCGGGTGTATTCTGCAGCTCATGCTGGATGATTGCGGGCAAGACACTAACATCAGCACTGTGCGTGTGCATGTATGTGTGTATGTTTTCAGAGGCAGTAAAGTGGCACATGTACCCACAGTTTCCAACTCTCCCGTGGAGCAGCCTCATTTCCACTGCGAGTCAACTGTTCGGGGGGCAGGGGGCGGGGGGGGGGGGGGGGGGGGGGAGAGTATCATTGTTGCTCATTCGGAACCAAAGATCGAAGAGGAAGCCATTGTATTGATAGTACTTCACAATTATCACCATACGTCAAAACAGTAATATTTAGATATTTTCCACACGAAACACCCAAAGAAAGATCGAAAACTATGCATAAACAACTCTGCGAGATGATACTGCATTATACAGCCACCCTCATTTTACAGGGATAAGGGGGCGGGGGGGGGTTGGGGGGAGTGGGGTGGACGGGTGGTCGCACGGGGGTGCACGCACCGGCGTCACTCGCCACCTAGAGGACCCACACTGCATGCACTACTGCGCTCGACGCCCGTCACATGCGCTTTGCTCGTTTCGCAGGACCTCTGACCGGTCGTGATATTGGCGGTCTGAATAAAAACAAGTTACGGCGATCAATACGGATGATCAGCTCCTGTCAGAATATTGCAGGTGACCACATGGCGTCAGGTAAGTCAGGGATTGTCGAGGGCCGGACTTCACCGCAAGGCCACCCCGCCCATTGCCTCGTCGTTGTTTCAACCTTTCACACATTAGCTAATGGATGGAAGCACTAATGCTGAGCTATTGCCTATGGATTTTTATACACACATGCATGCACGCACTCTCATGCACCAGCACGCGCGCACAGCCGCACTTGTGAGGAACCTCCATCGACGCTAAACATCTCCCGGATCTTAGCCGTGACCGAGGCCATCCAATAACCCTCCGACTGGAAATAAACCTCGGAGCCCTCCAAGAGTCCTTTGAAGAGCCAAGCCCGCTAAAACGTTGTTGCTCTCGCAAAATTGAAGCGTAAAATTAAAGGTTCTCACAATGACAGCTGTACCCCGTGCCCACTCACACGTACAGTATTGCGTTTGTATTGTTATGCGCACTGGTTCGGCGCTGTCCCTGTTATGCAATGCGTGTGCCGTCAGTACCGCCGCTATAAAAAAACTCCTCCTAGCGGTGCCCCACTGGTTCTGTTACGGTGGTCCGCTTGGAAAAACAAAAGGAGCGTCCCCCTTTTTTTTTTTTTTTTTTTCCGCCGTCCTGTTTTTCTGCAACTGGGGCTGATGTTTCAAGATTTCAAGACGTAAACTTAAAAAAATTTTGATAATAAAATTTGATATTAAAACAAACAAAACACTTGCTGATCGGAGCTACAGTCCAGACGTCCAATATGGCTGCCAGTTACACCAACTTATTTTTCGGTCTGCGGTACCATAAATCAGAGCTGGCAAGGAAGAGACGGATGGCTAATTGTTTAACTCATTTGTTAGTTTTCTTTTTCTTTTTTTTTCCTTTTTTTTACGTTAAAGATCACTGCATTTGTTTTGGTTTTTATACATTGCTGTTACTTTTGCGAATACGCATGTTAGCTATATGTGTTTGCTGAGTTTACGTGTGTCTTGGCGAGAAAAGCAGTACTGTGATGAGACGGTGATAAAATAGTCCATTATATAGTTTCTAGATGTCTATATCGTACATACAAATATACATTCTTAAATAGGAGGAGTTACAAACACAAAACACAATATGCACCAAGAGTAAAGTCCTTTTGTTTATACTTGTGACAATGATATATGAGTTATTGGAACGTTATAAAAAGTAAACAACGTTTTGCAAATGATAGCTCGAAATCTTAGGTTCCTTCCGCCACCAAGCGCGCGCGCATCTGCGGCAGTCTTCAGTGCTCACTCTCTCGCATGCGCGCGCGCACGCGAGCAAACACACACACACAACTGTGCGCCTTTTGCACACACACGTTGATAAAGTAATAAATAAAAAGAACTGGGGCTCTTTCACTCGTCTGGATCTTCCGCGTCAGCATCTTTTGTTACGTCTTCTCTTCTTCCACAACAGCCGCCTGAAACACATAGAAAACACAACAGGTACTTCCGTTAGAGACGTGGTCCATCAGCTGTCATTGGATGGTTATAAACTCTTACACTCTCTCAGTGGAGAGATAAGAAACTTAAATGTGAAGTGTGTATTATTTGGGGATTTTGAAGGAGAAACGGCGACGTGAAAGTGGTTATGGTTTAGATTGCAGCGCTCTTTAACTTTACTCCCCTTTGAGACTCTGTACCCTCCCTCTCCTGAACTTGCCAGCGAACTATGGTGTATCCTTGATCTATGTGTGTTCTTACATACATAGAAGAACTATTCTAAGGATAGGAAAACCAAATTACCGTTATTGTACTGTGTGTATGCACTTGTATTTATGTGTTTATGGACTGTATGTTAACCTTTTACCAATATAAAAATCATACATTTTGCCAAATATTACACACCAGACCTTTAACGCAAGACACTGTGAGACTCAGTTTTGCATCATCATGAAAATCATCAGAAATGGACACAGTAAAAAGCAAATGCGCAGTAAAATGTCCCATCAGATATGATGTGACGTATCAAATGATACGCTTTACACAGCCTCATTAATCAGCATTAAATGGTGGAGACGCGGCACTAACACTTCTTATTTTTTCATTTTCAAAGCCAGTTTCTGAAATTTTCCTTTTAGATTTGCAACCACAGTGGCAAATGAGACATTGATCGAAAGGAAGGTGGTAGCCCGCTTGTCTTAGATGGAAATCAATACATCTGGCAGCACTCGGCTGACCTGGACATCAAAGTGTTAAAAGGTACCTGTCCACCACTCTCTATCTCTATTAAACGAAAAAAGAATGGTGCAACTGAAACATTGAAGCGGAAGCTATGAAGTTCAGGGAAAAACACACACACACGCTCAAACGGAAGCTAAGCTAAGGAGTGTATAGTGAAAGGTGACCAAGAGGGAGTAGAACAGGAAAAAGAGAGTTCAGGTTGGAAACAAAAGACTGGAGGATGCTGAGCATGAGGGAATAGGATGTGAGGGTGAATTTAGTTCAAGCGAAAGATGGCGAGGAGGAAGCTTAAGAACAGGCGGAGGAACGGAGGTGCTGAGAAACAAAGGTGTAGTTGACCACTGAATAATGCATCGCCTCTCTTAGGTCCCTCTGCACCACATAGTACCAAATACAATACAATCCTCATCATTAAAAACAAAAACCAAAAAAAAAAAAAAATCCCAAAATGTGGAACAAAAAATTGGGAAGGAAATGAAAAAGAAGAAGATAGAAGTTGTCTACAGCCATTGCTCCACTTTACAAGGCCAGCAAGGTGATAATCATCCTATTGAGATTTGAGGCACCAAGAACAGTGGAAGTCTTTCTCTGTCTTTGGGATAAAGAAGTGGTTAAATTCAATGCATGTGGTGTGTGTGTGTGTGTGTGTGTGTGCGTGTGTGCGTGTGTGCGAGACAAACGACAGAGAGTGCGTGTGGGACCAGGGTTCCACTTGGAAAGCAGATGGAGCTGGTGGGTGTGTTTTGTGTAGGGGATTTAGCAGGCGTGGCCAGCTGCTAGCTGTCCTCTGATAGAGTGGGGAGCCCCAACCCCCTGACAACCCCCCCCACCACACACACACACACACACACACACACACACACCCACCCACACACACACACACACACACACACACAACTGTGATGCCACAGCAGAAGGGAAACTCAAACAGGCAATGGGACAGTGAGAAGAACATAAAGCCGTGTCCAGAAATGTGCATTTCTGAAGCTGGAAAAGGATGTGATTGATAATTGATGGCTATGCTAAGACTTTGCAAGTCATGAAAGGAGAGTGACTGGTTTGGTTGTTTATTTTTTTTTTTCTTCCTTTCCCGTCTCACTCTTTTAAGCTGATAGAAGAGAAAAACACCATTTTCAACATTTTGTCAAAATAGACAGTTGTGGATTTTTTTTTTTTTTTTTTTGGACACCCTTAAAATTTCCCTCAATCCCAAATTTTTGTTATTAAATGTTTGCCAAGGAATGTTTTGACTGCACATAAATAAATGGAAATGTAGTTTTCTTGTAGTTGCTGCAACGTCCAGTTCTGAGCAGGACGGAACACTGCAGCTACATGTGGGTAACTGTCGGAGCGAATGTCAGGGCAGCTACATTTTCTTTTGGACATGGCTCGTGTCCCAGACAACAGCTTGTCACACTTCACTGAGAACACACAACACAACACAACACGAGTCCCACAGGTCCTTAATGCTGCCCTTGTGCTTCAAATGACATTAATCAGTACCTCAGAGAGCCTGATACACATTTTTTTTTTTCTCCCTACCTCCGCCATTTAGCCGCCTACCAGAGTCACATGACGGCAAAACCGTCCGCGTGCCGATTTTAATCATCGTACCAAGGACAGATTTAGAGAGGTTGAATCAGCAATTCTATCTCCTTCTTCTTCTTTTTTTGCATTCGGCTGCTACGTAGGTAGACGCAGACGCAGCGTTCCGAAGCTGTGGAAACGGTTTCCACATGCGAAATGAAATCTGACCGTCCATCGCACACTTTCCATGACAAACATCGGTCCCTCGACCGAGGAGGAAGTTGACAGCTGCAACATGAATTGACTTCATCTCGCGACTCGGCACTCTCTCTCCTCCTCGTCTGCCACCACCGTGCGCTGTCGTGTGAGTGCGCAGCTCCATATTTTCTTTCAAACCTCGCAAATCTGAAAACATTTTGTTCCTCAGAACTTCCACATCCCGATCCAGAAACATCTGAAACAAATATCAATTAAACAACAACAATTTAATCTACCCCTGTGATCTTTTATCGACTTTTCATCACATCCTGAATTCTTACCAAACCAAACCGAACTCGGGTGTCGCGCTCATCTGTTGCGAGTCTCTCTGACGGCTGGCTCGGAGCAGTGGCAGTGACGAAACGTCCCCGCCCCCTGATGGCCCCCAAAGCCCGGGGGGGGAAGGGGCTGGGGGGGGGGGGGGGGGAGGGGGTCACGGTATCTGACCCTCACCCCTGCAGGGAGGTCCCGTTATGTCTGATCCTGCTGCTTAATGAACTGAGTCGAGCTGCCCCCTCAGTGTCACCCACTGAACACCTCCAGCTGATGGTTTAACCCTCCTGTCACGTTTTGTTTCCTCAGGAACTGCAACGCCGCTCCAAAGTCAGTTCCACCCAGTGGACGTTTGATTATCCCCCCCAAAAAACGTCGTAAAACCAAGAAATCCCATTACAAATTCTTTATATCTCATTAATAATTCAATCAATATCCCTTTCAACCAACACTCAGTGAAATGGCGGTATTTACTTCACGCATCATAGTCCATTGAGGATAATTCAATTAATTCACAAAATAATACATGTTTAAACGTTCAATGTTCATTGAAAATACCGACATACATTATTTAATATGGGAGTGATGTTGATAAATTTGCATGACATGGTTCTTCTGTTTGGGGTCAAACTGTGAGGCTGTGGTTTTCAACTCAAAGTCAAAAATATCAAAGTCAAAGTTCAAGGGGCCTTTTATATCGTGAACAATACAACAGAATTGAAGCGCTGCTCCGTTAACTGCTACAGGTAACACGACACAACAATTATGCTACCCAATAATAAAAGATGCACAAATCAAAACTCAATCCGATCAGTAATATTGAGTAAGGACGTTGCACATAAAGAAGAGTCAGTTATATTGCACGCAGCATTGCACAGAAGGAGCACTTAGTGCTGTGTGTTATCTGAGACCATTCAGGTTGTGTGTTGCTGTTGGACAAAAAACAAACAAACAAACAAACTGTGATTGAATCTGGTGGTTTAGGTTTTGACTAACGCGAGAAAATAATAAAGAAGTACTGCTGGAATTCAAATTCACTTCTTTTTTCTTTCGAATGCCTCACTGGGACTCGGGGGACGGAAGTTTCCAGTGATTATCGGAGGAATGTGGTGTTCTGTCGGCGAGTCCACGATTAACAGGCAAAACAAAAAGTCCACTGTCTCCATCGTGTCCAAAATCATCAACGGCAGCGGCGGGGACGAGCCGGGCCTCGCTCCGTCTCGTGTAACTCCCGACACCCGGTGGTTTTCAGCAGCTCCGGCTCCGAGTGTTTTGACAGCCAGCGGTCTGTTTTGACAGTGGAGCCAAGACTTAATGTTTGACTTATTGAAGGTTGTTCATACAAAGACTATTCAAACTTAAATTAAAAGGAAGGGCCCTTTGCTTGCTTTGGTCCCGCAGGTAATCCAGCGTGAATTCATTGAACGTAGTGGGATAAGGACAGCTCTGGGTCTCGACATCTGCGGCACATGTGCAGAGCGTCGCAGCTGGGGCAAAATCCAAAGGAGCCCATGTGTGAAATCAAACTCAGGACAAAAAAACAAGTGGAATCCTATTAGGTGCAGAAGTGGTAGGAGTTCTCTATGAAGGGGGGGGGGGGAAGCTAAGCAGCTGTATATTACAACTGTTATTACTGTGACATTACACTCCCATAAACCTAAAATAACAAAACAAAATAATCTAATTGTTCCCTGCTTCACAAAATAATTCTTAGAAAAAAAAACCTGTGTAATTGAAGTTAATCTATGTTGATTTTTGTTTGTTTGTTTTGCACTCTTTCACCAACAAGACGTCCTACATGAGGCGTCTTCACACCTTGGAATTAACGCAAAAGGGTGAGCAAAAACGACGCATTGTGGGTTTACACAACCTGCTATGCACCAAACTTAAAGGTCCAGTGCGTAAAGTTTTAAGGAAGCCCGGTATTCCTTACCCTGCCTGACAGCGCGTTTCCTTTTTAGGCCACTGAAAAATGGCAGTGCAAGATGGCAGCTAACGAGGAGCAACCTCCTTACCGCTCTCTGTATATTCTTATACAAATATGATAACAGTTCTAAGGGTGGGGGAACCAAATTACTTTTTTTGTACTGTGAGTATACACTTTTATGAATGTATTTATGGACACTATCTTCAATGTTTACCTATGTAAAAATCACAAGTCAAACCAAATTTTACACACTGGACCTTTCAGTCCCGCAGCCAGCAGAAGAGCAGGTATTTCCCCTACAAGATGCATGGCGGAGACACAAAAGTGGGATTTCTTTTCATTTTATGAACTCAAATGCATTCGGTTTTGATGGTCCGGGTTGGGCAGCGGAACAAACATCAAACACTTTTGGTCAGATGTGGATTATTTCCAAGACCTTATAGTGGCCAAAAAAAAAAGTCCTTCATGCTCAATAAAAAAAACCCAAAAAACAAACATGGAAAACAACTCCGTCCAGAAAAGCATTTCGGAGTTTCACAAGAAGAGATCTAGCGGATCAATAAATCTAAAGCTCTCCGAGATATGGAAATACTTGAAACGGACACATGACGAAACAAAAGGACACTGATGCCATTGATTTCCCAAGCTGTCGGCGAGCGGCAACAAAGGCCGAGCGAGAGAGAGAGAGAGAGAGAGAGAAAGAGAGAGAGAGGGAGAGAGAGAGGATTTGTGGAGAGCTGGCATGGCGAGCAGCCGCTGCTCCTCGGGGGCCTCCTGTTTTTACGTTAGCAGGAGATTCCACAGGGGCTCTGCCCGTTGATCTTCACTTTGCCGCTTCGGCTGGGAAAGTTGTTTCAGCTCGACGCTCACGGCTCACAGCACTAACACGCTCGTGTGTGAATGGAGGCCGCGGAGGCAGAGCACCGAGTCGAGCTTCATCAGATCGTTTCCGAGGCATTTTTTCTTTTTTTTCTTTAAATGCGGATTTGAAGGTATTGCTAATGAATTTGTAAAGTTGGACGGGAATGAAAGCGAAAAGCGTGGAACAAAAGTGTTGGGCTGGTTCCTGCTTTTCTCTTCGTGGCTCCTCACTAAAGTGGCTGCGGAATATTCATATTCAGTTTGGTTGAAACAGTCAAATGATCCACAGCTCACCGAGCTCCCTTTTGTTCAAATATGCTTTAAACTTTTTTTGTGTGTAAAAAAAAGTTGTCAGTGCCAGACTCGGTGAATGTGAGGATTTAGAATATGCACAAAAACTCAATCCTGGACAAATCTACATGCACTGCTCTTTAAACCCAGATGACTCTCACTATGCTACACTTTCACATGTTTTCTATTAAGTCAAGTTGTGGCCAAAGACTCCACTCATAGTCACATTTCCTTCCAAAAATCAGGAGATCAATTGCACAACAGAAGTAATTCCACATTTTCCTCATCATTTAAAGAAATGGAGTTTCATCTGACCGACCACTCAGCCAAACCCTCTCGACCCCAGCACGTTGTTACGCCACCAAGTCCTGATCTCACCACTGCAGGTGCAACGTATTATCCACATATTCCTGCATGTCCTGTGGGTCACCGAGTTTAGAAAGCATCTCATTCACCCAACAGACCCTCCGACTACGTCATGACATTGTCCTTTCTGCTCCAGAAGGACACAAAGCAAAGGTCTGTCAAGAGTGACACAGCCGTTAATAAGTCATGTGCATGAAATGCTGGTCAGTTACTGGTGAGGCAGGCCAGAAAAAGCGAATCCTAGAACTAATCTGGACTGAGACAAATACATGTACATTGTAATTTTAAGTAACTTATGACTGCAGCGTCCATGTAAGTAAACATCAGCACACAATGGCATTATATTATTTACATGACTTGGTTGTACAGCACAGGCTAATTGTCACCCTTTGGATATTATCATATACTTATGTTCTTATGTGACTAGGCAGTGAATTGATTAAAGACTTTATTTTTTTAGAATCAGCGTGCCAGTATTAATGGAAAGTTTGATGTACTTTGCAGAATGTGGAATACAGCTGTATTTTCGTACATTTTTTTTTAAAAAGTCTTCACTTCTACACTTCTTTGCCGTTTTGGTTTAAAGTGCGCCCCCTACTGCTTGCGATCACACCACTGTCGTAAAAACGTACAGCTACTGCGAGTTGCAAAATTTCTTTTAAAAATGAAGCCTTCTTATTTCATGAGGACAAAATGCTCAAAAGGCATGGAAAAAAGGGCTGGAGGCAAGCAAGCCATCCTGATAGTAAGACGGTGGCTTTCAAACTTACATTGACTCGAGAAATGTTAGTTACAAGACACATTGACAGCATAACAAACCACAGGCGACGTTAGGGTCCCAATCAAGGGAGATGTAAAAAGGAAGAAACAATAAACTGCCATCTGTTTGGCTTTCAGTCATTGCCGGAGAGTCAAATTACTGCATTCCCTCGTGAAGTTCTAATTTACATCAGTGGATGCAGCAAAAGCGACTGCAGAGATGTAAATTATTATCAGTGAAAATGTCAGTGGGTGGCAACACACCTCAGCACCCTGACGGCACCTGCTGGAACGACATTGTCATGGGCCTCTGTCACAATGAATGTTTTATTCATCAGCTGATGACACTGACAGGCCAGAGCCTGTGTGTGATCACATCCCATCTCCATATCCATCGCCGCGCTTTGATGAAGCAGTGGGGGTGAGAAAGGCTGATCAATGCCGCTCCATACATTAATCTATTCCCCCACCACTACGCCTGTGTTTAGCTTCCACCTGCAGCTCCTCCAACCCCCCCCCCCCCCCCCCCATCCCTCCACCCAACTTGTATCTATCAATCAAAGGCATGGAAGATGATAAAACGAGGGATAAAAAAAAAAAAAGCACCATTCCGCATCATACGACGTGCATTGATCCCGGCATGTGCAGGCGTGAGACTCGGCTTCACGTATATATGTGTACACATCGATTTGACCAACGTCATGTTGCCGTGAGAAGGGCTACAATCCTGTCATATGGGGGGGGGGGGGGGGTGCTTACTACTTCGGCATCTTCCGCCTCGCCGTCATAGATATTCCGGGGGAAGCACCCGGCGCCTCCGCATGACCAGCTAAAACATTAAAGCCCGAACATTGTCGAAAACACTGCTGCAGTTTGATCTCTTTGACAGGCTATTTATATAGCCAGGCGTTAAGCCCTTCGCCCGAGCGAGCCTGGCGATGAAGACGTCAACACACACACGCGCACACCGCCGCTCGCCCTAATCTCCCCGCAGATAAATCTGTCATGAGAATGATAGAAGAAAAAGAGCAGATCTGTATTACTTTAAACGCCCGTTTCCCCCCCCCCCCCCCCCCCCGCATCATCTGCCGCCGTTGTCGCCGAGCATGTGGGCGCGAGCGCCGGGAGATTAACTTCTCGTATGTATGGTGGCGACAGGCCATGAAACAGCTGCGACGCATCAACGGGGAGGCGCAAACAAGGGGACGGGCCGCAACAAGTTCGATTAGTTATTGGGTTCAACGTAGAGGCGCTAACGTTATTCATGTAGGGATGTTTCCGCGCTAGCACGTAGCAAGATGTAGCGACTGCATTAGCTATTTGGTACTATTTTTAGTCACTGCTTGCTGTTGGCTTTGTGGATGAATTCATTCAAAAGCAAAATTGCTTGGTCGGCTATTTTTCCTTTTAACGGACTGTATTATCTAATAAATCATGCCAGAAACTGACACCAGTTGTCGGCATTAAACAGTGTACACCTTATTATGAAGTCGAGCTCAAACTCAACTAAACGTCTTTCTTAAAAAATAATAATTGCAGCATATTTAATTTTTTGGGCCGAACAAATGGACATTTCCCTTTAACGGCCCGCTGTTTCTTCCCCATCAACAGTTTTTTTGTGCGGATGAGGAGAATGCAGGAGGTAAGCAAACACTCTGGGGGAAGTTGGCGCGCTTTAAAATGACAGCATATGCCAGCAGACAGACTTAAGAGTTCTGTGCTGTGATTGGCTGTCTGCCGCTACCCTCCGTTTGGCCTCGCCGAACACACCGCCACCTTCCTCAACATCTATCCAAAGCGCTGAAACGAGCCGCCAGGCATGAGGAGCTCGGAGGAGTGTGAGATCGGGCGGTCGCGGTGGCTGCGGTGTCACTTTCCTGCAAAAGAGCAGCTTGTGTTGTCAGAGAGGGTGTAGCCGGCTCTGGACCTGGGAGGCCCTATCCAGTTCCAACCAACAGTACGCTGGGGAGCTCGCCTGACATTTGCATTGTTTGGCCGAGTTATTGTTCCTGTTCCCGACGCCTGACAAAACTCCACTTTGTCGCGTTCACAGTCGCTACTTGGACAATTTTGCAGAGACTTTCTTCCATTCGATGGCAAGGGAGCAGATTTTCGTAGCCATTTATTAAATGAAGCAAGAATACCGGTCACTAGGGATATCGTGTATCGGTACCGATACTCTGTGCTCGTATTAGTACCGATGCTGGTATTAGTATCAGTACAATACTGTACTCCAATTTAACACATAAGCCGCATTCACACCGCATTCACACTGCGCATCCAGATTGAAACCGGATGGCTCTTTTCTAGTCTGAACAGTCACAAATCACATACAATCCGATTTTTGCAAGACGGATTGAAAACTTTCGAGAGGCGGTTCTAAAAATCGGATTTGAATCAGATTCACCTGCGGTCTGAACGCGGCCATCAAACACGTGCCGATACCAGCTCTATATGTACGTACAGTATATGACAATTTGGTTAAATTTGTCTTCGTACTGTTGTGAGACTTATGACAGTCACCCACGTTCTGGAAAAATATGCTGAGGAATGTTGTTCAAATAACAGAACGGAACGGGGAAAATAAACCCCAAAGTAATTCTGTCATGTGTACTGGCCTGAGTACTCAGTATCGGTATCAGTCAGTACTGAAAGGCCTTCCCTGCTTGTCGCACATTCTCAAAATGTAATAAACCGAAAAAACACTCAAATCAACAACATCCAGTAGATGAGGGCAGTCATCATTCCGCCATCTCCCCCCCACCCCCCATTTAAGAGTTGATGAGCACGTACCAAATAAATGGTAAATGGGGCCATCTAAGCACGTTAGTCTTCTCCCATCACAGCGAAGCGCCTGCTGTTGGTGGCTGTGAAAGCTGCTTTATTGGGGCCCTAAACGGCTGCATTTAGTGAGGAAATCAGCTTGAACATACCATTCTATTTCTGTACGTTCTCCTCTCTCCTCCTAATGGGATTATAGGCAAATGGAGGCAGCCCGGGCATGGCTCATCGACAACATTTGGGCGTTTAGGATGTGGGAGAGAATGTTGAGTCGCTGCCTTCATCTGCATAAATTCATGCGCGCGTCTGTCTGCTCGCTCCCCCCCCCCCCCGCCTCTGTCGTCGCGTGTGCAATGGGTTTGTGGAGGAAAAAAAATTTAAAAAAATCCCACGGGGGGTTTTCAATCACACCATCAGCCAAATATCTTTCACCGAAGGCAATGCAGATTCTGTGACGTCTATGCAACAAATTTAGAGGCTGAGCTCTTTTCATTTTTTTTTTCCTTCTTTTTATCACTTTGCAACCTTGGCATGCTTGGATTTGACAATTTGTCATGCTGTAACCTTTGCCGCCGCCAGATGACCCATTAATCCCGCCACTGATGGGCATCAGCCTCATTGGCATCCATGTCCGGCTTGCTGACACTTCCCTTGAGTTTGTTTTTGGGCGAGCCTACAAGGGTTTGTTTACTGCACTTCTTTTTCTCCTGACTTTAGTTAAGTTGACACAAACACCCTGCACTTAAAGGTTGCTTTGTGCAACTGAGTGAGGGACTCTGGCTAAAAAGTATCCGAAGAGGTGTGACTGACCGTCACGACCATCGTTTGACGTCGCGATCACTGACCTGTTCCCATTCTGTCCACGAATCACTTGAACTGTATGTTCATAAATCGTCATATATTTCCTTGCAAGCGCACAAACCAGTTTGTCAAATCAGATCCGCTTGTCGGACCCTCGTCAAGAGAAACTTTTTTGGGACAACCACTCAGGTTAAAGTGCCAATGTAAAACTTGACTTGCTATGCTTATGAAATATTCACTATGTATATATATATATATATATATATATGTATATATATATATATATATATATATATATATATGTATAAAAAAAAAACTTCACAACTAAATCCAAAAACTCACAAGGTTCTAGAACAGGGGTGGGCAAACCTCTTGACTGGTGGGCCACAATAGATTCTAAAATTTGACAGAGGGGCCGGAGCAGGAGCAGATGGATGGAGTGTTTTGGTAAACCACCTCCTTGGAGAAAAAGGTATATCATGGGATGTAAAAACGTTCTTTAATGTCAACTGAAAATATGTGTTGTTGAAGCTCCCCGGTATTATTATTATTATTATTATTATTATTATTATTATTTATTAAAGTGACTCCTAAAAACACTGAAAAAATGGATGAAATACAGCTATTTTATGACTAACTTACTAATAATAACATTTTTTTTCAAGTTTGGCAGGCCAGATTAAAAAGCTTAATGGGCCGCATATGGCCCCCGGGCCGTAGTTTGCCCATGCCTGGTCTACACATCTGTAATTGGACTGAGCATCACTGACACTCCTGACATGAAGCAATGTCTTATCTCATCACTCTGATGTTCACCTCAAGAGAATCTCTGAGCCTTTCACTTTGATGCGAAACCACAATGCTGGAAGGAAGTTTACCTCGAAATGAACATGCAGTTGGTCGGTACAGTCGACTCGTTCCATTATTTTGCACTATGTCGTGCATGATTTACAGTCTACAATATTTACACGATACTTTCATCCATCAGCCACTCACATGATTGGGCGTCATGGGTTTTTTTTTTTTGCGTTGGAGAGAAAGCGCAATGCAGAAGAGAGTTGGGACGGTAGGTTCATTTTAGGGAAATGCGTTGCAAAACGTGGATTGTGAAACACGTAGTTGCACAATGACCATAAAAAAAAAAAAAATAATCACATGAAGTTGCGTAAAAGTGCATTACAGTAAAATAAAATCCCTTCCCTTTCTGCGAGAGAATTTCCATCGTTTTCACATGAAGAAATGTTGGAATCCTTAAAAGGGTGCACAATTAATAGGAAAATAAAAACACTGTAATGTTTGTTTTTAATGTTTTAATGTTTTGCCCTATTCTTCAGCCTTCATCAGAGTGTCACATGATGTTGGTATGTGATCAATAAACATCAGCTGATAAAGACCAGTCACACACCAACATCGTGTGACACTCTGATGAAGGCGGAAGAACATGCCGAAACATGTCAGGTAAATAAAAACCTTACAATCTATGTCTGAGATAAAGAACCGACGAGATAATTGCAAGAAAAGACAGAATTAACTTCACTTAGGATCATATTTTAGAGGGAGATTATTTTAGAGGACTTTAGCTCTAAAAAAAAAAGGACCCAGATGCTCACCAAATCCTTTGACCTCTGACCTCTGACCAGTCCAGATTATTCCGTCACAATTTTTTAATATTTGCGAAAATACCAACGAAAGTATTATATCCTTAATGGTAAAAAAAAAAAAAAAAAAGTTTACTTTTTACTAAAGTACTTTAACTTGAGTAAAGGAGTTGAATCAGTACTTTTACTTTTACTGGGGTATTTTTTTTTTGGGGGGGGGGACAAAAGTATCTGTGCTTTTACTGAAGTACAGAATGCAAATAGTTATGCCACCTCCATAGGCTTCTATAATGAAGAGCTGTTGGCGAATCCCCCCCAGGCTCACACAGGCTGAATCCCATGTTTGCGGCAGCCACGCGCCTCCTTTTATTACGCCCGCATCTGTATTTCTGATTGAACGGAGCGAACGGACTGAGCGGGAAGCGGGGAACGCTCGATCCTGGCAGCTCGACACCTTCATCCCGCAGGAGAGATGATTAAAGACGGGCTCTGCGGCGCTCTCCCGCGACTCCAGCCACGCAACCATTAGCGCATCCCCGCGCGTTTTCTTTCCCTTCTTCTCCCGCCCGACAACGAGGGGGGCAGCAGCAGCAGCAGCAGCAGCAGCAGCAGCAGCAGCAGCAGCAGCAGCAGCAGCAGCGCCAGGTGGATTTACATCGCACGCACCCCGCGCTTCCTCCGTCCTCATTAGATCCCTCTCAAGGAGAGACGTGCGAGTGAGCCGGGATGGGGATGGTCATTATAACACGCGGTGTAATTAGCCAGTCTAAAGCCCTCCTCCTCCCCCACCAGCTGTACATTCCATAATCCATATTCAAATGCAGCGCTGACACAGAAACAGCGCCGCGGAGACCACAGAAGCACCACCGGCGCTGTTCTTGCTCTCGGTCCCCCAGCCTTGGGGATGCGTTCTGCTCCCCCCCCCCACACACACACACATTTTAATTATTTTAATTTCCTTCCCCCTATTCATTTCAGAGGGAGCTGGAAGGGAGGGGAGGGAGCATCATTTAAATGACCGCTGGTTCGGATAACGAGCTCGCGCGAGAAAAACGCAACACAAACACGCAAACAAACCAAATGAGAGGCCGTAAAGCTGGTATTGATTCAAATCCTTGCCCCCCCCACCCCCCGCTCCCTACCCGTACAACCGCACAACAAACACAACGTTAGCACTGAGTCGGGGAAAGGGGTGGTGGGGGTGGGGTGGGGTGGGGGGGGATGCACGGAGGGATGCGATTCTTTTCCGAGTCCTTCATCCGTCGGCGTCACGAGGAGGAATAAAGGAAGAAGGAAAAAAAAAAAGATCCAGTTCAGCAGCACGTTGCTGCTGTTTGGCCTGCGGTTTACAATTCCGTGTGATGAAGATTTAGTTCAGCATCCCGCCCCACCAACTGCCCCCCCCCCCCCATCCCCACCCACTCTGGAGAACACTATTGTCAAGTGTATTAATTAGCCTATTTTGTATAAGTATAACGATCTGCATAGTTTAGTTAATTTACGAGGCATGCATAAGAATGATGGAGGGGGATTGCAGAGGAGGAAATCTGCTCGGGAAAATTTGTTTCATATTTACATAATTATTTAGAAGCTCCTGCTGATGCTGAAACTGGAAATTTTTTCCCGGGCTCTAATTTATTCCAAAAGGCTTGTGTTTGCTCAAG